>NC_050575.1:118639478-119262978 GCF_011100635.1 Trichosurus vulpecula
AATTCAAAACCATTCACTACCTATTGCCACCCGCCCTGCCCAGTTCCATGATATATGATGATTGGTTGAAAGAACTGGGAATGGTTAGACTAGACAAAAGAAGGCTGGGATGTGGGGAAGGATAACTATTTTCAAGTACTGAAGGGATGCCATGAGAAGGAAGGATTAGATGAGGTCCATTTGAACCCTGAGGGAAGTACCAGAAGCAGTGGATGAGAGTTGCAAAGAAAAGAAACTTATGCTTGATAACAGAGAAAATTTCATAACAATTAGATCTGTCCAACACTGGAATGAACTGCTTTGAGACATGGTGGGCTCCCAATTCGTAGGGTTCTTTAAGCAGAGGGTGGATAACTACCCTTGCATAGGTTATAGTACAGTTTCCTTTCATGTATGGTTTGAACAATATGATTGCTGAGGTAGGTACCTACCACCTCTCAAATTATGTCATAGGTTACTTTCCTTCAGGTACTTTATATTCAAGTCATACTGGGCAAGACAGTGTTTCTTGAACATGTCCTTTGATTTCCCACCTTCATGTCATCTATTACTGTTTCTTAAACTGGGAATATATTTCCTTTTCAAAATTACCTGCTGAATTCCTACCAATCATTTAGAATTCAACAAATAGGCCACCTCCTCCATAGAGCTTCCTCTGACCATGCCATTCCCACGGTAAAAAACACCTTTGGTTAATTTTCTATTGCTTCTAGAGTAATATATTCTGGAACTGAAAGTGATTCTCAATTTACCTTCAGGTACCTTTCCAGTTTTATTTATCATCATTCCCCTTCACAAAATGGGACCATGTATTTTTTCCCCTCATTAAACATTTCACCTACTATCTCCATATATTTTAATAAGCCATCTCCCATTCCTAGAATGTACTTTTTCCTCTCCTCCACCTTTCAGAAGTTTTATCTTGTTTCAAGGTATCATCAGCTGCTAACGCTTTCCTTAAACCACTCATTTGTCAGTGCTCTCTCCTTTTTCAAATTACCTTGCTTTTACTGCTTATTTTTGTGCATTTTACTACCCCCAGCAGAATGCATGTTATTTGAAGTCAGAAGCTATCTTTGCATGCCTAGTATATAGCATAGCAGGGGCTTAATAAATGTTTGTTTTGAGCTGAACTGATCACTCTTAGTAATGATGCTCCCTCAGCATTTTGTTTTACACCTTTTTAATGCTTATGTCATATTGCTGTTGTTCAGTCGTGTCCAACTAATCATGACCTCATTTGGGGTTTTCTCAGTGAAGATGCTGACATGGTTTGCTATTTCCTTCTCCAGCTCATTTTACAGATAAGGAAACTGAGGCAAAGAGGGTCAAGTGACTTGCCCAGGGTCAAACAGCTAGTAAATGTCTGAGGCCAAATTTGAACTCAGGTCTTCCTGACTCCAGGTCTGGCATTCTATCCACTCACTACATCATCTAGCTGCCCTTTATGCCATATAATTCTGTGTCTATAATAACAGGTTTATTTTTACTCCTCTGTTCAAATATGAAGTCCAAAAGGAAAGCCCACTCTATTTCCTATTTGATTCTAGTATAGAATATCTCTCTGCAATATCCATTCAAGAAATATCTACTAATGGCTTAATTATAAGTATGGACTGTTCACTGAGCTGCGTACCTCCGTTACAATCATGAAGCACATATTAAGTGCTTGCTGTATATGAGGTATTGTGTTACATGCTGGGAATACAAAGAAAGGCAAAAAGACAGTCTCAGCTCTTAAGGAGCTCACAGTCTAATAGATAATAAGAGCTAGAATTTATATAGCTATTTAAGTTTGCACAGTACTTTACAAATATCTCATTTGATCCTCAAAACAACCTTAGAAAGTTTGTTCAGTCATTTTTCAATCATGTCCAACTCTTCATAACCTAGCTTGGGGTTTTCTTGGCAAAGATCTAGAGTGGCTGGCCATTTCCTTCTCCATTTTACAGATGAGGAAACTGAGGCAAATATGGTTAAGTGCCTTGCTCAGGGTCACACACCTACCAAGTGTCTGAATCCAGATTTGAAATCAGAAATATGAATCTTCCTGACTCCAGGTCCAGCACTCTATCTACTGCATTACCTATCTGCCCTATTATTATTCTTAAATGAGGAAACTGAGATAGATTGGTTAAGTGACTTGTCCCAGAGTCACGTAGCTATTAAATATCTGAGGTCAGATTTGAACCTACAGCTTCCAGGACTCAAGATCCAGTGCTCTATACATTTTGACTACTAGATGCCAATAGTAAAACCAATGTTAAGGTTTTCAGAGAACTTTACCTATGTTATCTCCCATTTAAGTCTGGGCATAGGTTCTTATTTTTAAATCTAACATTCTTCTAGTGATGATGTAGTTCTGTGAAGCATGAAGTACTGTAAACTCTGAAAAATTAAATTAAACTTACAGGAAAAAAATCAGCGGAGAGGTGCATGGTGAGTATGAGTAGGCCAAAATATATTACCAATGAAGAATTTAACAGAAAGGTTGTATGAGATGTCAGCAGAGAGATTCATGACCATAAAAGAAGGGAAGCCAATCCTGTAGTAAGGCAATAACCAATATACATATTGCCTATGAGATTCACTGATTTACACCCAAGATCTAGGTGAAGGCCTGCCATCTCTTGGATAGCTGCCTCCCCATAGACAGTCTGTGGGAGGGCATGGATTGAAACTACACAGGATGAAAAAGTTGGGATGGATTGTGATCTGCACTATTGAATCCAAATCAATGAACTCACATATCCATTAAAGTATCAAAGGACAAGGGGGGAGGAATGATTAACTCAGGGGAGGCTTGGTTTGCATTAAAAGATACAGGGCCAAGGTCAGGGATGGATGGTCAGCAGCTGACTGTTCCCTCAGCCCATCACTTCTGACATCTTACCTGAGAACTACACTGGCCACAGACCAGGGGACCAAAGGAGAAAAGAGCTTGTTCCGCACCTTCCTCTTTCCAAATCCCATTAGAAAGCTTGCCTCTCTTTCTTCTCTTTGTCCTGTAATGCTCTGCTCAGCTTCTCTCCTAATCTTTTCTTTTTGTGTGTGATTCCCTGACCGTATTATTGGCTATCTATAATTATTATCTCTTATTTATTAATTCTCTAACTTATCATCTGACTGTAACTTATTAATTCTTCAAAATGCTCAGTGATATGCTTGTCTGAGCAGTGCTGTGTCAAACGAGGTTTATTAGCACAGCCAGGAAAGGGGGCAATCCACAGGGTGGTTTCTTAGTTTGCATTTGGTGGAGATTGTACATTTTTATCCACATTTGCAGCTGGTACAAGGACAATTGATTTATTTGAGGCAGGATGGTGGGAATTCAAAGGCTGCCTGTCCTTGGGCAATGCTAATAAGACAAACTGTGTGTTTTCTTCAGGTAATGATAGCTCCTAGAATAGCCTATTATCACCATGGTATCTGGAAACTGGCAATAACATCACCATGAAGCTTGGGGGATTTTGCCCAGCTAAACCCCTGATTCCTTTCCTCAGAGGATTTCTTCCTCTTCTGTCCTAGGGTTCACCTGCAGAAATTGTTCCCATCCTCCCAGACTCTGTCTGGCTGCAGGATATTAATAGCCCTAGAAGAAAGGTAAGGGGTGTTAAGAGGTCCCCTAAACTTGTCTTTTTGAGTTGCCACATTTCCCAGAAACACTGACTAAAAGAGAGCTCCAACGAAAAGGGTACTGGATTCAGGTTTGAATGCTATCTCTGCCACTGATTAGATAGGCCACCTTGGCAAAGTTCTTTCACTTTGAGAACACAGTGGGAGGGCAGGTTCACAGCTCAGGAAAGAGGAAAGGTCATCTTTTTCAATTTGTTAATGAGAATGTACCTCTTAGTAGGTAACATTAAGCCCAAAAAGTGATCTTCCCGGTAGGAATTTTAGGCACTGAGACCAGGGAGTATTCAGAGAGCAGGAAAGGAGATTTTTCTACTGCTTCCCAAACTGCATGACCCATAAGGTTATATGATCCAGTGGCCTCCAAAGTGGGGGCCCTGGTTCTCTGTGTGTGGGGGTAGGTGGGTAGGGGTGTGCAAGAGAGTCAGCTGTGAAGCTTATCTCCATTATAACCATACCCACCCTATCTCACAACACTCTTCTATTCTTCCTTCTTACTCTGCAGTGGAAGTCTCAAACCACTCCCCTAATAAGCCAGGTGTCAGTGCCTCAGGTCAGTTTTAACCTAGACTTTCTACTTACAGAAGCTGTGTTGGTACCATTGGGAAAATTTCACAACAACTCCCTACCTCCAAGTCAATAGTGTGCTAATACATATTTAATGACAGGTTCTGGGGGGGGGGAATATAAGCACAGCACACTTTTATTAACATTTTCTCCGTCACTTTCTAAAGCAGAGACAACAAAATAATAAACAAAGCCTTGTTTTATAGGATTTGCTGATCTCCAAGGTGTAAATGAACATATCAAAATTTAAAATTTAACAATCAGCTCTCTAGGGTTCACCTGACTCTAGCACATCTCTGTATCTCGCCTCACCTCATGGCTGTGGCAGGTGCCCCTCAGAAAGCAGTCTCTGCTCTCTGGGGTCAGTGACTATTGAGGAAAAGCTCCACATACATTCACCCTTTGCATTTTATGTCAGACACAGTGATTGACTTAGCAGATTGTTAGTAAGGTCAATTTTAAGATAGATTTTAGTGTGTGTAAAGTGGACTTTTGTTATTATTTCTTAGAGTTCAGTTTCCCAGGATCTATGGCCATAACCACCTCAGTTTCCCAAGATCTGTGGCCATAACAATCTCTGTTTTCCAGGTGTTAGATATGAGTTCCCAGGCTCATGGTTAAAAACATCTCCACTATGCTTGCACAGCATTATGTAAGGATAAATAATATAAACATGTGTGCTGAAACTGTAAACATTCACTGTGACTGTGCAGTGAGATATAGGGATGAGGTGATGTAAACTTGTGAGGCTATTACTGGTAATATGCCTTCTTTGTCTGATACCCTATAAAACAGGTGGTCATTGGTCAGCAAGTTGGGGAACCTTTGTGGTTGAATGCACAAGTTGGAATGCTGTTTGCCTTGATCAGCCCCCTTCAAGGCTTGGGGGGAATCTGTGTTTGCCTCAACTGGCCCTCGTTGAAGCTTGAGGGGATTTAGGGAAACCCTTTGGGGTTGAATGCACAAGTTGTGCCTGTCTCAACTGGCCCCATCTAGACTTAGGGGTAGTTGTCCTCCTTTCTCACCCGCCCCTGCGAGAAAGGTGATTAGGGAATGCTATAGGAGTTTGTGGTGATTCCATTATCAGCAATACTGTGTTAGAGAAGACTAGAGTAGAATAAAGCTTATTATTAACCTCATTGAAGCTGTCTTTCCTCTCTGACCAGATCAAGAGTGAACCTGTTAGAGGCTGGAGTCTGAAGCCTCCAGTGCCTCCTGCGTATTATCTAACACAGATATAAAATGTCACCATATTATCTTTGCCTCAAAACCCTTCCATTGTCTATTTTTCCCTAAGAGTGTTGGTAGCACCTTTATCCTTCCAATCACCCAGGTTTTCACAAGTTCAGGGTCATCTTTGAGTTCTCCCCCCACCTTCAGGCATCTAAGTGGCACAGTGGATAGAGTGCTAGGCCAGGGGTCAGAAAAACTCATCTTCCTGAGATTCCTGGCCTCAGACACTTATAGCTGTGTGATCCTAGGCAAGTCACTTAACCCTGTTGGCTCAGTTTCCTCATTTATAAAATGAGCTGGAGAAGGAAATGGCAAAACACTCCAGTATTTTTGCCAAGAAAACCCCAAATGGAGTTACAAAGAGTCAGATATAACTGAAAAATGGCTGGACACCCCTCTCTTCCCCCATACCCATTTTCCCCATCCAGAATCAGCTATAACATTGTCAGTTGTACCACCACTTTTCTCAGATCTGTTTCCTCCCTATTCACATAGCCACCACCTCATTCAGGCTCATCACCTCTTGCATGAACTACTGAAACAGACTCCTATTTGGTCTTCATTCCTCCCCTTGGTGCATTCAGATTTGCAAACATTGACTTCTCCATGTACCCACCAGCAGCTATGCGAGGAGTTAATATAGTTTGCAAAGTCTGTGGATTTTCATTTTTTGTTCTATCATTCTGATCCATCATCTATGAGCTGTCAGAGACCCTCCATAAGTATTGTTCTGACTTTGCTACCTGCTTCTTCAATGAACCTAGGCATTTCCCTATTGATTCAAATATTATTTAATCATCCTTATTAACTTCAATTTTTATGTTTTATATTACATAATTATCAATACATTAGCATATTATATACTTTATATAAATATACACATAATGGGAATTTGTATGCCTTTTTTTTAAAAAAAACTGAAACAGCTGTGTCATAAAAACATTTTGGCAACCAGTGGTATAGTGAACTTATACATAAGGATGGTTAACAATGTGATTTGCCACTGGTGTCATGGAAAGAAACATTCCCTTGGAAGCCAAAGCAAACCTCAGGTCTAGGGACTTTTCCTACCTGACATCAGCAGGGTCTTCAGTCACAAGCACATCAGTCTTACAGCTGGCCAGCGGGTTGATAGATAGATCCACAGGGGGTACCACGAAGCTCTTGCTTACTGGGAGCCAGAGTCCCTGCCCCAAGCTGTAGGTAGACCTAGAGGAGAAGCACTCAGCATGGGGTACAAAGCATTGAAAAGATCTGACTTTTGGTTACTCACTGCATGACATTGGGCAAGTTTCTTAACCTCTCTAGGATTTTCTCATCTATCTATTTATCTAGAGAGCTACAAAAAGAGGGGGTTCCAGGGACAGGTAGGTGGCACAGTGGATAGGGCACCGGCCCTAGAGTCATGAGGACCTCAGTTTGAATCTGGCATCAGACAGTAGCTGCGTGATCCTGGGCAAGTCACTTAACTCCGATTGCCTCAGGGGAAAAAAGAAGGGGTTCTTAACTTGGGGTCCATAGACCCCTAAATGTTCAAGGAGAGAGTTCAAGGAATCTATGAAATTGGATGGAAAAAATAATAATCTTTTTAAAAATTGGTCTTTGGTTTCCTCTATAATATTATATCCATTTTATTTTATTTTATGCATTTACAAACATCGTTCTGAGAAAGGGTTCACAGGGTTCACCAGATGACCCAAGTGGTCTAGGAACACCGCCCCCCCTCAAAATTGTTAACAACCTGTAGGCTAGATGATCTGCTAGTTCTAACATTTTGTGATCTCATTTATCATTCTCACCTGGGAGGTCCCTCCTCCTTTCCCAATCAAGGACCCTCCCCCCTCACCACCCTCATCCCATAGGAGGCACTCTCTTCTCTGATCTGCTCCAGCACTCGTGGAACACACATTGGACAATTATTATGTAATGGCAAATACTGTGAATTAACTATTCATATATTGTGTGTTTGGGTATGTGTCCTCTCCTCAATAAGACCACAAACCCCACAAGGGCGGGGACCACACTTTATATTTCTTTGTCTCTCTGACATCATCAGGCACAAGGCTTAACACAGACAATACACTCAGTTAATTTTCATTCATTTTGCTCATCTTTTAGCTGAGGATTTTCATGCCTTCCTTCTATAATGTACAGAGTTATTGCAAGAATTAAATGAGAAAGAAGCAAATCACTTTGAGGATTATAAATATGAAATTGTAGTAGCAGCAGCACCAGCAGCAGGAGCCATGACCAGTTCAGGTCCATGAATTGTATATGGAAAGGATGATTTGAAGGCAGAGAATTTGAATCCAAATCCTAATCCTGCTACTCTGGGACTATGATGGGAAAACAAAAACAAAATACTTCCCTTCCCCCACATCCAACCAGGGATACTGCCCTGCCGCTCCCCTCCCCCCTCCCCTCCCCCCAGCCTCCCTCTACCCACTGACCTGAGGATCTTTTCGGGTGCCTGCTCCCCTGTCACAAGGTCATATCCCCTTTCCAGTGTAGTGTAAGGCCAAGGTCTGTGAGGAAGGGAATGTGGGGAGGGGAACAGAACAGCAAAGGGATACTTAGTAAAATGAAAATGTTATCTCTGGGTAGACTTTATTCAAGAAAAACAAAAACAAAAACAGATTTACCCATTCCCAGTTTCCCCAAACAAATAAGCATAGATATCAGGGGAAGGGGTGAAGGGGGGATTTGATAAAAAAAAATTATTTACAAATGAATGAATCAATCAATCACAAAATTCCCTTAAATCGCAAGTTTTCCTCATGCATTTAACTATTTATAGGTTTTGGTGGGTTTTTTCTTTGTTTGCTTTGCCTCTATCATCTTGATTATTAAATATTGGATGGTGGGGTTTACAAGTAAAAAGTTAAGAGCCACCTGTTTATAAGAATTCATTATCAATTAGAACATTAGACCACTAGATGGGGGAGGGAGGTTAGGAAACATGGGTTCCAGTGCCTGATGTGACACTACTTTGGACAAGTCACTTAACCTTTCTCTAGGCCTAAATTTTCCTTGCCATGAAATGAGTGGGTTGACCTCAAAGTTCCCTTCCAGCTTAAGACACTGAACATTTTAAAGTCCTGTCCTAAGCCTAATGTTGTAACATTCCATGTTTAAACTCCCTTCCAGTGCTATCATTTTATGTCTATCTCTAACATTAAATTAATCAAATGTGAAAAGGGACTTTTATTTAGATTTAACTTTTGCAGATTCCCTCTGTTCCAGAAGTGCACTTGCTTTGGTCTTGTATAGAAAAGACCAGTAAGAGAGAAGTGTTGTCACTGGCCCAAGCCCTGACTTCCCTGGTACTCACCCTTCACTCTGCCCCCAGTCACTCCGCACACACAGGTGTCTGTGCACAGGGTCTGGAGCATAGCCTTCATGACAGCTGCACTCCCCTTCAAAAGAAAGAAGGAAAAGAAGGTCATGAACATAAGGCCTGGAAGGTTATAACAGCAGCATTAATTACAGGGATTCTATTCAATTAACCACTATTAAGCAGCTACCAAGTTTTGAGAATACAAAGATGAAAAACAATAAACAGTACACAATGGCTGTCCTAAAGGAGTTTATATTTTACCAGTGATAACTGTGACCATTTAAAAGGAACTTGAGAGTTTTCAAAGTGCTTCCCTGAAAAATCCCCTGGGAGGAAGTTAATACAGGAATCATTAACTCCATTTTATAGATGAGGTTTGGAAGGGTTAAATAATTTGCCAAGATTACCTCGCTAGCAAATGGGAGTGCCAGGATTTTAATTCAAGCTGTCTGGCTTCAAATGTCTAGGACCTTGGTACCTGAGGGATATTTTCAGTTGTCTATTTAGTCTATGCAACTGGCTGGAGGAAGTTCCTATCTATCCATCCATCCATCCATTCATCTATCTATCTATCTGTCTATCTGTCTCTATGTCTATCTACATAAATATAGATATTAATACATATCTCTATATACATAAACATACTAATGTGTATATATAGTATGTGTATATAATGGGTCTATATGTATTTATATAGTATGAACATACATATATATATATTTATCTAAAGACATTTATTTTTATGTCTATAGATGTCTCTATATAGATAATACACATCTCTACATTTATATGTAGTACATGCATACACATATGCATTTACTTATATATAGTATACACACATATATCTGTATATATGTACACATACGCATGGATATACAGATATGAATCTATGTATATCTATATATCTACATATATCTCTATCTCTATACTTATATATGTATTCTTGTTCAATACATACATGAAAATACCTCATAGAAACCCCCAAAGCATATATCATGAGTAGCAACATGGGAAAAGCTGGCTGCTGGAAGAGAGCAAGAAGATCCTGAAAATTGTGTCCCAGGTAAGCCATCCCCTCCCACCTTCAGCTCACCTTCCTTTTCCTTCTCACTGCCAACTTTTCTCTACTCTCGGGTGAATGAAAAAACTAAACCAAAACAATGAGGGAGGGAAGGGAATAAGCATACCAAGTGCTTTTTCTTTCCTTTTTAAAAACAATTATTATCTCACTTGATTCTTGTAACAATACTGGGAGGTACGTGTTATTATCTCCAGTTTATAGTTGAGGAAACTGAGTCAAAGAGAGGTTTAAGTGACTTGCCCAGGGTTACACAGACAGAAGCATCTGAGGCTAGATTTGAACGCAGGCCCTCCTGATTCCAAGCCAGGTGCTCTATCCACTGTGCCACCAGCTGACTCAATGACATGGGAAAACCAACACAAGACATTCAGGGAAGGCAGATTCGCTGGCAGATGGATGACTAAATAGCAGAGTAGAGAGATCATACAAGAAAACTGAAAAAATAGGTGCATTCTTCAGTATGTGTTTCCCATCACCCCTTTTTGGAAAGACCTAATCCAAGGGTTCATAAACTTAAGTTTGTGAATATGTGTCTTTCCTTTTTCTTTTACCTTTGATACCTTTATTTCAACATGATTGACTTCTAGGCAGGTAGGTGGCCCTATATGTAGTGAGTCAGACGGTTAACTATTATTTAAGTGTCTAATATTTGCAAAGAACGTGAAACTGGGAATCATGAAGGCTTGTGTTCTCATCCTGATTTAGAAACTCACTATCTGTGTGACTTGGGCAAGTCACTTGACCTCCCTCATCCTTTTTTCCTCATCTGTAAATGAGGAAAATCATGGTACCTGCTTTGTAAGGCTGTGAGAACTAAATGAGATAATATATCTAAAGGATTTCATAAACCTTAAAGCACTACATATGATTATTTTCTTTGAAATGATATGTATTTTCTTTTATGCATTTAAGAATATCATTCTAGGGGCAGCTGGGTGGTGTAGTGAGTAGAGCGCCGGCCCTGGAGCCAGGAGGACCTGAGTTCAAATCCAGCCTCAGACACTTGACGCACTTTCTAGTTGTGTGACCCTGGGCAAGTCACTTAACCCCAATTACCCTGCCTTCTCTGCTCCAAAAAAAGAACATCATTTTGAGCAGGAATCCAGAGGCTTTATCAGACTGCCAAAAGGGCCTATGACACCAAAAAGGTTAATAATTCTCTTTAGCATTCATAGAGCGCTTTAAGGTTTGCAAAATGCTTTACAAATATTATTTCATTTGATCTTCACAACAAACCCAGGAAGTAAGTGCTATTATTATCCCCATTTTATAGATGAGGAAACTGAGGCAGGCAGAGTGTTAGATAATACACAGGGGGCACTGGAGGCTTCAGACTCCAGCCTCTAACAGGTTCACTCTTGATCTGGTCAGACAGGAAAGACAGCTTCAAAGGGGTTAATAATAAGCTTTATTCGAGTCTTCTCTAACACAGTATTGCTGATAACGGAAGCACCATAAACTCCTTCAGCATTCCCTAGTCCCCCTTCTCGCAGGGGCCGTTGAGAAGGGGGGGGCAACGTCTCCATGGGCCCAGTCTAGACAGGCACAGCCTGTGAATCCCCTAAATCCCCTCAGGCCTCAATGGGGGCCAGTTGAGGCAAACACAGATTCCCCCCTACCAAGCTTTGATGAGGGTCAGTCAAGGTACACAGCATTCCAGCTTGTACATTCAACCACAAAGGTTCCCCAACTCACTGACCAATGACTGCCTGTTTTATAGGGCAGCAGACAAAGAAGGCATATTGCCAGTAATAGCCTCACAAGTTTACATCACCTCATCCCTATATCTCACTGCACAATCACATTGGATATTTACAGTTTCAGCACACATGTTTATAATATTTATCATTATATAATATTGTGCAAGTGTGGTAGAGATGTTTGAACCATGAGCCTGGGAACTCATATCTAATACCTGGGAAACAGAGACTGTTATGGTCACGGATCCTGGGAAAGAGAACTCTAAGAAATAATAACAAAAGTCAACTTTTACACACTAAAATCCACCTTACTGACACAGGGATTGGTTACTAAGATGAGACTTCCCAACACCAGGTCCAGTGCTCTATCTACTGTGTAAACTACCTGCCCTGGACTGGGGCATTTGATGATTGTGTGAAGGAAAATAATCTCAGAACTGCATACATCCTCCAAGACCCAGCTCAAGTTAGAATATAAATAGGGCCTTTGCTGATTAACTTAGTCCACATACCTATCCTTGCCAGCTAAGTAACTTTGGGTAAATCAGTTAAATTACTCTGGTCCTCAATTTTCTCCCTTGTTTAAATGAAAGGATTAAAGTAGGTAGCATATAAGATCTCTTCCAGACCTGATGGTCAAGGTTTTAGGTACTTTCCAAATCAAGCTTCCTAAACTCTATCTTTCTACACTCCAACATCCCTACCAGTCTTAACATCTCATACTTTGACATACTGTCTTCAAAGGCCTCATTCCACTCTATCATTCAATGACCCAACATTGACTCTAGACTTAATGAGGACATGAAACCCAAGATAATGGAGGAGACAACAGCCAGCAGGAGTAGGTGAATTCAGGTTAACGGGCCTCTTTCAAGTTAATGAAAGAACTGATGGATGCTATTGGTGGCAGGTGGGTAGAACAGGGAATAGAGCACTAGATCTGTATTCAGGAAGATCTGAGTTCAAATATAGCCTCAGACACTTACTGACAGTATTACCTCAAGCAAGTCATTTAACTTCTGTTTGCCTTGGTGTCCTCATTTATAAAATATGGACAGTAATAGCATTTATTTCCCAGGGTTGTTGTGAAGATAAAATGAGATAATATGTACAAAGCACCTTGCAAACTTTATAATGCCATATAAATATTAATGATTAATTATTATTATCATTAATAGTAGTAATCCACTGATGCCAGTGATCACTGAAAGACCGTGGAGAATGAGAGAAGTACCACTGGACTGGTGGCTGGCAAATGTCCTGATTGATGGAACATAAACACATGAAAAAGGGAGATGATGATGAAGAGCCAGGATTGTTTCATCAAAAACAGTTCACATCAAGAAAACGACATACAGTTCACCTAGACTTCAGCAAAACATTTGAGAAATTTTCTTCTGCTAATCTTGTGAGAAATATGGTAAAACTGAGGTTAGATGATAGTACAGTTTACAAAATTGAACTAACTGACCAGACTCAAAAAATGTTGGCATTGATGGCTTGATCTTAAAGTGTTCCAACCTCCCTCCTCCCTCCCCTTCACCCTATTCTGTTCAACTTTGTCATCAGTGACTTGGATGAAGGTATAGATGGCAGGTTTATCAAATCTGCTTGATGGGAAGATGGGAAGATTAACTACCACGGTGGATGAAAGAGTCCCAATCCAAAAGAATCTCAACAGGCTGGAATCTTGGACTATATCTAATACAATAAAATTTCCAAAAAAGAAATGAGATTTTCTGCTTCATGCAAATGTTGAAATGTTGGACAACCACTTGTTGTAGAAAGTATTCTGAGTTAATCTTTGTGCTGAACTTCTCTGTGTCTGTCCATTCTTATATTATATGGTTTTATAGCCTAATATACCACCCAGCTCTGACTTTCTGTAATGAGGACCCTTCCATCTCCAATATTCTACAATTTATGTTTCCAAACTCTTTGATTTAACAGCCATTCCAGCTTTGACTCTTTATGATATCTGTAAGTTCTTAAAGCAATTTTGGTACTACTTTTTTGTAAATTGAATATGGCCTACATTATATTATGTGACTATATGTCTTGTTCCCTCAATTAGAGTGTGATTTCTTGAGGGCAGGGACCATATTCACATGCAAATTTGTATTCTCCACAACATCTTGAACAAGGCACACATTAGGTGCTTAGTCAATATCTGATGACTGGTGAACTTAGTTTTGCTAGATGGAAAGAAGAATTGCTTGGATCTTTGAAATTTCCCTGGGAGTTAGTAATCCAAAGGGGGAGGGGAAATGTAAAGTAGCTAATGATGTGCTAAAATGCAACAGCACCTTCATGAAATATTCACTACCTTAAACACGTCTAATATTAAAGATTAAAAGTCCTGGGATTTGTCCTCACAACTCCCAGGCCTGATTTATGATCTGTCAAAACCCACGGGCTTCATGATTCATAACAGAAGAGGTAAAAACTGTTAACTCTGTAAAGGGGGAAAGGATTTGGGCTGGGGGAGGGTAGTCTTTGATTGACATTTCTGGAAAGAATGGACTTCAAGGTCTTCATCTCAAATTCCAATGACATCACGCCCGCTGCCTCTGTTGACCACTATCAGTTCGTCTCTTTACCCTCCCCTTGGGGAGAATGGGAGGCCTCATTAGAAAAGATTTTTTTCTTCCTTTTGAGTGTTTAACATGCAAGTTTCTCCCACCACTGAGTGGGTCATTAACTCCTGACACTCATTACATAACAAATATGTATTCTGCAAATGAGAGGCATATCATATCACTGGCCAAGCAGAGCTGCCAGAGAGTAGGGGGGGGGGCACTGGGTCGAGAGTAGCCCAGGGCAACAGAGGTCCCTGGGACAAGCCACTTCTAACATATCCCATGGGATGGAATTTGGAGCCTGGAGCTCTCCGTGGTACACTGGATACAGCCCCGGGGGCTAATGTCATCCTTTTGCATTCTGTAACCCAAGTTTATTTTGAACTTGGTGGTGATTACTGTTTGCATTCAGCTTGGGTGTCTGTGGCAAGCTCTCCATCAATCCAAGGGATATTGGCTTTATTGACTCCAGTTTCCCATTTTCATGGCTAACCTTGCTGGATGGATATTTGCAACAATGCATTTCATTTTTTTTGTAAACTATAAAGCCTCAGGCAGCAGCTGTGTTAACTCTTTCTAATGATTGTACCATTTGTTTCTTGATGCTTTCGTGTAACTAGTGCAAACAAGGAGGCTGAAAAGGGCTGAATTAACACATTTATCTCATGGGATAGCCTATAAACATGGTGGCTGAAAAATAAATGTTGTGTAGAAGGGAAGTTTTTTTTTTCTTTTCAATTTTGAATTTGTGATAATTCAGTCAGGGACTAGGCTCACACTTTACATCATCTATGAACAGAGTGTTCTTGAGAAAATTGAAAGCATGAAAGAAATTATAATAGTAATGTTGAAAACAAAATCACAGAACTAGTAGGAGACAAAGCTCATTTAATACAATCTTCTCATTTACAAACAAGTAAACTGAGGCCTAAAGAAGATGAGGGATTTGCCCACGGTCACACAATTAATTAGTAACAGTACGGTGACTAGAACTTAGGTCTTCCAACTCCTATTCCAGTGTTCTCTACTATCCTAATATTTGAGATTACAAGCATTTGGGAATCAGTCATTTCTAGATAAATAATAGATATGTTAAATTGCAAAGCAGTTTAGTCTTTTTTATTACAGCAGGACCTCTAAGGGGGCTCTAATAAGGCAGTATTTTCTTAGCTCAGTTCCTGCTAAAATGTGCAATGAGAAATAATGAAATTACACTTTTTTAAAATAGTTGCTACTTCAGATTGTTTTCACACATTATACCGTCAAATACACCATATGCTATATACAATATCTTATGTATACTTGAAAGAGAGGCAACATTGAAAGCTGTAGAAAAGGCTGTGTTTGGATTTGGAGGACTTGGGTACAAATTGTAGCTACTTCCAATCTGTGATTTTAGGTAAGTTCCTTCCTATCTTTGAGCCTTGATTTTCTCATCTGTAAAATGAGGTTAGACTATTTGATTACTAAGATCCCTTCTAGGGACCTATTCATAATCCAAGGAATAGATTTTCAAAGATCTAGGATTTTCTCTGGGTGGTCAGCTTTGAAAAAAGTGACTTATCTCTAGTCTTTTTAAATAAGATCCACAAGCATCATTTTGCAAAGGTTGGAGGAGGAAGATGACTTTAATAGCTTTATTATGGGAGGGCATGTGCAGTATAGGAGGATAAACAAAAAGAGCACTGGAGAAATATGGAATCCTGGGTTGTAGTCCTGGACATAACACTTAGCATCTGTGTAAACCCAGGGTAAGCTCACCTCTCAGGGATTAAATTTCCTTCTCTATAAAACAAAGGATTTCTAATAGTTCTAACATTATTCTATACTATAACATTCCATGGTGTAAAATCCTTTACTATCCTATGCAAAATTCAGATTGTTTATGTTCTAAGTTCTCTTCCAGATGTTTCCTTTTATGTCCTGTATTCTAAGGAAACTTTACTCTGTTTCGTATTCTAGGATTCTATTTTCCAAGGCCCCTTTATAGCTCTGACATTTTCTATTCTAAGCTCTATTCTCACATTCTATGTTTCTCTGAGGACAGAAAGCAAAGGCTACTGTTCCCCTCATCACAGAAAGAGAAGCCAGTAATGGAAGCCTAGAGTGTGACATTGCTGTTTTGTTCCCAGATGGAGCTGTGGATGGTTGAAACAGTCATCAGACCTTTGGTCCCTTTAATAAGGAACTCAGCTGATTTCCTCCTCCGTGTGTCTTTTCCCTCTCTCTCATTTTGGGTCTTGCTGCCTAGCTTGCCATCCTCCTTGCAATTCTATTTTCACTTTCCTTAGCCCTGTCACCACTTTCTACTTTGGGCCAAGGATGCTGGCTGCTTGCTTGTTCACTTCTGAACCACAGGAGTCTGAACACATCTCCCTGGGCCCTGACAACAATTAATATTGGTGTTTCCCAGCATGTTCCAAAAAGAAGTTACTCACATTCTCTAGTATTTTAAAGTCTATAAAGTGAAGTGGAGCCAAGATAGTGGAGTAAAAGCAGGGACTTGCCTGAGCTCTCCTCTAAACCCCTCTAAATACCTTTAAATAATGACTAAATAAATTCTAGAGTGGCAGAACCCATGAAAAGACAAAGTGTAACAATTTTCCAGTCCAAGATAACTTAGAAGATTGGCAGGAAAGGTCTATTGCACTAGGGTGAGAGAGGAGCACAGTTCGGGGCAGGCAATACCAGTACAGATTGAGACCCAGCAAAACAGGAGCAAACCTTGGTGGGACTGAATCAGTGGTACCAGTGGTGATTTCCAGACTTCTCAGCCTGCAGATGGTAAGGGGATTGGCAATGGGTCAGAAGGAGATTTACAGGGGTCCCTTTGCCAGCACCAGGGGCAGGACTCTTTTGAATCATCTATACTTGGATCTGGGTCTCAGTCTTGGGTCTCAGTCCTAGTGTGAGGAGGAGCACTAGCACAGCAAACCTTATGGCCTTAGGGGAGCAGGGACCCTGGTCACAGTTCCAGGGTTGAAAAGAATGCTTCCAGTCAATCACAAACCACTGCATAGTACAGGAGAGTAGTAAACACACCTCTCCCTAGATCATACCACCTTGGAAGAGCCAATAACTTACAAGTCCCCAGAATTACCTCTGAAAAAAGCTGGACAAAGAACCTGAAGCTTGGGACAGTGCCCCCTCCACTTGGGAAGCAGAGCTCCATTTTAGCATAGAGTTAAAAGTCAAGAAATAGGCTGGAAAATGAGCAAACAACAAAAAGAAAATCATGAAAAAAAAGTCAACAGCTTGGTAAAGGAGTCAGGCAATTGCGCGTGCGCGCGCGCACACACACACACACACACACACACCAAAACCCTGAAGAAAATAACACCTTAAGAAACAGAATAGGCTAAATGGTAAAAGAGGCACAAAAATCCAATGAAGAGAAGAATGCCTTGAAAAGCACAATTGGCCATATTGGGGAAAAAAGAGATATACACAAATTCACTGAAGAGAACTCCTTAAAAAGTAGAATTGGCCAAATGGAAAAAAAGGAGGTAGAAAAGCTCACTGAAGAAAATAATTCCTCAAAAGTTAGAATTGGGCAAGTGTAAGCTAATGACTTTATGAGATATCAAGAAACAATTAAACAAAATCAAAAGACTCAAAACATCAGAACAACTGACCTGCAAAACAGATTTAGGAGAGAAAATCCAAGAATTATTGGACTCCCTAAAAGTAGTGATAAAAAAAACCCAGATACCATCTTTCATGAAATTATCCAGAAAAATTGCCCTAATATTCTAGAACCAGAGGGTAAAAATAGAAATTGAAATAATCCACCAATCACCTCCTGAAGGAGATTCCAAAATGAAAATTCCCAGAATTAATATAGCCAAATTCCAGACCTACTAGATCAAGAGAAAATACTACAACCAGACAAAAAGAAACAATTTAAATATCATGGAACCACAATGCAGTGGTAATTAAGGTGGGTTTTTTTTTTTTTTTACTGTTTTCTCTTTTAGAATGCTAAAGTACTCAAGTGCCTTTGATTAAGTCTTGCTAGGTACGAAGTGCCAGGTCCACACCCTTTTGCTAACTAGGTGTGTAGCTCCAGACTCACATCCTTTTGCTGATTAGGTGTGGAGCCTTCAGGCCCAGAGAAGGTTATATAAACTCAGAGGTTAGCATTTTGTTTGGGGCTTTCACTCACTGGAAGAGTGTCATGTGATTTGACCAAACAAGACTTCTGGGCAGCTGCTGGTAAGGGGCCCTCCAGCTTTGAAAACCAAGATGTTGATGCCTCTCTCTCTGGTAACTGTGTAGTTCCTTCATCACACAGCTAGAGGCCTGTCTGTTGATAACTGTGTGTGTGTTTGCTCTGTTTATATTGTCTCTTTTTGTAATTTCTGTTTGTATTTGCTCTGAAGTTCAGGGTGCCGGCTTTTCCCCCTGAACTAAGTGAATGATAAACATATGTTTGATTAAAGTGAGATTATTAATACCTTAAAGTTGCCTTCCTTAGAAAAGCAGATCAAAGAACCTAGGCTAGCAGTCTTCCTGTGTGCTGGTATTGTTGGTTTTACACAGTCACAATAGCTGCAAGCAACACTGTTGTTACACCACAGTTAGAATAACATACAATTTTGCAGCTTCTACATTAAAGGAGGGCTTGGAATATGATGTTCTGGAGAATAAAAGTGATAGGATTACAATCAAGAATCACCTACCTGGCAAAACTGAGTATAATCTTTCAGGGAAAATGGATAATCAATGACATAGAGCACTTTCAAGGATTCCTGATGAAAAGACCACAGCTGAACAGAAAATCTGCCTTGCAAATACAAGACACAAAAGAAATATAAAAAGGTAAACAGGGATGAGAAGTCATAAGGGATTTGATATGGTAAAACTGTTTATATTCTTACATGGGAGACATTGCTCATAATTCCTAAAAAAAAACCTTTTCTCATTATTAGGACTGTTAGAAGGAGTAGACATAGGCAGAAAGTAGAGGTGTGAGTTGAATGTGATAGTATGAATATCTAAAAAAATAAAATTAAGGGATGAGAAAGGAGAATTCACTGGGAGAAGGGGAAAGAGAGAGGAAGAATAACATAAATTATCTGACATAAAAGAGGCCTGAAAAAAGATTTTACAGTGGAGGGGAAAATGGGGGAAACAGGTAGAGGAGCACATGAACATTACTCTCATCAGAACTGGATCAAAGAGGGAATGATATACACATTCATTTGTGTGTAGAAATCTATCTTACCATATATTGCTGTAGGAAGTGAAGGGGATAAGAGAAGGTGGAGATAGGGAGATGACAGAAAGGAGAACAGTTTGGGAGGAGGTAAAAGTCAGAAGCAAAAGACTTTTGAGAATCATCAGAGTAAAAGGAGAGAGAGAAATTAGGCTAAATGGGGGAAAATAGAATAGAGAGAAACAAATATTTGGTAATCATTACTGTGAAAAAAAATATGGTGAGTTTCTCTGATAAATACTTCATTTCTCAAACATAGAAAACTGAGTCAAATTTATAGAAATAAGAGCCATTCCTCAATTGATAAATGGTCAAAGGACAGATAATTTTCAGACAAAGTAATCAAAGCTATCTATAGTTATGTAAAAATGTTCTACATTGCTATTGATGAAAGAAATGCAAATTGAAACAACTCTGAGCTACTACCTCACTTGTGTCAGATGGGCTAATATGAAAGAAGAAAAATGACAAATGTTGGAGGGAATGTGGGAAAATTAAAACACTGATGTACTGTTGGTGAAGTTATATACTGATTCAACCATTCTGGAGAGTAATTTGGGACTATGACCAATGGGTTATAAAACCATGCATACCCTTTGACCAAGCAATACCACTACTAGATCTGTATCCCAAAGAGACAAAAAAAGGGAAGAGGACCTATGTGTACAAAAATACTTACAGCAGCTTTGTTAGTGGTGGCAAGGAATTGGAGATTGAAGGGATGTCCATCAATTGGAGAATGGCTGAACAAGTTGTGGCATATGATTGTGATACTATTGTGCTTTAAAAAATGATGAGCAAGATGCTCTCAGAAAAAAAACATGGAAAGACTTAAATGAACTGATACAAAGAGAAATGAGAAGAATAAGAACATTTTATACAGTAACAGCAACATTGTATGATGATCTACTATGAATAACTTAGCTATTCTCAGCAATACAATGATCCAAGACAATTCTGTAGGACTTATGATGAAAGGTGCTGTCCATATCCAGAGAAAGAACTGATAGAGCCTGAATGCAGATCAAAGATATTTTTTCTTTACTTTTGTTATTTTTCTTGTTTTTTTTTCCTGTTTTTTCTTTCGGAATGTCTTACTAGAAAATGTGTTTTGCATGAATATACATGTATAGTGTTACGTACTATGTTAAGTTGCTTGCCTTCTCAATGGGAGGTAGGAAATGAAAGGAAATTTGGGGAAAAAGGAATATTAAAATTGTTTTACATGTCATTGGGAAAAATAAAATATTAAATAAGAAAAAAGTATATTAATAAACATAAAAAAATGAAGTCTGTGAAATGTTTTCCTTAAAATGATTCTGTGGAATACCCATGTAACAGGGAGGATCTAAAGAAACCCCAGATTTGTTGGACTGGAACACCTCCCATAGAGGTAGCTGTATATATATCCTGGACTGTTTCTGCAAGTCATGAGTTCTGCTTCTTGCTGAAAGCCATGGCCCTTGATGAAATAATGCAGCAACTCCTTCCTTTTTGGTTGTTCCTCTGACTGGGAGCGCAAAGGTGATTGGTGACTTAGTCAAGGAGAGTCCCTTACTTAAAAATTTCCCATATTTTAGAATACCTTCAGGGCTTTTATTCACATGGATTTACAGGAGATGGGGTAGATTTCTCTCTTCTCTCTTCCCTGGAAGCATGTAATAGCAAGAATGTAAACTTGCTTACATGAGCCTAAGTCCCTGAGTCAGAGTCTGTCTGCTTATTTCTCCCTTGAGCATAGATCTGAAACTAGTGACCGGCATTCCTGAGAAATGGACTTTTCCAACCTTGGCACTAACCTGGGGGGTCCAGTGTTTTGGAATTTAAAACCATAGCCTAGAAAAACAGCTGAAAGACTCAAATTCTTTCTTCCCTCATAGTATGGTCTTGGAGCAGTACAAGGAGGAAATGATCTGTGCTTCCTATCCAGGGATTCTTACTCTAAGGAGAATGGCTAAGAGCACTCTTAGTTGAAGGAGGAGAGAGCAAGATATTGGGGGCAAGGGAACACGTGTGTTTGAGGGCATCCCATGGATAGTTTCCTACTTGGATAATTTTATAATCATTGCTAATTAGGTACTTAAGTTCAATGGTTTGTTTCTATGCTTCTTAAGTATTGCATTTGTAGTTTATACCTTCTAAATAGAGAACACTGGGAAAAATCCCAGTCATCCTACACTAGTTACAGCTGTGTTAGGGAAGGGAAGGGAGAAAAAGGTTCCTGTTAGACTCTGTGACACCTGCCTAAGAACATGTTATCTTGGGAATGCTCCTGTCCTGTCCATAAATGCCTACAGAACTCATGGTTCCACATGAAGTAAAATATACTAGATACCAGCTGACTTAGAATCTTAGTGGATATGATCTTGTTTTCATCCCTATCACATATCACTGCAGGGGTGGGAAGGGAGGACACAGCAAACAATCATTTATTTCTTTTTAAATAACTCAGTTTTCTCTTCTGAAATATAGAGTCTAATAGCATAGGTCTAATAACATAAGGCACTCAGAAACTGGTCTTCTCTCTATCCTCGGAGTTTAAAATGCTCATACCTACCCCTCTGTGCCTTTGATCACTATAGTCACTTCATCACAAATGACCTCATCTATTTTCTTTGTAATGTATCCACATTTAGGGTCTATCTCAAGTACTACTTGATCCTTGAAGGTTTGCCCAATAATTCCAGGTTATGTTGATTCATGACTTCTCTGAATCCCAATAGCTTATAGTGATAAGAACACTGAATTCGAATAGATAGATGAATAAATAGATAGATAGGCAGACAGAGAGATAAATAGAGTGAACATTTTGTCAAGGGCTTACTTGGTGCTGGGTATTGTGCTGAGTGCTGGGAATACAAATGCAAATAAAAAAACATTCCCTGTCCTCAGGATACTTAAGTTGTATTAGGGGAAAACAAGACATAAAAGGGATACAAAATGGTAGAGGGTAGAGAAGTAGTTCAGCAAGTCATAGATTGGCTGCAGTTTGAAAAGGGAGAGGGAAACATGCATTTATTAAGTGCCTGTCCTATGCTAAGTACTACACTTTACAAATATTATCTCATCTGATCTCCCAACAGCCTTTTCATGTTACCATTGAGGAAATCCACACAGAAGGAGGTTAAGTGATTTGCTCAAAGATAGACCAATAGTAAGCTAGATTCCAACTCAGGTCTTCCTGACTCCTGACTCCTACTGTCCTATCCACTGGGCCTCCTAGTTCCATCAGAGAAGAGAGTATGGATAGCATGGATACTTCCTGAAATGGAGGTTGGGGAGGAATCCACCAACTAAAAGAAGAGGTCATGGGGTGGTGGAATAATAGCCAGAGTGAGAAGAAAGCCTGTGGGGTGGACATAGAGATGGGGTCCAGTGAATCATGGGTTTATCAGAGAGTATGAGTGCTTCCTTTAATGAGAGTCTGAAAGAAATACACCCATCAGAGAAAGATACTGGAGGCGTGGATGGAGGTGAGGTGGAGATGGAATGACACTTCTGGGAATCATGGGTTGGTTCAGATTTATAATGTAAAGACCTGAGTTTGGATCCTACCACTGTTTCTTAAAAACTGTGCGACCTTGGGCAAATCACTTAGACTTGTTGGGCCTCAGTTGGCAGAAAACTTGGGAAAGAAGAAGGCAGTCAGGAGAAAGTGAACTGTGACCCTCACCACAGGCAAATTTATGGCAGGCCATGGACAGGCGTGGCACAGGACAGGCAGGAATGGGTGGATTATGATCTGAATCATGGAGGGAATTTCCAAACTGATGACATCAGATATCCATTTCAATTTTTGAGTAAGAGGAGAGGCTTGGGTTAAATCACCTCTAAGGTCCCTTCTAACTCTAAATTTTACATTATCTCATGTGTGACTTATTTGCTTTCAGCTCATGTAAGGAACACAGAAACTCTAAAGGCTAGGCCACTGATCCAGCCCAGATTAGCATGATAGCAAGTATGCATATTCCCAAACATCACCAGCATCCCCTGAGTACCCTTGCTGGGATGGCTCAGTAACTTCAGCTTCCCCTGGCTGCCTGCCTGCTTCTCCTTCTTCCTGGTTTCCCCTGCCCTGGGCAAACCTTACATGCAATTATCTAGAAATTAGTGGCAGGAGAGGCGCATGTGGGGAAGATGATTCCCCGGGAATTATAGAGTTGCCTGAAGAAAGATTTAGGGGAATGAAGAAAATCTCTTTCACAGCCTGGAATGGCAAATAGGCCTCTTACCCAGACACATAGACATCATTGACAATCTGGCTTTGGCGGTAATGGGTTGATGGAGTGATGCTTCGTGTGGCTTCTCAGAGTTTGAATTGAAAGTGCTGATTCCGAGGAGAGGCAATCCCATGGTGGGAGAAGGGGTACTGGTTAGCTGAGCTCAGGGTGAACAGGTGCATCTACCTTCTGTTTTTTCTACATTGGTGTACCACCTTTGGATAGTCCATGATTATACAAACGTAAGAATCTCTGATTTCGAAAGTCCATCAGGATACACACACACTTTAGAGCCAGAAGGAATCTCAGAACCTAGTGTCCCCCCCTCTCATTTTACATTTGAGGAAACTGACACCCAGGGAGGTGAAATTACTTGCACAAAAACACATAAGCAGAAGTATCAGAAGCAGAATTCGAATCTGGTTCTTCTGACTTCCAATCCAAAGCTCTTTTCATTGTATCATGATTTCCTAATGCAGAGTTGACTAGGAATTCCTTTCTAGAGCATCTTTGACACATTGCTACTTTACCTCTGCTATGAAATCTCCAGGGATGACAAGCTCATCTATTCTCCAATCCTGTGGCCTAATCTCCCCAGTTTTTCAAAGATCATTAATC
This sequence comes from Trichosurus vulpecula, assembly GCF_011100635.1. Classification (NCBI taxonomy): domain Eukaryota; kingdom Metazoa; phylum Chordata; class Mammalia; order Diprotodontia; family Phalangeridae; genus Trichosurus; species Trichosurus vulpecula. The sequence goes on from NC_050575.1 coordinate 118,663,665, forward strand.
CAAGTTTGTAAAGTCACTGCCCCTCTCTGAGCCCTTCCCTTTCCTTTTATCTATAAAACCAGGTTGTTGAGTTATCTAAGGTCTCTTCTAGCTTGAAAAGTTGCAAGCTTCAACAATTCTATGTTCCAATTTCCACCTGACCAGCATGAGCTCCAGGTACATGACTGCTTTTCCTTGACCTGTCTCACCTTCTCTTTACATCCATCCTGCCCCCGTCAGCTGCCATCATACTGAGTGGATTCATGACTCCTGATTCTCTGCTCTCTGCCCTGACCCTGATGGAGCTGTTTCCAGAGCTTTCTCTGTGGCAAAGTTGGCCTGTTACCAATTTCTGAATCAAGTAAAATTTGCCTTGGTAGCCTTCCTACCTCTGTATCCTGAGTTTGTGTCCATTTTTCCATGTATCCACCATAAGCCTCATTCTTATCTACCTGTCACCTAAATCCCCTATAAAAGATGTGATCTGATAATAGCTTTAGGCAACTTCATCTCAAACGAACACCTTGGCTTTTCTTAGTGTTATGCATAAAGCAGAAATACACAACCTTTTTTGCGTCCTAGACCTTGAAGTGTGCTGTTAATGAAAGAGATGTACATGACATATTTTTAATTTTAATCTGATTATTAGCATTTCTCCAACATTTTCTTAAATCTAGACAATTAGCAAAACAAGAAATAAAGCCCGGCTTTGTATATTTGCCAATTTCAGTCACGTAAATACTCACATTGAAATTTTAACAATTAGTTCTCACAAGCCAATGAGAACTGGTACCAGCACTCTCCTACCTGTACCCCTTTCAAAGTCTTGTGGATTCTTCCTTAGTATGTTTTTAAATGTATAAAAATAAAGGAAATGAGGCTTTTTAGGGGGCTTTTTAGGGGGTGGAGCCAGGATGGCTGCATGAAAACAGCATTTTATCGGAGCTCTCTCAGAAGGTCTGTCAGATTCCTATAAAAAAGTGAATTTGAGCAGATTTGAGAGAGTCAGAAACTGTGAGCAGTCTGAGTGGGGCAAATTTCCAAGCCGGGAGAGAATGAAAGGCCAAAGGCACCAATCTATAGGCTCAGAGAGGGTTCGGCGCTTGGAGCTGCTCCAGACCAAAGCGGAAGTGGCCGGCCGGGAAATCCACATAGGAGAGAGGCTGGGAGAAAGCTGGGCGCCCAAAACCAGTGGAGATCCCCAGGCCTCTCAACACAGGACGGCAGTGTGTGGAAGCAAGGAGAGGCAGCTCAATGCCACCCGCTGGTAAACACTGAGCCCTGAGGCTTGAAGCCCGAAGGAATGAAACGTGGCCTCTTGAACCTCCGGGAGACATAATGGCCAGGTAAATGCCTCTAATCCCCCCCCCCCCCCAGAGAATTCCTCGGGGGAAAAAAAAAGAACGCCGGAACTAAGGAGAAAGAAGTGGGGCTTCATCGGTCAAATAGTAGAAGTTCATTAGTCCCAGAGGGGCAGAGTCGGCAGGGGTCAACACCAGGAGCCCAGACGTAACCTTGCTACCCCAGGGGAAGTGCCAGACACCAGCTCAAACAACAAACAGCTGAGACCACTGCTAAAGAGCAACAGTGCTGGAGAGCACCCATAGGGAGTGAGACATCAGGGAGCCAGACCCCTCCCCTACACCTCAGGAAACTGAAGGCTATAACTCTAGACTCACAATCCCCAAAATAAGAAAGCTGGAACAGAGAGCCCTGAGCCCCAAAGGGAGATATTTGTTGTAAAGCCAGGAAAAGGCAAACCAACAAACATGAAGAAGAACACAAAAAACCCAGGACAATAGATTCTTTTTTATGGAGACAGGCAGGATCAAAATACCAATATGGAAGTGGACAGCAATGACACTGTAGATACATCGGATACCTCAAAAGGTAATGTGAACTGGTCTCCAGCCCAAAAAGCACTGCTGGAAGAGCTAAAGGAGATTTTAAAAACGAAAGTAGGGAGCTAAAAGAAAATATGGAAAAAAAAGATTGGTGAAATGGCTACAGAGATTCAGAATCTAGAGAGAGAAAATGACACCCTGAGAGGCAAAATCAAGCAATTGGAAGAGGAGACCCAAAAGCAAAATGAAAACACTAACTCATTAAAAATTAGAGTTGAGCAAGTGGAAGCTAATGAATCTATGAGGCACCAAGAAGTAGTAAAACAAAATGTAAAGAATAAAAAAATAGAAAAAAATGTGAAATATCTGATTGGGAAAACAAATGACCTGGAAAATAGATCCAGGAGAGACAATTTAAGAGCTATTGGTCTACTGGAAATCCACGACAAAAACAAGAGCCTTGACAGTATCTTCGAAGAAATTATCCAAGACAACTGCCCAGAGGTCCTAGAACCAGAGGGCAAAATAGTCATTGACAGAATTCACCGATCACCTCCTGAAAGAGATCCCAAACTGAAAACACCAAGAAATATTATAGCCAAATTTCAGAACTATAAACTCAAAGAGAAAATACTGCAAGCAGCCAAAAAGAAGTAATTCAAATATTGTGGAACTACAGTAAGGATCACGCAGGATCTCTCAGCTTCCACATTAAAAGACAGGAGAAATTGGAATATGATATTCCGAAGGGCAAAGGAGCTGGAACTACAACCAAGGATCAACTACCCAGCAAAACTAAGCATAATTTTTCAGGAAAAGAGATGGACATTCAATGAAATAAGGGAATTCCAGACCTTCCTGATGAAAAAGCCAGAACTCAATGGAAAATTTGATCTCCAAATACAAAACTCAAGTGAGACATAACAAGGTAACCAGGGAGGAAAACCCCCACAAACCTTATGAACCAATAAGGGCAAGTTGTCTGCATCTTTATGCGGGAGTATATCATCATATGTATGTTTTATATATACATGTATATGTCAGTCTTGAGAATGGTACAGATATTATGACAATTGAAAGGGATACACATAGATTGTGAAGGCCTGTATAAATTAACTGATGTAAAGATAAAAAACATAAGTAAGAGATGTAAAGGGAGGGCTATGAGAGAAGAGGTAAGGAGGTAGTAGAAAAGGGTAAATTACACCAAATGAAGAGGCACAAAACATATTATAGTAGAGGGAAAGAAGGGAGGGAGAAGAGCAGTATTTGAGCTTCACTGTCATCTGATATGGTTCAAGAAGGGAATAACATACCCTGATAAGTTTAGAAATCTAACTTGACCCACAGGAAGTAGGAGGGGAAGGGGGGAAAAGGGAGGGGGGTGGTCAGAAGGGAGGGGAGAAGTAGCAAGTGGGAAATGGTAAGATAAGGGAGGGGAATAAAGAGGGAGGGTAAATTAAGGAAGGCAGAGGTCAAAAGCAAAACTTTGTTGAGGAGAAGGGGAAAGGGAGAAATAAAAGCATAAACAGGGGGAAATAGGATGGGGAAAAAGACACCGATAGAAATCATAACTCTGAACGTGAATGGGATGAACTCTCTCATAAAACAGAAGCGGATAGCAGAATGGATTAAAAATCATAATCCTACAATATGCTGTTTATAAGAAACACATTTGAAACAGGGGGATACACACAGGGTAAAGGTAAAAGGCTGGAGTAAAATATACTGCGCCTCAGCTAAAGTAAAAAAAAAAGCAGGTGTAGCAATCCTAATCTCAGACAAAGCAAAAGTAAAGATAGATTTAATTAAAAGAGATAAGGAAGAACATCATATCCTGCTAAAAGGCACCATAAACAATGAAGCAATATCATTGTTTAACATATATGCACCACGAGGTAAGGCATACACATTCTTAGAGGAGAGGTTAAGGGAGTTACAGGAAGAAATAGACAGCAAAACTATAATATTGGGAGACCTCAACCTCCCCCTTTCTGAACTAGATAAATCTAACCTCAAAATAAATAAGAAAAAAGTTAAGGAGGTAAACAGAATTTTAGAAAAGGCACATATGATAGACCTCTGGAGAAAACTGAATGAGGATAAAAAAGAATATACTTTCTTCTCCGTGGTACATGGCACATACTCAAAAATTGACCATGTACTAGGGCATAATAACCTCACAATCCAGTGCAGAAAGGCAGAAGTAGTCAAAGCATCCTTTTCAGATCATGATGCAATAAGAATTATTTGTAATAAAGAACCATGGCAAAATAAGCTAAAAACTAATTGGAAACTAAATAATTTAATTCTAAAGAATGAGTGGGCCAAAGAACAAATCAGAGAAACAATTAATAACTTTATTCAAGAGAATGACAATAATGAAACAACATACCAAAACTTATGGGATGCAGCAAAAGCAGTTCTTAGGGGAAGTTTTATATCCCTAAATGCTTAAAAGAATAAAATAGGGAAAAAGGAGATCAATGATCTGGGCATACAGCTGAAAAAGCTAGAAAAAGAGCAAATTGAAAATCTCCAATTAAATACCAAATTAGAAATACTGAAAATCAAAGGAGAGATTAATAAAATTGAAACCACGAAAACTATTGAATTAATAAATAAAACAAAGAGCTGGTTTTATGAAAAAACCAATAAAATTGATAAACCTTTGGCCAATTTGATTAAAAAAAAGAAAGAAGAAAATCAAATCACCAGTATAAAAAATGAAAAGGGTGAGGTCACCTCTAATGAAGAGGAAATCAAAACAATAATTAGGAATTATTTTGCCCAACTGTATGCCCATAAATTTGACAACCTTAGAGATATGGATGAATATCTACAAAAATATAAACTGCCCAAGTTAACAGAAAAGGAAGTAAAATTTCTAAATAACACCATCTCAGAAAAAGAAATTGAGCATGCCATCAATGAACTCCCTAGGAAAATATCTTCAGGGCCAGATGGTTTTACATGTGAATTCTATCAAACATTTAAAGAACAACTAATTCCAATACTTTGTAGACTATTTGGGAAAATAGGTGAAGAAGGAGTCCTACCAAATTCTTTTCATGACACAAATATGGTACTAATACCCAAACCAGGTAGAGTCAAAACAGAGAAAGAAAATTATAGACCAATTTCCCTAATGAATATTGAAGCAAAAATTTTAAATAAAATATTAGCAAAAAGATTGCAGCAACTCATCACGAGAATAATACACTATGACCAGGTAGGATTTATTCCAGGAATGCAAGGCTGGTTCAATATTAGGAAAACTATTAACATAATTGACCATATCAACAACAAAACTAGCAGAAACCATACGATCATCTCAATAGACTCAGAAAAAGCCTTTGACAAAATACAACACCCATTCCTATTAAAAACACTAGAAAGCATAGGAATAAATGGAACATTCCTTAAAATTATAAATAGCATCTACCTAAAACCATCAACAAGAATTATTTGTAATGGGGATAAGCTAGATGCATTCCCAATGAGATCAGGGGTGAAACAAGGATGTCCATTATCACCCCCTACTATTCAATTTGGTTTCATTAGCTGTAGCAATAAGAGAAGAAAAAGAAATTGAAGGAATTAGAATAGGAAAAGAAGAAACTAAATTATCACTTTTTGCGGATGATATGATGATTTATTTAGAGAATCCTAGAGAATCAAGTAAAAAACTACTTGAAATAATAAACAACTCTAGCAAAGTTGCAGGATATAAAATAAACCCACATAAATCCTCAGCATTCCTATACATTACTGACAAAGCCCAACAGCAAGAGATAGAAAGAGAAATTCTATTCAAAGTTACTGTAGACACTATAAAATATTTGGGAGTCTACTTGCCAAGACAAACCCAGGGCCTATATGAACATAACTATAAAACACTTTTCACGCGAATAAAGTCAGATCTAAAAAAATGGAAAAATATCAGTTGCTCATGGTTAGGCTGAGCTAATATAATAAAAATGACAATTTTCCCTAAATTAATCTATCTATTCAGTGCCATACCAATCGAACTACCAAAACATTATTTTACTGAGCTGGACAAAATTATAACAAAAGTCATCTGGTAAAACAAGAGGTCTAGAATATCTAGGGTATTAATGAAAAGAAATGCTACAGAAGGTGGCCTAGCCATACCAGATATTAAACTGTACTACAGAGCAGCGGTCATCAAAACTACCTGGTACTGGCTAAGAAACAGAGGTGTGGATCAGTGGAATAGGATAGGAATACAAGATGGAGAAATCAACAACTATAGCAATCTACTCTTTGATAAATCCAAAGAGGCCAGCTTCTGGGCTAATAATTCACTATTTCACAAAAACTGTTGGGAAAATTGGAAAATGGTAGGGCAGAAACTGGGCATAGACCAATATCTTACACCATATACCAAAATAAAGTCAAAATGGGTTCATGATTTAGGAGTAAAGGCTGATACTATAAGTAATTTGGGAGAGCAAGGAATAGTTTACTTATCAGACTTAAGGAAAAGAAAAGAATTCATGACCCAACAAGAGATAGAGAGCATTACAAAATGCAAAATGGATAATTTTGATTATGTTAAATTGAAATGTTTTTGTACAAAAAAAAGCCAATGCAACAAAAATTAGGAGGGAAGCAGAAAACTGGGAGAAAATATTTACAACTAGTATCTCTGACAAAGGCCTCATTTCTAAAATATACAGGGAACTGAGCCAAATATATAGGAATACAAGCCATTCCCCAATTGAGAAATGGTCAAAGGATATGAACATGCAGTTTTCAGAGGAAGAAATTAAAGCTATCTATAGGCATATGAAAAAAACACTAAATCACTACTGATTAGAGAAATGCAAATCAAAACAACTCTTAGATACCACATCTCTCCTGTCAGATTGGCTAAAATAACAAAACAAGAAAATGATAAATGCTGGAAAGGATGTGGGGAAATTGGAACATTGTTACATTGTTGGTGGAGTTGTGAGCTGATCCAGCCATTTTGGAGAGCAATTTGTAACTATGCCCAAAGGGCTATAAAAATGTTCATACCCTTTGACCCAGTAATACCACTTCTAGGGTTGTATTCCAAAGAAATCACACAAGCAGGAAAAGGACCCATATGTACAAGGATATTTATAGCGGTTCTTTTTGTGGTAGCCAAGAATTGGAAATCAAAGGGATTTCCATCAATTGGGGAATGGCTGAACAAGCTGTGGTATATGAAGGTAATGGAATACTGTTGTGCCATAAGAAGTGGGGATGATACGGACTTCATAACAACCTGGAAAAACCTGCACGACATAATGCTGAGTGAGCGGAGCAGAGCCAGGAGAACACTGTACACAACCACAGATATATGGATTCCGTGAGGACCAACCCTGACAGACTTTGCTCTTTTCAGCAACACAAGGTGCAAGGACAACTCCAAAGGACTCACGATGGAGAATACTATCTACATCCAGAGAAAGAACTATGAAGTTTGAATGCAGATTGAGGTACACTTCATGCTCGCCTTTTTTCTTCTCTTTTGTTTTTGTTTTTGGGTTTTTTTTTTGGTTCTGTTTCTTTTTTCTCATTATTCATTCCATTGGTCGTAATTCTTCTCCGCAACTTGACTAGTGTATAAATTAATTCAATGCGAAGTCATTCGTGGTAGTTATATGAGATTCCATGCCGTCTTGGGGAGGGAGGGGGGAGGGAGGGGAGAAAATCTGGAACTCAAAATTATGTAGAACAGTCTGTTGTAAACTAAAAATAAAAAGAAATTAAAAAAAAAAAAGAAATGGGGATGATACGGACTTCATAACAAACTGGAAAAACCTACAGGACATGATGCTGAGTGAGCGGAGCAGAGCCAGGAGAACATTGTACACAACCACAGATATATGGATTCCGTGAGGACCAACCCTGACAGACTTTGCTCTTTTCAGCAACACAAGGTGCAAGGACAACTCCAAAGGACTCACGATGGAGAATACTATCTACATCCAGAGAAAGAACTATGAAGTTTGAATGCGTATTGAGGCACACTTCATGCTTGCCTTTTTCTCTTCTCTTTCGTTTTTGTTTTTGGGTTTTTTTTTTGGTTCTGTTTCTTCTTTCTCATGATTCATTCCATTGGTCATAAGTCTTCTCCACAACTTGACTAGTGTATAAATTAATTCAATGCGAAGTTATTCGTGGTAGTTATATGAGATTCCATGCCGTCTTGGGGAGGGAGGGTGGAGGGAGGGGAGAAAATCTGGAACTCAAAATTATGTAGAACCGTGTGTTGTAAACTAAAAAAAAAGGAAATGAATTATGTTGAAATATAGCTACCAAAATATATTTAAAAATTTCATGAAGCCCAGGTCATGAACCTGTGGTATAAAGCATTGTGTTTTAAGTCAAAAGACCTGGATTTGAATCCAAATTCTACCTTTATTGCTTGTGTGAGCTCAGGACAAATCATGTAACCTCTGCTTGAGTTTCACCATCTAAAAATCAAAGGGTTTGTGCTGTATTACTTCTAACATCCCTTCTAATTCTAACTACTATGACATAACTATATCTTCAATGGTAGAATTTCCCACATTATTAAGAAATGTATAGATAAAATTTCCCTTAAAGCCTACTACATAGCTACCTATTCTATTTTTCCCCCAAAGATAAGACTTTGAGGATAACAGTCATGGAAGTCCAGGAACCATGAGACGGGCAAGAGAGGGAGCTGCCTCCAATATTGTAGCCTATAAAGTCTGTTTCTCCTTTGTAGAACCATCAGGATGTCTGAATGGTATGGAATAATAATAATAAGCATCAATTCATATGTCTATGGTCCTTGAAGATTTACAAAGTCCTTTTCTGACAGTGCCTCCTGAGAGGTTAATAGTGAAAGAATTACTATTCCCATTTTGCAAAAGGGGAAACTAAGGCTAGTGGAAGATAAGTTATGTGTTCATGTCAATACAGAGAAAAAAAATGGATTTTGCCCCTTGGATGTGGAAAGGAAAGACAGACACTTTTCATCCTACATCACTCAAGTCCACAGTTCTGTCAATCTGTTAGCATTCTGCTAGGAACCTGCTTGGTCCATAGTGTCCATTTTCCTCTGGTTGTATATGATAGTGAGACAGGAAAGAGAGTAGGGTAACCATTTTTTTATCAAATTCCTAAAATGAAGTCATAGAAAGAAAGTGGAATAATTTCAATCCCTAGTTCTCTGGCACTAAACAAACATATAAGTAAATGTGTATATGTATATTATTTATACTCATTATGTATTTATATATACATATATGCATATATACACAATGTATGTATACATTAAACATATACTATATTTACTATATATACACACATATATACACATATTAATTTTGTATTAACACAATAGACACTTCTCAGAAAGCCCCTGAACAAACCCTTTACCAAGCAGATTTTACTAAACCAGTTAAGTCAAACTGCCTAAGTCTATGATTCTCTCTGATACTATGTGTTGCTTTTGATTTATGTAGGTTTTTTCATTTGTTAATGAAAGGGTATACCAACAGTGTCTATTGCATTGGACTAGAACTGTGTTGCCTCCTTAAATTGACTTTACTTACACTGTTTTAGAGTGTGTGTATGTGTGTATATACATATATGTATGTATGCATATATAAATTTGACTCTTCTTTCTTCCCATTGCATCACTTCATTGAAGTCTTCCCATGTTTCTCTAAATTATTTCTTTCTTGAAAATTAATAAAACCTATTTCTCTCCTTCTTTCCCTCCCATTGGAAAAGTAAAAGAAAAACAAAACCCTTGTAACAAATAGGCAGAGTCAAGCTCTAAATTCTCCACATTAATCATTCCCTATGGTGCAGAGATTTTCCAATGCTGAGCAAATTTTTGTAAAGTGATCTCCTTCTAACCCACTCCTCTCATAAAGTGATTATCTTCCAGTCTGCAAGTCTCTTCCTTCACTGCCAGTTACTAGCCATGTGACCTTGGGCAAATCCCTTCTTCCTAGGCCCTAGTTTCTTCATATGAGAAAGTGTATGCAAAGCTCTTTGAAAACTTTAAAATGCTATATAAACATTAGCTGTAATGATTTTCTTCCTCTGTCAAGTAAGGAGGCTGGATAAGAAGTCCTCTAAGGGTCTCTTTAGGCCTCAGCTGAATGCTATGATCCTCTGACCAAGTGTATGCCAAAAGCCCTGAATTCAGGTGCTGCTTTTATGGTTCTTGGTTTCAATTACAGTGTCTTTCGTCCAATACATCATTGATGAAAAATCTTGGTTGTTGCCCATTTAGAAATAAAAGGCAGGTGTTGTCAATATTTAACATCAACAAGTGTGGGTCATCCTGGAGCATTCCAGGGCAGGGAGCACAGGAACATTCATATGAAGATTAGAGAAAGCCCAGTTATAAGTAAAGCTACTACTGATAGCTGCAGCACCTTCGAGATCTAATGGAACCCTGTCATTTGAGAGAGGAAGAAGTAACAAGGACAACATCAACAAGAGTGACAAAAATAATAACTAGCATTTAACTAGCATTTAATGCTTCCAGAGCGCTTTACATATACTATCACATTCGAGGAAACTGAGGTTGGGAAAAATGAATGTGATGGAATGAAACAAAATTAAGCATTTAACATATGTCAACAACTGTAAAAAGGAAGTTTCTCAAGGTCACACAGGATGAGAGTGTGTGTGTGTGTGTGTGTGTGTGTGTGTGTGTGTGTAGGATAGTAACAGCAACAAACAACTCCCTGGGCTCTCAGTGACTGCTGAGTGAACTCTCTTTAGTATCTGTTGCCACGCAATGGTGGTGTAGGACTGGAAGTCTGGAGACTTGGTCTCTAATTCTATATTTGCGACTGATTTGATGTGTGCACTTGAACCAGAGACTTAGCATCTTACAACTCAGAGCATGAAAAGACCATTTGAGGTCACAATTTGTGGTGCTCACAGGGTTTCTTTTGATAAAAACACCCGCTTCTTGGCTTTTCTTTCAGCCAGATCTAGGATATCAGTGCAGAGAATACTTTTAGTGAGGAAACTGCCCTTAGCAATGCAGTTTAGCAATGGCCCTGTTGTTGATCTGGAAGCATAGAGAGGTAAGGAGATTGGGATCTCTCAGCCATTATGTGTCAGGGGTAGGAATTGAATCCAGGTCTTCCTGGATTCTAAGGCTGGCTACATCACACTGCCTCTCACAGAAGTTTCCCTGGGATACATTTATAACAGGATTTTGTTTATGAAGCAATAAATACTTTTCTATAAATGGCATATGTGGGGTGGATGTTATCGACTGGTCTTTTCAAAGTCTGAGTTGTAAGATACTAAGTCATTGGTTGAAGGTTTATTGGTTCAGTAATTTAATACAATTGATCAACATTGCTGCTAGTGCATACACTAAGTTACACCTCTATCATATGATGATTATATTAATTGTACAAAGTAGGAGACAGCTACATTTCACAATAAACTAGGCATTTATAACATATCAGAGGTGGAAGAAATCCAAGACCTAGCTAGGCCAACATCTTCCTTTTACATAGGAAGGAATGAATGCCTACAAGTATATGCTCCTATAAACAACTGCTATGCAGCTTTTCACTCTCTGCATCCCCTCCTCAAGTTTCCTTTCATCGAAGTGACCATGCTGTTTCAGAACAGAACCATTTCTTTTTCTTCTTGATGCCAGTTACAGTCAGATTCTCAGCTTCTCTCAGTCAGCATCACTGAGGAATTGGAGTACTGTTATTTTCCTGGCCCTTCCATCTGGAATATTAAACATTTTACTTAATGTGTAAATAAAGCTGAACCTAACTCAGTCTCACTTTGCTAATCTGCAAGCCCAATGCTATCCACACTCCCCCCTTTCTGTGAATTTTTTTTCTCTTTTCTTTCTTCTCTGTCTCTGCATCTTCCTTTTCTTCTATGACTTCTCTTTCCTTTATGTCTCTTGTTTTGCTTTTCCATCATCAATACCACAATTACCCCTGTTAAGTGTTATTCCTCCCCATTAGAATCTAAGTTCTTTAAGGATAAGGATAGTCCCTCTCTTGTATTTATATCCACAATGCCTTATACATGTCCTTCCTTCTTTCCTTCCTCCCTCCTCTTTCCCTCCCCTTCCTTCCTTTCTTCCTTCGTTCCCTACCTCTCCCCTTCTTTTTTTACTTTTCTTTCATCTCTCCCTGTCACCATTATCATCCTTGTCTATCCTTCTCCCTCTTTTCTGTCTCCCTCCTTTATTTCATACTGTCAGTCTTTTTGTCCCTTTGTGTTTCTGTCTCAATCTGTCACTATCTCTCCCTTGCACACACAAATAAACACACACATACACACACACACTACCAGCTTGTCCCCACTTTCTACCAGTGATTGAATAGCAGAGTGGCAAGGGCTGGCATTACAAAGACTCCATTACTTTTACAAAACATTTTACAGTACATTTACTGGTATATGATAGAGAATGATTGTGAATCATTAAAATTAAGCTATGCGTGTCAAAACAGCCTGCAGAACCCATTGCCTGTGAGTATTCTAGCCTTCCTTTGTGTCCTCCTCCACTAACTAATTTGCAGCAGGCCATTAGCATAGAAGCTGCCAAGCCTCCTCAGACTTAGCCAGGAGCCCACAATTTCCTGGGGTACAATGTAAGGCTCCTCAAATGTGTGCAATACTCAAAGTGAGGATGAGCAGGGCAGAGAGTGGTGAATGGCACAGCATGAAATTCACAGGAGCCCCCTGCCTGGTGGAATCACAGCCTGATGAAGTTTCAATTAAAAGGAAATTAAGCATTGAATGTACCAAAAGATCAACAAATTCTCCAAGAAAAAAAACAAACAAAAATCTCTGCATAAACAAACAAACAAAAATCTCCTCACAGCAAGGCCACTGGACTAAGAAGCCTTTAATCATGCAATTTGAAATAAAAGTTGCCTCTGGCCATCTCTACAAGCCATAGTCGGGTGGATGGTGATGGCCAGTGTTGAAGGAAACAGTGACCCCAATCATTCTAGACCGTAAACCTTTCCCAGCCAAAGCTATGGTCTGGCACCAGGACAAGCTTCATACACCTGAATGGTATTACCGGAGGCAAGCTGTGGATTTACTCCCCTTCCTCTTGCTGTAACACAATATTGCCCTACTCACTTGCCGCAATGACTAAAATACCCCCTTTGGTAACTTGTTCCTTTGAATTGAGAATTGCTCTCTCATTAATCTCGTCCACCCCGATCCAATAAATTACACTACCATGAGATCTCCAGAATCCATTCTCTCCAACCTCTCTGTGATAATTCTTGTCTAAACTTTCACTAGCTTCTCTCCTAGACTGTTGGAATATCTTCCAACGTGGCATTCCTTGTTTTAATTTCTCCCATTTCCAAAGCATCCTTTTGAATACTTCACAAATAATATCCATTCTTAATTCCTCTTATATTCCATTCGCCTACCATAAATATTATGGATCCCTATTGCCCAGCTCATAAAGATTCAAGGACCTCAATACTTTGGCTCCAACCTGCTTGTCAAGATTTGTTTCGTATTATTCCTCCTTATGTTTTCTACTTTCTGTTCAAAATAGAATACTGCTGCTGCCTTGCTCTTGTGCTGCCCTTTTTGTCTCCATGCCTTCGATTTAATTAAAGTTCAACATTCGCTGAGTGTTTATCATGTCCCAAACTGGCACTGGTGATGCAAAGACCAAAACAAAATAATCCCTGCCCTAGAGAAAAATAACAAATACACAGCTGTGTGTGTGTTTGTGTGTATGTATGACACATACACACAGTACAATTCAAAGATTCTTCAAATGGGAGAGAGAGCTCTAACAACTAGGAGGCTAGGGGAAGGCCTAGCCTTCCTTGCATATACTTGTAGGAAGGAATGGAGCATTATATATAGGTAATAGTAAGTTAGTTTTGTTCAAATGCAGTATATGTATGTTGTAGCAGGCAGAGTGGGTGGGGAAGAGGTTACTGTAATGTATGATCAGTTTGTAAAGATATATTAGACTTTAATTGTTTATTGTTAAGGATTTTAAATGCCAGAGGATTTTGTCTGTTATCTTAGTGGCAATGGGGAACCACAGAGGTACCTTGAGTAAGAGCAGTGACATTATCAGAAATGAATTTCAGAAGTCATCAATCTGGCAGCTGTGAGGAGGAACAGTTCTGGGTAAGATAGCATTGTTATATATACACCTGAAAGCACACAGGAGTAGGTAGGAGGTCAGTCCATGTGCTTAAAAAAGTACTTAAATGTTGCAGGGTAATAATTCTCAAGCTGTTGTCTGTACAATTCTCTAGGTGATCTTTGGATTAGTTTCTAATTCCTGATTTCGTTGTTCAATTGTTTCAATCCTGTCTGACCCTTTGTTATACCACTTGGGATTTCTTATCAATGATAGTGGAGTGGATTGCCATTTCCTTCTCCAGCTCATTTTACAGATGAGGAAACTGAGGCAAGCAGAATTAAGTGATTTACTCAGGGGTCACACAGACAGTAAGTGTCTAAGGCCAAATTTGAACTCAGGTCTTCCTGACTCCAGTCCTGGCACTCTAATCACTAAACCACCTAGCTGTCCTCTAATTCCGGATACCCTCCCCCCAAATATGAGTATACTCCCTGTACAAACTACTTTGTCTTCATTTTGTATGAATTATGTATATGCTAATTAAATATGTGCATGTTGTCCTCCCAGTTCTATAAGAATATTAGCTCCTGCTTATTGCCTTCTTTTTACCAGTGAAAGTTCTTAATAAATGCTTCTTGATTAATTGGAGGACAGATTGGAAAGAGAATATAGGCAAGGGAACCAATTAGGAAGCCATTGCAATAGTTCAGGTGATAGGTGATGAGAGGTTTTGTGTTGTGAATAAAAAGATGGGGGGGTAGATTTTGCAGAGGTAAACTTGAAAGGACTTAGTAACAGAATGTTTTTTTTTTTTTAATGGAAAGGTGAAGAGTAGAGAGAATAGTCAAAAAATATTCCTAAGTTGGAACCAGAGTGACTAGAACAGAGTGTCTTTTACAAATTTTATTTTAATTTTCAGTTCCAAATGTCTTCCTACCTTCTGGTTTCCCTCAGCTTTTGAGAACAGAATATGAGACCCATTATACATATGAAGTCATGTAAAGCATATTTCCTCATTAGCCATATAGAATAGTGGGTCTTTACCTAGGGTCCATGAACTTGCACTGTTTCAAAAATATTTAATAGCTATTTAAATCTTTGTAATCATTTTCATTTCATTTTAAAATAATGTTCTGATAAGGAGTTCACAGATTTCATCAGACTGCCAATGAGGTCTACAATGTAATAAATTTTAAAAGCCTCAGTAGAATAGTGGTGTTGTTGACAGACTGGAGAAACTTAGTAGGAAAGTGGGTTTTGAGGGGAAGATAAAGAATCCTATTTTAGACATGTTAAGTTTGAGGTGGACTTACTGGCTTTGGGATACAACTGTTGCTATGTCGGGTTGGAGTTAGTGGTTTTGGGATTTAATCCTCTGGTGTCGAAATAAATGTTATGTTTCCTGTGCCTTCTACCTAGAGAATCTCTTATACTTTGCAATTCTGAAATATACAGGCATGTTCATGGTTATTTTCAAGTTCATCAATCTTGCCTTACTGTTACAGACACTCAGGAGGCGATATCTAGCAGGCAGTTGGAGATGCTTGTGCTTACCCTATCCCCTATGAGGCATATCTTATTTGTATGCTTCATTCCTAATCATTTTAGGGTTGAGGCTAAGGAACTGGCATGGAATGTGATTTTAATCTTAATCCTAGGGCTTGATACTTTAGGGAAAATGTGAATAGATGGCCTCCAACAAAAGGCATTCTCATGCATCAGAGATCCCAAGCCTCATGCACCAAAGGTCCTAGAGATCATGGATTCCCAGGGGTTCAATGACTAGAGCTAAGCACATGCTCCATGGACAGTATGCTGTCTGAGTATATTTCAATCCCTGTCACCTGACATGTTAGAATGAAGTTAAAGAGTTTGTCCTGAACATGAGTTCTAATTAGAGCAGGGGACCCAGATACCAAGTCTTTACACGCCTAGGCACTCCCACTAGAAATCCCTGTCACACTCCCTCTGTTGTCTACTGCCAGTTCCCCAGTGTCTGAAGTGAAAAGCAAAAGAAATAGAAACCACAGGCTCTCTACTGCCACCATGTTCAGTCATCCCAAGACTCTGGCTTGGACCCAATCAACAGGCTTCTTATCTTAGAGTCAGCAAATTTCCTTCTTTTTTTCCCTTTGCCCCTGTGATTTAGAGTTGCTATCTGTTAAGGCTAAAATCCTTCTTCCAGCTACCTCTTTCCTATTCTTACCCCCACTCACCCTAGCCCTAACCCTTATCCTCATATGTCCATATTCTCTTTTCCATTGTGCTCTCTGGTCCCTGTTCCATTGTTAACAGATTTTGCTTCTTGCTACAGAGCTTAATTTTATGTTCTTTATATATTTTGGCTTTCACAAAAACCTATTTTTTAAAATTTTCCAGAAGATACTCTATCCTTGGTTGCTATATCTAGTATAGCTTGCTTTTACTTTTCATGTCCTCCAAAGTAGTGGGCTAAGAGAAGGCCCTGGTTTGTTCCTTGTTCTTCACTGATATTTTGAAAAGCTTTCTCTTGTATCATCACTGTGCAAACTTCTCTTCTGTGAGGAATCTCATAAGCAATAAGATCTATGTTGGCAAAAGAGGTATGTGCAAACAGAAAATAATGGGTCTTTCAAAGTAACAAAGGTATACGATACTTTGAAAGCATTACATGCCTCTGTTTCTGATCTACAAAGTCCTTCAGGATAAAGAATAGATCTCTCCTATGTTCTTTGAAATCCCTAGCTCAGTGCCCTATATGAGAATAATGCTTCTTTTCTATTTGTAGTAAATGAAGAGATTAATGCTTAGTGATTTTTGGAGCATTGTTTTGGAAGCACAGCAAAAGAAGCACATTTATAGTTCCTGTGACTGTTCCACACCTTCAGTTATTCCCTTTTTACCCTTGTTCTTGGACGGTTAGTCTCCATCCTATTACCTATTGTTATTTCTGACAATTCTGGCATGGGACTCTAAGGAAGCAGCCAAGGCCTTGGCACTATGCCAATGAACCTTGTGAGGCTCATCCATATATCAAGTCATTGGTAACTTTCCTGATGTCACCCCCTCCCGATATAATATGTGTTTAAATACTACCCCCATTTCTGGATCCACTATCACTTAGGAGAAATAATTCTTCTTATTTGACAGCAAATTCCAGGAAAGCGAAGGCACAAGATTGCCAACAGATGAACTTAATGGCTCCATATCATCCCAGTCACAATCTACTCCAACCCACCAATGGGCTCAACAATTGAAGTTGGGGGTGAGCGGACAGTTTCTCTGACCGATCTCAAGACTTTCAATATACCTTAAACTAAAAGCAAAGAAGATTCAGATGTTGCAGAAGTAGGGACATTAATCTTGATTTTGTCACTTGCTCAATCCTCTACCCTGTTACCAGTCATGCCACTGAGTCCAGCATAATAATAATTCATTTTTCTATAGTGTTTTTTAAAAGCTTATAACCTTCTCTACATCAACTGAACAAAATAGGGAGTTCATGTATTGTTATATGATGAAACTTGAGGTTCAGAGAGGTGAACTGCCTTTCCCAGGGTCACAGTTTAATGAGTTTCAAGGTCAGGATCCAATCTTTGTCTTCTTACTCCATCAAAGTCAGGAACTCCTTTTCCACTAAAGAGTGCTGTTGCAATTTGCACTTAGAATATATCCAAGTTTCTTCTCAGTTTTTTTCAGTCTTTCAACTCATTCATTCATTCATTCTGCATTTATAAAGTGGATACTATGAGTCAGGCAATACTGACACCAATACAAAATTGAAACAGTTTCTGCCTTCATGGAATTGGTATTCTATCAGTGAAAGCAACGTCTACATATATGCTTTAAATAAACATGAATTACATATGAAGTACATGTTAAGCAATTTCAAGGGAATTCACTGACAACTGGGGGTGATCAGCTAGGTTTAATATAGGATTTGGGAACTGAGCTGAACTTGGAAGGACAACAGGGATCTTTTGAGGCGGAGATGAAGACGGAAGGCATTACAGACATAGGACACAACCTGTACAAAGGTGCAGGAGAGGGAAATCAAATGCCATGCATATAGAGTATCAAGAAGACCAGTTGACCAAAATGTGGTGTTTGAGACAAAAAAGTAATATCAAAGCAATCTGGAAAGAGAAATCAGAGTCAGATGGAGAGGGGGTTTTAAAGGTCCCACTTTGC
This sequence comes from Trichosurus vulpecula, assembly GCF_011100635.1. Classification (NCBI taxonomy): domain Eukaryota; kingdom Metazoa; phylum Chordata; class Mammalia; order Diprotodontia; family Phalangeridae; genus Trichosurus; species Trichosurus vulpecula. The sequence goes on from NC_050575.1 coordinate 118,681,773, forward strand.
CTCCCTTAAAAAATTTAATTTCCAATGTTCCCCTATCCATCTTAGCTCACTGACCTATGGACTGCTGTCTCTCAGTCCTGTCTCTGGCCTGATGTTACCCTTAGCAAAGGATTGCTGTCCCTGGCCTTTATTCAGGGAAAATAAAAAGCTGAATTTCAAGGTAGTGAGTGTAGTAAAAAGGGCAGTAAATTGTACATTATTTATAATAACAAAAAGCTGGAAACAAGCTAGATGCCAGGGATTGGGAAATGGTGGAACAAGCTGTGATACATGAATGTAATGGAATATTACCATTCTGTAAGGAATGATAAATATGAAAACAAGAGAAATATGGATAAACTTTATGAGGTTACAGAGAGGTAAGAAAGTAGAGTTAAAAATACTGGTTATTAGAGTGTAAATAAACGTGGAGTGACAACAAAAACTCTGATATAATATAATGTACAATGCTGGTATCACAGTATCAAATTTAATCTTTCTGTTAACAACTAGAAAACAACTAAAGTAGAAAAGTGATGTGTTATCAGTTTCAATCACACTAATTTTGCTCAACTATTTTCAGGAAATCCACTTAGGGGCAAATAAAAGAGGAAAAGGTCCATGTACAAAAAAAGTATATGTACAAATATATGTAGTAGGTCTTTTTCTTTTTTCCTTTCCTTCCCCTTCCCCCTCCCCTCCTCTCATCTTCCCTTTCTTTCTTTCTTTTTGGTACAGGCAAAAAACTGAAACTATTGTGGGTATTTATCAGTTAGAGAATGGATGGACAAATTATGATATGTGAATGTAATGGGATATTATTGTACTGTTAGAAATAAAGACAGGTGGTCCTAGAAAAAACTTGGGAAAACTTGTATGAACTGATTCAGAGTGAAGCAAGAATTTCATCAACCTTGAAAAACACTTTTGAAAGATATAAGAATAATTAATACAATGATCAACCATGATTCCAGAGGATGGATGATAAAGAATGTTAGTCACAAACTGATAGAAGGGTAATGGACAAATATATAGAATTAGATACACATTTTTTGACATGGCCAATATGTGTGTTTGTTTTTGATTGTCTATTTGTTGCAAGAGGTTCCCCACCACCCTCTTTTGTTTGTTTTATTTTGTTTTTTTACTTTAGTGGTGCAGGGGAGGTAGGAGGCAGAAAATAAAAACAATAATTCAAAAAAATTCAAATTTACTTGGACATGCTGTTTTGCCATTTTTATTTTTTTTAAAAAGTTTCTTGAGCCCAAATGAAATAAACACATTTTAAAGGGTATAAGATTAGAGTCAGGATACTTGGACTGAGTTTGAATTCCAACTCCATTCTCTCTTTGTTTCTTTCTATGTTTCTTCAACAGTACTTATGCTGATTCAGGCATTAGGGATGTAGACAAAAATGAAATAATTTCTGCTGTTGTGAACATTCAATTGAGGGAAATGATATATATATATACATATATATGTATATATGTCATTACATGTGAATTAAAGGAAGCCAATTCAGTGAGAACACATGCAACTGGGGTTAATCATCATTTAGTTTCTCTTATTATATGTCATTTAACTTGTCTGAATCTCAATTTCCTCATCTGTAAATGGAGGTAATTGTTATAACTTTTATTTACCTTTTGAGGATATTGCACAGAAAACATTAACCTATCTGAACTCATTCTTCAATGATCAACAAATTCCCACCTGGCCATTCCCTCTTCATCTCAGGGATTCTAGACCATCCTGGAATTATTCAAATCCTATTCTCCATCCCCCACTGCCTGCTTCCTTATTCCGATTCCTCTCTAAAGCTACCCACCCCCTGTGCTTTCTGAAATGCCTGATTCATGGGAAACAAACTTGCTTTCATCTTAAATCTTTTTTTTTCTTTTCCATTCCTTTCGTCTTCTGGATTTCACTAAGATCTGGCTGCCTCCTGATGACACTGCCTCTCTGACCTCCCCTTCCAGCACTGGCTATACTTTCTACTCATTCTCACTCCTCTGACCTCTCACTGTTTGAGGTCAGATAATTGAAAATATTCTTTGCTCTCCATTGCCACTTCCAAGCTCTCCCTCTACCACAATCACTCAGTAACATCTCCTTTGAGGTTCACCCAATCCATAACTACTGCGCAATCAAATTCTGGTAACTCTTGTCTACTAATCTCTAGGACACTTTGCTTTCCTCAATGAATTCAGTGCCTGGCTCAAAGTCTTTCTCTCCTCCCCAATTCCTGCCTTTACGCCAGGGGATTTTCACATGCATATTGATACTCCCTCAAACATCCTAACCTTCCAATTCTTCAACTTACTCATTTACCACGATATAAGTCTCCATGCCTCCTCAGCTGCAGAGATGGTTACATATCCTTGATCTCACCATCAGCTACAAATGTTCCACTTACATGTTCATAACCTGAAATTTCCTTACCTCATTAAAATCTATTGTCATTATCTCTCTCTCCCTCTCTCTCTCTTGCAACCCCAAACCCTGTTCTACATGTTCACTGTGACCAGCAATTACTTGACCCTTTGGTTCTTTTCCGGGTCATCACCTCTGCACTGGTTACACCCTATCCCTTCTGCATCTTAATCCACTCTAAAATATCAACTTCTCTTTCCCCTTTATCCTATTGCTGCTCTTGTCCTTCCAAATCTCAGCTTTGGATTACTTATACCATCTGCTTTACTCCTATACAGAAGCTGCTGAACAGAGATGGAAAAAAAAATTATGAAACCTTGCTGACTGGACCCACTATAAATTTATGTTACATAATCTCAAATGATCCTGCCATATAGAAAGTCTCTTTTTACAATTCTCTAATTGAGTCAACGTTCCACTCATTACCTAGGCATTTCTAAACCCTTTCACACCTCTCCAAGTCTCCCATCACTCCTCCTCCGCCTACGCTCTCAGGTGAGAAATTTTCCTCATATATTGTTGAAAGAATTGAGATCATTTGCCATTTACCTTCTCTCCTCCATATCTCACATCACTCGGATGCCTTCTGCCACTATCTGTTCCTTCACCTAAATCTCATACGAAGAGGTGTCTCTTCTCCTTGTCAAGGCTAATTACTCTACATGCATGAATAATCTCATTAAATCTCTTCTCCAGCAGAATGACCCCTCTATCATCCCTAATCTCTAGCTTCTCTTCAGTCTGCTTCTGTTGTACTTAGAAACATGCACATGTCTTCCCCATCCTCAAAAACTTTTACTTTATGCATCCCTTTCTTCTAGCTATCATTCTATATCTTTCCTCCCTTTTATGGCTAAACTCCTTGAGAAGACCATCTATACAAGGTGCTACCACTTATTTTCTTTTAAAATTATTTATTTTATTTTTAATTTATGAAATAAAACAAGCATTTCCATAGCACGATGTAATCAAAATGATTGCACATGAAATTGTAAATGTATTAAGCACAACTTGCTATTCCTTTTAAATACATAATACAGTTATCATGTATATTTATTATTCCCTCCCCTCTACTGTAGAGATGGCTACCATTAGACTCAAATGTGTATGTGTATATATGTCTATATTTATGTATGTGTGCATAATACAAATATATATCTACCTATATCTATATAAATCATTCTATGTACCTATCTATCAGTTCCCTCTCTGGATGAAGATAGTTATCTTTCACATGTCCTTTGTAGTTAATTTGAATATTTGTAATAGTCAAAATGACTTATTTGCTCAAAGTTGTTCTTAAAACAGTATTGCTGTTACTGTATCTTGGTTCTGCTCAGCTTGTCCTTCGTTATTTCATGCAAGTTTATCCATGTTTTTCTAAGATCACTGAGCTCATCATTACTTTATAGCACAGTAGTACTCCATCACAATCATATACCACAACTTGTTCAGCCATTCCCCAATTAACAGACATCTCCCAAATTTCTAGATCTTTGCTACCACAAAACATAGCTGCTATAAATCTTTTAGAATATATAGGTTCTTTTCTTTTTTCCCTAGTTATCTTTGGAAATATACCTGGTAGTGGTATTGCTGGGTCAAAGGTTCTAGGCACACTTCTTATCCTCTCATGAACTTCTTAATTCTCTGAAGTCTGGCATCAGACCTCATTATTCAACTTAAACTATTCTCTCCAAAGTTATCATTGGTCTCTTAATTGTGAAATCTAATGGCCTTTCTCAATCTTCATCCTTTTTGACCTGAAGACTGTGACACTATCAATCACTTTTTTCCTTGATAGTTTCTTCTCCCCAGGCATGGGTCTCCATGACATTACTCTATCCTGGCTCTTGTACATTGTTCACCACCCTTTCTCAGTCTTCTTTGCTGTCCTCATCCAGGGCACACCTCCTAATGGTGGGTATACAAAGCTGTGTCCTGAGCTCTTTTCTCATATCTCTCTCAAAGTTTATCTCGAAGGAAGGGAAAAGAAGAGAAGGGAAGGGAAAGGGAAGAAAATAAGCATTTATATAGGACCTCCTAGGCACTGTGGCAAGAGCTTCACAAATATTATTTCAATTGATCCTCATAATAACCCTACAAGGTAGGTTCTGTTATTGTCCTCATTTTACAGTGGAGGAAATAGGCCAATAGAGATTAAATGACTTTCCCAAGGTCACACAGCTAGGAAGAGTCTGTGGCAGGATTTGAACTCAGGTCTTCCTAACTCCAGGCCCAGAACTATCCACCGTGGCATCCATTAGCTTCCATGAATTAAATTATAATCCCTTTACAGATATTCTCAGATTTGCTCATTCAGTGGTAACTTAAGACCTGACCTCTAGTATTCCATATTTACCTGACTGCTGGACATCTCAAACTTGATATCCCATAGCTATCTTAAATTCAACATGTCCAAGACTAAACTTTTCCTCAAACTCTCCTCTTCTGAACTTCTCTATTATAGTATAAAGGGTACCATCATTCTCCTAATCTCTCATGCTTAAAACCTAGGTGTCATTCTCCATTATTGCTTCTCTTTCACCCCTATATCTGATCTGTTGTCAAGTCCTTAATAGGACTTTACCTTTATGGAGTCCTTTATGTATTTTATATAATATATATTATGTATATGTATATGTATGTATGTGTACACACACACACACACACAAACACATATTCTTCCTTCTCCCCTACAGGCCCTCACCACTTCACTTCTGGACTATTGAAAGAGCTGCTAATGGATCTCCTAGCCACAAGTCTTTGTTCACTCCATTGTATTTTCCATTCAGCTGGTAAAGAGATCTTCCTAAAGTGCAGGTAGGTCTACCCATGTCACCTCTACTCAGTAAACAAAAGTTGCTCCTTATCATCTCCATGATCAAATATAAAATCCTCTTCTTTTATTCATAACTTGGTCCCCTCCTCAATTTCCAGTCTTCTTATATATCCCTCCCACCTCCATGCCCCCACATAATCTGTGATCCAATAATCCTGGTCTCCTTGATGTTCTGCATTTAAGACTCTCTATTCCTGACTTTGTATTTACATTGTCTGTATTTAAATTGTCTCAGTCTCCTGTTTTCCTTTAGGTCCCAGCTAAGATACCACCTTCTACAAGAAGCTTTTCCCAATCTCCCTTAATGTTAGTGCTTTCTCACTATTCATTATCTCCGATTTATCCTATATATCCGTTGTTTGTACATGAATGTTTGCATGTTATCTCCTCCATTAAACCATGAGCTTCTTAAATGCAGCAATTATCTTTTATCAATTTATCTATCTATAACACACACACACACACATACACACACATATATATATCTCCAGTATTCAACACAATACCTGACAAATAGTAGGTGACTGATAGATGCTTGTTGACTGACTTACCTTAAACTGTTTTATCAGGAAGATATAAGTTCGAATCCTTCTTTAGACACTTACTAGCTGTGTGACTTTGGGCAAGTCATATGCCCTCTGATTGCCTTAGTCTCCTCATTTGTAAAAAGGGGATAGTAATAGCACCTACCTTTCAGGGTTGTTTTAAGAATAAAGTAAGAAAATATTTTAAAGCACTTTGCAAATCTCAAAGTGCTATATAAAGGCTAGCTACTATAATTATCATTATTATTCATGTGCAAGCTATTAATATTCTATTCCACCTCTCATGTGGGAAGAAGGAAGACGGGGTGGGGGGAGAAAAAGAGACTACTGAGAAAACTGCTTTTATGAGGTTGTCACGAAGAATCCCTACTTACACAATGAAAGACATTTATGAAAATACAGCTGGTTGCTATTGGTTTGAGTGCAAGTTATGCACTTTGTTGATCTTCCAACCAATTATTTAATCAGAGAATATAAACTCGTCTGAATAGCTACTTGATGCAAACATAATTAAGATGAAGAAATCTGCTGCAAAATTGATCATACTGTAAGGGCTCCATGACTTGTGACTGTTAGCTGTCCCCATAACCTCTGGCAAAGGTCCAAATAAAGGAACAGGGAAGATCTCAAATGATGTTAGCAGAGACAAAGCTAGGTGTGGCATGGCATGCAATCATCACTGCCCAGTTTTTTTTGGTGTATGTTGTCTTTTAAGGCTTGTGGCAACTTATAGCATACTCTAATGCATAAGATTCTCCATGGGAAGACAGACTACAAAGATGGCCATAAACACACACAAACCTAAAGTCTCCCAGGAAACCAGACTCTCCAGAATCTCACTACTTTACCCCAAAAAGGTATCATCGCCTAGCTCTCCAGTTCTCCCTTCTGAGAGTAGAGTTAGTTTAACAATGAGGGCCATTTCAGGAACAGAGCTCTAGAAGCCTGGGGACATTAAGCTTCTACAGACTGATTAATTATAGTAGTCTCTGATTTAGAAAATTTTTTTCTTACATACATTATTTCATTTGTTCCTCACAACAACCCTGCGAGGTAGGTCCCAAAAGTAGCTTTCTCATTTTATACAGGAGGAATAGTGAAGCCTAGTGAAGTTAAGTTATAAAGATGGTTAAGTGCCAGTGCCAGGAGTTGAACTTAGGTTCTGTGATGCCAACCTCTCCTACAAACCATGTTCCTTCACCATGCTGAAATTGCACATCTTAACTACTAAAAACTATTTAAGGATCCTAAGTAATATAAATTTCACAGAAAAAATCTGTTGTGGACTTGCCTTTGAAAAACACCAAGTTAGGGGGCAGCTAGGTGGCACAGTGAGTAGAGCACCAGCCTTGGAGTTGGGGGACCTAAGTTCAAATCCAGCCTCGGGCACTTGACGCACTCACCAGCTGTGTGACCTTGGCCAACTCACTCAACCCCAATCGCCCTGCCTTCCTCCCTCCAAAAAGAAAGTCGATTACACTATATCATCATCAAGGCCATCTCCTCACAACCCATAATGCTTTGCCTTTCCACGAAAACTTCTTTCTACCTTCACCATCCATCAGCTTCAGGAAAACTCCAACTGTGGCCAAGGCCCCTTGCTGGGGAGTGGCAGGAAGACTAAAGGAGGCAAGACAGCCACGCATCCAACCCTGCCCCTAAAAAGCCACTGGCTCCTATCCAAAACGCCCCAGGCATGTCCCGGCTTCCATGTTTACATACAGGTAGGGGAAATAGAGCCCCGAGGAGAAGGGAGAATCACTTGCTCGGGGGAAGGAGCTCTGAGGGGGCCGGGGGCCCTTGTACTCTCCAGCCTGCCCAGAGCCTGTCTTCCACACAGTAGGTGCTTAGTAAGTACTTGCTGACTGACTGAGCGGGCCCTATTCCTCCGCTTCCACGGACCACACTGGCTGGGGAGAGGAGAGCAGGTCCCGGCCAGCTCGCGACCCTGGCTCACCAGGCCTGCGGTGCCGTTGCGCATGTGCGGGCCGCAGCGGGTGGGGGAAGGGCCGCGAGGCGAGGTGAGGACTGCCACGGGGAGGGGGCCGAGGCCCGGCGCTGCTCCCCGCCACGTGGGTGGCTGGCCGGTTCTGCCCACTATGGACGGACGGAGCCGGGAAGGGGTGGAAAGAAGGGGGAGCCCCAGCGCCCAGGGCCCACTGCCCACCCCTAACCCCCTAGCACACTTAACCGAGCACTGGGGTAGCACAAAAATCTGATTTAGAGAAATTGAATTAGTCCCCTTGTCAGAGTTTGGTCATTAGCAGCTGTGCTCATGTTTGTTCTTTCTCGCTCTTTCTTTCTCTATCTCCCTCCCTCCATATATATATATATATATATATATATATATATATATATATATATATATATATATACACACACACACATGTGTATGTATGCATTTGTTTATATATGTATACGTGTGTGTTTATAAGACACTTAATAAATGCCTTCCCACCCATAGGTCACTTTCTGAAACTCTATGTATATGGTAACACATATGACATATCCCTTAACCAAGTAAAATGCTTTTTGGATGTTCTTTGAGGTTTTCTCTGCTACTTGTGTGGATAAGTGCGGGATATCTGTTAATCAACCCATTAGGGGTGCATCATAATCAGTGGTTTTGCCTGATATCCAACAGATGGATAGATCTCTCCATTTCTGACAGGCAGTTTTTTTTTAATGGAGACCAAGGAGAAGTTTGTATGAAAGAGGCTAGGACAGAGCCCCCTCCCTAGGACCAATTCTCTCCTTTCTTCAACGCATCCCCTTAAGGGCCTCACTCTTGCCTGGAAACATTTGGAAAAGTTTGCCTCTTAAAAGTACTTACATGTGCTGTATATATTATAATTGCCCATGTCTGCATTTTATCTCCCTGTTTCATGGAGCTTGTTTTTGGTTTGGTTTTGTTTTTTTGGTAGAGACAACACTATACCTGAAGTAAGTGGGATAATAATAACTGCTCCCAGAAACCTCAGAGTCTACTGGGGAATATGACTTGTAAACTAGTTAAAATAAGTAAGATATATAAACTTCATATTTCCTCCAATATTTGTCAAAGTTCTAAACAAAGTTCTAAATATTGAACATTGAACACTGAATGAAGTCTCTCCTGGTAGCTACTTTTCCCTTTAGATATCACAAATCACATTTTTAATATTTCTCCATCACACTGATCATGTAGTATTATATATTAAAGTAATTTACTTAGGTGACCTATTAAACTATGAGCTTGCTGAGACTAAATACCTGTTCTATAGATAAGACTGAACTACAGCGTTTTCAAGTCTTAGACTTCCTATCAGACTAAAAGTTTTATAATAGTAACCATCATGTCTTCTCTAAAAATTTTAAGCACTCCCTCACCTGTACCCTACCATAGGGCATAAGACCCTATCTGCACACTATAATATTTCAAGGTTCTGTGATTTTGTCAGTATGAGAAATACCCTCCCTGTGCCTCCTCCCATGCAGGTTACAGTTATTCTGTGTTTTAATCAAAGCTCTTCAAGGATTGCTGTGGCTGAATTTATCACCTTGAAATCAACCTAGTGGTGAGCCTCTCTGAAGTTGTCTAGGCAGCTAGGTGATATAGTGCATAGAATGTCTGATTTGGAAAATATGAGTTCAAATCCTGCCTCAGATTCTAGCTGTGTGGCTCTGGGTCAACTCACTTAATTCCTGCCTCAGTTTTATCATCTGTAGTATCTGGCACATAGTGTGTATATAAAATGTTTTTTGAATTGAATCTCTAAGATCAAAAATTATTCAAAAATCTATGAAACTCCTTATTTCCAATCTTAACACAGCACAAATAGGCCAATGCTCTCCCACAATCCTTTGTTCTGATCTCTTAATGTTGGCATTTTATCTTATTCCGTGCTTACTTTTTATGAGGGCTCTCAGAGAATCTCAGAACTGGAAAGACCCCAGATGCCATCCAGACTAAACCTACTCTAAACAGGACTTTTTTCACATCTCAAGTAAATGGTCATTCACTCTCTACTTGAAGACATCAGTTATGGAAAATCCATTACCTTCTATGTGAAGGTTGTTTTTAGTTCTATTTTAATTTTGAACGTTTCTAACTTTTAGGAAGTTTTTCTTATATAGAGTTTAAAGTTGCAGCTCTGCAACTTCTACCCACTCTTCCTGGTCCTGTGGCCAAGCAGAAATTTAATTCTTTTACCCTACGGTAATCCTTCAACTCTTTAAAGAAAAGTAATCAAATTCTTTGACCCCTTAAGTATTGCCTCTAAACCAGGGGTTCTTAATCTGGGCTTCTAGAATTAATTGGGTTTTTTGTTATCCTATGTATTTTATTTTATGCATGTAAAGCTATTGCCCAGAGAAAGGGTCCATATGTTTCATGAGGCTAACAAAAGGGTCCATTGCACAAAAAGGTGAAGATGCCCTGCTCTAAGAATCCTTGAACTAAGAACTGCTGATCTAACCTAACTATCCCTAGTTCTTGCAACTGACCATGACATGGTAATGGCTTTGAGTACTACTGGCATGCTTGCTGGTCATCTCCCCACTTGTCACTGTCCTTTCTAAAAAGTGGCCTTTGGCTATAAAATTGTGCATACCCTTTAACTGGCAATACCACTGCTATGTCTAAATCCCAAAGATATATTAAAAAAAGGAAAGGGTAAAAGGACCTATATTTATAGCAGCTCTTTTTGTGGTGACTAAGAATTGGAAATCAAAGGGATGCCAATCAACTGGGCAATGGCTAAACAAGCTGTGGTATATGATTGTGATGGGAATTTTATTGTGCTGTAAGAAATGACAAGCAGAATGATTTTAGAAAACATTGAAAACACATACATGAATTGATGCAAAGTAAAGCAAACAGAACCAGAGGAACATTGTACGTAGTAACTAAAATATTATTTGATGAAGAACTGTGAATGACTTAGCTATTCTCAACAATACAACAATCAGATACAATCCCAAAGGACTAATGATGAAGCATACCATCCACTTCCAGAGAAATAACTGCTATTGTTTGAATACAGACTGAGGCATGCTATTTTTCACTTTCATTCTTTTTTTCTTTTATTTGAGTCTTTTTGTACAAAATGATTAATATGGAAATGTTTTGCATGATTGCACATGTATAATCAATATCTCATTGCTTACCATCTCGGGGAGGGGAAGGAGAGGGAGGTAGAGATAGAATTTGGAATTCAAAACTTTTTTTAAAATGTTAAAAAATTTTTCAACGTGTAATTGGGGAAAAGTAAGATATACTGGAAAAAAGTGGCTGTTGGTACTGTATGGAGTACGACCAATTGAGGCTTGAGAGTAGTGGAAGGACACAACAGGACTGTCATCTCACTCATTCTGTACACTCTATTTTTCTTAAGGTCTTACTGAAAAATCCACTTAAATTATTTCACATTAACTACTATCCAGTCATAAATCTCTTATCCCACATTTGAGCAGGCACCATTTTGAAGCCACATTTGATTTAAATAGGATCCATTGTGGTAATCTAACAATAAACATTTTTTGGACCTTAATTCTGTCATCTAACATGCTACCTGACCTTCACAGCAATGTATCAGTACAAGCCACTTACAAGCTTTAATCCAAGTCACTGACAAAAAGTTAAAAGGAACAGGACTAAGGATAGAATTTGGGACCATTGCATTAGTAGTCTCTAAAGGTTGATCCTATTAACAGCTATTATTTAGAAATGGGCATTCTACTAGATCCCAGTTCTATTTAACTCTGCCATTGCTCCACATCAGTTCTATCTTGTCCATTAGATTACTGTAAAAGAAATCTGGGCATCTAGTTGGAACAGAGGATAGAGTGCGGGACCTGGTGTCAAGAAGTCTCACCTACTCACGTTCAAATTTGGCCTCAGACAATTATTAGCTGTGTGTCCCTGGACAAGTTAATTAACCCTGTTTGCCTCAGTTTTCTCATCTATAAAATGAGGGGGAGAAGGAAATGACAAACCAATCCAGTATCTTTGCCAAGAAAACCCAAAATGGGGTCATGAAGAGTCAGACACAATTGAAACAACTAACTAGCAGCAGCAAGAGAAATCTAGGTATCCTATGTCTTTGGCATTCTTCTTATCTAATGGCTTATCAACCTAATGGCACTCTTATCTATTCCTCCAGGAATTCCTCCCAGACATACTTTGGAATAACATTGCAAAATGGAAAGAACATGTACTGGGTTATAGCCTTAGTTCTGACACTCATTCTGTATGACCATAATTTAGGAAAAAATGTCCCCTTTCTAGGTCTCAGTTTCCGCATCTGCACATCTGTAAACTGATGGGGCTGTAATAGATAGTTGACAAAGTTCCTTCCAGCTCTAAGATGAGAGAAGCTTTGTTCTGACATTCTACATAAGTATAACACAAAGTCAAATAAGCTAATTCAAATTAGACTGCATTTAAGAGAGGCTCAGTTTTCAGACCAAGAGTCACAATAGTATAACTATCCCTCATCTCAGTGAGATCACATATAGAATTTTTTTTTTGTTCAGTTCTAGCACTCATATGTTAGGAAAGACAGTGATAAGCACATTCAGAAGAGGCAGACCAGGATTATAAGAGGGTTGGAGACTGTGGCCTCATAGGCTTAGTTGAAGGAACTGGAGATGTTTGGCCTGGGGATATGTCTTCTAATATCTGAAGAGTTTGTCACTATGGGAAAGGGATTATGTTTGTATGCTTGTTTCATGGAGTCCAAGGGGGCAGAACAAGGAACAGCGGGGAGAATTAAGGTTAGACTAGGCACAATAAAAGGACACAATACTTCTATTAATGTAGTTTAGAAACAATGAGTGTAAGCACCCAAGAAACACATTTCATTTTAATGTAATGGGAAGGGTGTACTTCCTAAATTATTAGAATGGGCTGTCTTGAGAAACAGTGGGCATTCTTGAAGTAGGATATTGATATCATTAAGTCAAGGATATTAAAGACTAGATTCCTTTTGAGGTTATAGGTTAAGCTAACTGATTTTTGAGATCCTAGTCAACTCCCAAGACCCTGATTCTGGGCAGGCTCCATCTAGCTCTAAAGTTGTACATTCTAGTATTCTTTTTTCCATTCCTTTCCAGCCTCAACATTCTATGATATCATGTTTCCCTCCCCACATAGTAATGTCTCAATCAAAACAAAAGCAAGAAATTTTGATTAATTAATTTTCAAACAACAAAGCAATTCTTATCATATAGTGCAATATTCAACTGGGATTGTGGCCATTACCAGTTAAGACTCTATTGTAGAATTATGAAGGATGATACTCAGAGACCTCCATCCTTGGTTATGACTTTAAGAACAAAGAGCAGATACAGATGGAGCACCAATTAATCCATTCAAATCTCCCCTCCTCATCCCCCACTCAATTTTGATATGAACACCCCCTTTTTGGCTCACCTGTTTCCTGATCACAGAGCTGCTCACAGGCATCAGTGGTCCTCTGCCCACACAAGTCTCTTATCCAGGGAGATGTGGCATTAATCTGGTAATAAAGGGAAAGCTTGGCTGGGTTTAACCAGTCGGAGATGTCCAGGTAGCTCCCCTCACTCACCACAAAGCTGCTACCTGTGAGTAGACAGAAAGATACTTTAATTTTTCCAGTAGTGATACAGACACATTAGAAAGAAACCTACAGCTTCATGCTGAGGACAGAAAATATGTACGTGAAGACTATACTCCTTATAGAATTACATGATATAGATTGGTTTCTCTTACTACTTTCTAGGACAATTTATCTATTTTATGCACAGGTAGACATGCCCATTTATCCATAATATGTGTGGGTCCCTGTGATATGTCCTTGGATAAGTCTCTCGAACTCTTTAGCACTCACCTTTGTAATCTGTAAAGGGACAGGATTGAACCAAATGTTTCTAAGTATTATGAACTTATGATTAAGACTCTTATTCCTGGAATTAGGAAAAAAGTGGAGTTTAAATTTCTATTCTGCTGCTTATTAGCCATATGGTTTTAGACAAATCGACTAACTTTTCAGAGCCTCAATTTCCACATCTGTGATATGGGGATAATGACATTTATAGTGTTTATATGACAGGGCTATTATGAAGACTCAATGAAATAATGTATTTAAAGCACTAAAACTTAGCCTAGCACCTAGCACATAGTAGGTCCTTAATAAATGCCTATTTACTTACTGACTTTGAAACTATAAGGTGTTGTATAAATCTAAATTATTTTTATTATAAAATAACAAACAGAAACACTTGAGGCAGTTTGCAGATTACTGTATAATGCAAAATAAGGCATTTAGTGAGAAATCAAAACAGAGAACACTTATAATGCTAGTGGTTTCATCCTTTTTTGTTTCATGGATCCTTTTGGCAGTGTGGTGAAGCCTATGGACCCCTTCTGAAAATAATCACGTTGTCTACATCCATAACTGAAGGAAATGCTAGATTTCTTTTAGAGGTTAGTGAAAATAAAGATAATTTTTCACCCATCCAAGTCCATGGATTACCCTGAAATATCTTCATGAATGCCTCAGAAGTCCATGGACCACAGTTTAAGAACCCTTAATCTGAAGGATAGAGAAGTGATGGTTGCAGGCATTGAAGGTCAGCCAATTAACTACTCCAGTTCAGCACTGAAGATGTCTCTAAGTTTCCTGGCATCCAAGGTAAAAAGCTAAACCCATTTACTTACAGTTTTCATTTTCTGACCAGAGAAATGCATTTAGTAATAGTTCGATAAATGTTCTTTACATAAATGAATAAATGGCAAGGACTCAATGATAGGCAATGGGATCACCTTGGGAACTAAATCCTATCTCACAAAAGAATGAGATTCATCTTTCCCTATGCTTCAGAATCCCCCATGTTTTCCTTGGACCTTCCTTTCATCCATTTGGCTCTGCACCAAATGTGTCTTTCTGTTGTCTCCTCAAATCTCTCTCTCCAGAGGGCAATGATTCTGAGATGAATCCTGCCCAAATCTCTGCTTTAAAACTGTGATGTTTCTTTATTTTTAAAATGTATTTTTCTCTCCCGCTGGCTTGTGGGAATATGCATCATCTAATTAGCCAAATAGATTTTCAGTTCAGCCCAATCATTTCCTTATCTAACATCTGAAACCCGGCATTGCTCAGGGGACTGCACAGACGCTGAGGTCCTCATTAACTCTGATCTTCAATTACATTGATTATAAGACTGCTTCTGTAATTGTGCAGCATACATCAAGGGTGAGTGGAGGAACCTTTGCCATTCTTTGGTGTTTTTTATGAAGCCAAAGGCACATAGACCACCAAAGAAACGGAGAAGTACAGATGGGAGCTAAAAATACCAAGGCAGAAGGTCTCACCAGACTAAATTTCCTAGAGAACCAGATAACAATAGGTACTTCTATATTATATCCATGCCAGGTAAAGAGAGATTTCAAAAGGGAGCTTTTGGTTTCAGAAATGAGTTTGAACTTGAAGGAGAATATTGCATGGTAGAGTTATTTTCATAAATGAAGCTAAGAAATTCGTGCCTAATTCTTGTACTTCCTCATGAAGTAAAGGAATGAAAGATGGATGCTTCCCATTCTACTATTCCTTAATTATTTAGTTCCCATATATCAGAGGTTTGAGGCTGAAATCTGGGAGAAAAATGACTCCCATTATGTCATTAAGATATCAAAAGCCATCTTACTTCCCCCTGCCCCACACACATGAAGTAGCCAAAATAATGAGACATTCAGGAACAAAAGGATCCTGGTGGATCCCCAATTCAATTCAATTCACATTTATTCATCATTTATTACATGCAAGGCATTCTGCTAAGTGTAAGATAAGCAAAACTCATTGCCCACCCTCAAAGAGCTTATTTTTTTTGCTAAACCAGCAGTCAAATAAAAAGTAATAATCAAAGAATGTTAGAGAAAGAAGGGACTTTAGAAATAGTCTATTCAAATATGAAAGGATGCAGAGTGAAAAGTATCAGAGGAACAATTTATACAATAACAGCAACTTTGTAAATAGAAAGACTTTGAAAGACTTAAGAACTCTGATCAATCCATGACCAAACACGACTCCAGAAAAATGAGGAGGAAGCATACTACTCAGCTCCTGATGGAGAGGGTGTAGACATAGCCTGCAGAAGAAGACATACATTTTTGGACATGATTAATGTGGGACTTTGTTTTGCATGACTATGCATATTAGTTACAAAGGTTTAGCTTTTCTTTTTCTCTTCCCAAATAGGGGGTGGAGGGTGTGTTGGTAAGCAAAATGGGCTCTTAGCACTCAGTTCAACCAAGTGCCCTTGAAGAATTAGGCTTTTGTTTTCTTTGATTAATTCAATGTATTTCATTAAGTCTTACTAGGTGCTAAGCCCCAGGCCCAAATCCCTATTAGGTGCTAAGCGTATTTGGGTGTGAAGCTCTCAGGGTACTAAGGGGAGGGGCTAACTCAAGAGCCAATCATAGGAGCCTAAGTTCTGGTCATTCAGATGATGTTTGATGATGTCTGAAATGGTATAAGAAGAGAAGACAGGGCCATTTGCGCAGAGCTCTCACTCTTGGTGGCACTGATGCGGAGACTCTGGGCAGCTGTAGCTAAGAAGCCCTCCAGCTCGTAAACCCAGATGTTGGGACTTTGTTAAACTGTGGTAGCTATGTATTGGGATTTAATCAGACAAGGTCTGTCTGTCGATGTTTGTAATTTGTTTGTATTTGTTCCAAAGTTCAGGGTGCTGGCTTTTTCCCCTGAACTAAGCGAATGGTATTTGTTTGCTGAATTAAAATAAGCTTGTTAACCCCTTAACATTGCTTTCCTTAGTAAAGCAGATGAAAAGAACCTGGGCTTTTGCAGCGTGCTGGTAGCATTCTTGTTGTTGGGCTTGTGTTGGTCTTTCATCCCCACAACAGCTGCTAGCCGGATTGTTGAAACAGAGGGATGGGACGAAGAGATGATAAATGCTTAATAGGTGGGGGTGAGGCTTAAAAAGGAGAAATCATCCAGCACAATTCTTTGATTTTAAAGAGATTACATTACTTGCCAACTATCAAAAAATAGTGAGTAGGAGAGTCATGTCTAGGCAGATCTAGTGTCTAGAGGTTTTCTGACTCTCAGCCCATGACCAATGGTAGTCTGATAACTTAGATGAATCTCTGATCTCCATGGGTATCTGCTTCCATATGTGTAAATCACAGCCCATCCATTTCTTCTCAGGCTGCATGAATCAGGTCCATACCTTGTAAATACTCCACGAAGGATCTATTCAACTATTGGAGATCTTGTCTTAGGTATTTTAAAATTGTAATGATGTTGTCATAATACTAGGCTTTGCCCATAAGAATGACCTACCTTTATCTTTTGCTAGTCATCCTTGTTCTCAGTGGTGACTTTTGAACAAGTTAGTGACTACAAGTCATCTTTAATTTTATGCTTTAGGCTACTACATCCATTCATCAACATTTAGATCACTTGCAATTTTTGATTTTCCAGAAATCATGGTACTCTTTAATTCATAGCCATGTAACATCATAAGAAGATTCTTGGTAGCAAAAATAGGGTTTTTCCTTCCCTCAACTGGTGAAGTGGCTAAAGAAAATGTAGTACATGAATGTAATGAAATATTACTGTCCTATAATAAATTACAAATATGATAAAAGCAGAGAAATATGGAAAGATTTACATGAATTGGAGAGTGACATAAGCAGAAAGTGATAGACGCAATGAAACTATAGCAATGTAAATGGAAGGAAATACAAGTACAAGACAACTGAAAGTGAATATTTAAAAATTACAAAAAACCAAGATTGGCCCTAAAGAAAAGATATGAGGAAACACTTTTGCCCCAACTCCCACTTTTGCAGATGTTTGGGGGACCGCAAGTATGGAAAATTGCATATATATTCAAATTTTTGTTGTTATCAACAGGCTTTGCTGATTGTTTTTTTCTCTTCCTCTTTTTCTTTCTTTTAAAAAATATTCCTTGTTATATGGAATGGCTGTCTGGGAGGTGGTAGGAGGAGGAACGGGGAGAATATTTAGGTGATGTAAAACAAAAGATACCAGAATTTTTTTAAATAGACTTTCATGTCATGAAATAGCTTGTGATCCTTGAAAATACTTCCTAATTATGCCATCAAGCTTGTTCCCTTCCTCTTATTATTCTGTCCCCAGACCACTGTCCATATTCAGTACCCACCTGAGATATATCTATATCTATATTTACCTAAACCTATTTTTTAGTTTTCACCCATTGTCCCTGGTTCTGTCTTCTGGGGCCAAAGAGAATAAGGGAAGTCCTCCCTCCAAAAAAATAGCCTTTCAAGTACTTTAAGACAAATATCTTATGTCTCAACTCTTATATTCTACATGTTAAATATTCCCAGTTTCTCATATGATATGACTCGAGGCCCTTTACCTCCCTGGTTGCCTTCCTTCTTGGTACTCTATAGCTTTTCAACATCCTTTTAAAGCAATGGTGCCCTGAACTGAACACCTCATTCCAGATGTGGTCAACAAAGAAGGAGTATAATGGAATTATTACTTTTCTATTACTAGAAGCTATGCCCCTTTTTAGGGACCCCAAGTTTGGATGAGCTTTTCTGGTTACCACATCACATTGCTAACTCCTATTTAGTTGCAGTCTACTAAAACTACCAGAAATTTTTTAGACCAACTGCTTTCTATTCGTGCTTGCCCCATCTTACAATTATGAACTAAAATTTTAATGTTTAAATAATCTTATACTTATCCCTATAGAATTTCATCTTGGTAGATTTAACCCAGTGCTCTAGACCAGGTTCGGGGAACCTGCCTCAAGGCTACATGTGGCCTTCTAGTACCTTGGGTGTGGCCTTTTGACTGAGCCCAAGTTTTACAGAACAAATTAAGGGGATTTGTTCTGTGAAGCTTGGATTCAGTCATAGGGCTGCACCTGAGGACCTAGAGAACCGTATGTGGCCTCGAGGCCACAGGTTCTCTGCCTCTGCAGTCTGTCAGGATCCTTTAAGTTCTTGATACTGTTATACAATGTATTAATAATACCTCTTGATTTTGGGTCATCTGTGAATTTGGTGACCATATCTTCTATGCTTTTATCCAAGTCTTTAATAAAAATGTTAATCAACACAGGGCTCAGGACAGATTTCTGGGATACTCCCTTAGAGACCTCCTGCCACACAGACATTAAACCTTTAATATCTATTCTTTGACCATCCAACCAATTCTGAATGCATCCGATTGTATATCCATTTAATATCATCTCCACACAAAGGATATAGGAAGTTTTATCGAAAGCTCTGTTAAAATCCAGGCAACCTATATCTATAACAGTAATTTACTTTATTATTTTAGCAATTCTGTCAGAAAGCAGCTAGGTAGCACAGTGGATAGAGTGCTAAGCCTGGAGTAAGCAAAACCTGAGTTCAAATGTGACCTCAGATACTAGCTGTGAGACCCTAGGCAAATCATTTAACCTTATTTGCCTCAGTTTCCTTATCTGCAAAATGAGATGGAAAAGGAAATGGCAAACCACTCTAGTATCTTTGCCAAGAAAACATCAAATGGGGTTATGAAGAATCAGACACAACTGAAACAACTGAACGACAACAACACAAATTCTTTCACAAAAGGAAATGTGGTTTGTCTGGTATGATCTATTGATGAATATGGATTCATATGGCTCTTTGCAGTCTCCACCTGTCCTTCTAGATATTTATCAAATACCTCTTCAATCACCTGTTCAATAATTTTCCTGGGAGCCAAAGTCAAAGTAACTAACCTACAGTTTGCAGACTCAGTTCTTTTCTTTCTTATGAAAATGAAGATGTTTGCTCATATCCAATCACATGGTCCCTCTCTTGTTTTCCAGGATCTTTCCACTAGCACTGACAGTGACTCATCCATCATGCCTGCCAATTCTTTCAACAACCAAGAAGGGAGATCATCTAGGCCAGGTGATTTGAGTTCATCAAGGACAGCTGGGTACCCTCTTAGTATTTCTTTATCTTGGGAATGATCTCCCTGATGTTTATTTTTGTTCTGTCATTTACAGTAGAAAGGCCAATATATTCTGCAAAGAAACAAAAGAAATCTGAACAGCTCTCTGCCTTCTCTGTTTTCATATTTTCATTGAAGAGGCCCTTAGGGTATGCATGGACCATCATCATGAAGATTTTCTGGAGGTGAAAAAGTGGAGCATATGGTTCAGTAGTTGCTGATAAGTATCCTTTCACATTTGGGGCAGGGGGAGGCAAAAAAAGCAAATATCCATGGCCTTTTTTATTGTTTTAGAATTGTGTCTCCTTTGATATATTTTGAAAATAGTTCCCTGAGTATGCCTCTAAAATTATCAATCAAACACAGGTTTCTTACACTTGTCTTTTTTCTGTGCCAGATACTCTTTTGGAGTTCTTTTTCATTCCATCTCTTCCTGTAGTTCATTGAGAACTAAGGCATGAAATGTGGTTCCACAGTGATCAATGATGAGAATTGGTTGTGAAATGCTGGCAAATCTTTTCCTTTCCCTCTATTTGCTGTGTTCCTTTAAGTATCATGTAGAAATGCTCCAAGGATGACATCATTTACTTGAACTTCATGTCAAGTTTTCTATAGGTTTCTTTTTCCTTTATTTTATTGATTACTATTGTACATAGTGTCAGTAATCTTCTCCCATTCCCTTCTGTGATGTTTAGGAACTTCTACTCTAAATGGGCATTGACCATGGCTTTCATCTCCCTAAAGTTTCCAAGAAGGTAAAATATCTGCCAGCTAGACTCTTTTGGCCCCTTTCTTGTGGCAACTGTTTAAATTATTTGAAAAACAGTGTCAGTGGGAGCTTATTTCTTTATTTTCATCTTTCTTTCCAGTCAATAGCTTGTTTAATTATATCTAGTAAGTGTTGTTGTAATTGAATATAATGTCTTCTCATCATTAGTCTAACTTATCATTTAGTATTGATTCTTATCTTAGGTATCATTGATCAACGGTCTGGCTATACAGGGAATTGATTGTCAAATGACTCCTCTGTAACCATACATTTCTTGTCTATTAAGATATAGTCAACTTGAAGGGTATGTGTGTGTGTGTCTGTGTGTGTGTGTGTGTGTGTGTGTGTGTGAGAGAGAGAGAGAGAGAGAGAGAGAGAGAGAGAGAGAGAGAGATTTTGTTCAGTATTTAACTTGCTTAGCACTTTGAAGGATATATTTACTCTAAATCCTGTTTGCCAAAATATTTTTCACCACCTTCTACACTTTGACATCACCAAAAACTCATCAGTCAACATTCATCTATTAAGTACTCACTATGTACTAAGCACTATGCTACTGAAGGAATCTTGCCAAATTATTGATATCATTTCTTCACTTCTTCATTCCCTACATCAAATACTGGCACAGATTCTGCAGTTATGTTCATAGTAGTCTTTTCAAAAAGTGAAATGACCAATTTCTTATGAATTACTGTTTCTTGTCCTTGGACACATAACTAAATAAGAGTCACTCCTTGAGAGATGATAAGCATTCCTGTAATTTCTGTCACTTAGTAGTCTGTGGCTGATGGCTTGTTTGAGCTGAGAAATTCTGAGATGGAGTAGATTAGACCAATTGAGTATCTAAATTAATTTGGCACCAATACCATGAGCCCCCAGAAGTTAAGGTGTACTAGGTTGCCCAAAGAGGGCACATCAGCTCAGGTAGGAAAACAGAGGAGGTCAAAGTTCTCATTCCAATCAGTAGTAGAATTTGGCCCATAAGTGCCCTCTGTACTGCCATCCTGGATGAGATAGGAAGAAGCAGTATAGAACAAACAAAGGCCATACCACTTCTGTTACTCCCATTTCTAGAGTATTCTAGGCAGATAGCTTTTCTTACAATTTTTGAGGAAGGTCCCCTGGAGTTGTCCTTGCACCTTGCGTTGCTGAGAAGAGCGAAGTATGTCAGGGTTGGTCCTCATGGAATCCATATATCTGTGGTTGTGTACAGTGTTCTCCTGGCTCCTACAAGGACAGCTCCAGGAGACTCACGATGGAGAATGCTGTCTTCATCCAGAGAAAGAACTGTGAAGTTTGAATGCGGATTGAGGCACACTACATGCTCGCCTTTTTTCTTCTCTTTTGTTTTTGTTTTTGGGGGGTTTTTTTGGTTCTGTCTCTTCTTTCTCATGATTCATTCATGATTCATAATTCTTCTCCACAATTTGACTAGTGTATAAGTTAATTCATTGCGAAGTTATACATGGTAGTTATATGAGATTCCATGCTGTCTTGGGGAGGGAGTGGGGAGAGAGGGGAGAAAATCTGGAACTCAAAATTATGTAGAACCATGTGTGGTAAACTAAAAATAAAAAAAATATTAAAAAAAATAAAAAAAACAACTTTTGAGGAAGGTAGTTCAAATGTCCCTATTTCATGAATGAATAAATTGAGGCTACAGGCCTAGAATCACATAGCCAGTATATATAATTCCTGGAATTCTAAACATTTTTCTAACTCCAAAATCACTGTTCTTATGAATCAATGTGCTGCTTTCCTAGAACACACAGCCTCTCTAAATCAAGCTCAAATGATTAGATTGTGGTGAACTATGAAACATCATGGAGTTATACTGTCCTGGAGCAAGAATATGTCCCTACAGTTTTGAAGTCTCAGAATCTCAGAATTGGAAAGGACTTCAGGGAACCAATATCTAAATGATACCTCCTAAATATCCCTGACAAGTAGGCATTCATTCATCTTCCATTCAAAGTTCTTGCTAATGAGAAACAACCTATTAGCTTCTGAGGCAGCTTCTTCTACTTTGGGACACATTTCTTATATGGGAACTTTATTATATATTTAAAAGGAATAGCAAGTTATACATAATTGATTGGCAGTTTCATGTGCAATCATCTTTTTTATTGTATTATGTTATTAAAATGTTTGTTTTATTCCATAAATTAAAATAAAATAAATTTTAAAAATTAAATAATAAGGGAAATCCCTCTTTTATAAGGTGAGATTTGCTTCCCTGCAGAGTCCACCCATTGCTTCCCCTCTGAAGCCACAAAGAAAAAAAGAAATATATGCATGCACACATACACATATGCATATAAACATATATTCAAATATTTGAATATAGTTATAAGCTTCTTTTGCGTCCTCTCTTTTTCTGGCTAAACATTTTGTGTTACTTGGATGAATTTTTCTCACCAAAGTACCTATCTTCTTACAGAGCCATTGAAATTTTAACTATCCTAAACTGTGGCACCAAATATTTAATGTAATTCTCCATATGGGATCTCACAAAGATGGAAGACAGTGGAATGGTCACCTTCCTTGCTCCGTAAACTGTGGTTATTGATATAGAAGGGAATTCCTAAAATCTTAGGCACAATAATAATTTACATGACACTTTAAAGTTTGCAAAACACTTTACAAATATTATCTCATTTTTCTTCTTTCAACAACCTACTATTTAATAGCTAGATGCTATTATAACCCCCATTTTACAGTTTGGGACACTGAGGAAGGAAGAGATTAAGGGACTAGCTCAGGGTCACACAGGTAGTGTCTGAAGTCATATTTAAACTCAGTCTTCTAGCACTCTATCAACTGTACCATCTATCTGCATAAAAGAATCATTTTTGTATATTCAGCCTTTGCCAAATAACATCTACAGTGAGCCTTGTTTCCAATTCTAGAATCCAGAAGCACATTAATAAGCTGAAGAATGTTTGTGGAGAGTGTCTAAATGATGAAGGATTTCAAGTCCATACCATGTGAGGGTGAGTTGAAGGAATTAGGGATGGTAATCCTGGAAAAGAGAAGATTGGGTAGGGGTGGGGTGGTCAAGAAGGTTTACATAAAAGCATTTGCAGAGGTATGATGTTGGAAGATGACACAATTTTTCCTATTTGGTCTCAGACAGCAAAATTAGTAAGAACAGTTAGAAATTGGAAAAAAAAGAAAAGAAAATTTAGTCTTGACTTGTGGTGGGGGGGACAACGAGTAACAAACTACCAAAAACTAGAGCTATCCCAAAGTTTATGGCATCACCTTGGGAGATAATAGCATCTTCCTCACTCAAAGACTTTAAACAGACGCTTTACAACTTCCGTTGTTGAGAATTGTCTAATAGTGATTCTTTATGGGATAGGGATCGGCGTATATGGCCACTGACGTCTCTCTGGACATTGAACTTTTATGATTCCACGATTCTGTGTCATAACACATCTGATGCCTACTGTAGACAGAAAACGTTTGCGTGAATGGACCATTAGACATTTCTCATGTTCTGATAATGGGAAGGAGGTATATCCCACATACCAGAACTGACGTCTCAAAGCATCAACCCAGAGGCTTCCTAAACCTACAAAACCTGAAATCCCTTCAGGCCATTGTTTGGTTTGCATTCTCTCTTTTCCCTCACCTCAAATTGAGATCAAAGTTTGCCTGGCTGAGCCTGCCACAGAAGTTCAAGAACCTCATATATCCCGGGGTCTTACCTTCAAAGTTAAGTGATACTGTTTGAGTCTGGACAAAAGAGGCTTGAAGTTTTGACATTTCTATTTTTTCCCTCTAGGATAAAACAGTTTGGCAATGAATGAGGTAACAGGGGGGAAGAACAAAGGTAGAAAATCTAGTTCATAATTCTTTGTATTTTTTTCTGAGAAAGATTAAAAGTACCATTTTTAAAATGGTTAACTTTAGGATTTATATATATATATATATATATATATATATATATATATATATATACACACATATATTATGTATTCTAAAGTTAACCATTTTAAAAATTTCACTCTCTGTATGTATATATCTGCCTCTATCTATCTATCTATCCATCTATCTATCTATCTATCTTTCTCTTTGTGATGCTTTGTCTAGATGGTAACCCAGTGTTAAGTTTAATTTCAATCGAAGATTATAGTTCCTTGAATGTTACTGGAAAGTATAACCCCAAATTCTAAGAACCTTGAAATTCACTGGCCTCCAGCACCTGAAACCCCTGTCTTCCACCTTCTCTCCTCATAATATACGTTAGAAGTATCCAGAGTCAGTCTAGGTGAAAGTATGTAGTACACCATAGTGTAGAGAATAATGTATTATTGGAGATAGAATAATCAGTATGGCATCAGAAAACCTGGTTTCGAAGTCCTGTTTTGCTTCTTACCACCTATATTCTCTTAAGCAAGTTATAGCACTTCTTAGCCTTAGTTTCCTTATACACAAAGTAAAGATATTGGACTTCTTCCTCTCTAAAGCTCTTTGCAACTGTAAATCCCACAAGCCTATACTTGCCTTTGTTAATCCCTCTTCTTCTCATAGAAAGACAACCCTCCTCCCCAGCCTAAATGCCTTACTCTTATTAGAAACTATCTCACTTCCTAGGGTTCAAGCCATCAATTACAACAATCACTGTTTAACATTGGACTGTAAGCTCCTGGAGAGCAGGTACTGTTTTTTTTTGCCTCTTTTTGTATCCTCAGAACTTAACACAGTGCCTGGCACACAGCAGGTGCTTAGTAAATGTTTACTGAATTTAATTGAAGATAGGTATCATCTTATCATTACTTCTTTACAGATAGAGAAATTACAGACCACTCAGAATGCGTGACTTTCCCAAGTTTCTGCTACAAGTTATGAGAAGGCAGGAAAAGAAGCTGAGTCTCCAAACTCCTACTTCAAAGTTCTTTCCACTAAACTGAAATATTTTTCTTGTTCCGTTAAGGTATTATTTATCTTTCAATGTGTACATTTCCTAGCTCCCAATTGGAATGTGAGCTTCTTGACTCAATTAATTAGTCAATCAATAAACACAAATTAAGCACCTATGTGCCAAACATTATATGAAGTACTAAGGATCCAAAGATAAAAGGGAAGGGGTCCAAGGGGCAGCTAGGTAGCGCAGTGAGTAGAGCACTGGCCCTGGAGTCAGGAGAACCTGAGTTCAAATCCCAACTCAGACACTTGATGCACTTACTTAGCTGTGTGACCTTGGGCAAGTCACTTAATCCCAATTGCCCTGCCTTCCCCCCTCCAAAAAAAGGAAGGAGTCCTTGTCTCCTCAGTATGCTTATATTCTACTGGGAGAGAGAGCAAATATATACGTAAAAATGTACACAATTTTGGACCTATGATTTCATCAATGTAAGGAAGTCCCTGTGAGAAACTTCCTTTGATGTCACCATCCTGCTCTGCAATTTAAACTGTTAGACTGGGGGTTCTTAAACCTACTTTGTGTCATGGGTCCCTTCTCAGATGAATATTTGAAATAGTTGAAGGGAATGTTAAATTACAGTTAGAGGTTAGTGAAAATAGAGGTGTAATATTTCTCATTCAAGTTCAGGACCCCCCCTGAAATCTATCCATAGGTCCCCTGTAGATCCATGGGCACCAAGTTAAAAAAGCTTATTGTAGAGAGTTTCCTAGGGACACTAAGAGGATTACTGACTTACTCACTGTTATATAGCCAGTATATGAACAAAGCAGGACTTGAATCCAGGATGTCCTGAATCCAAGACCAGCTCTCTATATGCTATTAATTATTACTTCTCTAGATACTATACACACCTCTGTGTGTATGTGTGTGCATGTATATTGGATAGTTTAGATTAGATAGACAGACAGATAGATAGCATGGGGTCAAATTACCCCCACTCTACTTAGCTCTCATATTTCACATCTGAGAAAATATTTCAAAAGACATTCCTGTTCCTTAGTTGTAACAGGAAAATGTTTCAGTCTTGACATCAGCCTCCTCCCGTCCCACTTCTGCAATGATTTTGAATACTATGGACTTCTAATAACTGCCTTAGCAGTTGTTGGCAGCGTTTTTATTGGGAGTCAAAGATGGAATGTTTGAGATGAAGAAAGTCATATTCAAGGCTCCACAAAGGAGCCTAGCAAAAAGAACTACATCATACCCAAAGGGAACATCTAGAAGATTCCAAGAAAAAGACTTCTAGGAACTGAATTATTTAGTCTGCTGCATATAAACTGAACTTGAGCCTGCTTTGCCTTGGAATATGTACATACATGTAGGAGAGTGTGTCACAGATTTGGGTGGTTTCTTTTGTCTAAAAGATGCTACCCTAGTAAATTATGCATTTCTAAAAGCTAATTAAGTCTAGTTGATAAATTCTTATCAATTGATAATTATGATGGGGAAAAGGTAATCACAATGGTGGGAGAGTATGTGCTACAAATTAGAAAAATCTTACCTGTTCAACCCCTCATTTATAGTCCTGGACTATGAGGGGACCATTAGCTGTGCACTTGTGATCTGACTTGCTGACATAAGTGGAAGTACAGAAAGTAACTTCAGAGCATGTGCTATGTATTAACAATAAATACAAGGGGAATAGCTGCCATGAAGAATTAACAGCTGGGGTTATCAGGAAATGCCACACATAGGAGCTGGTGCCTAATATAAACTTTGAAAAATCTAGGTATTCCACAAAGCAAAGATGAGGTAGGAGTATCCTACGAGAATGGAAGATAGTATGTTCGAAGTCATAAAGATGACAGATAGAATCATATGAGTATAGAACAATAGGAAAGCCAAATTGACTGATCTCCAAATGTGGGAGTGGAGTACTGTAGTTAGTTCTGAAATGAAGGCTAAAGACAGGTTGCAAAGGGCTTTAACTGCCAAGCAGATGAAATTTTGTTTGAGCCTAGAGGCCGTAAGGAGCCACTGTACTTTTTGAGTAGGGTAGTGACAAGTTCAGACCCGTGATTCAGGAATATTACTTTGCTAGCTGCGTGGAAGATGGGTGGGAAAGGGGAGAGACTTGAAGCAGGAAGAGAAATTAGGAGCTTATTGCAATAATCCAAGTGAGAGGTGATTAGCATCTGAAATAGGTTGTGGCCATGCAATTAGAAAGGGATGGATGTAAGGGAAGTTGTGGATATAAAACTAATTAAGACTTGTCTACTGAATGGACATATTGGGTGAGAAAGAAAGGAGTAGTGAGTGACTCTAAGGTTGAGAAGTCAAGTGACTATTGGCACCATCGATAGAAAAAAAAGGGAGTTCATTAAAAAAAGGTTGATTTAGAGGAAGGATGAGTTCTACTTTGGACAAATGTGAGATTGAAAATTTCCTACATGACACCCAGTTAAAAATGTACAATTGCTAATTAATGATGCATAGACAGTTCAAAAGAGAGCCAAGGGCTAACCATATAAACCTGGACATTATTGTGAGGATATGGTCGTTGAACACATGAATACTGATGAGGTCAACAAGAGAGACTATGTAGAGAAAGAAGGAAAAAAGGGCCAAGGACAGAGCCTGGGGATGGCATTGGGACACAAGTAATCTGTAGGATAGAAGAAAGAGGAGTCTGATAGGTAGCAGGAGAACCAAGGGAGAATGGTATCATGAAAACCCAGAGGGAAGAGATTATTGAGATGGAGAGGGAAGCTGATAGCATCAAATATTGTAGAGAGGTCAAGGAATATGATTACTGGGGAAAAGGTCATGAGATTTAGGAATTGGGAGATCAGTGGTAACTGTGGAGAAAGAAAGTTTGTCTGAGCAATGAGGTCAGATGCCAAATTACAGAGGATTTAAATGCGAATGGAAAGGAAATGGAGGCAATGATTATAAATCACTATTTCTTGGAATTTGGCTATAAAAGGGAGGTGAGATATAGGATGATAAATCAAGGGATGGTAGGAGTACGTAAAGGGTCTTTTTTATTTTGTTTCTTTATTTTGTTTTGTTTTTATCATGGGGAAGACCTCAGTATGTTTGTAGGTAGCAGGGATGGGTTAGTAGTTAGGAAGAAATTAAAGAATAGTGGGGTAAGAGAGATAGCTGTGGGGCAATCTCCTAGAAGAGATGAGATGGGATTAGATTCAGGGTACAAAGAGAGAGGTTGGACTTGACAAGGGAAAGGGTTACTTCATCAGGAGCTAAAATAAAAGAGGAAAGAAGGGGGTGAGGGGGAGGTGAAAGGAATTTTTGACACATAAAGTAGGGGAGGAGGAGTTCACAGTGAATGACCTCTATTTTCTCACTAAAATATAAGGTAAAGTGCTTTCTCTACTAAGAGGAATGGTAAAAAAGAATCACGTGGGGAGTTTGAGAAAAGAAAATGGGGAAAAGCCAGTGGAAAAGCAGAGTCGAGAGATGGAGCCTTGTGAGAGGAACAAGGAGACCATTGTCAAACTAAGTATGAGGGTTGAAAGATCATTAATAATTTGAGTAATCAAGGAAGACATCATGGAGGAGATAGGATCTGAGCTGGTCTTTAAGCAGTAGGTAGGATTTCAAAAGGTAGAGATGGGGACAGAGGGGGAAGGGCATTACACATTAGAGAAACATTGTAAATAAGGGCACAGAATCAGAAGGGAGGGAGCTGAATTGGGAATGGTGAGTAATCCAATTTGGCTGGAATACAGCACACATAGAGAATAACAGAGCAATATAAGCCTGGAAAGGGAAAGTGGTGCCAGATTGTAGATGGTCTTGAATATCAAACAGACAGATTTTAACTTGATTTGGTAAATACTAGGGAGCAAGTCATTGAAGGGCATTGAACAGAGGAGTGACTTGACCAGATTAAGGAAGATTAGTCTGACAATGGTATGTGGAATGGATTGGAAATGGGGAGAGAATGGAGCCTGGAAGACCTGTTAAGAAACTAGGGCCATAGTCAAGGTGAATTACAGTGAGGGTTTACGCTAGCATGATGGTAGTGGGAATGGAGAGGAAGGACTGGGTGCATGAGAGGATGATTAAAACTTTCCACTCATTTGTGTTATGTAAATAGGATGATTAGGAGTTCTACTAAAGTGGAAGGATATTTCTGTCCCCATCCCTAGGGCCTTGAAAAGTGTCCCTTAGGACCAGCCTGAGTGATTTCCTAGGACAGTATCCTATTTCTGATGGGGAAAGGAAATTAGCTAGAGTGATTTGTGGGTGATAGCATTATCCCCCTCATTTTTTTCTGACTAGGTCCGGTCTCTATCAGGAAAACCACTTATTTCTCCTTATTCCTTTTCATCAAGCATTCTGCAACAATAATGTCACCAAGTGGTCTGTGGTTGTTACATTTTCATGCTACCATACAAAACAACTTTATAAAATCAGAGGAGAGTTTTTAAACCCTAAACAAAATCAAATTCAACTTTTTCTATATGAATAAAGTTACTTGAGGGGTTAAGGGCAATTAATCAACAAAAATTTATTAACATCCTAATATGTGCCAGGCATAATGCTACATGTTGGGAATACAAGGATAAAAATGCATTAGTCCCAACCCTCAAGTCCCTTACATTCTACTAGGGGTAACATTGTGTACACATACACACATACATATATATGCATACATGCATATATCATACATACATGCATGTATATACATGTACATATATATGATGGAGAGGAAGGAGGGTATGCAACATGTACACATTTTGATATATGTGTGTGTATGTGTGTGTATATATACATATACACACATACATACATATACATACATACACACATACATACATGCATATATGCGTGTGTGTATATATAAACACGTACAAAGTATAAAGTAATTTGAGGAGGAAGGAAGTAGCAGCTGAGGGGGTCAGGAAAGGCTTCATGTAGGAGGTGATGCTGAAGATGAGCTTTAAAAGAGGTTGGGGTTCAAATAGGCAAAGGCAGGATGGAGTACCTTCCATGTACGGAGTTCATCTTCCATTAAAACATGGAGTTGAGTGATGGACTTTTAGGAATGTTAAGAACCACACCTCCCTTACAAAGTCCTGCTCAGCACAAGCAGATGGAGTTTTTAAGTGGCTTGAATATAGCCTATATTGGGTAAGAGAAGTTGGTAAGGAGTGAAAGAGAGAATCCAAAACATATTTAACCAAATGAATTGTTCTGCCCAAGGCCAGCCCTAGCTGGAGATACCTTCACATTCACTTATTGGGCAGAAGACAGAAGGGACTTCACAACTCATATTGTACTTTACAATTTAAAAATCGACTTTTCTTAAGCAATACTGTGAAGATGATACAAATATTTTTATCCGTATTTTATAGAGGCAAAAACCGAAGTTTAGAGTCTTTAAGTGACATGTCCATGATGAACTGTTCCTCATTATCATAGCTGAGACTCAAACCCAGGCCTTTTGATTCTAAATCCAGGCCTCTTTGCACTGAACTGTGGAGTTATCATGCTACGAATAAGTCCTAGATACATTTTTCTGGACCCCATTTTCCTTACATGCAAACCTAGGGGCTTCTGGGTAGTCTTTTAGGTCACTTTTAACATTCTATGTTCCATTCTATGTTCCCTTTATTGATCTTGTTTTCTAAGATTATCCAGCTCTTTTGACTCCTGCTCTTGTTTCTGATTTAAATCTATATGGAATTACATATTAAGTGGGTGAGCTCAGCCCCTCTGCCATAAACAGCCACCATAACACCCTGGAGAATTTCAAGCCCCCAGTCTCCACCTGCTGGCCCTGGTCTGTCCTCCTTCATGAGGATGTATGTGACCAGAACAGAGGACCTCTAGCTTCTACCTACCAATAAACCATTGTAACATTGAGGCATTGCTACTGGTGCTATGCAAGTGGGTGACTTCTTTCCCCTTCTGTCTCGGCTGGCACTAGTCCTGGTCTATAAGCTAGTCCTTACTTGTTCCCTGTTGGGTACAAATTCTTGGATGCTGAATCCCATCATATTTTTGTCTCCCAGAGACCAACCAGTCCTACCTGTGGTCACCCCCTTCCTGGCATTGACAACACCGTGTGTGCCTGTGTATGTGTGTGATGGATTTGTTTTTGAAAATACCTTTCCCAAGATAGTTTCACAGAAGTCCATGGCTGCCTTGGCAAAAATTATCTGCAACTGTGTGTGCCCAGAATAAGCTTATTAGTAATTCCTCTCCAGATTTGTATCATTACTACTCCATGGGTTTCATGCCAACATACCAAATTAGACCTAGGCACCTGTCTACTTCTTCTGGCTCTGTCTTTTCTGCATGCCTATATGTGGATGTATGTCTGTGTACGTATATGTCCTTTCTCTCTTTCCTTTCCTTATTATTCAGGGAATGGCCATTACCTATTTTTTTGTTGTTGTTTTTGTTATTTTTTTTCAAAAACATTTTTGTAAGCACTCAGCTCTGGATAGTCATCTGGGTATTGAGGCCTTCACTCATGTCAATGGCATCTGGGACATAAATCAAACCTTTTTTTTTTCTTTTACAAAGTGAGAAGGGAAGAACATTGTAATTCAATCTTTAATATCTCCAAAGACATATAATACATCCTCATGACATATCCAGGAGATATTTTCTAGAAACTAGACAATGATTCAAATTAATGCCAAGCCTAAATCTAATTGTTTTATGATGCTACAGAGGCCTAGATGGGGCCAAGCTTCCAAAAATCTGTGGTTTTAACATTTGTGTGGGCGGAACAGATTTCACTGTCTGGCATGCATGGTAACAGCTGCTTGCATATTATAGCACCACTACCTGGAGCAGCTTAATCAAATGCTTCTGAAATCAAGAAAAACTTGAATTATCTGAGTGATCAGCATGACCTTGGACCAGATAACTTCCATGGTGGATGCTGGGAAGGATAAGACGAGACCGGATAGAATTCATACAGGAACAAAATTGGAAGGGACATTGGGAAAGTAATGAGACAAGAAAAAGCTATGGAAACCCAAGAGAGGCAAGAGACAGTCAATAAATAAGCATTTATTAAGCACCTACTATGTTCCAGACAAAGTGCCAAGGACTAGGGTTACAAAGAAAGACAAAAGACAGTCCCTGCCCATGAAGAATTCACAGTATAATGGATCTAGAGTCTGGAACCCTGGGTTCAAAACCTTACTCTATCATTTAATATTGTGTGACCTTGAGAATATCACTTAATGTCACTAGACATAAGTTTCTTCAACTATAAAACAAGGTGATTGGACTTGATAATCTCTATGGTCCTTTCCAGTTCTAATTCAAACTAATTCATGTGGTTCACTCTACTATGAAATGCTCCACTTCTAACTAATTCATGTGGTTCACTCCAGTATGAAATGTTCCACTTCTGAAATACCAGTATACCTTGGGAAAGGCAACACACTGTGACCAAAGCAGAGCCTCTGGATTAAGTGACAAGCTTTTAAAGACAAGTATTATTCTTCCATGAACTGTGTGGCCTTGGGTCAATAACTTCCTCTTTCAGGTCAAATTTTTCCATCTGGAAATGAAGATGGTTAGGTGGCATAAATGGCTTTTAAGGCCTAGATCCAAATTCCTATGAGATTAATCCTATCTATTTCCGGTAGCTATGGCATATTCCGCCTTTCCTTTAGAACAAGATAAGAAATAGGTAGGGATATGTACTTCAATGTTCTATTATTTCACATCCATCAACTCAGGCTCATAAATCCTCCATAAGTGGAATGAATTGGGGAAGGGAACAAATATTTATTAGGCTATTGTTGTTCAGCCATTTTTAGTTATGTCTGACTCTTCATGACGGCATTTGAGGTTTTTTGGCAAAAACACTGGAGTGGTTTGCCGTTTCCTTCTCCAACTCATTTTACAGATGAGGAAACTGAGACAAACAGGGTTAAGTGACTTTTCCAGGGTCAAACAGCTAGTAAGTATCTGAGGCAAGATTTGAACTCAGGAAGATCTGATTCCAGGCCTGGCACTCTATCCACTGTGTGACCTAGCTGCCTAGCACCTACTTACTACTACCTTCTTAGCCCTGTGCTAAGTGCTTCGCAAATACCTCATTTGATCTTCTCAGCAATCCTGTGAGGTAGATGCTGTTATTATCCCCATTTTACAGTTGAAAAAACTGAGGCAGGCAGCTGTTAAGTGATTTGCTCAAGGTTACCCATCTAGTAAATGTCTGAGGCTGGATTTGAACTCAGGTCTTCCTGACTCTTAGCCCAGCGCTGTAGCCACCTCGCTGTGCCACCTACCTTTGGCAGATCTAGTATACTCAATAGGAACACAGATTTAAAGCTAGAAATGACATCAGAGGTCATGGAGTTCAACTTCCTTATTTAATGAATGAAGAATTGATGCCCAGGGAGGTTTGGGGGCTCATCTAACATCACGCACAGATAACAAGCAGGAGATATGGGATTTTAGAGCAGGTCCTATGACTCCAGAGCCCACTCCCTTTCCATTATTAAGCACATTTTTAGACCTGTTTTGCCCAGAGGGGAAAAACCAGTCTTTGTGGTAATGAGTCTCTGTTAAAAGATAGGCAAGACCTTGAACCAAACACAGAGTCCACTTCTGAACCTGTACCTGAAGTGATTCCTGCTTGATTGTACCTGTCAAAACTTATACTCTATGCTAGTGCGTAGCCTTTGAGAACGCAAGGTCATCAAAGACTGAAATTGAAAATTTGAATTGGAAGTGTACCTGCCTAAAAATATTTCCCCCCACCAACTAGGTTGTCCTGATGTCTGACTCCTCCCGCCCTCCCGAAGTCATATAATAATTTGATATATGAGTTTCATAAAAAAGTGGATCAAGTAATTTTCTCTAGGCATTGGGTTGAGGCACTAAGAAAAATTATATTGGTGCATCAGTTAAACCATTGATTTAAATGAAGCATTGAGGCTGAAGGAGATCTCGACCATTTTGTGTGTGTGCGTGTGTGCGTGCGCGCGCGCGCGTGTGTGTGTGTGTGTGTGTGTGTGTGTGTGTGTGTGTGTGTGTGTGATAGACTCTACAGGCTGGCGAGGCCTATGGAACCCTTCTCACAATAGTACATTAAATAATACATAATAATGTATAAAGTAAAATATATAAGAAAAAATCAATTTTATTATGCATAGTTAACAAAATATTATATTTAAAAGTGCAAAGACCTTAGGTTAAGCTCCCCTATAATAGAGCAAGGGTTAGATGTTGTAAAGTCAGAAGATGACACTTTTTGGGAGAAGGCAGAGGGGGAACCAGGACTGATTTTATAATTGTAAGGGAGTCTCATTACCCAGGCTTTGGTCAGACTGTATCTGTATATAAAAGGACTAGGGAGGCAGTTACAGTTATGGAGAGTGGGGCTGGGAAGAAGGAAAAGACAGTGATTTTGATCTCTGGCTTAGATGTTATTTCAATACTTCCCCTATCCCCCTAGTTACTTATCTACATGAGAGAAAAGAAGAGACTTATGATCCAGAAACCAAACCTCAGAGCTAGGTGGCACAATGGATCTGAGCCTAGAATCAGGAAGAATTTAATTCAAATCCAACCTCAGATACTTCCTAGCCTTGTTACCTCATGTCATCCATCGTGGTCCTCTTTGAGAACTACTAGGGACACAAAGAAAAGCAAAAGATAGTCCCTTTCTTAGAGGAGTTCACTTGTTATTGCCTTAGTTTATTCACCTGTAACATGGAGATAATAATAGCACCTATCCCCCAGTGTTATTACAAGGATCAAATTAGATATTTGTAAAGTACTTAGCATAGTGCCTGGCATGTATGTAGTACGTACTTACTAAGTGCTTATTTCGTCCTATCTTCCTATTTGGTAATTATTGGCGATATAAGCATTTCATGACTTATATTAATCAATTAATCTATCAACAAATATCTGTTAAGCAACAACATAGCATCCTAGATGTTGGGCTTGTAAATACAAAGAAGACATTTTCAACACAGCTCCTTGAGCTATGTCTCTAATGGGGGAAATAGCATGTGTATATATATATATATATACATATACATATACATATATACATACATATATACACACATACACATACACACGCACGCACACACACTATATATATATGTATTGTATGTGTACAAAGTAGTTGGGTTGGGGGGGTAAGCCTATTAGAATTGTGGGACTGCTCAGGAAAGCCTTCATTCAAAGATGGTGCTTGATTTGTACCTTGTGGGAAGAGAAGATTATCTGTGGTGGAGGTGAGGAGGGAGTGGATTCCAGGCATGGAGAATAGTTGGTGCAAAGGCAGGGGAACGGGAGGTGGCATGCCATATGTCAAGAACACAGAGAAGGCATATTTGATTTGATCATGGAATACAAGATGGGGAATAATGCATGATGAATTTGGGAAAAGTTTGAGGCAATGTTGAGAGAGGTTTAAAAAACTTAAGAAACACAGATTTGCGTTTAAGAAAAATCAATTTGGCAACTCTGTGGAGGATAGACTGGAGAAAGAAGAGACTTTAGTCAAGGAGACCAATTAGGGACAGCTGAGATAATCTAAGTCAAGGATGATGAAGGCCTGAACTAAGGTGGTGGCTATATGAGAAAAGAGTATATGTGAGAGGTGTTGTATATGTAGAGATAGCAAGATTTGGCAAATCACTGGAACTTTGAGGTGAAGCAGAATGGGGAGTTGGGATAACATCAAGGTTGTGAACTAGGGAATCTCACCTCCACTACAGAGAACCCCCCTTCTCACAAGATGTAGCTCAAGCAGCCTTTCCTGAGTGCCCCACACCCAATGGCAGCTCATTTTATAAAAACAGGGAAGTCTGGAGGAAGGCTGAATAGGCAGTTGGAGTAGGGGATTTAGGATAATGAATCCTCTCTTGGATATCATGAATTTGACATGTCTTTGAGACATCCAGTTTGAAATGTCCATTGGACAACTGGTGATATAAAACTGAAGCTTACAGAAGAAACAGGGGCTTGCTATATAAATCTAAGCCATCTTTGTAGAGAACCATAGTAACTGATGAAGTCATCAAGAAAGAACATATACAGGGAAGTGAAGAGTATCTAGGACAAAGTCTTGGGAACATTTAAAGTTTGAGGGTTATGATGTGAATTAGTTGGCAAGACGGACTGGGGAGTGGTCAAGTAAGTTGGAGGATAACCAAGAAAGAATAATATCATAAAAACCTAGAGAGAGGAGATTTTTTAGGAGGAGAGCAATCAGTAGTGACAAATGCAGCCAAGTGGTCAACAAGGCTGTAGATGGAGAAAAGATCATCAGATTTGGAAATGAAGGGGTCATTGACAAATTTGGTGAGAATAGTTTCAGTTGAATGATGAGGTCAAAAGTGAAATCACACAATTGTTATCTAGTCTTCATAAATTAAAATTAGAAGTTATATAGCATGCCATAAATGAAGGCAAAGTCTCTGACAGTTTAATCAAGTCCATGGACCAGGAAGTGAAGTCTAAATGCCTAAGAACTTTAGCTAACTGAAAGGCCTACTTTTTGTTTTAAAGAGGGTGGCATATGGAGTTGAGAATTAGCCATTCTAGAGAAATGAGACGTTTTGTAGCCAAGATTCTGCATAGAAAAAACAGGAAAACATGAGAGGAACATTTTTCCCCTTTCCAAAAAAACCCATATGATGAGAAAAAAAAATGAAAACTATGAAATTTAATCAAAAAGAGCATGATGGTTTCTACTGTTTCCTTGGAGAAGAAAGATTTCTGTTGAACCAGATGTTGGAGGTCATGGAGCATTCAGTGAACAGAATCCAGCAGTGAACAGTCACCTAACCAAGCAATTCCCAGTGTTCAACTAGTGTCCAATTGACATACTACAGTATGAGGACAGTGGGGAACAGGTCTAGAAAGAGTAATATCATTTCACACTAAGACATATGTGGCCCTGCATTATCTGAGAAATGAGTTGACCATTCACACGTATGTCATAGATATGTGTCCCCTGTGTATATGCCCCTCCTATATATACCCTCATCATATATATTCCTTACATGTATGCCTTTCCACTCACACATCATAGCCTTGCCTTATATATTGTCATATGTGCTTCTCAACACATACACCCTGGTGATATGTATTCTTTACTCACATGACACTCATGTGCCTACTCTTCTGACTGATGTGTGTATTTGTAAGAATATCTATACCAGATTTATGGAAGAAATGCATTGTTCGTAGTTTTCTTTTTATACCATTTTATTAAATGCATTTTTTAAAAAAATGTCCTGACGGCAGAGTCAAGATGGCAAAGTGAAAGCAGCAACTCACCAGCGCTCTTCCACAGATTCCTTTGGGTACCTCTAAGAAGTGAATTTGAACAAATTTTGAGGTGGTGGAATCCACTGGGAGAGAAGAGTGTGGCAGATTTCCAGCCCAGGATAGGCCTAGAAGGTCGGAAGGAAGGATCTGTTGTGCTGGGCTGGGAGATCATAGAATGCTCTGGCTGCATCAGCGGAGACTTGACCATAGCAGAGTGGAAGCAGGACCCAGAGAACTCACCAGCAGCAGGAGCAACTCCCAAAACTTGCGGCACAGGACCGGGTCTCTCAGAATTGGGTGAGAGAGAAGTGTGGGGCCCGTGGCAGGGGCAGCAACTACTCCTGGGAAAATCAGCCCACAGACTAAATGTATGAAAGTCACATACTTGAACATCTGGGAGCCATGATGGCAGAGTAAACTATAAGTGCTCTCAGCACCTCATACACTGTCCACTCCCATTGACCTTGAAAAACTTAAAGATTATTGCCCCAGGAAAAATCCTGGAATAGTGGAACCTAGGGCTACAGCAGTTTTTTAGAGCAGGAGGCTAGGGAGATTGACAGGAAAGGTCCCTCTTGCTGTGGCTAAAGGGGTCCAGTGCAGGAACAGAGGTGTTCCAGCAAGCCCTGCCTCAGCAGACTAGCAGGAGATCCTGAGCCCTAGCAGGATGGAGCTGGCAAGTGCCAACACCAGGACCCCAGGCATTCCTCTGCACAGCCAAGGGAATTGAAAGACAACAGCATGGGCAGCCACCAGCAGCTGAGCCTATCCAGCCCTAGAAAAGGAGGTGACCTCCAGCAGCCAGGCCACCCCTCCCCTATACCTTATCCTGTGAGCTTCAGTGTAATCCCAGGGAAACTCAGAAAGACCTAGCCTTGGCACACACCAGCTAGCTCCAGCTCAGCTCCAAAGTGAGCTGCAGCATTATATAGCTTCTAGCTGACAGAACAAGCACACAAAGCCAGTAATCAGTCCCAGCTCTCACCACAAGAGGTGTGGGACAGACCCCCTTGTACCCCAGATGCAAAGATTCATTTTACAAGCCAGAAAAAGGCATGAATAAAAGCAAATTAGAAAAGTAAAGACCATAGACTCTTACTATGGGGACAGGGAAGATAAAAATATGAATTCAGAAGAGGACAGCATTGACACTATATTCCCATCTGAAACCTCAAAAAGGAATATGAACTGGTCTCAGGAATTCTTGGAAGAGCTCAAGAAGGAATTTAAAAGCTAAATTAGAGAGGCAGAAGAAAAATTGAGCAATGATTTTAAAAATAGAATTGACAAACTGAAAAAAAGATCACTGAAGAACATCTCCTTAAAAAGTAAAATTGGCCAAATGGATAAGGAGGTACGAAAGCTAACTGAAGAAAACACTTTGTTAAAAATTAGAATTGGGCAAGTAGAAACTAATGACTCTAAGAGGCATTGAGAATCAGTCAAACAAAATCTAAAGAATGAAAAAATAGAAGAAAATGTAAAATATCTCATTGGAAAAACAACTGACCTGGAAAATAGATCCGGGGAGAAAATCTAAGAGTTATTGGTCTACCAAAGAGCCACAATGAAAAAAAGAACCTGGACAGTATCTTCCAAGAAATCAAGGAATACTGCCTTGAGGTCCTTGAAGCAGAGGGCAAAATAGTCATCGAAAGAATACACCAATCACCCCCTGAAAGAGATCCCAAATTGAAGATGCCAAAGAATATGGTAGCCAAATTCTAGAATTATCAGGTCAAGGAGAAAATACTGCAAGCAGCCAAAACAAAACAAAACCAAACCATTCAAATATTGAGAAACTACAGTCTAGAGTCACAAAGGATCTTGCAGCTTCTATGTTAAAAGACCAGAGGGACTGGACTATGATATTCTGTAAGGCAAAGGATCTTGGACTACGACCAAGGATCAACTACCCAGAAAAATTGAGCATAATCTTTCAGGCAAGGAGATGAACATTAAATGAAATAAGGGATTTCCAGACCTTCCTGATGAAAAGGTCAGAGCTCAATGGAAAAATTGATCTTCAAATATAAGACTCAAAAGAGGCCTAAAAAAGATAAATAGGAAGAAAAACCTTGTTGCTCAATAAGGCCAAACTGTTTACATTCCTATATGGGAGGATGATACTTGTTAGTCTTGAGAATTGCGTATTTATTATGACATTTAAAAGGTATGTACATAGAGGGTGTGGGTTTAAATTAACTGATGTGATAATAAAAATAAAACTAAGGGGTGCAAAGGGATTCTAATGGGAGAAGAGGAAAGGAGGAGGCAGGAAGGGGTAAATTACATCCCATTAAAAGGCACAAAAACATATTATAGTATTGGGAAAGAGGGGAGGGAGATGAGCATTGTTTCAGCTTTATTCATCAGATTTGATTCAAGGAGGGAATAATATACTCTGTTAAGTATAGAAATTTAATTTGACCTATAGGCAGTAGGAGGGGAAAGGGGAAAGAAAAGGGAGGGGGGCTGATAGAAAGGAGAAAAGATTGAGGGAGGCAGTGGTCAAAAAAATGTCCTTTAGCTGCCTATTCAAAGTGTATACATTTGTGAAGGCTCACAACTGACATGCATATGCATACCAACAGAGTGTCTCAAATCTAAGGTAGTCAATCGCTCTCTAATGCGCTTACCCTGAGAGTTGGAGGAAACCCTAAAGTGTTAAATAACTTTGTAAGAGGAGCTGTATCTACATACACAGGTTGGAAAGCACGTATGTGTATGTTCTATGAAGATGTAGTGGAAACAACAGTGGCTTTGATATTTAGTAGTTTTGTCACCACTGACAAGTTACTAGTTTGTTTTTTCCTTATCTGTAAAATGCTCCCAATAACACTTGCATTAGTTATTTCCTAGGTTTGTTGAGGCTTTGTGAAGTGGCAATATTATAGCCTTTCGATTCTAGTCAATGCACAATTATTATCGATTGAATGTATTGTATACATTTGAAAGCACTATAGAAATATGGTCATATGTTATAATACTTATCAATGATAGATATTTCTGAATTATCAATGATATTCATTAATTCATATTCATTACCGATGACATATATTAATAGTAATTAACAATAACAGTATCTTATAATCTTATTAATTGCAAGGAAAATGGCACACACCTAGCAAGGTCTTCTCATGGCCTAGGAGGATTCAATGGAAACATGCTGAATTTGGCTGATTCAATTAGTAGTAGTTTAGGAAATTAGGGTATCACAATGGCTCACAGTATGACAATTGTATTCCCAACATAATGATTTGTTTATTTAACTGTTCACGTTTGAATTCAGCAGGGACTGACAGCATATCACAGTAATACTTTCTGAGTCTCTTAATAACAACAACAACAATAAATTATAATAATGATAATAATTGTGCCTGCATTTACTCTTCTGTTCCCAAAAATTTATTTTAAAAATTATCCTGTTTTTTAAGCTATACTGAGACTCCATGATGAGGTTAGTTAAATAAATGATCAATAGTAGGTTGTAAATCACAGTGTTAGAACCAAGGCTATTTCCTAATTTGCCCATCACCGATATATTCTAGGGCTGACATATCTAAGTTAAATATCTAACTTGTACTAATGTCCACAAGAGGGAAGGACGATTAAAGTCATCAGTTAGGCTGTTCTGTACAATTTGTCTATTTTTAGAGTATATTTCTTATTTGTTTATTGGGATTCTTATGGCTTCTTCAAATGTATAACCATTAAATGTATTTGATAATCTTTGTATGAAATACAGGACTTGTGACTCATATAATTTTGAGACTGCAAACACATGGTAACCTTCACTTAAATAATAGTATATTTCTTTGTAAAAGACTTTGCTTGCAATAATCTTGTGAAGTATATACAGCAAAGTTGTAGAATCTAGAGACAAAGGGGACCCTAAAATTATTTTAATGCCAAGGCAAAAAAGATCAGAAAGAAGTGACTTATCTACTGTTACACAGTTAGTGGGTAAAAGAGTCACATTTGAACCCAAGTCCTCTGACTAACAAATCCCACACTCTTTCTACGATATTAACACTGAATTTTGCAAAGAAGGAAAGAGTATTCCAGAAATAGTTAGACATTTGGTAGGTGGCTCAGTGGACAGAGTGCTGGGCCTGGAATCTGTAAGACCTGAGTTCACATCTAGTCTCAGACACTTACTAGTTGTGTGACCCTGGGCAAGTCACTTAACTTCTGTTTGCCTTAATCCACAGGAGAGTCTCAGAATCTTTGCAAAGAAAACCTACAGAGAGCATTACAGGGATGCTATACAAATAAGGTGCTGAAGAAGGATTGAATAACAACAATACATACCTTGGCATTTCTACTAATTGACAAAATGACCTTGAAAAAATCATTCCACCTGGAGCTCAATTTACTCAGCTTAAGAGTGAAGATATGATATGTATATTGGTATATATGATAAGGATAAAGTGATCCCTTCAGAGTTCTAAGTTAAATGACTTGCCTGGTCACCTGGCTACTGAGGTTCAGAGCTGGGATTCTGATGCTGGCCTCCATGTCTAGTTGTCTTTCCAGTGTACCCTGCAGACTCTACTGAACAAAATGAAAATTAGCTTTGGGAAGCCAAGTCCAAGTAGAGGCACAATTGGTGTTGTTGGTCCCCCTCCCACCCCCACTTTTTTCCCTAACTATTCCTCCTTGTTGGGGATATTAACTGGCAACTGGGTCTTAGCCAAGTAGCAGAAGTATACACATCAGATGTGTCTATGGATATAAATAATGACCTTCAGGGCCTTTGTTTTCTCTAAGGAGTCCAAAGAAGTGACATTAAGAGTGAGTGATTCGAAACAACTGAAATTTAATTAAAAACAAAATTAAAAGTTGTTCCAAGCCTGATGCTCGAGCCAGCAAGACTCAGAGGAAATTAGTAAATGCTACTAATAGCTGGATCCAATTCACAGGCTTCTAAGAGGAGACAGTCATGAGGAAAGAAGATGCATAATCTCCCGATGAAACAATTAAAGATCAGTTCTGAGAAATAATGACAGAGTCGCCTCCCAAGGCAACAAAGAACATTATCTGTTTTTATGTTTGGTCTATCTGCTTTACTCCCCCCTCCTATTTCCATTATGGGAAAGTTCCCTGAAATTCCCTGAATAATCTTTATAATAAATGCAGCATAGCATAGCAGGACTAGCTTTGGGACCAAGAAAACCAGAGTTCAAGTCCTGACTCTAATCCATACTGACCTGGGCATATTTGTGACCCTAGAAAAGTCCCTTAATCTATCTAGGATACTCACTGGTGCCATCCTATATAGGTGAAGGGAGTATCTTCGCCTGGCATTTCCCTGTACCAAAACAATCACAGGTTCTGTCCTTATCCCTATAATATAGGCATTAATGGACACCAAATTCAGAACTAGCCTAATGGAGAGGCAGCATCCAAGCATTGTGAGTAGATGGACTTTGGGGAGATGCTGGGTTGAAAATTACTCCCACCACAGCTTCACCTCATACTCTCTATATCATTAGTTGAATTCCACCCTAGGGTCACAAAACCTCAGACCTGGAAGGAATCATAGAATTTCAACAGTAAGGGGCCTTCAAGGTCATAAGACCCCAGATTTAGAGTTAGAAGGACCTTTGGATGTCATCTAATCACCTCCCTCATGTTAAAGATAAAGAAATTGAGGCACAGAAAAGCAACTTACTCAAAATTATATAGAGTAAATGATGGGGCTAGGATTTGGACCTAGGTCATCTGACACCCATGGTGTCCTAAGGATGAGTGCTTTATAAACAGTTATTGGGTTTTTTCCTCCTTCCTTCTTTTTATTTTTTTTTATTTGTCCTCTCTATAAAATGCTTTGTTACCATTGGTGCTTTGTAAGCCTGGCTTAAGGAACAAGTCCCTGTCAACCTGCAAAGTGCCAATCGTCATTTAGTGTGAACCTCATTGTATCTAT
Organism: Trichosurus vulpecula; assembly: GCF_011100635.1. NCBI lineage: Eukaryota > Metazoa > Chordata > Mammalia > Diprotodontia > Phalangeridae > Trichosurus > Trichosurus vulpecula. The sequence continues at coordinate 118,725,413 of NC_050575.1, forward strand.
GCATCCTCAGGTAGCTGATGGAGAACAAGAAAAGACATAATCCCATTCAGAGCCGAGAGAAGGGAGGAGTGGGTGAAAAGGAGGTGCCGCCATTGAAGGAAACCATGAAGAGATGACTGGATGGCTAGGAAGGTATTTGACCAATTCTATAATTTTGTAGAGGGCTAAGCCTGACTATATATATTGTGTAGAGATGGTGTAGATTGTGCCTTACTGGTATCACAGAATCACATAATTTTAAAACATAAAAGGCTAGACACCCTAGAATCATGGAGGTAGAAAGGCCTTTAAAAACATACAATGTTAGACCAGGTGAGAATGTAGAATGGATGAAAGAACTATAATGCATTTGAAAGCATAGATTGCTCATCCTGGAGTGGCCCAGAGCTAAGAAGAATTCAAAAACCAAGAGTGCAGAAGTAAAACCCCTGAGAACAGAGATTATTGTTCCCAAAGGAAACCTTGGAGACCATTGAGTCTGATCTTATCATTTGACAAATAGGAAAAATGAAGCCCAGAAAAATGGAGCAATTTTCCTGGGTCAACACCAGCAAAGAAAGGCAAAACCAAGACTAGAACCCACGTCTTTCAATTCCAAGTTTATTTCTCTTTCCACTGCTGCAACCCACTCCTTTCACCCCAAACTCCTCTTCTATTGTCAGTCCACCTTCCTCCAGAGACTGTAAAAGCTGGCATTTTTAATGGATACAGTATTTCACACTAAGTCTTCAGAAGGCTGTTCCTTTATGCCAAACCTTTTCTTGCCTCTCTTCCTTCACACCAGGTGCCTCTGCAGGCCAGTGTTAACTCTGTATTTGAAATAATGCCTTACAGGAAATGGCCACCCCATGGAGGCTTCAGGAAGCAGAATCTCATGCACAGGGGACATCACCTTCAAGGTGGCAGTGAGCTCTTCCCCCTCCCCACATCAACTCACTTTTAAATGTCACTCTAAATAATACTTAAAAGGTTCGAGTCTTTAGGACCGAGCTGCGTTCTATGATTTGGTGAATTAATTCTGCACAGAGAGAACAGTGACACCTCCTGCTAATAATTGTCTTTCAGGAAGGCTTTCTAAAGGTCCTAAGGATGTGTGTTCTATAAAGAGTTGTTGGTTTTTTTCTTCTTTCCTTCCTTCCCCTCCCTCCCCCTCCACCCCTCCCTCCCCCTCCACCCCTCCCTCCCCCCCCCTCTCTCTCTCCTGCCTGGATCTCTGTCTCTATCATTGTCTGTCTTTCTGTCTTCCTTTTCCTACTTAAAAAATGCAGACTGGGAAGTATGTCTCTGATCCTTGGTTCAGTAAAGGTGGGTTGCTGAATTATGAGAATAATCACCCTCATAGGAAGGAGTCTGACATAGATTATCTCCTAAGGATGTCAGGGATGGGAGAAAACCAGACTCACTCGAGAACTTCACTGTCTCTAGGCAGGCCAACCCTCCAGGGGCCTGGGTGAAGGAGGCAGTTCCTTGGCAGTGCTGAAGGTGGAAATTTGCTGTTACCCTGCAGATCACAGATTGAACAGCTGTACAGACTTGGCTCTAATTGTTCTGAGGGGAGGCCGGGGAGGAGAGCCAAACACCAACTCAAACACATGCAGAGCAAGAAGTCAGGGTGATGAGCGGGTTTTAATTACCAGCCCTATCCCTGATCATCCTTGTTTGTTTTTCTTCAGCCTCTTGTTTCTGCTTGTCATCTGGTCATTTGTTAGAAGCCAAGTTTCCCAGGGTCCCCTGGGACACTTCCTTTAGCATCCCAAGGTGGGAAAGTCTGCAGGGAAGAGGAGGAGGGAATATAGCTCTTAACTAAGGAGACCCAGGTTTTGAGCTGGTCCCTTTTGATCGTTAGTTTTGGGAGCACTAGGTCTCAGAGGAAAGAAATTTTATCTTCTGAGGGCAACTTACTTGATGTATAAAGAGGCTTTCCTTAGCTGCACAGAGACAACATGGGGTTGGGGATAGAGGACTGGACTTGGTGTCAGAAAGACTTAATTTTAAATCCTGCTTCTCCAAGCCATTTAACCTAACTCAGTTTCCACCTCTGTAAAATTGGGAAAATGATAGCTGGAGTTCTAAGCTAGGGTGGTCAGAAGACCCAAATGAGAGAATAATTACAAAGTACTCTGTAAACAAAGCTCTAGATAAATGTCAGATATTTTTGTTTGTTACTGGTTTTATTACATAGAAAGGGCACTTGGATTTGTATAATGTAGAGATCAATGCATTTTCTATCAGAGGAGCTAAGTTCAAATCCTGGCTATGTTCCTTATTACCTGTGTGAGATCTAGCCTTTGGTTTCCTCTATAAAATGAAGTTGGCTTCAACAGTTGATTAACAAACATATATTAATATGCTAGCACTGTGCCAACCACTGGATATCTAAACCCTATGATCCTAAAATTAAACTGTATAATAATACTAACTGGTATTTATACAGCCTTAGGGTTTGCAAAGTGCTTTTCACATGCTGTCTCTTTTTGCTTCTAGGAGCAAATACAAAATGCTCTGTTTTGCATTCAAAGCCTTCTGTAACCTAACCCCCTCCTACCTTTCGAGTCTTCTTACACCGTACTCCCCAATGCATACTGTTAGATCCAATGACACTGGCTTCCTGGCTGTTTCTTGAACAAGTTGCTCAATATCGAGGCTCTGACATTTTCTCTGTCTGTCCCCTCTGCCTAGAATGCTGTCTCTCCTCTGCTCCAACTATTGACCGCTCTGATTTCCTTTAAGTACCAATTAAAATCCCACCTTCTATAGGAAGGTTTGCTATTATTCAGGCATTCTTCAGTCGTGTTTGACTTTTTGTGACCCCATTTTGGATTTTCTTGGTAAAGATAATGGAGTGGTTTGCCTTTTCCTTCTCCAGCTTATTTTATAGATGAGGAAACTGAGGCAACCAGGGTGAAGCGACTTGCCCAGGGTCACCCAGCTAGTGAGTATCTAAGGCCAGATTTAAACTCAGGTCTTCCTGGTTCCAGGCCCAGTGGTCTATCCACTGTGCCACCTCGCTGCCCCTGAGCCTTTTTCCACCTATCTTAATTCTGGTGCTTTTTTGTTTATTTTTTCTAATTATCCCGTATATAGCTTGCTTTGTATTTGTTTACATCTTGTCTCCTTCATTATATTGTGAGCTCCTCGAGGGCAGGGACTGTCTTTTGCCTCTTTGTGCATCCTTGGCATACAGTAGGCACTTAATAATGTTACTGATTGATTGATCTTTTGGTTCTCAAATAACCCTGGGTGCTAATGTTAGGTACTATTACTGTCTCCATTTTATAATGAGAAAACTGAGGCAAACAGAAGCTAGGTACCTTGCCCAGGGTCACACAGCCTTTAGGTCTTTGAATCAGGATTTGAACTCAAGTCTTCCTTTTTCCAAGTATCACCGAATTTAGGGTGAGCGAGGGTTTGGCATGCCCCACCAAGGGTTATATGAAAGGCACTGGGGATTTATTTTCCTCATTTATAAAATAGAGATGCTCATAACTGCCTTAGCTATTTCACAGTATTGTGAAGTTTCTGTGAGAAAGTATGTAAACAATTATTTTCATAAGTATCAATACCACAAATATATAAGTTATTGTTATTAAGTGTGATAGATCTGTCTGGATACTTCCTAACACGGTTGCACTAGCCCAATAACATTTCTTGCTTATTACTTAGTACAGCCATGATCCATACCTACTAAATTCAGAGTCAGCTATTTGAACTTACCTACATCACTCAACAACCTGGAGAAAGGTAACTTTTGCAACCTCAGTTTCTTCATCTGTAAAATGAAGGGGGTGGGGGACTAGATAATTTCTTAGGTTCTTTCCAGTTCCAGGTCATATAGTCCTTTTCATTTCTTTTTCCTCTCTTTTATTTTTGGGGGGTGTCAACTACCCTAAGATAGGGTTGGGGAGAAGGGAATAAGCCTAATTCCTCTAAAACAGCAGCAAGGGGGGAAGAAACATATCTAACTCTGAATCATTCCACCTTCCTGCGCCTCCTCCCCGCCCCCTTGCCACACTCCCCTTCCCATCCCTGAAAGCCAAGATGGCAGAGAGCTCACAACAGCAGGATGGAATTATTAACAAGAGGAAATTAAGCTCTCCCACCCCTCACAGCCCTCCACCCCCGGTTCCTGGGAACATATTTCTGGACGCGATCTGCTATCAAAACAGAGAAATTAGTCTCCAATTTTGGACGTCAAACTCAGTTATCCCCTTTTGTTAAGGAGTGAAATTAGTAACAATTCATCCTGGGATGAAGCCAAGCCGGCATCTCAGCATAGAGTGTCATTAAAAATTCCAACCCAACTGGATGTGGAGCTGGCCTTAAATGCTCGAGAATATTTCGCTGGCAGAGCATTTTTCTCTGCTCTTTTTAACCTGGGGATTGGTTGTTATTTAAGGAAGCAATGGCTTGAAGCAGTTTTCCTTCTGCAGTCTAGGGGGCCAGGAGCCCCTAATGAAAAGGTTTTAGGAAAACTGATACCACTTCAGTGATTTCCACCAGCCTCTGGCACCCACTCCTGGGTGTCGTTGAACATGTTGCCCATTAAGTAAACGGGGGAGAAGAGGAGGGGAAAAAGTTTTCACAGTTTATAATTATATTTCCAGTTTCATTACCGATCTCATTTTAATTCCAACAGAAACCTTTCCTCCCTTTCTCCCTCCACTCTCACGTGTGCATAGTCATTAAGTGTGGGTTGGAGTTCATCCTATTTTCCCTGATTTCAGCATATTAATCTGGTTTATTGGTATTTCATTGCCACCTCCCCTTGGGTGTTCTGGATCTCAGTTTAATTTATGTTTTCCCCTCTTTCCAGCACTCTGGGACTAAAGTCGTTTCATTTTCACACTGAAGCACTGTGTTGCATTCAGTAGGACTCTCATCTTTGGGAAAGTAGGGAGGGGTCTTTGGGAGTAAAGGAGCCAACAGCTGAGATCAGGGCTGCTCAATGGTGATTTCCTGGCTCCAACACAGATTGGAGAAACAACATGGCAGAGTCAATAGAGAGCCGGTTTTGGGGTCAGGAAGATCTGGGTTCAAGTGCCCTATCAGACCAAGGCTATCTATGTGAGGCTATTCAAAGCCTTTAGCTTCTCAGTATTGTCAAATAACCTCTAAGATTATAAATTGAAGAACAGATACTGATCGACATGGGTGAAGTGGGTTACTTCAGTCAGGAGTTCCTTACACCAATGAAACTATAGGTACAGACAAAAGACCAAAAAATCAAGGACAGATTACAAATCATGATATTTCAAATCATAATGGAGCCTTGTAGATAATCTAGACCAATTCTCTCATTTTACAGAAGCAAGTGAGGTGTAGAGATGGTAAATGATGTTCCTAAGGTCACATAGGTTGTTGTTTCAACAATCCAGCTAGCAGCTGCTGTGGGGGTGGAAAACCAACACAAGCCCAACAACAAGAACGCCGCTGCCAGCATAGGTTCTTTTGATCTGCTTTACTAAGGAAAGAAATGTTAAAGGGTTGACAAGTCTACTTTAATTCAGCATACAGACATCATTCACTTAGTTCAGGGGAAAAAACCAGCACCCTGAACTTCAGAGTAAAATACAAGCAAATTACAAACATCGACAGACAGATCAAATACAATTCATAGCTACTAACATCTAAGTTGAGCCCAGGAGCTCATAACAAGGACTGGCCCAGAGTCACACGAGCCACCATGGCTGTGGGTAAGAGTTCCAAAAAAGAGAAAGCCAACCCCTGGTTTTATATCTTTTTCAGGGTCAAGGGTGAATCACACAGGTAACTCACTCAAGTGACCTGAAATCGTCACAAAGAGGCATCTTAAACCCATGTGGTCTAAAAGCCTCTGATGTCCCAAACATGCCACTCAAACCCATGTAAACCTGGCCCTCCCCTGAGGCAAGGAGGTCACCAAGGACTCCCAACCTAATCAAGGAAAAAAAGGCCAAACTCTTCAAGGGCACTTGTTTGAACTGAGTGCTAAAAGCCCATTTTGATTGCCAACACAATTGTCAGTAGCAGACTTTTGATTCCAATCCAGGTCTTCTAAATGAAAATCCAGGGTTCTTTCCCCTATACTATGTTGTGTCTGCTTGTTGTATCTCTTTGGGATAGTCAACAATCTCATCCATTTATCTGTTCAATACACAAATCTTTATTGTTCATCTAACAAACATTTATTGAGCCTGCATTATTAACTAACTTTGTGACCTTAGGCAAAGCTGAATGTCTTAAATAGGATTATTGTTTCTGACAAGAATGGGACTATCCCTGAGCTTCCTTCCAATTCTGAGTAACTTTCTCTCTTTGGGCCTCAGTTTCCCAGTTATAAAATGGAAGAGGTGGACTAGATGGTTTTTAAGGCCTCTTTGATTTCCAAGACTCCACATTTTATGCTCTAACATTCTGTGTGTGAAATTGGCAAACTACAAACTGGGGGCTAAATCTAGGCTGTAACCTGTTTTTGTACAATGCAAGAGCTAAGAATGTTTTGGGGGTTTTGTTTTTGTTTTTTTTTTTTTACATTTTAAAATACAATTAAACTTTATTATAAATGTAAAAAAAAACCTTCTTAGCTCAAGTTATTCAACAACAGGGACTGGACTAGATTTGGTCCATGGGCCATAATTTGCTGAACCTTATTCTATGTTTAAATAAAATTCTTTCTTTCCTAAACATTTCATGATTCTTATAGAATATAACCTCCTTAAGGGCAGGACTACATTTTTTTTTCATCTTTGCATCTGCCATACACAGCACAGTGCCTTGCATTAGCTGATAAATGAATGTTAACTCTTTATCTAAATTGAATCCTAAGTCCCAGCTACAAGGTAGGGCCTCTGTCCATCATTGTTGGGTACACAAATGAGAATGAAAAATGTTCCCCACTCCAATGGAGACTAGTGATGAGGACTATGGCAGAAGAAATCTGTACACATCACAATATTACAAAGCAGTATAATATGAGCTAACAAAATCAAGACAAAGTATTATTAAAGTTAGGAGGTAAGAGAAGACATTTCTGGTATGCTGTGAGCAGGAAAGGCTCCTTGGAGGCAATGGCACTTGAGCTGGTTTTGAATACTACTAAATGATAAAATGTCAATGAGTAGAGATTAGAGAAGGAGGACTTTCAGGTACAGTCAATGATGGGAACAGAGGTGCAGAGGAGGAGAGTCACAAGGCCTGTTTCTAACAATGGATAATACAGAGGTAACCGTGAATTACCAAACATTTTCAGTAAAAATCATAGTGTGTTGCAACTTCCCACCAAGGTAATTGATGGCTACTTCCTTTAAAAATAGAAAAAAAGCACATTATAAAATTCTTAAAGCACCACAGCTAAAATCCAAACTTCTTAGCCCTGTGTTGAGGGAGAAGTAGATAGCAGAGAATCACAGAAGCTCCATGATAAGGACTTTAGGGCCACTGAATTCAAACAGCTCCTAGACAGGAATCTCCTCTGTGATTACTCCAACAAACAGTAATCCAGTTGATGTTTGAAGACCTTCAGAGAGGAAGAAGCCACCACTTCCCAAGGCGGCTCATTCCATTCCTTTGGCAGCTCTAATTTTTTGATCATTTTTCCTTGTATCAAGCCTCTCTGAAGCTTCTGCACATCACCCTAGGTCCTGCCCTGTGGGGCCAAGCAGACCAAGTCTATTGAATCCCTCTTTCCCATGACAGCTTTTCAGAGTTGAAAAGTATTGCTGCCCTCAAGTCTTCTTTTCTCTACACTTCACATCTGTAGCTCTTTTCAATTGCTCTTCCAATTCATCATGCTGACCACTTCCCCTGCTCCCAAACCCCCCACAACACTGACAAGTTAGTTAGATGCAATTTGTCAACATTCTTCCTAAAAAAAACCAGAAACATCTTCAATATTGTATTTTATGACATCCTCATCAAACCGGAGTTCATTTGCCCATTCATTCATCCATTCATCCATCCAACATTAAACCCAGAGAACTGTAGTAGAGAGGAAGGAATCTGAATCAGAGCTCCTGAATTATAGGTTTCAAAGCAAGAAGGAATATGGAAATTATCTCATTTGACCATTTAACTTTATAGATGATCTTAGGATCATAGATTTAAAGGTAAAGGGGACATTAACTCTAACCTCTTTGTTTTATGATGAGGAAACTGAGGCACATAGACATTAAATGACTTGCCTTGTATCATATGGCAAGTGTCTGAGGGGGATTTCTAACCAAGTCTTCCTCATTTCAAATCCAACGCATTTGCTGCCTCCTGATGAAACAGACTTGGAGACGGGAGGTGATTTGCCTAATACTATGCCCCTATCAAGAAGCAGAGTTGAGATTGCAGTTCTCTGACTCTAAATCTCTGGTACAGAACATGTTTCCCCATCTAAAGCCACAGATCAGGTTGGAGGTGGGAAGATGCTTTGATCTAGAACTTAAACTCAGGTCTTCTTCTTGGCCAATGCTCTTTCCCCTTGGCTATGAAGCCTCTAGTAACGTAAGATCCTTGAGAACTGGAACAGTTTTATTATTTGAATTTTTATAACCAGAACTTAGCACAGTGCCTGGTGCTGAGTAGGAACTAAATAAATGTTTGTTGACTGACTGATTGACTATCTGGACTCTAAGGAATTGGGAGTACGTGGGTGGGATGGGGAAGATTCACGCAGGAACTACGTACTCACACAGTCACACGATATGAAGTCACTGGCATACCAGACAAGAGCAGCAGCGGGGTGGAGTGGGGGGGAGGACGTAGGGAGAGGAAAGGATGGCCAAAAATTGGATAGGGGCTGCTGTTGGTATTTATTGTTATTGCCAGCGTGGCTCTAGAAGAGTGTTGTGTCTCACTGACCTTTTCCATGTACTGTGCAGTAAGTAACAAGTGCAACTTTTCTCTAACATGAGGGCAAATTTCATTTTCTTCCTGCAGACGAGACCCGTTCTTCAGTCGGTTCCAATTCCTCAGCTCAGTGGCATTGGCCTTCCTGGCTGTTGCTTGAGGCTGCCTAGGAACATTCTCTCTTTCCCAAAGCAGATCAAATCTAAGCTTTTTGGGGGTGGGTAGGGGAGGGGTGGGAGGGCAGGGGAAGAGAGGCCACAGAAGGATTCCAATGCCATGGCCACAGTCCCAGGAGGCCAGATAGAGTTGGAAAAGAAAGGAAGGAAACATTTATTATGCACCCACTATGTGCCAGGCACTGTGCTAAGCTCTTTCAAATATTATCTTATTTAATCTCCACAACAACCTTGAGAGGAGGGTACAGTTATTATCCTCATTTCACAGTTGAGAGAATAGAGGCAGACAAAGGTTAAGTCACTTGCTAGTCACGTAGCTGGTAGGTATCAGAGATGGGATTTGATTCAAACTTGAATCTTCCTGATTCCAGCTATAGCACTGTCTCTCTGGTGGGCCACCTACTTGCCTCTAGAGACCTAAATGGACACTGAGACCCCTTCCAACTTTGGAAAGCTGAATTAACGGCACACTCCTTCCACCTGCTTTATTACCTAAACTTCTGATGCTGTGTCTGACCCACTGACTTACACCTTTGCTCTGATTTTCTCAAACCCTGATGGGCCTTCTTAGTTTGAGACCCTTGCTTGCCTTGACCTCCAATGTTTCCAGGAGATGAGATTAAAATCTATTTTCTGGTTACCTACTACAACTTCTCCTCCTCTGTCATTTCTCAGACAACCTGACAGTCCCTTAGCATGGTAATCATTTATTTATATATTTATAATATTATTTATAATATATTTATATATTCAAAAATCTAATTGGGTTCTTTGGAAGCAGCCAATGAGAGGACCAGGCTAGATGGTCTCTAAACTACCTTCTTACTCTAAATCCTGTGAGCCTACAAATTTCAGAGAAGTCAGTATTAAAGCATATCCTTTCAATAATGCATTGGTTCTAATGGGAGCAAAGCAGCTGATGGGAAGTGTGAGAGGGTAGTATTTGGGATGCTACTTTAGAAAGAAACGCATTTTAAAAATATATGTATGTATGTATGTGTGTGTATATATATTTTAAGGGAAATGCAATCCTATTCCTTTCAAGTGCTTTCAGGAAATCCTAACTAGATTAACAACTGGATTTCTCAACACAAGTCTCTAGGGGATCTGCTTCATTGGGCACATGAGCATGATTAGCAAATAGAATCCCCTTTTGAGTCTGTAAATAGAACCTTTAAACTTGCTTTAAAACTATTTATTCATAAGTAGTTTAATAATTACCCCTATAATCCTGTTTCCAATTTTTGTTTCCTTACCAAACCCTTTTTTAATGGTAATACAGAATGCAAGATCTAGTCCTAATCATCAGTTTCTTTATTTGTCCAATGAGAGAGTTTAATCTTCAAGGTCCCTCCCAACTCTAACATTCGTAGGTTCTTCAGATCATGCAGATTTATAGATGAAAGAGTAGTAGAGACAAACTAGTCCAGGTATTCTTTACCTTTTCTGTGTCCTGGCCCCTTTTGGCAGTCTCATAAAACCTATGGATACCTCAAAATACTATTTTTAAATGCTCAAAATAAAACTCATAGGATTACAAAGGAAACCAATTACATTGCAGCACAAATGCCAAAATGTAAAAACAAACCAGCCTTCCACCGCCCCGCCCCTCCCCCCCCAATTTAGAGACCTCAAGAACCACAGATCTCTTCCAATCTCCTCATTTAATAGATGAGGAACCAGAAGCCTCAAGAGATTAAGCCAAGAATTTGAACCCAGGTTCCTTAAGGTAATACGACATAAGAGGCATAAAACAAATAAAACAAAACCACCACCACCACCACAACTCCAATGGGATTGGAGTCAGAAGAACTGAGTTCAAGCCATCTCTGTGATACTTATTATGGCAAGTATGGGCCAGTCACACCTGAGCCTCAGTTTGCAGTAGGAAGACTATATGCACAATAAGCCTCACTGTATTCTGAAGAAAGCACTTTACCAATCTTAAAACATGATAAAAAAAAAGTGAGCTAATAACATTCAAACTAAGGTTGCCTCTAGCTCTGACATTCTTTGTTCTTACATTCCAAGCTCTAAGTCACTTCTCACTCTGACGTACTCTGTCCTGTGGCCTAACATTCTATTTTTTTTTTCTAAAGTCATTGGCAGCTCTGATATTCTCTAATTCTAATCACACATTCTCAATGAATGGCTTTGCATTAAGGAGGCTTTGATGGTTTAGAATCAATTAAGGCAGTTTCTTTTTTTGTGAATCGGAATCTCAGGAGTGGGTCACACATGCAGAACACTTAACTACTCTTAGATGAAAGGTGTTACGGGGGTTCAGGACACCGTGGCTGCCTTGAGTACTCACTGCCTTTGGCTCTTACCATCTGCGATGAAGTGCTCTGGCACATGGAGAGTCACCTTCACAGTCAAGGGGCAGGACAGCTGATTTCCACACACCATGGCCAGGACACAGGAGCTCACTGCAATCAATGTGAGGGCTGTCTTGTTCACGGGGCTTTTCAGCAGACCTGAAAATCATCAAATAATGTTTCAATCATATGCAATGACCTACTAAGACAGGAATGATGGTGGAGAAATTTTGAGATTTTCTTTTTTATATTTAAAAATGTTAATATGCAATGAATGCTCCACTAGCTATTGAGTCTTCCATACTTTTAAATACATGGACATATCAGTACTCCTAGGATCTTTTGGCTTTGCTGTTTGTTTGCCAACAAAGCTGAACCCACAAAATAACTTCGTAATTTTGCTCTAGAAAGAGAAATATTTAATGGGCAATACCAGAGAATCAAAATATATACTATAGTGTAATTCATAGTGCATTAATTAATATATTAATTTGTTGTACGTTGAACTACCAAGCACGTGTTCCCTGGGCCATCAGGTATATTTTTAGTTCAACAACATGTAAATATTTTGAGATTTTCAATAGTGAAGGATGAAAATTAGAAGAAATCATCAGTCTCTAGTTTAAGTCACAAAATTCAAGTTATCATAATCTCAATGGATTTAGAGTTAGAAGGGATATTAAAAATCAAAGCCTCCCATTTTACAGGGGAGGAAACTGAGGCCCAGGGAAAAGTAACTTAATCAAAGTCACTGAGAGTAAATAGAAGATTGAGTAGGATTCAAACCCAGATATTTTGACTCTAATTCAAGGGCTCTTTCACTTCTAATAGTCAATTTCTCAAATATCCTGATGAAATGGGTTTTATTATGTCAATAGCCAAGTATTTATTAAAAACAACATGAAGATGACTGCTGTGCTCCAAGGACTGGTACTTCCATCACGTAGTCACGAAAGCCCAGAGTTCCATCTGCTTCTGTGTAGAATGAGTCTCCCCACCCCCGCCTTCCTTTTAGACAGACTTTTATCAAGAGTAGGAAGAAATGTTCTGGGTGGATGGGATATTGAACTCCATTAGTGTCTGTATCAGGCACAAATGGATGTCATTCTGCAACATCACGAGATGCATTTGGCTCTGACTTACCTTCTTGAGGGCACTTTCTGCAATCCTGGAAAGCCTATCTAAAGTTTGAAGTTCTGTTTTTCTTTTTAATCTTTTCTCTATGACAGAGTGGCTTTATCCATACATCTATCTTGGCTTCACAGAAAAGAATAAAATCAATAGACATTTATTAAGCGCCAACTATTTGGAAGGCCCTGTGCTCTGTGTTGTGGGAAATTTAAATATGAATAGGATATGGTCCCTTCTCTCAAGGAGGTTAAATTGACTATCAGGGCAGGGTGTAATAGCTAACATTTACATAGCACTTACTATGTGTCAGGCACCATGCTAAGTGCTTTACAATTATTTTCTCATTTGATCGTTACAAGAACCCTGGGAGGTGGGTGCTACTAATTAAATTTTGTAAGTGTATGAGAGAAGTACAAAGTGCTGGGAGATTTCCCCCAACTTCTGGCAGGGGAAATGAAGCAAAACTTCTTAGAGAAAGTGGGATTTGAACTAGGTCTTGAGGCATGGATAGAATTTTGACAGGTAGATATGAGCATTGAAAGACCTTCCATGTGTACAGGATAATGGGGCCTAGGGAAAGAGGAAGAGAAAAGATAATGGAGTACTCTGGGAATGGGATGAACACTATTTTGATTATAAAAAGTAGAGTTCTAGCACTGGGGTACAGTAAAATTGACATTGGATCTGGAATCTGGGAACCTGGGTTCAAAGTCCAGCTTTGTCAAAAACAAGTTGTATGACTTTTGGGAAAACAACATTGTTAGATCTTGAGGTCTTCAGGTTTAAAATAAGTGGAGTAGGCAAGATGATCTTGAAGATCTTGAGGTCTTCAGGTTTAAAGTAAGTGGAGTAGGCAAGATGATCTTGAAGATCTTGAGGTCTTCAGGTTTAAAATAAGAAGGTGGAGTGGAGTAAGCAAGATGATTTCTTAGAGAACATCAAACCTAAGAATTATGGATCAGAACCTCCATTTTGGGGCAAAACTTTATATATGAAAACATAAGCTGAAGGGCAATTTTGAAATACTTTTGTTAGAGTCATCTCATATTTTAAAACTGTGAAAAAAGATTTAAAACCAGTCCCATGATTAAATACATTGTAATGCGAGAATCCTATCTGAAATGAATATGGAGTGGACTTCGGTAAATCCAGAACGATGACATCCCTTTCCCAGAGAGCCCAGAATTGTAGGATCATAGAATGTCAGAGCTCAGAGACCATAAAGAATCATCTATTCAACTTCTTCATTTTATAGACAAGGAAACTGAGTCCCATAGGTGTGAGATGACTCCCCCTAACATCATCCTCCATCCCCAACATTGCACAAGCTAGGATTCAAATCTATATCTCTTAATTCTCATCTCTCTACCCCAGATCTCCCAAACCTCCAATTTCTGGTAGATACAATGTAAGGACAAATGACCAAAGATCTGGCTATACCGTCTTTTTCCCCCAACACACAGAGCTAAAGTAGAAGGGATTCTCATAAGGTGAGATTGCACTTCCCTTAATTCCCAGTCTCTTGTACTCATTCTGAATCCAGTCAAACTAGCTTTTATTAAGTGACTACTATGTGCAAGGTACTGGACTAAGGTCTGGAATATAAAAACCACCCATTATTCCTTGCATAGCTGTTTATGAGCTTCCTCCACTAAAAATGAAAAGGTAGAAGGAGAAAAGAGAGGGATGGATTAAAAGAAAAGGGATTTTTTTGATCAGCAACTTATCCATCACTTGCCTTAAGGAAATCCAATTTTCTAGGGTTTATCCCTAGAGAAAGGAAGCAGAAAAACACAAAGAGATCTAGTCTAGAACACACAGTAAACAGATGCCCAGGGAGGAGATAATCGGTCCTGTAAAGTTACCAAGGCAACGGCACCTGGCTGTGACCTCACAGTGGGAACAAGAGTAAAAGAGCACACGTCAGGCAAAACCAGCCCAACACAAGTCTTCTTGCCTCAGGGAACAGGCCAGCATGCTCAATTCTCAGTGGGCACTATGCTGAGGCTTAGAAACAAATACTGCTGATAGTCTATGTTTTCCAGGCTTAAGAAGAAAACCCCAGGACGCTCTCAGCAGCAACCAGTCAGTTGGAAAATAAACATTTATTAAGCACCTACTATGTGCCAGGCACCATGCTAAGCACTGGGCATTCAAAGAAAAGCAAAATACACTCTCTTCTCTTGAGGAGCTCACAGTTTTCTGGGGGAGACAACTTGTAAACAACTGTGTACAAATAAGCTATATGAAGGATAAATTGGAAATCATCAATAGAGGAAAGACACTAGAAATAAGGGGAATTGAGAAAGGCTTTGTATATATTTGGGGATTTTAGCTAAGACGAAGGAAGCCAGGCAATAGAGATGAGGAGGGAGAATTCTAGGCATGGAGGACAGCCGTTGAAAATGCCTGGAGTCAAGAGAAGGAGCATCTTCTTCCAGGAACAGCAAGGAAGCCAGTATGAACTGGATCTCAGATTACATGTGGGCATGTAAAATGTAAGAAGAGTAAAAAGGAAGGGGAGGAGTCAGGTTATTAAGGAATCTTAATGCCAACAAGAGGATTTTCTATTTGATATAGAGGTGACATGGAACCACTGGAGTTGAATGGGAAAGTGACGTGGTCAGAACTATGCTTCAGGAAGGTAACTTTGATGATGTAGGGGAGGATGGACTGGAATGGTAAGAAACTTGTGGCAGGCAGACCAAGCAGCACAGCAGGCTATTGCAATAATCCAAGGGTGAGGGGATGAGGGTCTGCATAAGGGTAGTGGTAATATCAGACAAGAGAAAGAGGCATATGGGAGAGAAGGAGGCATATGGGAGAGAGTGGGCAATATGTTGAAACTTAGAAACAAATACTGCTGATGCCCTATGTTCCTGGGATTAAGAAAGGTCTCCAAGACTTTTTCAGAAGCAACTAAGGAAGAGGGAAGAATTCAAAGTCCTGTCAACAAGCAGTCTGTGACAGGGAAGGAGGCAGAATTCAGCCTGAGTGGGAGGCAGAGGCCCCATGAAAAATTCCAAACTGCAGGGGAAGCAGAAAGGCAGCCTAATAAAATTCTACACTGGAGATTTGGCATAAGAAGACCTGAATCTTAGCTCAGCTTCTTGATAACTCTGAGGCCTCAGGCAAATCACTTCCTCTCCAAGGGACTGCTTCATCATTTCTAAAATGGAGGGGTTGGACTAGAGCATCTCTGTGGTTTCTTCCAGCTCTAAATCCAGTAATTGTATGATTCTAATTCCTATAGCTCAGGAAAGTGAATATTCAAGGCCCCCTTTTCCTTTTTCTTCTCCCTCCTCTCCTCAATTTCTCTCAAAACAGCAAAGAAAGACTGAAAACACATAGCTTTGGAAATTCAACTAGAAACATTTCTACTGTGTTGATACACACGTTGCCTATAATTTCAGGTTTGATTGATTCTCCTTCTGGAAATGCCAAGTTGAAAGAACAGAATCAATCATATTTCAGTTGAATTCAGAACAGAATGAATCACATTTTACATTGAGAAGAATGAGGTATCTCAACAATGGCTACCATTCTCATGGGGCCCTTCTCAGTAGAAAATTCCTATGTGCTAAACCCTTGTTGATTAAGTTATTCCAGGTAAACGGGAACATATGTATTTACACATACACACACAGGCATGGAATGACAGCCCTGGAAGTGACCTTATAGATGAGCTATTATTCCTCGATAACTGAAGCCCAGAGAAAGGAAGTGACTTGTCAAAGGTTGCATAAGGCGCAATGCAATTCAAATTCAGATTGTCGGAATCCAAACCCATTGCTTGTTCCACTCTACCATGCTGCATCTTTAGCCTAGAGTTGACACTGCTAAAGATAATTCTGGGCAGGGATTTTAATGACACTGAATCCCTAAGTGGAGGTTTGATAGCATTGAAGAAACCCTGGACAAGAGGAGTAGATTGAGGCAATAAGTTCCTTTAAATACTCTTGCAAAAATATAGGTTAGAAGGGGCTGGGTAGTATTGAGGAAATGATATGGTGCTTTCCATTTTTTCCATCTGTTTCCTAACAAAAATAAATACGAAAACAAAACCATCTTTTAAACATTATATGCTGTCATGTAAATCAAGGGTATACAACAGTCTCCCAAAAAAATCCAAATCTTGGTGACCCCTCCTTGCCTCCGATACTATCTCCTGCCATGTTTATGATCTTGTTTAATCCCTAGCAATGGCTGTGAGTGCCATTTGAATGGAGCTTTAAAGATTGTGGGTGGGGAATCAAAGGTGAAAGAGGGGGAGGACAGACATTTCAAGCTGAGATCAATGCCACAACATTCCAAGAAGCCTTCCTAGTGCTCTCTGTAGGTCACACATTCTCGCTCAAACCTCCCCTAGAATTTTGGTTTGTACCTCTCCAACAAGCTTATGCAATGACACACACTTACAGTTTTCTGTGTTTGGGTCTCTTGCCTACTTAGACTGAAAATTCCATAAGAGCAAGGGATGTGTCTTATCAAAACTTTACATATCCCACAGCACCTAGCACAAGGCTCTGAATAGTTAGGTATTCAATACATGTTTGTTGAATGAGAAAATAAATGAACCAATGGATTTTTCAAAAAATAGCTCCTTTTAACTGTTCTGGATGTCACAGTGATCCATACATATCTCTTGGAAGCTTTTACATTTTCATTTTGTTGATAACGAAATAGCCTACATCTTGTGCATGGACCTTGGTCCTGGTAGGTGGCCTCTGGTGAAAACTCTTCAGCTGCCTCCACAACAGGAATTTTTGTATTCTTTCCTGGCACATTATGGAAGGCTCTCTAGACATGCCAAAGCAAGACTCAAATATGTCAGAGACATATTTTTTCTTTGTTATTGCATGAATTCTCATTTACAATGCTCCAATTTCTGCTTCTAGTCCATGATTTCTTCTGCGTACTTAGTGTTCTCATTTGCTCTCTGACGTCTATAAGCCTTTCATTGTGGTACCCCATCCAGGCAAAGGATTCTCTCTATATTTCCCCATACTTTTTTCTGATCTTCATCCCATCCTAAGATCTTAAAGCTTAGAACTAGAAAGGGCCTGGAAGATTATCTACTTGGACACCTAAATTTACAAGAGGAAAATGAGGCTCACAGTGATTAAGTACCTTGCCCAAGGTAACACAGGCAGTAAGTAGCAAGGATTTGAGTGCAGGCCTGTTATTTTAAACCTAGTGCTCTTTCTATGGAAGTTGCAACATGTCTGCCCCATGCCTCATCTCTTAGCAGAACATTACTTTCACCAAATTGGCAAACCTCATATTTGGAGGGCACCCCCAAAGTTCCCTAGTTCAAACTATACTGGAATAGGCATCTCTCCTCTGATATCCCTGAATGGCAATCATCTAGGTTTTACTTGAAAATTTCAAGTAAAAGTGGATTTCCACAAGTGTCCTCAGGCAGCCTATTGGAGGGTTCAAATTATTAGAAATTATTATTTCTTATATTGAGCCAAAATCTGCTTTCATGATTTATCCTCATTGTGCTAGTTCTGTCATCAGGATCCATCTTCCATTTGAAAGTAACTACCATATTTTCCCACCCCCCGCCTATGTTTTCTTCTTCTCTAGGCTAAAGTAGCCTTTATCTATTTGCACGTCCTATTCTCTCACCATCTCCATCTTCCTCATCCAGACATGCTTTTACTGGTCAATCTTTTCCAAAAATACCATGTCCACAATGAAAGCTAATACTACAGATGATGTCCACTGGGAGGCACAGACCATCACCTGCCTTGCCTTGGATTCTTGCTCTGTTACTTCAATAGATATATAACCTCATGGATGGGGGTTCTCCTTCCAATGGTACAGATCACCACCAATCTATCCCTTCTCTTTCTATGGGACTCATGTCTGTGTAATTCCATAAATTGTCTATGGAAGTTCCAACCAACTTTCTAGGGCCCTTCCATTAGAACTTTCAGCATTATGTAGGCACCAATGGAGCACATAGTCTTTCTCAGTCATTCCTTTCTCTCAATAGCTTGATTTCTCTCTGTGACCCTCCTACCTCCTTTGGCAGGTAGACATTTCTTTGATAATGTCTTTTTTGTAGCTTCTGGGCACAATACCTTTCTTAACAGGGCCTAGGATAGTTTTGCTCTTGCGGCTGCCACATCATCATGGTTATAGCAGACACTACTGCCAGAATACCTGAGCTTTTTATTAGCATAAACACATCTTTCTCTTGCTCTTAAGGCAGAGGGACATTTTTCTTGTTTTCCAATCCATCGCCTTCTTTTCAGACCACTAACAATTCCACATAAGCACTTTTTCATTGTGTTTAAACATTCATCTGGAGATAAACAGCTTCACTGTTAGACCTCTCAAAAGGGAGGAATAGGAAAAAAAGAAGAAATGGCTTATGAAGCATACTTCATGAAATCTCCAGTGATCTGATTTTCTCTCTTTCATTCTAAAGTTTACTGTTTAAAGGTGTTGTTTTATATACTTCTTGTGTTTTTTTCTTAATCCTACCAGCCATTAAGATAACAATTCTAGGCCTAGCTTAAGCGATATTATAGATCAGAATGTGTGCTAATTATTACAGGATGGGAGGTGGTAATATGTGATAGAAAACACCTAGGGAGACCTAGGTTCATGACTGCTCAACCAGTAACCTCAGCAGCATGGTCTTGGGTAAATCCTTTCAGCTCATTTATAAGGAGTGACTAACAGTATAACCATGTGCAGTGAAAGGACTGAGTTTGAATTTTGGCTCAGTTGAAGCTAGCTTTGTTACCTTAGGCTACTCATTTCTCATCTACTTAGTTTTATGACTTGTAAAATGATTGCATTGGACTATATTATATTTTGGAGATTTTTTTAACCTCTGTAGTTCTATAAAATATGTCAGTTTCTCAGTGTAAGGCACTACTCTGTTGTCCTGCTGTCTTTCCTCACAAGTCTTCTCCTCATAGAAGTCCCTGATAACAAAGAAAACCCCATGATTTGACTAGGTTTATTTATATATGCTTTGGTTAATAAATGAATACTAAATGCTTTCAATTTAACTTGTCTTTGTTCTTGTTTCACATGAAAGACCAAGAAATACTCCCAGTGACACTTAACTATAATAGGGGCAATGGAATGAACACATCTAGAAGGTTAGAATGGTGAAGGAGAGGAAAGAACATCTAGTTAACTTTCTCATTTGACAGACAAAGAAACTGAGTCCTAGACTGGGTTAAGTTATTGGCATAAAATCACAGTGCTACAGCTGGGATTCGACCCCTTACATTTTGGTCTTTGGACTGGAAATCCAAAATTCAAATTGTTGGAGTGATAGTAATTCAGAAAAATTCAAAATGTCTAAACGGATAGAAAACAGGATCTATGATGAATTCTATGGGAATCAATAGCATTTAGCAAGGAAAAGGAAGAGTGAAGAGATTTGATTAAACTTTGAGTATATGGAGGAGATCCATAGGAAAATTCTGACGAGCTGTTATATTAAACAAGAGGCTATTGACTTGGATTAAGACAAGAGAAGTCTAGGAGAGGCATAGGAAAAAAATAAGAAGAACAGAAATAATCGAATCTTGCTCATTAAGAGGTTGGAGATGGGGACTGGACCTGTGATTTTATTGGTATAAAGAACTCTTGGATGAGGGAGCTGCCTTTACGAATGCAGGTTGGGAACTTCTGTGTAATTAATAGTTGCCTAGGGTGCTGAGAGAATAAGTGACTTAACTTGCCGAGAGTCATACAGCCAATATATGTCAGAGGTGAGACTTGCACCCAAGTCTTCCTGACTTTTATTATACTTCTCTATCCACTATACCAAAGTACCTTTCAAAGAAGGCTAATACTGAAATGTATAACATAGGGAAGTTATATATTCCCTATGGGGATGTTTTTAAAAGGAAAAGAGATAATAACCACTTGTCCTGATTGCTTAACATATTCACATGCCAGAAGTCTGGAGCTCAGATTGGATAACCTTTCAAGGTCATCAAAGTTTAAGCATGGCAAGTTCCAGTCCATGGCCCAGGTCCAGGGCACATCTAGAATACTGCTTTTAGTTCTGATTGCCACAGCATAGGAAGGGCAGAAACTGGCGAGTGTCCAGAGAAAGGCAACTAGTAATCAACTCCTCAGTTATGTATATTTGGGGAAGGAGTATGGCCTAGCCATATCAGCAACTTCACACTTTGTACATGTTTTGTATTTACATGTATGTCTACATGTTATTTCTGCCAATAGAATGAGTTTCCTTGAGGGAAGACCTTGTTTTTTTTTGTCTTTGTATCTTCAGTACCAATCATAGTGCCTGGCACAGAGTAGGTACTTAATGAAGACACATTGGATTGAACTGAATTGAATCATGGGGGTTATTCAACCACACGAAGATTGGTTGAAGGCATTAGAGATGTTTCTCTTAGGCCAACTCTTAGATGGCCTAAGAGATGATTAAAGAGGGACATAATAGAGGTCTTTAAGTATTAAGAGCTATCATGTGGAAGCCGAATTAGATTTGCTCTGTTTGGCCCTAGAGGATAGAACATAAAACAATAGGTAGGAGTTCAAAAGAAGAAATTTTATTTTTGGTATAAGGAAAAACTTAACAAATCGAGGTATCCAAATTGAAATGAATTGCCCTTAGAGGTTGTGGGTTCCCCCTCCCCAGAGATCTTTAGGAAATGGATGGCCATTTGTTGGGTATGTTGTTGAGGCAATTTATTTTTCAGGCATGGTTTGAAAAAGATGGTCACTGAAATCTCTTTCAAATCTAAAATTTTGTGTTTTGGTGACCTTGTTTTCCCTGGATCTATTCTGTAATAAGGATTTTTACAAGGGGAGAGAGGACCCCTCCCAGAAGGAGCAGAAGCTGGGGCCTTAGAACAATGCCACACAAGAAAACACTATGAAGCATCATTACAGCTGAGATTCTGGGGGAATTGAAAAGCAATGGTTCCCCAAGTAACTGTAACTCAGGCACCAGGCACACCTGGTCTATTTCTTGTCTCTGTCTATGTTGTTAAATTTATGGAGTAGCAATAATAGTAATGACATTAGTGCATGCTTATTTATAAAATGCTAACACCTGAAGAACTTTGAGTATTTGAGCAGAACCACTACTAAACTTTACAAGAATGTGTCCTGTGTTTAGATGTAGATATAGGTATAGATATGTATAGAGCAGCCAGTAACAGTAGCTGTGGGAACCATAACTAAGAATGCTTTCCTCCAGTTCAGTCTTCAACCAGAATCCTACATTAGCAGTCTTTTTAGGGCTCTGGTTTATGAGCAGCAAGCAATAGAGGAAATGAAAGCCAGTTGGGAAAACACCATACCAAAAGTCAGCTTTTCCCCAAAGAATGCCCACCCCAATCTACCTCACAGTGCCTGATAAATTTCCCAAAGATTTGCATTAAGAAGGCTTTCTTTAGTTTCTCTCTGCTTTCCCTATTGGAAACATGAGGTTGACAGTATTTATTTCATTGCCCAGAGAATGTAAATACGCCAGTGAGTGCCAAGGCTTGGAATAGTGTTAATAATTTATTCAACAAATCACATAATGTGCATTTGTGATACATGATTTATAACCTCCCACTAACTTCTGTATTTACCCACCTGACTTCCTCAGACATGTCAAGGGCTCATGTTTTTGGTTTGGAGACTAAAGCTATTTCTGAATGGTAGAAGTGCAAAAAAAGAATCCTGGAAAATCTGCTCAGAAAACAGCAAAAGGGGGTTTCTTTCCCAGATGAGATCAAAGTGTTCTTCCCCCTCTCCCCTCTTTAAGAGCAAAGAAGGCAGATTTTTCAACAAAATGGTCTGGATCAAAAGTGAGTAGGAAAGATTTCCTAATTGGTAACATGTCTGACAGTGCAGGTGACGGATGCTGAGAGGGGGTGATGATAAGCATCTGAAAAGGAGGATGGTTTTATGTGGGTAGGAGGAGTGGGTCACTGGGAGTTATGTTTTGTTTTCCTGTTTGCATACCCTGTCTGATATTCCAACACTTGTAGGTGGAGAAGCTCTCAGAAAGCAAAGAAGTGGGAATGAAATCTACAGGTGCAGTGTGAATATTACAATAACTCATATCCATGTAGTTTTGATACTTACAGAATGTTTCTTCATAACAATGGAGGCCCAGAGTTAAGTTACTTGTGACACAACAGTTATGTAGTAAAGCTGAAATTTGAACCCAGGTCCTTTGAAGTAAAATCTAGTGTTCTTTATATCCCGTTGCATTATGAAAACTTGAAATTGATTTTATGGTGTGGAAAGCAGACCCATTACTTTATTTGATTTGAAAAGAAATTCTGCAGACTATAGGTACAGCTACAATCTACCCTGGGCAGCTAGGTGGCATAGTGGAGTGCCAGTTCTGGAGTCAGGAAGACCTGAATTCAAATATGGCCTCATCTACTTAATGGCTATGTGGGCAAATCGCTTAACCCTCTTTGTCTGTTTCCTCATCTGTAAAATGAGATGGAGAAGGAAATGGCAAACCACTCCAGTATCTTTACCAACAAAACCCCAAAAGGGGACATGACCTAAATGAATGAACAACCACAATCACAACAACAATAGTTTACCTTTGTTAGCTGATTAAGGCTTCAGAGCTTGTTTGATTGTTAGCTTTGGTCATGGCCTTTTTTCTTTTAATATTATAGTTTCTTGTTTTGAGATCTTACTGTCCTTCCCACTTTGTCGCTGCATTGTTATAAATCCCAATGCCACAATCAAGGTCTCTAGATCTTGAGTTAAATTAAAGATTTGTAGACTCAAAGCTAGAAGAGATATCAGAAGTTCATCACACACCCAAGGAAGAATCTCTTCTATAAAATGCTCCACAAGTAGACTATCAGCCTTTCCTTGAAGACCATCAGTAAGAGAAATTCAGCATCTCCCAAGGCAGTGTGCCCTTCTTGGAAACAACCTTAATCTTTAGGAAGCTTTTTCTTCTTCTTTTTCATTACCGAAAGCTGCCTTTCTGTTAATTGCCACTCACTGCTCTTGGCTCTGCCCTCTGAGGCTAAATGGAACAAATTTAAGCTCCCCCCAACATGCCAATCCTCCAAATACTTCATGGTGTTCATCCCTATACCTACCCTCAAATCAACAACTATATTCAATTCCTTTAAAGAATCATAGAGCATTGCTTTCAGTCAACATTCCAACCCAAGGGCAGCTAGGTGGTGCAGTGAGTAGAGTATCAGTTCTGGAGTCAGGAGGACCTGAATTTAAATCCGGCCTCAGACACTTGACACACTTACTAGCTGTGTGACCTTGGGCAAGTCACTTAACCTCAACTGCCTTGCCTTCCCCCCTCAAAAAAAAAAAAAGAAAAACAACATTCCATCAGAGTCACCCTTCTCTGGGCTTATTTCTTATTCTTCCTAAAATGGGGTCCCCAGAGTTAATAATGATCCCCCAGAGGTGGTGCAACCAGGTGGGGGTAAAGCAGAACTTTATACTTCTTCAGGACTTTATACTTCTCTAAGTTAGGTTTAAGATTCAAAATTTCTGAGGCGTCTTAACTCCCTAAGATGCCAATAAGACACTGCAGCTGAGGCCTAAGAATGGAATTTAATGAATTGAGTATTGTTTTCTAGTTAGATTTGACTAATAGAAATGCACATTTCTTCTCTCATTTCCTCTTCTGCAGGGATCATAGATTTTAGGTGTGGAACATTGCATATATTGTTGATTTGTTGTTGTTGTTGAGTTGGGTCTTGTATGACTTTGTGACTCCATTTGGGCTTTTCCTGGCAAAGATTTTGGGTTAGCTTGCCATTTCCTTCTCCAGCTCATTTTACAGATGAGGAAACTGAGGCAAATAGATTTAAGAGACTTGCCTGGGGTCATACAACTAGTAAGTGTCTGAGACTGGATTTGAACTCAGGGAGATGAGTCTTCTTGACTCCATCATCCACTGAACCACTTAGGTGCCCATACTCTTGATTACCTTTGCTGAACTGCTTTCTTCCTTTCTCTTTTTAAAAATTCCTTATTATAGTGGACACCTCCCTGGGAAAGGACGGGGAAATCAAAGTCATGTAAAAATGAAAATGTTTCAGTGGAAAAAAAGTAATCGATTTGAAACCAGAGGACCTTATTTCAAATCCCAGCTCTGCCACTTACTACTACCTATGTGACTTTGGGCAAATCTATTAACTTCTCCTGGCCATCGTCAAGTGAGGGGATTGGACTAGATGACCTCTAATATTACTTTCCACTCTAAATCTATAATCCAATAAAAAACTTAAAACAAAAATTGGGTTGCTTGAAAATAATTGTAACTTGGGCACCATCATGGTGTGTTGGAAAGAACATTGAACTAGGGGACTGCAAACCTGTATCCTGGTCCTAGTTTATAATTAATTAGCTGAGTGACCTTGGACAAATCACTTGGCCTCTGTGAACCTCAGTTCCTTCACCTGCAATATGGGGATAATTGTTGATATGATCATTTACCCTTTCTACTGTCCAAGTATAAATGCATGAATGAGGTAGCATACAAGAAAGTGTTTTGTAACTGTGAAGGACTATATAAATATGACCTATTCAAAACACCCAGCCCCTTTCATCATATTTTGTATAGCATTTCAGTAAATTCCATCTTATTACAAACCAATTCTATATTCGGGGAGGGGGAACAGAAAAGCTTGGGCATTAGAACAGACTAAAAGGTCATGGAGCCAGATTTCCATACCCAGCACTCTTTCCCATTGATGCCAATTAGCTGCCTCTCTGAACGGATTTTATCTCTGTGCAGAGTTTGGGAACAGCTGGCAAAATATCTTATCCCCCTCCGAATATTCAGCACCTGCTGAAAAAGCAGGAGACATTTAAGGTGGCTGCTATGAGCAGTTGGTGCTCTCAGTAAATGAACCCATTGGTAGTGCTCTTGTCTGAAAGGCCCTTCCTCCCCCATGGGCTGCTAATGACTTGTTTTCCTCCTCTGACCCTAAGAAGTAGCCAGTTTAGCATTGTCCCTTCTTTCTTCACTAACATCTCTTCAATAAGGAAAGTGACGGGGAAGGGGGAAGGGTGTGAGGTGAGGATAGGGGAGGGACACTGTTGTATTGGCCTTTTGGTCAAAGGACATTTCCAAGTCAACCTGATAAAGACAGAATCGGGAGATGAGTCTATAAAAATATACTTTAATTATGCCATCTTTATCGGCCTGAAGCATGTAGCATCAACCATATGTGGGCTCTAAACAAAACAATCGCTTTGTAAGCTTCCTCCTCTCCCAGGTGATAACAGCTGAATTCATCATATTCATTTCGTGCTGATGTTAAAAGCCAGGGGTGGGCAGCCTGTATTTGTTGGGTGTTCTACAGCTTTTCTCCTCTCCATCTTTCTGTCGCCCTTTTCCAGTTACTCCCTTTTCTTTCTTTGCACCAACAAATCTCTTAGTCAGTCAGTAGTAAGACAATAAACATTTAGGGCTTACAATGTGCCAGGCAATGTGCTAAGTGCTGGAGACATAAAGAAAGGCAAAAACCTCTCAGGGGGCTCAGCTCCCCCATTGGAGGCCCTCACCAATAAAATGCTATCAAGACCTCTATCAGGGATCTTTTTACATCCCCAGAAAAATGAAAGACAAGGGAGCAGTCCTGGGTGATAAGTATAGCCTTGACCCTTTAATGAATTGACTTCCTGTTAAGTATAGATCTTCTCCATTATAGCATGGCTCCACCCTGGCTCAATCCCAGGGACAACTCTAGATCTGGAATGAGCAAGGCAATTTTTAAACAATATGGTATGAACAGTTCTATATGATAGTACCTACTCCAAATGACCTCTTATTGAGTCATATGGAGCAGCAAGACTCTTCTGCTATCTAAACTAAAATCTCTACCATTATATTGGGATATCTATCTGTCCATCTCTCTCTGTCTCTGTCTTTCTCTTTCTCTGTTTCTGTCTCTATCCCCTCTGTATTGGATTAGACAACAAAGTGGGAGCTGTTACATCCAAAAGGGCCCAATTAAAATAAAAATGTTTTATCTGAGAAGGGGGAGGGGAGCAGGACCAGAGGGAGGCTTCTTTCACTAACACAGGGACATTAGTCAGCCTATGAAAACAAAGTGATGAAATATTAGAGCTGGAAGGGCTTTAGCCTATCTAGTATAAAGCCTAATTGTATACAGTAGGAAACTATGCACTTAGGTTTAGACCAGATGGGCTGAATCACTTCCAGCTTCCAGGGTCTAGAGTGTACTCCATTCTCAGAGAATCCCTCCTTCAAGAAACTATCCCAGTGCCAGACAAAGAGTAGGCATTTAATAAATAATTTTTGAATGATTATGTACCTGTTTGATCTTGGGAAAATCATATAACATCTCTGGTTCTCAGTTTCCTCATCTGTAAAATGTGGGTATTGGACTAGTTGACCTCCTACGTCCTGTCCAAGTTAACGTTTGCGATCTTATGACTCTTTCCTTTCATTGTATGATCTTATAAGATATAATAATTCAAGGAAGGGGGAAAAATAAGCATTTATTAAGTGCCTACTATGTACCCAGCACTGTGTTGAGAAAATTACAAATAGTATCTCATTTGATCCTCACAACAACCCTGAGAATTAGGTGCTATTATCTCCACTCTATAGTTGAGGAAACTAAAGCAGAGGCTAAGTGACTTGACCAGAGTCACACAGTTAGTTGCTAAGGTAGAATTTGAACTCAGGTTTTCCTGACTCCAGGCCCAGTGCTCTATCCACTATACCATTTGGATGTCTCTCAGAGCCCTGTTCTCTGCTTTACAAATCCATAAGTTAAACTGAATAAAAGTTCACCACATCTCCCAGGGAATGGATAACACAAAAGCATGGAGGTAGGAGATTGAATGTTGCATGTGAGAAACAGAGAAAAGACCAGTTTGGTTGGATCACACAGGGAGGAATGCACAATGCTACTGGAATTACTTATTGAGGCAAAGTTATGAAGGGTTTTAAAAGATGAACAAAAGAACTTGCATTTTAAAGATGTTAGGAATCCCCTGGACTTTACTGAGTAGGAGAGTGACACAGACAGAATCTGAGCATGAGGAAAATCATTTTGTCAGTGATATGAAGGATGGAGTGGAATAGGAAAAGACTTGAGGCAGGTAGGTCCATCAGGAGGCCATTGCAATAATCTAGGAGATTAATGAGGGATTGTACTAAGGTTAGCAGCTGTATGAACAGAGAGAAAGGGTAAGAAACAAGAACAAGGGATATTGTAGAGATGAAAATGGCAAAAAAAAATTTGTTAACTTATTTGATATTTGGAGTGAGGAAAAGTGAAGAATAAATTATTATGACAAAATTATGAGATTGTTAAATTAGACTACTTATGATACCTTTACAGAAAAAAGGGAAATTTGGAAGAGAGATGGGTTTAGGGAAAATCATGAGTTGCTTTGGACTTGTTAAGTTGCAGATATCTCTGGGGCATGGAGTTGGAAATGCAATTGGTTATATAGCATAGAAACTCAGGAGAGAAAATGGGGCCAGTTATATAGATCCGAGCTTCAGTGGCATAGAAATGAAAATTAAACCCATGGGAGCTGATGAACTGGATATGTGTACAGCAAGAAGACTAGGGTGTCTAGGACAATGAGTCAGGGAGCACCCACAGATAGGGAACATGACATGGATAACGAGCCAGAAAAGGAGACTGGGAAGGAGCAGACTAAAAAGCAGGAGGAAAACCAGGAGAGAATAGTGATGTGAAAACACAGATAGGAAAGGCTTTCCAGGAGGAAAGGACAGTGAAAAGTGTCAAATGTTGCAGATAGGTCAAGAAACTGACAAAGACCCATCTGGTCTGGCAAGTAGGCGATCATGGGTAACTTTAGTGTTAAATAAGCCTTTATCAGTAGGCCTGAGTATTGAATTTTCACAGGTCATTTCTTATGAGGAAATGTGTTCCAAGTTTAAAAATTATTTAGAAACTTTCAGAGCACAACTTGTCCCTAGACTAGAAAGTGAAGGCAATAATAAAAGGAGGAGCTACAGAGACCCAGAGTACTCTGAGTGTTTAAAGCTGACGGGCACATAAGTGCTGGGTAAAAGCTCTTGGAGAGCTATAAATAGCCAGTAGAGTGACCCTACTAGCCTCTCCCCCCACGGGGGTGGCTATGCCAGCTTTAGCTTTCCTGGTACATGAAAGCTTCTGAAAGAATTGTTTTCCCAGGAGCTTTTGGCTGCCTTGTGCATGTCAAGGGACTTTGCAGTTTCTAATTATCTCCCTTTATGTTCAGGCTGAGACTTGTTAATACAATAAACCAGCATTTCCGGGACACACTCACACACAGAAACATCTCAAGGTGTTTTACAAGCAGAAGATCATGTTAAATCAAATCAAATACCAATTAAAGATTAACAGCAATGCTAGGAAGCTGTTATCTGCCATCCAGTAGTGGCCTCTGGGGCAGCAGTGAGTTTCTACCAAGCAAGAGTTATTCTCATTCTAGGCCAATTTCCTCTTTCAGGATCTGTTGGCCCAAACAGCCTGTGCCTAAACAAATCAATGCTCTCATCTCCTTAGAAGTGTTCCCAAGTGCCCTGTTTCCCCAGTACTTGGCCCTCTCTGAATGCTTCTCCCATCACTGGGCCCATGCCTCCCTTCCCAAATTCCAGTTTGCCAAAACCATGATAGAATTCACTTCCATCTGCAAACCATTCAATAATAGTAAAAGCTGACATTTATATAGTGCCTTTAGGTTTACAAAGCATTTTACAAACATTATCTCATTTGTTCCTCATGTTCTTACTAGGGTTTCTTTCTAGCAATAATTACAAGGAAATGACTGGTCACAGCAATCTATTTGAATGCCCACGTGGGTAAAATGGC
Organism: Trichosurus vulpecula; assembly: GCF_011100635.1. Classification (NCBI taxonomy): domain Eukaryota; kingdom Metazoa; phylum Chordata; class Mammalia; order Diprotodontia; family Phalangeridae; genus Trichosurus; species Trichosurus vulpecula. Next base: position 118,754,675 of record NC_050575.1, read on the forward strand.
AAAGGGAACAAATGCTCTTGCCCAGAAGAAAGTTTCAAGTCTTCAGGGGGACAGAGGAACAACAATAAAAACATCTTTAAACCATGAATTTTATACAAAATGGATTTAAAAAAATAAAAGGCAAGGTTGAGTAATCATGCTTTCATTCTCACTCACATTTCCTGAGTTTCAGTTTTCATATTAGTAAAATGGAGAAAATAATAACTGCCCTGGCTGCTACTTTATTTTGGGGTCCAAAGAGTACTAGAATTGGAGTCAGAATCAAAAAACAACAAAGTAGGAAGGAACTTAAACACCATCTAGTCTAGAACCATGCCTGAATGGTGATCAGCTCTATAACATCTTCAACAAGTGGTCATGCCATCTTCCTTTAAAGACTACTGCAAAGGACCAATTCTTTACTTTCAAAGGAATCCCTCTAGATCAGAGGTTCCCAAACTTATCTGGCCTACTGCCCCCTTAAAAAAAGAGTGACTCACCTCCCCCCTGGAAATCTACTTTCTTTAACCCTTTAACTTTTTGAAATTTGCATAATTTCAAAAAATATAATATATATATTTTAAATAACAACTTAAATTTAATAATTTATCATAAATTTGTGGGTTTTTTCCTGCAATGAAATTTTGATAATTAAATATTTCATTGTGTAACCATATAGCATCATATTGCAAACAAATCATTACATGCACATATTCCTGCCGATGCATGCTGGACTTCCTGACAACGCACAACATGCTCATCTGCCAATACTTACTTGTTAAGACCTGTCAGAATACTTGACTACTGATCAGTTATAACTTGCATTTTATGTGTTTATTTGGAAAATAATGTAATCACTATGACTTTAACTCTGTTACACAACAGATGAAACATGTACAAAAGGTTTTTCAAAAATTTCTTCTTTTCTTATATTTCCACCCTGCTCCCATTTTTACTCAATTCTTCCCCAATGCACCAGAAGCTACTACTGCCCCCCCCTGGATTGTTCCAGCACCCCCAGGGGGTGGTAGGACCTACTTTGGGAACCTAGTGATAAAACTAATTCTTAGGGAATTTTTTGTTGTATAGAGTTGAAATCAGACTGTAACTTTTATTTATTGTTTCTGGGACCAACCAAAATATGCCACATCCCTACCACATTCTATCCCATCTCTATTACATACTACCTGTGTGACCCTGAGAAAGTCACTTAACATCTCTGTATTCCAATTTCTTCACCCAAAATGAAGAGCACCGGAGTACATAACCTCTAAAATACCTTCCTTCTCTGAATCATTTATTCTTCATGGATCTGAATATTGTCCCTTCTCATTTCTAGCTTCCCTGACTTCCTTCTAACAGCTAAAACCTTATATATTATTCCTAATTCCTCTTAATACTAGTACCTTCCCTCTGTTGGGTATTTCCAATTTATTCTGTATAAATCTAGCTTGCATATAGCTATTTGTATGTTATCTCCCTATTGGATTATGAACTTGAGATCTGGGGCTATCTTCTATCTTGCCTTGCATTCTCAGTGATTAGTATAGATTCTGGCACATTGCAGGTGCTTAAAAATGTTTATTCTCTAACTTTGAAAAGGTATAATTTCATATAAATTGTATTTTTTGTTGTTTTTTCTAGAAAAGTGTTTCTTAATCTAGAACCTATAGATTTTAAAGATGTACACACATATGTATATATGTCTGTATTTGGTAACTTTATTTTAATACAATTGGTTTCCTTTATAATTTATGTATTTATTTTATATTTTATTTATATTTTAAAATATTCAGAAAAGAGGTCAACAGGCTTCACCAGACCTTCAAAGGGGCCTATGGTACACAAAAAGTTTAAAAAAAAAACACTGCTCTAGAAGATAGTGTATGTTTCTAATAAAGTGTTTTTTATTATGGTATGGAGGCCACCCTCGGCTCTCAAAGCCCACACAATCTCTGAAAGGTCCTATCAAGATGAAAAGGCCTAGAAGGTGCATCCAGGGTACGTAAGCCTGCCACTTGACGTCCAGTGTAGCTAAGTGATGAGAGGACCACACAGGTAGGTTGGCTATATAGAGATGATGAAGGTTTTTACTTTCTACCATTTTGGAAGGCAAGTATCTAAAGTACAGAAGGGTTGGGATCAGCATCCTTTAGGAGAGTGGCCACATTGATTAAATCATATTATGCTTTCTGAACTGTAAAAGAAATTTGGTACCACAAATTCTTATCTTTTTAACTCTTCACTGTGATAACAGACTCCCCAGAATCTATTTTCTGGGTGACAAAAGTTATCACATTGATAAACTCAACTAATATACCTACAAAGAAAGAGACAGCCCAAGAAGAAAAGACTTAACATCTCTGAACTCTGCATTTTGTTTGGTCTTGTTGCTCCTTGGGAGATTTTAAAATCTGTTTCTGATATATTCTTCTCAAGTCTCAGATGTTTTAAGACATTGTGGATTGTAATGCTGGATGTATAAAAACAAATGCCTTCTTCTAAAGCACTCTCTTTCAATTATAGGTCACTTTTTAGGCTTGCATTTAGACAGAGACATCTTGTAGCCTTGTTCCAGCTAAAGGTGAGAGGAGATAAAGTAGGAGGGAAAAAGGATAGGAGAGAAAAGAATGAGGAACAAAGAAGGGAAGATAAATTACAGAGAGGGAACAAGAGGGAGAAAAGGATAAGAAAAGCAGGATGGTGAAGTAGAAAAAACTAAAAAATTATGTGGGATTTGGGTGATGGATTGGATTCTATCATTCTTGCTAACTGGAGGACTATAAGCAAATGATTTTCTCTCTTGGTCTTTTTTCCTTAGCTCCATCTTTAAAATGAAGAATTTAGACTAGATCAGTTGTTCTTAACACAGAGTATATGAACTTAAAAAGGGGACAGCTGTTATCCCATTACATTGTGTTACCTTGTAATCCGTTATGTATTGGATTTTATGCACTGAAAGAAATTAATCTGAGAAAACGTTCATAAGGTTCACCAGACTGACAAAGGGGTTCAAGACATAAAAAACCTAAGAACCTCTAGATAAGTTTTAAAGACTCTGCTAACTCTTAGTCTATGATCCTATAGTGGTGAGGATGGGGTGTCAATAGGAGAAGGGAAAAAGGAAATTATCTGTACAGAGATTGTGTAATCCAGCTCCACCATTTTATAGATGAAGAAACACAAACTCAAAAGAAGGGCTGTGGTGTGCATGTGGCACTTTAGTTTCAGAGCTGGGACTAGGACTCACATCTTCAGGAATATTGTTCCATGATTTTTCTAGTTTTCTTTTGACTCGAGCCTACTAGATATTTGATTATGAGTGGAATAAAGCATGAATGCAATGGAAAGATGGGGAGAGAGAAGGAAGGAAAGGATAAAAGAAAGGAGAGAAAAGGAGGATAAATTGGTATGAGAGAGGGAGGCAAAAAGGGATGAACAGAAAGAATGGGAGGGGAAAAGTCTGAAGAGAGTAAGTAAAGTTACTCATGTTCACTGAAGTAGTAGAATGAGCTAACAGAGGAAAGATAGTGCTGTGGGCCTATTACAAGATGGGCCAGGCAAGCTTGCCTGTTCTGTCACAGATGAGAGACTATTCTTGGGCAATTGGGGAGAGGGAGGAGCTATAACACCTTGGAAATTCTAAATCTGGAATCCTAGGAATGTACAGCTTCCCTTTCCTAATACCAAAACCCCTTTACCAGGAAGATGGTTACATTAATAAGAGATAGGAAATGACTTTGTAGGTTTAATTTGAAGAAACTAAATAAGGCTGGAAATCAGTGTGCTTTGGCAACCCAAACAATGATTAACAACAAATCTAACACCTTGTGGCCAACTTTCTGGTTATGAGCCTCTCTTCACTTAGCTAGGCTGGTGCTTGGATAGCAGACAGTCTATTGCTGGGCCTAACTGTGAAGTATTGACAACTTAGTGGAAGCTATCCAGCTTGTGCTCAGCTTGCAGAGTCTGCAAGAAGCTGAGTCCAGTGAGAGGTTGTAGAGGTCAAACGTATGCTACATCCTCATATCTTAACATACTAAGCACTCAACTTCTCCATGAAACAATTCATAATCCCCTAAACTTATGAAATGGAGACCTTGTTGTAGGATGCTTTAAAAAGGACTTTAAACAAATTCAGACTTTCTGAGTGCAGGGGCATCCCAGAGACCACTTAGCATGCATGACCCCTTAACTCAATAGATAAGGAAAATCCAAAGCACTGAGAGAGATGACGTGCTCTAGGTCAGGCAGCTAGAACAAAGGCAGAACAGGACTAGATCCCGGGCCTTTTGAAAACTGATCCATTTCTCTTCCCACCATACCATACAACATTGACTCTTAGGGAAAAGGGAGTTAATAATACAAAGGGCCATATTTGACTGAGTAATCTCTCTTTGAAATAGAGTCAGAGCTAGAAGAGATCTTGGAAATCACCTAGTCTGACCCCTCTCCTTTGACAGATGAGGGAACTGAGGACCTGATAGTTGAAGTGGCACAACTAGTCAGTATCCAAAGACTAGGTCTTCTGATTCCCAGTCCAATGCTCTTGCCTCCCAGGGTGCTACCATGACCCCTAGCTAACAATTATTCACAATGGGACTGAAGACAATGTAAAGCCCAACTACTTCTTTTCTCTGATGTGGCTACAGGGAGTTCAAAGGCCTCAGGATACCTCTACAACTAACCTCCTATTTCCAGTTCACTGAGTTCGGTGACCTCAGTAGCTGCTGCTGATGCTACTAGGCAGCCCCGAGTCCCTTAGTCCTCCTCCACATACATATCACTTGATGTTCCTAAGCCCTCTAACAAAAACTCCTTCATGGGCAGACTGCAGGGAACTATCTATCAGAACAAGGCATCAGCATGTCTGCAGTACGGCCACTGATGTACGGAAGCTGGTGGCATAGGCTGGGATTTTTAATTAGCCGAGAAAAGGAGTCAAGCCCACTCAGATGGAGAGAAATAGATGCCTAACAGGCTCATAAATTCAGAACCAAGGACTCAAGGGGGTGGAGGGAGGAAGGGAGTGTCTCGCATTATACCTCTTTCTCTCCTTCTTGCTCTGAGTGGGATGTTACAATAGAAACACAGGCAACTTCTAACATCATTTTTTTGTATTTTCCTCTCTTATTCTCTCCACTCTCCTTGAGTATACCCATTCACACAGGTCAGAGTTGGAGGATGTCCTCGGGTAGTCATATCTATCAGTTTGAAGGTAAGGGTAATTCCATTCCATTTAATTGAACAAGAATTTATCAAGTGCCTACTATGTACGAAGCACTAGGCTGGGTATAATAAAGGCTCCATTTCCTTTTCTCTCAAGTTCCCTTTAAGACACTGGTCCCTGGCCGGTGTATTTATGCTGGACTGCCTGGTAACAAATGGCTAGTTACCATGTGGAGGGCGACAGCTAAGCGATTAGTGAAATTTGTTACCCGTGCGTCTCTGAACAAAATTAAATTAAAAGTGCTACTTTGCTGTCAAGATAAGGGCCAGGCTGGTGAGATAATTTTTCACTCTCAAACACTCAATTACCCAGTGAGGCTAGATCAGATATAATCAGAAAAAAAGAAAGAAAAGAAAAAAAAAGGAAAAATACAGAAGGAAAGCCTTGAGGAACAGATGTAAGGGTTGTTATCTCTATCAGTGGCCAGGGAAAGTAAAAGAGGCTGTTGCCATAGTGATGGACTGGACCACTTGAGGTAGATGGAAGATGGAGTCTTGTTTAGATCTGATGTTCCCTAGTGAAGCAACCTTTGGCCTGTGGTGTTTTTGACCTGGTATGAAAGTGATGGTTGTTAGACCAGACGAGTGAGAATAGTACACTGAGGAATCATAGAAGCTAAGAGCTAAAAAGGACTATCTAAAGATTGCCTCGTTCAGCCTTTTAATTTTACAGGTGAAAAAAAATATAGTAGCTGGTCTAAGGCTATACTAGTAGGTGGTAATTGTACTGGGACAAAACTCTTGCTCATCTTCTTCTCTCCCTCCTTCTCTCTGTCCATGATCACTTTTTCCCAAAGGATCTTCCAATTTCACCTCCTTCCATTAAACCTTCCTCGTCTTCCCTCAGATTCAACCTTAATAAGTCCCTCAATAATGTTCCTAAAATTCTTAGTTGTCATGCAGAGTTTCATGGAGTATTATAATGCATTTATTTTCAGTGAGAAGGGAATTTATAGAAGGCCATAAGATTTACAGCAGGAAAAGACTTGAGAGATTGTCTGATTTGAACCCATTATTTTATAAATTCAGAAACTGAGGATCAGTATGGCTAAACAAATTCTCCAAAGGTATACAGATTATAAACTTAAGTTGTGTGATCCAGACCCTAGTCCCTACAAATCTAATTTCCTTTCTCATATTTGTTACTGAAGTCTAGAATAGAGATTTCCTGTTTCCCAGTCCAATGACCTTACTGCTGGACCATGTTAGGCCATCTGCCTAATGTGTCCCTGGAATGAAATGCTTGGTGATTAGGGCAGAGGATGTATGTGTTTTGATAGGAGGTTAGGGCATGACAATGTCCATAGATTATTCTTGTTGTAGGGGTTAACAATATGACTTTGATCTTACTTCTAAAAGGTCCCTACACACATTATCAAGGGGAAATAATCCTTGTAGAGAAGAGGCCCATTTAAATAATGTCAAATGGTTTAACATCAGATGTTTTTTCAATGGAAATGTCATTGAAGAAAGAGAAGATACTTTGTTGCTGAACTCTAAGATTAGACACTGATCTTTTCCATCTGACTACCAAAAGCTCCTCTACAGGTTGTCCATCCTATTAGACTGTGAGTTCCCTGAGATCACAGATTATCTTTCTATTCTATTGTATCCCCAGTGCTAAGGACAGTGCTTTGGATCTTGTCTTCTGGCTATCTATGATGGAATATATGGAAATATCTAGTCAATATAACCAGAAGACTCCTTGGAGGAAAGAAGGCAGGGGGAAAATGTCAGGTGACACCAAAAACTCCCCCATCTTACCACAAGCATGAATCAGTCCCTGAAATAATCTTGAAACTATGAGAATTCCTCCTCCTTTTCAATGCCATTTGGCCCAGCACCCTGTCAGCACAGACTTCAAACTAAAGGAGACGGCTGTCAGGAATGAAACTGGAGACAAAAGGCGATAAACCAAACATGTCATTTTTCGTTGCTTACACTGGTAAGAGGGAATAATCAGTCTCTTTCACTTTCTACCTTTACAAGAATGCTCAGTGGGATTCTCCCGCCCCCTTTAAGTATGGTGAAAAATGTGCAGCACTCCTTTTTCCTTTCCAATTTTGTTGTCATTTTTCTTCCTAATCCCAGGGAAAGCTTGGCGTGTGTGTGTGTGGGGGAAGGCCACAGGATTAGGGTTAAGAGAGGGAAGACAATTGAGACATTGTTTGGTTGTGTTCCTTCCTTTTAGAGGTGAGGAAAGTGGTTAGTAGAGAGGTTAAGGGACTTGTAAAAATCATAAAGGGAGTAAATAGCAAAGTTGGGATTCCAAGAAAGGGCCACTGATTTTGAACTGAGAGGAAAAAATAAGAGAGGGGGGCAAGTAAGGGAGAGAGACAAGGAGAGAGGCAGGGAGAGAGAGAGAGAGAGACAGACAGACAGAGAGAGGGAGGGAGGGAGGGAGAGAGAGAGAGAGCAGCAAATGATGTCAAGTTCCATTCTTGATTTCTCTCTGTTTAGAACTTCATAAAAATGCCAAAGCAAGAAGGGTCTCCAGGATTCAGAAATGTTAAGAGTGTTAAAGCAGGAAGCAATCTTAGAATATGGAATGGCTAAGCTAGAAGAAACCTTAATACACAGAATATTAGAGCTATAAGAAAACTTAGCTCATGGAATACTAGAGCATAAATGAACATTAGATATGCTGATGTTAAAAAAACAACAACAACACAGTGTTAGAACTGCTAATGTTTAAGCTAGATGAAACCTTAAAATACCAAATATTAGAACTGGAAAAGAACTGACCTCACAACAGAGATTTTGGAGCTGAATAGGACCTGAGAACAATCATTTTCAGGGCTGAAAAAAACCTTGGAGAAAATTTCTCTTCATTTTGTGGATAAAGAAAAGGACCACAGAAAGGAATTGGTATACTAAAATAGAGAAAGCATTTAGTAAGCTCTTGTGTGATGTGATGTGCCAGGCAAGGTCATATTTTTTTTAGCCACAGTCAGAATCTAGATTTTCTTACTCCTAGTTAAACTAGAAGAAAAACTAGTTCATTACAAGGCAAAAATCATGTCTCCCCAGCATATGTCTATCTGAGAGAGCTGACATCAGGGTGGTGTGTATAGATGGGACTTGCCAGTTTCATTTAAGAACAATCCCGCCAGTCTAGACCCACAGAACTTCAGACAGATGTCATTTTCATAGAGCATCTATTTTGTTCAGCTGGACCTTTACAAGTCAACTGCAATGCTTCCACAACCACTGGACTGCATTTAAGTATACTATGTGTTACATAGAGTGATTTTTCACTAAGGTCTCCCACCACTATTGCTAGCACCATGGCCAGAGATATTAGGGAGAATGAGTACTGTGAGCTGAATCAGCACTTTGGTAAGGGACAGCACCAAGCTTTTTTTTTTTTTTTTTTTTTTTTGTAATACAGCTATCTTACTCTGTGATGAGTTAGAGAGGAGGAAAGGAGTACCTCATAGTCAGCATAAGACCACTTATTACTGCAGAACTCAGTAATTATTTTCATATTCTTTCGAAGATGACTCAGATGCAAGTGCGTCTTTATGATTTGATAAAATTTGTGTTTTTCCCATGTGCTGATCTCTGAGAAATAGGCTAGGAGAGCTGAATGTGTGTTTATTTATCCCTGAGCATATCATGTGCTATGGCTATACTTGGTAAGTCCCAGATTGACCAGTTTTCTAGAATTAGATGTAGGATAATACCTTCCTGGGATTGCATGGCACTCCATATCTGATATAGCACTGGCTTGATATTTCTCTTCATCCACCCAAGGGATATTATGAGAGCCCCAAATATAATAGTTGAGGACCAATTACAAGTGGATTTATGTTCACCTTTATGCCTTCTCCATATCTCCTAATGAAATAGCACATTTTAAACCAACATGTTGGCCATAGAAAATCCATAATCTTCCATCAACACACCAATACAATATACAAATCATCTTTACTAGTGAATGCTTTGTGAATCAGCATAATAGGGTATTCCACTTTGCTTACCTAGCAGCTTAATCTAGTGGAAATGGTATAGAGATGAGGTTCAAGAGATGACCTGAACTAAATAGTCTCTAAGATCTGTTCCAGCTATAGTCTTATATGATTGCAACATCTTGATGAGATTTCCCATTACTGAATATCTTCAAATGGTACTAGATGATCAGTGTGTGTGTGTGTGTGTGTGTGTGTGTGTGTGTGTGAGAGAGAGAGAGAGAGAGAGAGAGAGAGAGAGAGAGAGAGAGAGAGAGAATGCATATGAATATATGAATATCTTGGGGAAGATTCCTGTTCACACATGGGTTAAACTAGATGATTTTGAGGATTCTTCCAACTCTGAAATTCCAAGTCTGTGATTTTTGGTAATGTGTTGAGAAAACTGGTACTCATTCTAGAGAACATCATACCTTAATTCTGAGAAATAGCTCGCTGGGAATTTGATACACCAGAATTTCAGTGGACAAGAAGATATCCCAAAAATGTTTTTGGTTTTGCTCAAATTGTTAGCACATTTACTAGCTGTTTAACCACTGATGAGTCACTAAAACCTTTGAGTGTTGGCTTCATTATCTATCAAATGGGAACAATAATGTTTACATTATTTGTAGAATTGTTATCAAACTTAAATGAGATGTTTGTAAAATGCTTTCTAAACATTAAGGTGCTATCAATGTCAACTGCTGTTTATAGTGTATATATGTGTACACACAATCTACATATCCATTTGTGCATATACATATACATGTGTGCACACATATGTATATATACACATAATACATACATATACATATTTATATATATGCATATAATATGTATATTCTCACATTTGGAGTCTACATAGTTTTTTTTTTCTTTTTACTCTGTGGCTAAATGTCCAACATAATGTAATTTAATATGGATTAATCTGTATGAATCACTTGTTCTTTTAAAATAAATTTTTCACACTGGTAATCTTAAGACATTGTGTAGACAATATAGGTGAGATGGGCTGACTGGGAGCTATACCGGGAAGTCAATGAAAAACCAGGCTACAGTGTTTCTAACTAAGTCAAAAAATTCCTTTGTCTGTGTGCCTTTAAAAATAATTAAGAATCAAGTGTGTTTTATAGAGCACTGGAGCAGAAGTCAGGAAACCTGGGTACTACTGCTATTAACAAGCTACGCATTTGGGTAAGTCACTTGCCTTCTTCAGGCCTTGGTTTCTTCATTTATAAAATAAAGAAGTTGAATTAAATGATTTCTAGGTCCCTTTCAGATATAACATTCTATTTTGTACCATTTCATCTTCTGAAGCCCCTTCTAGTTTGGATCATTTGTATCTGGACATTCTATGTTCTGCTCTAACATTCTACATGCTAACATTCTATGATGCTATGAAGTTTTTCCTAAGTACACTCTCTGTTTTTAGCTTTGCATTAGACTCTGAGGGAAGACAGAGTAGTCCTAGTCCTTACCCTTAAGGAGCATATGTGAGAAATGGGACATTCTGGGCACATCAAAAATATCCATTGTATTGAGATATATCTGGTAGTTCCTGGTATGTTCTCCTGTACAGACCATAGCTCCCACGTGATGTGGCTTTTAGTTACAGGATCTCATATTCACTGTTTTCTTGATGATATCTTCATCTCTTCCAGATAAACTATCAGCTCTTCAAGGGCAGAGACCTTATTTTTTTTTACCTTTTGAGTCTCCCACAGTATCCTACAACAGTTATAGGCTCACAAATGGTACACAATAAACTTAATATGGGTTGAAATGAACATTAATGTATAACTGACAACATCTCTAGGAGTGAACAACCATTAAGAGTTAATAAACCAATGCATAAAACCATACATTTAGAGTTGGAAAGGACCTCGGATTGTATAAAATCCAAATGTTCATTTTACAAATGAGCCACTGAGACTTAGTGAGGTTAATTCAATTGCCCAAAGTCATATCACACAGCTAATAAGCATCTAAGGTAGGATCTTTTTTATACAAACAATGCATGAAAATATCTGTATTTACAAAACATCATATAAGTAGAGAATCTTCACTGATAAAAAATAAATTTTGCTTTTAAAATAAATTGATGATAACAGAATCTCAGAAATATTAGAACTTCAAAGGACATTAAAGACCATCTAGTCAAATGCCCTCATTTTATCGAATAGAGACCAAAAAAGATTTGGATTTTTGTAAGATCACTATGAAGCAGAAGTGCAAAAAATTCAGCTCAGGCCTTATGACCCCAAATCCACTATAGTACCCCTTTTTGATTCCTTAAAATAGTGATATCTCTGATGGAATGTTAAATAAGATTTGATAAGCAAAAATTGATTTATGAACTTTCTAGTTAAAATCTATTACATAAAATTTAGCTTATATGTAATAAGTTTTATTAGAGGCAGAAGAAAAGAACACTTCCCTCTTTTCTTGCTTTCTCTCACTTTTTTCCCCTCTTCACCTCTCCTATCATGCCCAAGAAATGGAGAAACCTGAGTCTGAGTCTGAGTTTGGTCCTTCCTTTGCCTCAGAATCTCATTTTCAGAGAGGAGAAAAGAGGTACTGGAACATCATGGTGCATGTCTTGGGCTTGACTGCGGGCCCTTTAACTCCTAGTCAATTTAAGTTTCCAACAGATTCTGATGCATCTGTCATAGAGATGTACCTCACACAGGCTTCCTCCTCAACTGTTCTGAAGCAATGGGCTAGTTTGAAGTGGTGGGAAATGCAGATAGAAGAGATGACAGGCAGGGAAGTTTGGTTTATTTTTAGGCTTGCAGAAATGCCACACGGAGACACTGCTTGTCAGGGTGGCAGAAGGGGGCTAGAAGCTCTCCTCCTCCTCCTGCTCCCCTCCTCCCCTTCTCATCTCTGCTATGCAGCCTCAAAGCCTCATTAAGCACATTATATTGCTCACAAATGACAGAAACTAGAGCTGAACTTGAGGAAACAAGGTTATACAGTATTTGCAAACAGGTTGACGGCTACCAGGGAATCACTGCACTTGACATTCTCCTGCTGCTGGGTAGTTGAGGTTGGTGGTAGTAGTTGTTTTCTTTCACAGGCATTTTTAAAAGGTGAGACATATAGAGTGGAGTGAAAAACACTGTGGGTTTCTCTGACAAATTCATTTTTTCTCCATAGGGAAAGATGAAAAGAGAAAAGAGAGGAAAGAAAGGGAAGACACCTTTCCTACAAAGACAAGTAACAAGAAGTTACCAGTGATGTTGCAGATGGAAGAAGGGGCTTAAATCTGATAAACATTGCCCAGAAGCAGAATCTTAGAATTTAGAAAATATGCCTTAGAATATAATGATAACAATAATTGTTGTCGTTATAACCAGCATTTATGGAACCCAAAACACTCCTGATAGAGCCTGAGGCTATCTTACAGACTAAGAGTTGGCAAAGTGCCAAATCCAGTCATTAGCCCATTTTTGTCTGACTGGTAAACTTAAGAAGGGCTCCAAACAAAAACAGGCAAAGGGCATTATTTGTCCCCCTAGGCCATGTTTTGCCTATCCTTGGTATAGACCATCTAGTTATGGGATGATAATAGGTTTTAATTTTATAGTGTTTTAAGGTTTGAAAAATATTTTCTTGGGAACACATAAATATTATGATCTTCATTTTAGAAATGAGGAAATGGGGTCCCAGGGAGATCATAGGACCATGGATTTAGAGCTTCAAGAGATCTTAGAGGCCATATGATCCAACACACTCATTTTCAGATTAAGAGGCTAAGGTTGAGAGAGCTTAAGTGACCTTTCCTTGGTCACACCAATACTGTCAGAATCATCAGGATTTGAAACCAGGTCTTTTGACTCTAAGTCCAATGACCTTTCTACAAGACCACCCTGCCTTTCAAGAGATTAAAGCTGAACAGGATTTTAAGGATAAGCTCGTCCAAGGCACTCACTTTAAATATGAGGAAATCAACGCAAACAGAGAGAAAGTGACCTGCCCAAGGTTACACAGCCAGTAAATAACAGAACTGGGATTGAAGCCTAGGTCTTCTCATTAGGGCTTTTCCCACAGTATTGGTCCAGTTCTCTCCATGGATAGATGACAAAGCAGGCTAAAGATGCTATCAAGACAACACAGGCTGTAAGTACTAGGACCAGAGAGCTAGAATCCAATTCCCCTGACTGCTTTCAGATTTGCCAATGACCTGGCTTCCTTTGGAAGGATGTCTGCTCTAGCAAATGCTGCTTCCTTTAGATCATATGTCACAGGGAAAGAGCACTGTATTTGGAGTGATGATATCTTGATTTGGGTCCCAGTTCTGGTTCTTACCAACTGTGTGGCATTAGGCAAATCACTTAACTACTCTGGGCCCCAGATACCTCATCTACGAAATGAGAGGACTGAACTAAGGGGTCTCTAATGTAAAATCCCTTGTAGCTCCATATACATTGGTCCCACAAATGACAGCAACAACAAAAACTTGATTTAAGGTGTATACCTCAGCTTCTATTCCTAGGCATAGTTGAGGATTTATTGTGAATTAAGTAGGGATCCACAGTATGTTCAACTCAGCTCACGCTCTATCTTTTCCTCTCCTTTCTTCCTCTATCTTTTTGCATTCAGTCATCTTCTTCTCTGCCACAGACACAGTCAGGCTGTCTCATCCTGATACAGAGGACTTTGCTGACTCATTGCATTTTCAAGGAAAGTAGTGCTATATGGAGATATGGTTGTAGGAGAAAAAAGAAAGGAGAGATAATGGTGATAAAGGAGAAAGCTGGGACTAATGAGCATAGGGATGATATATTTAAGGGGAAGAAGGCTCATTCCATTCTGAGGCTATACTCCCACATTCTCCATGGGAGAGCAGCAGTGGAAAGTGAAGGTAAAGGATGAAGGGAAAGGCATGAAGGCCTCATAGACTAGGAAGGCCCCATTAAGCTCTTATATTCTATCTGCCAAATCCCTTTCCCAGCTCAGACATTCTATGATTCAGTCACTGGGAGACATTCACCAAGTTCAAGCTTGATCAAGAAAAGACTGCACATTTTCATAAATTCTACTTTAATTTGGTGAATGATGCATTGTTATGTACCTTTGCCATGGAAATTAAAAAGTAAAGAGATTGATATAAACAAAACAATATGTATTCTCTAAGAGACAGAAGAGGTGAGGAGAAGACAGCGGCACCTCTCCTATGAGACAAGTGACAAGAAGTCACCTGTCATAGTACAGTTGAAAGCAGAATATATGTAACATAGCAAGAAAGATCAACGATTGTCCCTTTACTCCTCTCCCCCCTCTCCTTTACTCTCTAACACCTTATTTCCTCCCTGGATTTCTTGTCTCATACATTTTGGCTCCGCATCCTCCTCCAGGTGGACAATTTGCCCAATAGTATGTTACAATTTTACAGCACTTTTAAACTTTCAAAGCTTTTTCACATCCATCATCTTGTTAGAATGTCACAAATACCGTCTGATGGGGCAGCTAGGTGGTCTAGTGAGTAGAGCACCAGCCCTGGAGTCAGGAGGACTTGAGTTCAAATCTGGCCTCGGACACGTGACACACTTACTAGCTGTGTGACCTTGGGCAAGTCACTTAACCCCAATTGCCTTGCCTTCCCCACTCCAAAACAAACAACCAAACAAAAGAAAACCAACAAAAAGACCAAACAAATACACTCTGATGTATGGAGGAAAAGTTGTAAAGAAAACCTTCTTAGCAATGTGAACTTCCTCAAAATAGTATAGAATGTGCTATCTCCAGAGAGAATAGACACCCCCCCCCACACACACTTTTGCTGCAAGTTTTCAAGAAGACACTGAATAACCTATTGTCAAGATTGTGTGGAGGAAATATCTGTTCAAGTTCGAATTGAACTACATGGCCTCTAAGGTTTCTTTGAACTGTGGGGTTTTGTGACTTTATGATTTTGCATTATTATCCCAATTCTATAGGTGAATAAACTGAGGACCAAAGGAAACAAGTAACTTGCGTGTGGTCAGACATTAAGTTAGTGGCAGAGATGGAACTAGATCTAGGTTGTCCTGAATCCTTGCCATATTCTATTTGGCCACTCTTTGTCTTCTCTTCTCACCTACCCCCTTTCTCTTCCTCCCCATGTCCACTTTCCAGACACAGTCTCAAGAATCTTACAGGTTTGTGGTTCAAGAACCATCTCAATACTGTCTCTATTTTGGTGTATTACCTTGGATAGTCCATGACCTTTCATTACTATATTCAATTTAGTTTGTACTTTCAGGGATACATCACCATCTGGTGATGCTCTGTGCAATAAATGAGACTCCACATACAAGCCCACAGACAATGGTAAAGAAATGCACTTGGTTTTTTGGCCACTGTGTTTAATATCTTAATCAGTGAGGCCATCAGACTCTGACTTCTAGTCCCCAGGGCCAGTGTTGTATCTTTGTGCATTGCTAAGTCCAGTATGCTTAACAAACAACAAACAAATTAGATGCGAAAAGCTTTAATCCTAGTTGGATGGGTTGATGCATGATGGACCAATATGACAGGAATTCCAGCTCATGAAACAACCATCAGGCAAATCTGAGGAGGAGGGAGAGGAAGAGGATTATATGGGGGGGGGTGGTTAGGGAATAGGAGACCGAAGATGATGAAGAAGAGAAGAGGACATAAAAATATGGAAGAAGAGAAAAGAGACTAAAAATGGAAGAAGGAAGTAGAAGAGGGATAGAGGAAGAGAGTATATTTTTTTAGCAATCTTAATGTCAAAAGGGTGACAATTATTGTGAAGGAAAACTGAGAATCAGTGGAATAAAAGCTCAAATTGGATTGTCAGAACAAAATGGCAACCAAAAACCTTATTTGGTGGTGACAGGAATGATGAAGAAAGAAGGATAAGAATGACTGAGGAAGAGAGAACAAGTGAAGGAAGTTATTTTGCTTTATCAGTGACCTAGATGAAGGTATAGATAGCATGCTTATCAGATCTGCAGATTCTATGAGGTTAAGAATAACTAATAAGTTGGATGGTGCAAGCATGATCTAAAAAGACCTCAAGCTGTGGCATTAAGCACATTATAATAGAACACATTCTAAGAGATCTATATGAAGTCCTACACTTGCATTAAAAAATGAATTGCTGAAAAACAGGGTAGTGGAGCCTTGACTAAAAAGTAATTCAGGTCAGAGACCTAGGTAGGGGACAACACCCAACATGCACCAATAGCATCCCACGGCAGCCCAACAAAAATTGATGTGACGAGCTACATAAAAAGAGACATATTTGTCCAGGAGGAAAGAGTAGGAGTTCCAAAGTGCTCTGACATGGTCAGAATACATGTGAAGTAATGTGGTCAATTCTGGGTAACACACTTTAGGAATGACTTTGGCAAACTGTAGCATGTCCAGAAGAGGTCGCCCAAGACAAGGAGGATACTAGAGAACAATGTTATTTGAGTCAAAGGAAATATAGCTTTTTAACCTGAAGAAGAGAAGGCTTAGGAAGGGACATAAGATCAGATATCTAGAGCTGCATGGAATCTCTGAGGCCATATATTTCTACCCCCTTATTTTATTGATGTAGAAACTGAGGCATGAAAATTACTTTCAAGCATTTAAAAGGACTGTCATATAGACTTATTTTATTTGGCCCAAACAAAGAAGTAGTCACAAAAGATGAGAGTTCCACAAAGTCAGATTTCAGCTTGATACAATGAAAAGTTTCATAAAAGAGATGAGTAATAATGGAAAGGGTTGCCCTGGGAGGCAGTAGGTTCTCTAAAATTAGAAGCCTTTGAGTGGAGGTTATTGGGAATGTTGTAAAAGGGTTTCCTGTTGGGTTAAAAGTTAGACTCAATGACATCTGCTATCCCCTCCAACTCTGAAAGTCTATGATGCTATCAGGAAAGATGAGAACAGAAAAATAAGCAGATAAGTGAAATCAGAGAAGGGAAAAGGAAGTATTCTACTACTGTCTATACCAAAATGAAAATACAGTGGAGATAGCTTGGTTAAAGGAGTATAGGCAGGCTAAACAGTTGATGCACAAACCAATAATTTGGTTTTGTCCTCGTCCTTTTCTTAGCTTTTATTTATGACTGTTATCAATTTTTTCTTTGATTATAATTAAATAATCCAGGTTACAGAGGTCTAGTCTCCTCCTGCTTTTATTCCAAGTGCTAGAGAACTGGGGGAATTATGGGAGACTGGTGATTGAGGAGGAGAACAGGGAGTGGCTGGTGATATGGGGACAGGGGAGAACTAATTCACAAAAAAAGACTTCTTGAAAGGAGAAGAATGAATAACATTCCCACCATCTTATACCTGGAAGGCTTCATTCAGATTTGGGATGAGTTATAGGTGCAAGTCTCTGGACAGCTCTCAGTATTTCTTTTGAAGTAGTTGAACTAATCCTAGCTTGGCTCATGACCTCAAGCTTTCTTGACCTAAGATCTTTCCCAATGCCCTTCATGAATGAGGAAGCTTACCTTTGCTTCGACGCCTGCTCCGATATTGTTCTGTGTAAAAAGTCAGCTGTGTCTCATCATCTGCCTCAGAGCCTGAGTTTCCCTTGGTTCTTCCAAAACCTATTCCCCCTATAAAAAATTAGAAAGCATTAGAACCAGCCTCTTGGACATCATAAATTTGGTGAGGTTTTTCATCTAAACCCCAGAAGACCCAGATTTAACTTCTTCCACCCTTTACCCAGCATACTCAATGTGAATCATAGCACCATATATGATGAAGAGTTTTTAGAATACAAAATGTTTTAACATTGAACGTAGACTGTTAGACCTGGAAAGACTGTGCAAGAAGTGACCTTAGAGCTCATATAGTCCATTCTCATATTTTCATAGAATAGGAAAGGGAGACCCAGATGTGTAAATTGAGGGGATTGAACCAGATCACCTCTAAAGTCTTGTCCAGCTTTAACTCCATCATCTTCTGTGAATCAGCTTGTCCAAAGTCATACAGCTATTCAATGGCAGAACCTAGACTAGAATTTGGGTCTCCTGGATATGCCTTACATTATGAAAAATAGAGAAAGAAAAATTGATTTTGTTTAAAAAGTTAGATATTTCAAATTAATTTACCATATCTAACTAATGTAAGAATTTCTCCTTTCCCAAATTGCTTGATATTTATTTTTCTGTGTACAAATTGCAAACCAGCAAATCTACTGTCTGCAACCCCCCATCATTAGACTGTAAGCTCCTTGAGGACAAAGTCTGGTTCCATTCTTCCTTCCTTATTTCCTTCCTTTTCTTCCTTTCTTTCTATCTACTCCTTATATCCTCAGCATTGTATCCCCAGACTATGTACATAGTGCAGTTCCTTGCACCTAAGAAGCACTTAATAAATGCCTTTAATTTAATTTAAATGGGACTTTATTTACAAAAATTCCTTTTCCATCCACCTTGTTAGAAACACAGGTGAAATAGTATGAATTTATATTCTAATCAGATAGAGGAATTCCACTGTGTAATCCTTATTTTTATCCTCGCTCTAAGATTCTGTGACTAGATTTGTGCCATCTCATAAAAAAGAGCTGAGATGGTTATTGGCCCGAACAATGGAGGAGAAATTCTATCATATATTATGAGAGTACATTGTTGGGTGTCCAAGCTACTTTACAAGCAAAATACTGACTGGGGGCTAAGGAGAACCAGAGTTCTAGTCTCTACTCTTTCATTCTCATGTATGACTTTAAGTATGTCACTTTCTAATTTCCCAATCCATAAAATAGGAGATCTTTCAATCAGATTATTTCTAAGGTCTCTTTGAGTTCTAATTGCCTATGAGTCTATAATACTGGTAATTTATTTGAGTATCTACATCGTTTAATAAATAATGCATTGTGTTACTCTTACTGCTGCTAAAATGCAGGAGTTTCCAGGCAGAACATTGTACTAGGAGTCTATAACCTAAGCCCTAGATCCTTTTCTGTGCTATCCAGTAGAAAGAGCATTGGCCCTGGTTCAAAGGATCTGGGTTCAAATCCCATCTGTGATTTGGGCTATATGTGTGGAAAGTCACTTAACCTCTTCTTGCTTTCCTCAACAGTAAAATGAGGGGTAGGGGAAACCTAGGAGTAGGGATAGGCTAGATGTCCTCTAGGCAAGCGGTTATCCATACAGTTTGGGGCTAAAGGGACCTTAGACATCAGCAAATCCAATTCCCTCTTTTTACTATGGGTAAAGAAATAGGCTCAAGGAGTAAGAGTGATTTATTACCAAGAATATTACTCAGAATAAAGTTAGGATTTGAACTGAGGTCCTCAGTTTCTGAATCCAGGGCTCCTTTCATTATATCACTTTTTAAAATTAGATTTCCTTTTTAATATGGAGGTATCTACCAATAAATAATCTTCTATAAAATAAACAATAAAGAAGATGGTATGTGAAATTGTGATTATATTATGCATAGTCTGTTTTTGAAAGCATATGCTAAATTTAACAAGGTAGTAACAAAATTGATACTCATGTCTCCTTCTAAACTTCTTGTGGGTTTTTTGTTTGTTTTTAATGTTTAATTTATGCTCTTAAGAATAATTTGAACCAGAAATAATGTACATTAAGCTTAAATAAAAACTGATACTCACATATATCAATAACTTAATACCCTGTGCGTGTACGCATGGGTGCGTGCGCGCGCGCACACACACACATAAACACTCCAGACTAGCTCTCATAGGAGGTAGAAATGAACATAAGCTGACTCCTACTCTTCATTTGTCAGAAATAAAGATCCATGAGTTGTCTGGGTAAACACAGACCTCATTGAGTTGCTCTCATCAAGTCCCACCTGTATCCTAATTTTCTTAATATAATGTATGCCCCCTCCCCACTCTATCCTTAACATGTCCTTAATTAACTCCAAGCCTTGAGTCTTTATTTTTTTTCCCCTTCCACACTCAGGATCAATAGGGTAGCACAAAAATGATATGAGTTGAAGTTATAATGGTACTCTACATGTGTACATATGCAATGACTGTTCTAACTAAAGTAACCCACATTGCTGTCATCTTTGAGTTTTACAAAGTGATTTCCACACCTGAACGATTAGAACATATGCCTGGTTTTAGGCCTTAGAGCATACCCAGTTACTCTCTGCCTGCTTCTCATCCTAACACATTGAACATTTGGAAAGCTGTTTCCTGGGCCTGAATGACTCAGAAGTTGGTACTATGTGGATGATAAAATGTCTTTTGACTATAAACTGAAAAAAACTGCTGACTCAGAGTTTCTGAACTGGAACTGAGTGCGCATACAAACAATGCAGCCTGCTCACCTATTTCTTTCCTTAGCATTTTGAGTGAAGAGGGTTCCTTTGAGCTTCCAGGTAGGGGAGGAACAGTTGGTCACATTCCTCCCTCTTTTTACCTGGCTGCCACATGTCTCTTAGCAAGCATCTCTGTTTTCCTACTGTTCATTTTTTATGACATTAGGTGAATGACTATTCTGATATGGGATTGCTCGCGGGACATCATGAGAGGTCCTCTACAGGCACCGCGGCTAACTAGTAAGGTTGTAGCAGTAGCCACCAAACTGGTAATAGCCTCAGACAATTAATAGCTGTGTGACCTTGGGAAAGTCACTTACCTCTGTTTGCTTCAGTTTACTCAAAATTAAAATAAAGATCATAATAGAACCTACCTCTCAGGGTTGTTGAGAGGATCAAATAAGACATGTTTGCAAAGTGCTTGGCACAGTAATTGTGCCAAGAAATTAGTAAGAAGTTAAAAACTGCTTGTTTCTTTCCTTTTCAAAGATTTGCAAAGTACTTTATATTGTTTTTTTCATTTCAGATTCACCACATACAACACAGTGAGAAAGATAGGGAAGATAGTGTAATACCTATTGGGTGGGGGCCGTGTATAGATGGTGGTTAAGATGCCGGGTGCCTCACCCATGGTCACAAAGCTGATAAGTAGGTGCAATGGAGTTCTGCCCCAGTTTTTCTGCCTTTCCATCCAGTGTGTCTTCCACTATCTTTTCCCAAGACCTTCCAAATCCCAAGCTCCAAGGTTCCATCAGCATCAGAGACCCCAGCACAAGCACAAACTCTGCCAGATTTAGTTCTCTGTTTTTAAAGTTTATAAGACTCTTGTCTGACACAGAGTTGGCACAGAACTGCTGGAGCTTTTGCAAATGACAGGCAAGGAGAGGACTCTGGAGATCAGCAGGGCCTTTTAAACTGTCATTAAAATATTTTACTGTTTAAAAAAAACCCTTTAGTTCATCTAGGTTATAGTGCAAGCATCACCGTTCTTGGCATAGGAAAAAAAAGAGTCAAAAGTGGCAGCAGTTACAGTCCCCTCCCTCTGGCCTTGTCAGTTTTTTTTATCTTCTGTCCAGGGCTCTGGGGGAAAGGATGGAGGGCTGTGTGCCTTTGCTAGTGAGGTGTAGGCTTGAGCAGGGACTCCAACCCAGAAGAATGAAGGAAGGAGTATGGGGTGAAAGTTCAGCTTTGGCCATTTCAATCTCAAGACACTCATTTACTGTAATAGAGAGAGCACTGAGTTATCTTGTGAACTTGGGCAAACCATTTAACTTAACTGGGTCTCAGGTTCCATTGATGTGAAGTAGGTAGAATATCCTTTACCTTTCTTTGCTTGATTGGGTTGTTGTGACAAAAACAAACAAATTAAAAAAAAACATTTTGTCAATAGAATGGTGTAGAGGATGGGGTGCTGGATCTGCAGTTGTAAAATATAGGTTCAAATCTCAACTCTGACACTTAGAAGCGCTATGACCCAGGACAAATTATTTAACCCAAGGGTAGGGAACCTATGGCCTCGAGGACACATGTGGCCCTCTAGGTCCTCAAGTGCAGTCCTTTGACTGGATCCAACTTCACAGAAAACACGTGACCCTCTAGATCCTAAGGGGATTTATTCTGTGAAGTTTGGATTTAGTCAAAGGGCCATACTTGAGGACCTAGAGGGCCATTTGTTGGCCTCAAAGTTGAAGGTTCCCCACCCCGATTCAATCTTTCTGAGCCTCAGTTTTCTCATCTATAAAATATGAATAATATGCCTGTAACACCTATCTCACAGGGCTGTTATAAGGCTCAGATGAGGTAAAGTATGTAAATTGCTTTGTAAACTTTAAAAGTGCTATGTAAATGTAGTTACTTATATTATGATGATAAATAAATTGTAAAGAACTATTGCAATGAGTTGTTATTATTATTAATCATTTCAGTGTCTTACCCACTCTACATTATTATCTGACCATTATACTTACCAAAGGTAAGCTCCTGGAGGGCAGGGATCACTATGCTTAGCGTAGGAAGGGACGAGATGTTATAAAGTCAATTTATTTTTAAAGTGTTTTAAGTGAATTCAGTCAAGCCCTATTCAATATTCTTTAATATCACCCCATTGACTAATAAGTACTTCAAACTCCTGAGCTTAGAATTAAAAGCCCATCTTCTTCCTCATCTCCAATCTAAGGCCAAACTATCATTTCAGTTTAGCTTTTCACTACATTTCTGTTAATAATTCAGGACATGGAGTCCCTGGAACCTATCTCTTATTCCTAAAGACATTCTGGAAACTTGGAATAACACTCCCTTGGATCTGTTTCTTATCTGTTACCTAGCTGTAAAGACTTGGCCTACATACAACTTCTACCATGAAACCTTCCTTTATTCCCTCTATCTGCTGCCACCGCAAACCAGAAGTAAGTCCGCCTTAGTACATCTCACCTTATTGACGGCACGAGTCACATATTCTACTTCATAAAAAATGGAGTTGCCCCTAAGAGATTACAAGTTTCCTGAAGACAGGGACAAATCTGGTGCTTATTCTGGTATCTCTTGCTATTTCAACCAAGCTTAAATTTGAGGACAATGCGAAGGTGGCCATAGGGGTTGGTAATTCAGGTCAACATTACTCCCCCCCACAGTTTTGGAGCTCAGGACCTCATGGGCATGTGATATCCTCCAGGTACTTGGAACAGTGGCTCACTTCAGAATCTATTTCTTCCTCCTGCCCATCAAAACTCATTCATTATGACTCCTTTCTGAGAGGAGCTGCTTTAAGCTTAGCTGACAGATTGGAAAACAGCCAATAAACCACTTTTCATGAAGGTGCTAATAGAAGAATGTGTTATAGAGCCCAATGACATTTACAGATGAATTTAAAGTCCAAAATGCCTTCAATACCCGAAGAGCCCGATATCTTTGCTTCTGCTTCAGTCCTGAACTCTAAGTCTTCCTTACAATAGGCACTCAATGTAACTCAGTATTTCAAGGATTTGTGATTTTGCCATGATAGGTACTCTTGCCACAAATTCCGTGATTTAGTAGAAGGTGTCCAGGAGTTAGTGTGGCCAAAACATTCATCACCTTGTAGTCATCCAACAAATGAATGCTCTTTATTTTGGTTAGCTTTACCCTTGTTACTGACCCAAACTCAAAATCCTCACAAATTCGTATAACCTGAAATTGCTTTCACATTTTTTTTCATTTGAACTTCGAAGTAACCTTGTGATAGAGGAACAGCATGGAATAGTGTCCCCAATTTACAGGTAAGGAAACAAGCGTTTCAGAGAAGTTAAGTGATTTGCCCATAGTCACAAGTATCAAGGATCGGATTTGAATCCTGACCTTCCTGATTACAAGTACATCACTCAATCCACTAAGCCACACTATCCTTGTTACCCTTGAAACTAGTCCAGTAATTTGTGCATAGGAGATACTTAATAAATGTGTATTGTGGTGGTAGTGGCGAAGTGACATTGAGGCACTCAGTGAACGTGTATTAATCACAACATCTTGTAATATCAGAGTTCAGAGAGAGACCATGAATGAAATAATAAATGGATGAATAAATCAATCTGCCAAATAGTGAAAGCTTATAGAATTGCAGATCGTGGGATCCTGGATTTATACCTGAAATGACTACTAAAGGCCATCAAGTCATACCACCTCATTTTACTAATTTTACTGAGCCCCAGATGGGTAAAGTGACTTGCCCAAGGTCCCACGAATAAGAAGCAGAGCTGGTATTCCAGCCCAGATCCTTAAACTCCAAATCCATTGCTCATTCAACTACAAATACTCCTAGAGTCTGTGTTAATCTCTGGAAATATAAAGACAATAGTCAACAGTCCTTGTCCTTAAGTACCTTATATTTAAATGAGAGAAGGGGCATCATGGACATACATAAGTATGTGTGTACATATGTGTATGTGCATATATATGCATACGTATATGTGGATATAGTTTTCATATCTATATATACACAAAAATATATATTTTTAAAGAAATTTGTATGTTTGTACATGTACATATATACATATATATAAAACAAACGCTTGTCTCCTCATTTCACTTTATACACCATATATACATACACATACTATTATATACATACTTATATATACACATATACATGTGTAAAGCAATTTGTATGTTTATGTGTGTGTGCATAAAACAAATGCTTGTTTCCTTCCTTCATTTTGTATATATGTATATATACATTCATATTATATACACACATAATTGTATGCATGTATATATACGCACAAGATGTATGTATGTGCATATACCTGTATAAATAAAACACATGCTTGTTTCTTTCATTTTAAGTATATACACATATGTGTATAAAATATGTGTATATATCACAAGTGCTTGTTTCCTTTCTTTCTTTGCAATATGTGTGTGTGTATAATATATAGAGAAAAGATAGGTGTACATTTTGTATATCTATATATACATATTTTGTGTATACATACGCATGCGTGCAGGCACACACAAACTGCAGGAAGGAAAGAAATAAGCACTTATTAATTGCTTAGAGTGTGCCAGGCACTGTACTAAATGAACATAGGGCACTTGTGTGGAGAGAGAGAATGAGCATCCAGGGGATCAGAAAAGGTTTCCTGTAGAACAGGTCTGTCCAACCTTAGGTTTTTGTTGAAACAACAGACAATATATTTTGATTTGCCATTTTAGTGAGAGCTCTGATGTAGCTCAGCTTCCTTTGCTAAAGCATTTATGTAAATTTCTATGCTTGTGGGCGGGCTGCATAAATTGGGCAGCATTTTGGACAGCCCTGCTGTAGAAGATGACTTCTGAGCTGAGTCATGAAGAAAATTAGGGGTTGTAAGAGGGGAAGGGGAGGAGGGAAGGCAATCCAGACATAAGGACAGTTAGACAGAGAGGAAGAAGGAAGGTTATCATCCAGGTCGTGAAGTCTAGTGCATTGCTATCTCTCTACTAGCATAGACTAATGGGGCAGCTCGGTGGCGCTGTAAATAGAGCACTGGGCCTTGAGTCAGGAAGATCTGACTTCAATTACAGCCTCATATACTTCCTAGCTATATGACCCTGGGTAAATCAACTTAACTGCTATCTGCCTCAGTTTCCTCAACGGTAATACAGAGATAATAATGACACCTGCCTTCTAGGACTAGTGTGAGGATCAAATGATATTTGTAAAGTGCTTTGGTGCTTACCAAAGGCTTATTCCTTTCCCTTCTACAAAGCAGAAACTACACTGGCCCAGGAATCAGAATATCTAGGTTTAAGGACTGACTCTGTTATAATCTGTGGCTAAAAACTTCTCATCTCAGAGATTTAAAGCTGGAAGAGACATTATAGATCAAATTGTACAGTCTCTTAATTTTCCAGTTGAGGAAGCTAAGGCTTAGAGAGGGCAGGTGGCTTGTCCAAGGTCATAAAGGAAATGGCAGAGGTGTATCTGGAGTCCCAGTGTCCTGACTCCAGATCATACACAATTTCCACAACATCCCCCTGGTGCCTTTGGGTCTGGGTTTCCTCAGTTTTACAGAGAGGGAGTTGAGTATTAGATGATCTGTAAGTACTTTTTCAGTTCTGAGCCCTAAGATACCTTGGAGGAGTACTCCTGTTTGGGGTTGATTTTATTTTAGTCTGGTTGTGTAGTACTGTGGAAAGAGCATTGCCTCTGGAGGCAGTGGGTTCAAACATGAGTTGGACATGGACCCAAATCATGCTTCTGACACTCTCTGTATAATGTTAGGCAAATCTCCTAATCCTGCCAGGGCTTCAGTTTACTCATGTGTAAACTGAAAGTCTTGGATTAGATGGCCTTTGAGGTCCCCTCCAAATCTATATGTATGATACTATGTGTTGTTATAAGGAGTGGAGAGATCAATGATTTACTCAAAGAAATAAATCCCTAATGGTGGATTCACATGATTAGAAAGGGAGAGATGTTTTTAAGGCAAAGGAGACTTCCTAACAACCATGAAAGCATACCACATAGGAAGTTATCAACTTTATTCATTTATATGGTCAGTTTTGCTGAAAGCAATATGGATTTGGAATCAGGTTTGGGTTTGCCTGTTGGCTCTGACCTTTATTCATTGGATGGCTCCCTGCAAGCTAATTTACTTCTCTGGACCCATCAGGAAAATGATGAGTATGGACAAAATGATCCCTAAGGTCCTGTATAGTTGTAAATACTTCTGGTAAACCTAAGGCTACTCAGTGTTTTAAATACAACAGTGGTGAATCTTCCGTGAACCCTGGGGAAAAGGATCTTCACTTGATTATGGAGCCTTAGGACATGTGAAGACATCACTGGTTGCCTGGGGATTACCTCACAACAACATAGAGTTGGCAGAAGCTTGTTTCTAAAGTGTGGACAGACATAACCCGCAAGGGTAAGGACTGATTATGAACTCAGAGATGACTCAGACTGCTGTTTAAAAAAAAGTACCCTTTGCTGGCATTTTAATACCCTGTAGATGATTTAGGGCACTAAATTGTGGTCATTAATTACCTTGGGCTCCATGAATATTTCCATTAGAGTCCTGAAGATTGCAAATGGCTAGAACATGATAGCACTATGATCAAAGCACAGAGAGGAGTACATAAACATTTTCATGTCCTACTACTACCTATACCTCCTGGGTGATTGAGGGAGGGAGAATGGGGAAAGAGGAGAGGAGCAAAAAATAGAGGTTAGGCTCTCAATCACCAAGGTGAACTCCAGTTAGAAAGTTGGAGAAAGTGTTTCCAGGCATTTGGTGTCATCAGCTATTGCTTTGCTCATGGTATATCTTATATGTGTCTTGCATGAATGAATCAATGAATGATTGAATCAATGAATCAATATCTTGGTCATAGGAGACCAAGGCTCTGTCACTCACTCAGAGAATGCTGCAAGCGACTTAATTTCACTGGGGCTCCATTTTCTAATATTTAAAAGGGGAGGGTACATAGACTATATGGTTCCTGAGGTTCCTTCTAGAGCTATCATTTTTATGAATCAATATATGATCTGGCTTCCCAAGGAGCCACTGTGTGAATGTTAGAAGGTTCCTAAGCAGGCTCCATATTAAAACTAGGCAGAGAAAATTGGTAGCTAAAGAACATAATTCTAAGAGTTCCTAGAAAGGCCTTAAAGAATACCTGCATTTTTAAAATATAATTTCCTAGAAGTTACTAAAATGCTAGTATGCATAGAAGCAGTCTGGTATAATCCAAAGAACACAGTACTTAGGCAAAGTCCTGTGTTCTTATCATAGCTCTATCACTAATTTACTGTGTTATCTTAGACAAGCACCATAGCTTCACTGAGTTGTAGGTAGTTTTCTCAATCTGAGAAAGGGGAGG
Organism: Trichosurus vulpecula; assembly: GCF_011100635.1. NCBI lineage: Eukaryota > Metazoa > Chordata > Mammalia > Diprotodontia > Phalangeridae > Trichosurus > Trichosurus vulpecula. The sequence continues at coordinate 118,782,424 of NC_050575.1, forward strand.
TTTGGGAAGCAGTGGGGTACAGTGGAAAGGGGGCTGGTTTGGGGTCACTATGTAGATTCAAATCCTGGCCCTGCCATTTACTGTTTATGTCACGTTGGGGTAATCGCTTCACCTCAGAATTCTCATTTCGAAAATAATGATGTTGTACTAGATGGTCTCTAATGTCTTTCAGAGCCCTAAATCTATGATTTCATGAATAGATGACCTCTACAGTCTCTTCTGGCTCTATGGCTCTATGATTTTATGTGTCAATCACTAAGCTACATAAGAACATTTAGCATAAGGGATCAATACTTGCGAACTAAACGGTACAAAAAGAGAAGTGAGAAAACTTCAAAGAGAAATGATGCTGACTTCCTAATTTTTCTTATGTCTGGTCTACTCCTAAATGAATAAATGGAAAAATAAAAACAAAACAAAACCCAAAATGTGGGACATTGGTAGCCCACTTTTCCCAATAGAACAGCATAGTAGAAACATTAACAATGACTTCTGCTTCCCCTGGGCCTGAAGGTGTTAACATGCCCTCCAAGCTACCAGGTGGACCCCCTCTCCCATGGGAGCCATTGGCAATCATGTGGGCGGTAGCCCAGCCCAGCTCCCAGAGTTGCTCGGTCAGCTGCCTGGCTAACCCTCTTCTGTGTGCCTCTGTTCCGGCGCCTGCTCCTACAGCCATGATGGATGGCAGTGACATGTTAAATTATTCAGGCTGGATGTCTTCTGTGAGCTGGTGACAGCGATATTGCATTTTTAGATTACCCAGAACTGCATAGGATAGAGAAATATGTGAGTCAGGAATGTGGCGCCAGTACCAGTGCTGGTTATGGAAATCCCTCCAACCCCACCCACTGGGAAATACAGTGTGCCAGCAACCAGGCAACTCTGGAAGGGCAGGGATGGGGTCCTAAAGTTACACAAGATGAAACAGCTCCTTCAGCCCAAGGTTAAAAGAATCACAGAAAACCAGGCCAGGAAGAATCTTTAGGAGATAACAAAAAACTAGAGAGCATAAAATGTCAAAGCTAAAAGATACATTAAAATACAGAATGTTAGAGCTGAAACGGACTTCAGAACATAGAATGTCAGACCTGGAAGATACTTTAGAACACACAATGTAAAAACTGGAAGGGACCTCAGAACGCTGAATGTTAGGACCTTAGAATGGACTTTAAAACATAAATGTCAGAGCTAGAAAAGATTGGGTTTTGTAAAGTTATTTTTAAAAATAATTTATTTCTATATATTTGGTTTCCTTTGTGATCTTATTTATTTTATTTTAAGCATTTAAAAACCTTTAGAGGTGTCCCTAGGTTTCACCAAATTTCCAATGGGTGTATGTGACACAAAAACAGTTGAGATTTCCTGATCCAGACCAAGCTCTTATCATAGTTGGGGAAACTGGAGTCCAGAAAGAGGAAGAAATTTGGTCAGAGTTACACAGAGAATTAATGGCTGAGCTAGAACTCAGGTATCCTGACTTTCAGTCCAGCATTCTTTCCATTACACCAGGTTTCCTTTGTCTTGGCCTCAGTTTCTTGGTCTGTCAAATAAGGGTATTGGGCTAGAATATTTCCAAGAAGTTCTTCAACCTCTGATATTCTTTGATTTCCTAAGGTTTCATAGATTCCCAACATTCTATTCCATCCCTAACCCACACAATTCTTCAGAGTTCTTCCTACTTCTTCCCCACATCTTGCATCACTTACTCTCTCCTCTTAGCTACTTTGTCCTTAAAGTAGGAAATGTTAAAATGTAGCATGGGATAGGGCAATGAATTGGAGAGAAAAGAAAGCAGAATCTGTTCTATTCTGTCATGGGAACAATGGGCCAGCATGCTTACTTGTAGAGAGACAGGATCACAGATATTAAACTTGGAAGTGTCTTTAGAATTCAAATAAATTCTCTCTCCCCCTACCCCCACCTACAGTTTAGAGCTGAAACTGAGGTCCAGGAAAGAAGTAACTTTCTCAATCAAGCCTTTGGACAGTCAGGCCTGACTTGCCTTTTCTTTTCTTTTCTTTCTTTCTTTTTTTTATGCTCAGGGAAACACCAAAACAAAGAAAAAAAATACCACCAGATCTCTTTGAAAAAAAGCTGCAGGTTTTTAAACAGCTCCTTCCAAGAATCCTCTGATTTTTAGCTTTAGCAGCTTTGAAACATTGCTCAGCTGCCCCCCATTGCATAGAAGATACACATGGCCCAAATTGGATGTTGTTGGTGAGAGGCTGGGACAGGGTAGGAATCCCAGGCTTTCTCAGATGTGATTTGGAAGACCATTGTCTTCCTTCTTCCTTTATTCCACTCTCTTCTCCCTGACTAAATTCCCCTAGTAGTGGGGACCTACATATAAAGTTTGGAGAATGCCAAAAAGCATTCATACACTTCTCGTGCTCTGTCACTACAACTATTCTATTAGGGGAAGGGTTAGCCTAGCCTCCCTGAGCCTCAGTTTCCCATAAGCAGATCCTCTGGGTATGTCCCTTTCTATTTTTCCTCACATCCCTCACCTCATATCTTTGTGAAGTTTGCAGATGAAAAGAGCTCTCCAAATGCCAAATGTAATTAAAACTGATCCAAGTGAAATAGAAGGAATTCAATTTACTATTTGCGTTCTTCTTTTCCTTCCTTGTACAAGTTTCGGGTTTTAAATAGCTTTGAGAAAGGGGTGGGGGCACAGCAGAATAGAGCCAGATATCACAACAACCCTAATCTCCAGGGCTGTACCATTAAGGCAGCTTGAAAAAGGAGATGTATTGAAAGTACCGAATTGTCACCACCACCCCCCAGTCCTCCCTTCCAGAGTCACATATCCCACTGTTGTGTTGTAGGAAACAGTGGAAGGTCATCTATTCAACCTCCCATGGTGCTCCAGATGTTCCGGAGCACTGCTCTCTCATCATTTTTATCCTGCTTGCTGATTTATTAGCTTGTTAATCTACTCCAACAGCACTCTGCTCTAGCACACGGAGACTGGAATGATTCCTTTCCTCCATCCAAGTTATATGCCCTATACACACACACACACACACACACACACACACACACACACACATATATATATATATATATATATATGCATATATATATATGTATATATATGTATATGTATATATATATTTTTTTTTCCAAAGTAGATGTTAGAGGGCAGGTATGATAGTCACAGACAAAATCTTGGCATTTCCTGTATACTTCATTCCCTAACCCACTTTCTTAAGACCCTAGGTCCAGTAGAATTAGAAAGATCCGTCCTTAACAACATCAACAATTAAAATTAATAATAATAATAATAACTGAATAATGTTGCAGTACTTTTTCTTGTTGGTATTCACATTTATACGTTTTAAAGTTTACAAAGCTTTTTCTCACAATAGCCCCAGGTGGTATTTAGGGCAAACATTTTAATTCTAATTCTAAAGAAGAAGAAACTGAGAATTAGAGTTAATGGAACTTGCTGACAACTAGTCACAGAGAGAAATTATCAGACATAGGTCTTCTGACCTTGAGTCCCATTCCAGTAAGCTGAGGTCTTTTTAAAAGAAAACCCAGCTTTAAACACACTCTACACAAACACACACATCACAGACATTTACTAGATAACTGCTAGGGTGATTTATGCTAATTTTTTGTGTTCAAAAAGCATTCATTGCCATGTCACTAGACTAAAAATATAGGCATAATCTTGAGACAAGTCATAACCTCTTTGAGTCTTTTTCTAACCTATGAAATGGGAATTATAATAACCAGCTTACTTATCTCACAAGATGTTTAATCAGGATCAACAAAGACAGTGTAAGAAAAGCCCTCTGAAAGATTTAAGGCCCTCTACAGTCATAAAGCACTATTATTATTAAATTGACAGTTCTCCTAGCGCTTTTAAAATAGCTTTCGGTTTACCAAAAGTTTAATTACCTGCAACTTTTCAGCTATTATGTAAAAATGAGATACAACCATACTTCTCTGGTGGCAGACATTAGAAAGCCAAGTGAATTTAAGCATGTCATTCACATGACAATAGCTTTAGAGCTGAAAGGGACCTTAGAACTAATCTAGGCCAATTTTCTTATTTTGTATACGACTTTCATATGACCTGCCAAAGATCGCACAATTCATAAGTGAGCGGAGTTTGAACTCAGCTCCCTTTGCCTCCAAGTCCAGTCCTCTATCCAATGCCTCCTGACATAATCATTTCAGAAATCCTTAAGGACTCTCATTTCTCAGTGAGAGACCAGACTTAGAATAACAAATTTAGCAAAAAGAAACAAAGAAAGAAAAAGGTCAAAAGATGTTAATTGATTGGCCCAAAGTCATGCAGGCATCCATTAAATAGCAAAGACAATATGCCAACCCGAATCCTCTGACTTCCCATCCTTTTCTCTTGCATTGCAGGGTGTGGGGGATGGGAGGGACTACCTACCTAGCTCTAGGGAGCCTCTGCCCTGCCTTAGCAGTCACTAGCTGCAAAGCTAGAGTTGGTGAGGTTTTTCTTATACACTCAGCTGCCCACACAAGCAGACTAGTTGTAGATCCAGTGGTGAGAAAATTCCAGGAAGGGTCATCCACATGATAACAGCAGCCAACATATAGATAGCATTTTAAGGTTTGCAAAGCTCTTTACATGTATTATCTTATTTGATCTTCACATAATCCAGTGGAATTAGAAGGGTGCCTCTTTACCAACACCAAAATTAAAATTAACAATAATAATAACAGAATAACATTGCAGCACTTTTTGTTGTTATCCACATTTACGTAGCATTTTAAGGTTCACAATGCTTTCCCTCACAACAGCTCCTTGTGGTATTTAGTACTGTCCTTATCCCCATTTTACAGATGAGGAAGAAGATGCTGAGGGATAATAAGGGACTTGCCACAGGTCACCTAACTCATAAGGGAGTGAAGCAGAGTTTGAACTCAGCTCTCCTTGCCTCTAAGTCCAGTATTCTAAAAACTGTCTCATGATGCAATCATTCCAGAAATCCTCCAGGACTCTTATTACATAAGAGACTAGGCTTACAACAACAAAAACAAGTACAACAACAATAAAAACAAACAATCCCCTTGAACAAGGACATATTGACTTCAAAATTATCATGAAGATATAGATGTTCCCCTCCTTGAATCAATTTGAGAAGAAAGAGGAGAGGGAATAGGACAACACTGTATATCCAATGGAATGGGGGTGAGGAGGAAGGCACAAGAAAGGAGACAAAATTGAAATGCTCAAAATCAATGAATTCATTAGTGACTTAACAGTAGCCAGGTCTTCTAAGTCCTAGTCCAGAGGCAGTGTGACAGTGTAGAGAATACTGGAATCAGAGTAAGGAAGAATCACATTCATATCACATCTCTACTATGCAGAGTTCTACCTGGGTGAAGTTGGCCAATCCGTTTAATTTTTCTAGGTCTCATTTTCCACTTCTATAAAAAGAGACAGTTAAACTCAGAGGTGGGATTCAGCTGGTTTGCACCGGTTCGGCAGAACCGACACTTAATTTTATGCTGGGTTCCGCGAATTGGTTGTTAAAATGGCACTTGTTATCAGTGTTTGCTCTAAGGTGGGCGCAACTATACATTCCTTACTTTTTTAACGTTCATCTTCGCAAGAACATTTTCGAAGTGCTCCTAGTAATGTTCATAGGGAAGTGTCTCTTGCTTCCCAAGGTGAGAAACTTCTTTGGTCTTTCCCCCTTTCCATGGTTCCTTCTCCTCCCTGCCTTTCCCTCCCATCCTCTTCTCAGGATAGCTCCTGGCTTTTGATTATGGTCAGTCACGGTTGCCGTCATGGCATCTCATTATCCCAGGTGCACAGGCTCTCATTGGCTGAGCCCAGGTCTCTGAGGGCTGGCACTTTGGGAAGGGCTGTTCGCCAACTGTGCATCCTCAGGCAGCTGTGCTTCGAATATTTCAGACTGTGCTGTCACATCCTCCTTGGTTGCTTGGAGTGTGGAGGGGATTGTTTCCTCTGGCCAACTGATGGGGGTGTTTTTCTTTTGGCAAATGTGGGGTCAAGGTTCAGAGGAGGCACAAGCATCGTTGTTTTCCATCCACCCCACTCTTATTTCTGGGCCCTTTGCCAAGCCATGGGGTGAAGTGGCTGAAAGGCCACCTTACCTTGCTTTCTTTCCTCCTCCTCCTCCTCCTCCTCCTCCTCTTCCTCTTCATCCTTCTCCTCCTCCTCCCCACCCTCCTCCTCCTCCTCCTCCTCCTCTTCCTCCTACCTGCCCCCCCCCCCGCCCAAGCAGGCTTTCCCCTAGGTGCCAAACAACTCTGAGCTCAATAGGTCACTTAAAAATTAGTGAATCAGTGAAACGTGTTGTGGAATTTTTAAGGTTAATGGTAAAAAGTTGTCAGGCTTAACTTTTGGTTTGGTTTATATTTAGTGAGAGAAAAGATGCCAGCACACTTAGCACCTCCCCTCCCCCCTCCCATCTAAGTAGGCTCTTTTCAACACAAATGGCCTACTTTCTCCCCTTCTTTACTTCTAGCTTGATAGTGTCAGAGTCTCCCAAAAGGCAGAGGTTGCCAAACAGGCAAAGGGAGGGAGGGAAAGGACTGTTTCAAGGACTCCTAGGACAATTGATGATAGGTGTTCTGCTGAAATGAAAGTGTCCTAGGTGTTCTTAAGAATAGCCTTAGTACCAACTCTCAGTTTCTTCCTTAAGAATCTTGGGCAGGGCTATTTACAGAAGTTAAATCAAAGGCTAGATATTAAGATATTTGTTATGTGTCCACAACTGTTGGGGATCCAGAAATAGAAAATAATCTCTTACTTCAAGAAGTCAAGATTCTAGGTAGTAGAGACAAGACAATGGTTCCAACAATGAGATGGATAAACGATAGTTTGTAGTCCAGTGCTAAGTAGTTAGGTAGGGAACAATGTCACATTTTTAAACAGGGCTACGGCATGACTTTGGATGAGTCATTTAACTTATCCAGACTTCACTATCTTATCTGAATAATATGGGAATTGGAGCTGATGATCTAAGAGTTTCTTCCAGCTCTCAATCTCTGATCACATAAGGGCAATGACAGTTAAGAAGGTTGGCTCATTTAATGGTTTTCAGGATGAATTGGAGGGAAAGAGGTGGAAGAAAAAACTCTCCTGGGAGACTAGAGAGGAGAGAGCTTTACTTCTATCTGTGATGGAGCATGGCTCAAGCATCCGCTTCAGGTGGGACTTCTCTGTTTTCTGTTATATTCTCAAGAAATCCAGATTAGCTAGCCACTGAGGTACCTACTAATTCTGAAATTCTGTGAAGTGTCAGAGCCCAGATGATGTCAAATATAGGATAAGCAAAATTAAAAAACCTGAGATCTGTTCCTTACTCACATGGTTAGTGACTTATGCATGATTTGGACTGAGGTCGTCCAGTATTCAATAAATGCTTACCAAGTAACTGATTAAAAAAAGTCATTAGGGCAGAGAACCGGTTGTTAATTTATTTGAATCCCACCACTAGTTAAACTCCATAGTTTTTGACTTCTCCTCCATCTCTGGATCTGTGATCCTCTAATTCTCACTCTCATCACCCCACATACCCAATCAGCTGTCAAATACCTCCACAACATTCTCTTCTCTACACTCACATAAACACCACCCTAGTTCACGTCCTTATCACAATTCACCTGGACTGCTACAAAAGACTTTTAATTAATATCCCTTCCTCAGGAGTCTAGGGCAGCTAGGTGGCTCAGTAGACAGAATGGTGGGCTTGAAATCATGGAGATTCCTCTTTCTGAGTTCAGATCTGGCCCCCATCACTTAATAGTTTCCTCACCTGTAAAATAAGCTAGAGAAGGAAATGGCAAACTGCTCCAATATCTTCGCCAAGAATATGTGTGACCCTGGGTAAGTCACTTAACCCGGTTTGCCTCAGTTTTCTCATATATAAAATGAGCTGGAAAAGGAAATGGCAAACCCCTGTAGTATCTTTGCTAAGAAAACCCCAAACGGGGTCACAGAGAATTGGACACAACTGAAATAACTGAATAACGGCAATAAAAACAACTTTGAAAACCACTTCAATATCTTTTCTAAGAAAACCCCTAATAAGGTCATGAAGAAGTTGGACAGGACTGAACATGATTGAGCGACAACACCTCAGGTATTTACTCTCTTTAACCCAGCTTCCACACTGAGACCAAAGTAATTTTCCTAACATTTAGAACTGACTATGTCCTGGGTGTTACCTCACTCTAAGTGAGTGCATGAAAAGGCCTTAGCCTAAAAGGGCCAGGGTCTCCCATTGCAACCTGGGTCATCGCCAGTCATCCTGATGAATATCTGGTCCCTCAATCCAGATGGCTCTGGAGGAGAAAGTGAGGCTGGTGACCTTGCACAAGCCTTTCCTCACTCAAATCAAAGTCAACTGTAGGTCATGTCATCATTTCCCTGATGTCATGGTCCTCTTCAAAAACAAAGGACAAACACAACCATGTCATTCCCCCATTCAATAAATTATAATGAATCCCTACATAAACTCCCCTGTTGGACATCTAAATCTCTTCACAAGAGACCTTTCCCGTCTTCTTATACTTATTCTTCTCTCACTCTGGGTTCCAGCCATACTGGCCTATACTGCTCAGTGCATTTGCACTTGCTGTCCCCCAGGCCCAGGATGTACATCTTCCTCTCGTCTCCTTCCCCCCATCCTTAGTTAGCTTCATGATTCAGCTGAAGAGGATCCTTCTTCATGAAACCTTCCTCCCCCTCTCTATCTCCCATGCTATCAGCTTCTAGCACACCCTATTCTGAAACCACTCTGTATTCATTTTGTATATGTTATGTATATAATGGTGTATGTTCATGTTGTCTCCTCCATGAGATTGCACTCTCCCCTCTCTCCAGGACTTACCACAGTAACTGGCACCTCTGCTTAATAAATCCTTGTTGATTAATAGCTGGAAAATGGCAGAATGAGGTCTACAATTCAAGTCTTCTGTACCCAAGTCCAGTGTCCTCCCCACTATACACCACAGAGTTTGAGGACTGGGAGCCAGAAGTGACCCTAAAGATGATCTATTTGGTAATGGGTGAGAAATTGAGATAGAGAGTCAAGTGACTTGTTTAGGATCACACGTGGAGCATGGAGCATGTCGGGGATTCAAACACAAATCTTCTCAATCTGAGTTCAGAACCTTTCTCATTATACTCTACTGAAGCACAATTCTACAATCAACCCTCACGATTAACTTGAACTACTAAGTTTGGTTCACTAATCTGGGCTAACCACAGGCACTGTGCCCATTTCCCTTAAAGCTGGGCTCCTCAGATTGGGCCAAAAACAAATCTACCATCTTCCTCTTCCTCTTGTTCTCTCTCTCTCTCTCTCTCTCTCTCTCTCTCTCTCTCTCTCTTTCTCTCTCTTTCCATTTATATATTCATTTAGCTATTTATTTACTCATTTACCTATGTGTTCATTCATTTGTCCACTCAGTGCTATCCATTTTGGTTTCACACTTCCCCATCTATTCCTTTAGAAAGTGTAATTGCACTATGGTAATGAACTCAGGAGCTCATCTTATAAAACCCAGTAGAGAAAAATGACACTGGCTAATCTTCTCTAAATCAGATTATAGATTCCATAATTAGAGACAGAAGGGTACATCATCTAGTTGAAACTGAGGCCCAGAGAAATAAACTGATTAGACCAGGGTCACGCAGGTACAGCATGGATTCAAACTTAAGCCATCTGATTCTTAGTGCAGGCCAGTGCTGCTTCCAATGAACCTCTCTGCCTCACAGTTGGAGAGGGCAAGATGGAGAAAATGGTGGCAAGTTTCTTGATTCATTTTCAGCATTTTGGGATAGCTTTCCTGTGTTCTATATTTAAATGCTTCCCTCTACCCTACCACCTTCCTCCTCTCAAAAGTATGTATCTCACTGAAAGGGGGTGGGGAGGTAGGGCTTTTGAAAGCCTCTGGGATCTTGTTGGATGAAAATTCAGATAACAACTCATAGCAATAATGACCATTAATATTTCATGCAATCATTAAGACTAAGTACCATCATATTCCTTTCCACACAGATGGCATCTTTTAGCAGAATGTCTCCTGATGTTTTAGAAAGAAAAATGCAATAAGGGAGGAGCTTCTATGTGAGTCCCTTCCTTAAGCTCCCTCAGCCTCTGTTTCCCAACCTGTAAAGCAAATGCCACACGTATAAACCATCAGCACACTTGAAGTTGAAAGTATGCAAAATATTCTGAGGTAATGGGGTTTGTATAAGTACAAAATCTTCCTACTTATTATCAACCCTCTAATAATCCCTTCCCAAGTTTTATTTCCAACCCCCCCCCTCACCCTTGCCTCCCCTGTCGATGCTTCTTAATTTCTCCTCTCTCCCACAGCTATTTATTATTGAATTCAATTCAGCAGTTAGGGAGACCGTTGATAGAGTATACACTTACACAAAATAAAGCTGAATTGTCCCTGTTATAAGCCAAGATATTAAAAAATATACATCTTCCTGGTGGGTCTCCTGGAGTGTCTGATGTTAGAGACACTTAGTTTGGAATTAGATTTAACGACCCCATCGTTGCATGCAGTCTCAAATTCTGTTAGTTTGGCCCAAGCGTGGAGAGAGGAGAAATGAAAGAGATCCATTTATAAATTGGTTGTTTTCCCCATTTAAAACACACACATACACACACATGCACACATATGCACGTACATACATGCAAGACAACGTAGGCTCTGCAAAGCCCTTTGGAGTCTCTCTTCACTAAGAAGGAAATCCTTTTGCTGTTAGCAGTTCCTGCAGAGAGAGCTCTCCAGCTGCAAGATCTTGATGAGGTTAAGCATTAATTAAATTGAACTGCGAGAAAATAATTATGGGCACAGATCCATCAGGGCGAGTTGTCACTAACCAGTAACAAAGTTGGATACAAACTCCATCAGCGAAACTGTCAGGCGGCTGTTAAAAAGCATATGAATGTGTCCCCAAAGGATAATTTCAGTGGGGGTAGGTAAGGGAGAGGATGTGGAGGGTTGGGTTGGAAAGGATTAATGAAGCAAAGGGCTTTTATTTTCAATTGGAATGTAAAATGCAAACTTAGTAAGTCCTGACATCATCATTTAACCTTACCGTCCAGCTGCATTCCCATTTCTAACATGCTAGTGGGACAATTAAACTTTGGTACATCAAAGCAAAATTCCCTAAATCTGAGACGAGATGAAAGATTAGAATTTTTTTAAGTGTATAAAGGTTCATGATCCAAAAATATAATCTCATTTCCATGGATGCTGTATCCTTAATAATAATTACAGAGGAAAATGAGTACAAATTAGAAGATTCAGAAATGGAGGCTTTTTTTTTTGCAGGGGGTGGGTGGTGCTGATGCCCTTTCTGCAAAAGCAACACTAGCCTCAGAGGTGTCTGTCTGAAGGGACACTGTATAAAAGGGGGTAGAGAATATAAGAATCTGGATTGACAGATGTCCTTCGGCCAGGAGGAGATAGAAGGGATGAAAAAAATTAATATGCTGAAAAATTCCAATCTTCCACCACTCTGATGAATTCTGGATACCTCCCAGAGGGAAAGATGGTATTAGACTGAGGCTTGATGGCAACACCAGGGCAAAGCTGGTCTGGAGTGACCAAAGCCACAAGTCAAGGTGTGCTACATGTGGGTAGGGAGGGCTGGAGGTGGCATTGAAGGTTGTAAGAATGGACATCTGGTAACATAGATCTAGGTAGGCAATTGGTCGGGTCCAATGAGCTTAGTGGATAGAAGGAGATTGGTAGGGCACTCTACATAGATGGAAGATTCTAGAGTCTGAGCAAGATCCAGGCTCTAGGCTAGGACTTGGGATTTGAATCTAGCAGGGATAGGGAACCTGTGGCCTCCAGGCCTCATGTGGCTCTCTAGGCCCTCTAGGTCCTTTAATAAAAGGATTTGTTCTGTAAAACTTTGACTCAGTCAAAAGGCTGCACCCAAGGACCTAGAAGGACACATGTGGTCTGGAAGCCACTGGTTCCCTACCCCCGGCTCTAGTTTCTACAAATGACCCAGTTTGCCACCTTGACTAAGTCACTTCCTTTCTCTGAGCTTTAATTTTCTCTTTCATTAAATAGGAGTCCTGGACTAGATTATCTATAAAGTTTCTTCTACTTTTAGTAATCCAATTAAGGACTTAGGACAGGGTATGAGCCAGAGCAACACCAATGAGCAGTGTTAACAGGCTCTAATGCCACAGAAGAGGAAGTTTCTTCTCTCCCCTCTTTTATGCTCCTCTCTCACTGTGGCATGTTCAGGACTACCTGTGTTTATTGATCATTGTGAAACAGAGGCCAGATACCTACAAGTAGATCCTTATTTTGATCGAAGAAAGGACAGTAATTCTAGGAATATCTCTCCGATCCCCTAATAAAAACATATTTGTACAGTGCTTTTATTGTTTTTTTAAAGGAATCTCACAAACATGGAAAGATCACTGGATAGGGAGGCCTGGGTTTTTATCTCAGCTTTATTGATTCTGTGTGAATTCGATCAAATCACAATCACTCTTTAAATCTATTAAATCTGTAAAAGATTATATGGATAGATAGATGGATATAGACAGATAGATAGATAATATAATATAAATTCTTATATAATTGCCACTTTGATGAAGTTACTTCCTTTCTCTGAGCTTTAATTTTCTCAGGCTCACAGAGCAAAGAATTTAAGTTTTAAATCTGAAATGGCAATTATTGTATAAATATATATTTAATGCATTTATAGATACAATATATTCTATATGAATGTATATAATAAGTATATAGTATAATGGATATATAATATAATGGGTTTATAGATATAATATTGAATATATAATAAATATATATATATAGTATAGTGAATATGTATCCATTATACTATATATGTATTTATTTATATATGTATATGTATTTATTGTATCGACACACACACACCCCCATAGAGCACAACGTGTTGTAAGAGAAGGTCTGAAAATCAGGAAGATCTGGGTTCAAATCCTGTCTCTGATGCCCAGTATCATACAGTCACTATGCAAGTCACTAAACTGTTTAGTGCCCCCAGGCAATGTTGTAGGAATGCCAGAATAGATGCCAAGCTTGTTCATATAGATATTTCCTTACTGGGAGCTTCTAACACTGATGAAACCACTGGTTTTTTTGAAAACAGGCAAAGCAAATACAGTGAATAAAGTGGAACAGGGTAGATAAAAGTTCACTGGATTTAGAGTCATGTCTTGGGTTCAAAACTTGGCTTTGCTATGACCTTGGAAAAAGCACCCTGCCCTTGCCTCAAACCTCATAGGATTTAGTTTTTTCTATGATGAAGAGATTTGAACCATAAGACCTCTAAGGTTTCTTACAGCTTAGCTAGTCTATCATTCTAGGACTAGATAATCTCTAAGATTCCTTTCAGGCTCTGATCCTAAAAACAGCCTTCTAATACAGATAGATACTTTTTCAGTTCTAAAATTCTGATTCCTTAAGAGTTTTTTCCCCAAAAGATACATATGCTCTATTTTCACAAACTGTGAAACTAAGACCCAGAGAAGGGAAATAATTTTCCCAGATAAGCGGCAAAGTAAGGTTTATCAAAAACAAATGACCTCCCATGCCACCATGATTCCAGACTGCTTAGCATGAAAAACTCGGAACTGCAAACACTTTACCCCAGCTGATAGACAGATGGCCTAATGACCTCTCTCTAGTATTTGCTTGACACTGGGTAGGATAGCCTTCTGCAGGAAACATAGCCACAGGCTTGTGGGAATCTGCTTTGCCCGGGCAGAGCAGACAGAATTGAATGAGAAAACTCCAGCATATTTCAGGCACACATGCCAAACTGCCTGAAGGAGACAGATACTTTAGGAAAGCAAAGTTTTCTGAGGGACATGTCAGGGAAGATTTATGTCAAGGCAGCTGTGTGCTCTGCTTCCAAATCAGCCCTCCCCTGACAGGAAGGGAGAATCCAGGGAGGACATAAAGCATATGGGGGGCCCTACATAGTTCATCTCTCACTTGTAAAAAGAAGCGTGGTACAGGGGAAAAACACTGAATTTGGAATTGGAGGACCTGGGTTCAAATCCTGTCCATGCCGTTTGTTCCTTGTTTGACCTTGGCCAAGTTAAGTTTTTAGGTCTCAGTTTCTTCATCTGTAAATGATGATCCCACCCCTGTCCTGTCTCTGTGTCTTTGCACAGACTGTCTTCTCCAAGCTTGCCTTCTGAATTTCAGCTTTTCAGAATCCTTACTTTCCTTCAAAGTTTAGCCCAGGTACCACTTTCTACTCAAAGCCTTTCCTGATTCCCCCAGCAACTAGTACACCCACCTTCCCCAATTACTTTGCATTTGTCTTATATATTTATATATGCACATGCTTTGTTTTATTTGGGACCAGAGCATGATTTCCTTGGCAGTGGTAACTCCTCTCCTACTGTAATTTAGCACCTTCTGCATGACTTATTGTTCTGGAGAGTTACCAGAGACACTGAGAGGTTAAGGGTCTTAGCCAGGGTCACACAGCAGGTAAATGGAAGAGGCAAGACTCCTCTCTTTCTAATCCTGAGGTTTACTCTCTATCCATGATGCCATGTTGCTGCTCCATTCCACATCATTTCTCCCAATAGAATGTGGGCTCATCGAAGGCAGGAGGTGTTTCATTTCTCTCTTTGTATCCTCAGTGTTAGCCACAGAGAAGACAGTTAATAAATGCTTATGGATTGAGTGAGTTAGAAATTGAACTTGATCACCCTGAAGGGCCCTTTCCTGCTGCAAATATATGATGTGATCTAAGAAATGCTGTAGCTGAGGTAGTAACACTTTGGATGCCTCGTTCCAGTTCTATGCTACTGGGGAAGTCATGCCTCCTCTTTGGGTCTCAGTTTCCCAAAATGTAAATTGAAAAAATATTACAACACCTAAGACACGTGTCATTTTGAAGATCAAATGGGAAGGTATGTGTAAAAACCTACTTGACAACTTCATGGCCATATAAAGCCTTTTAGTGGCAGCGGCAGATGATCATAAGGGCTCTGATGACAGAACCTAAGTCAGGATTTAAGAACTAGTAGAGATGATCTAGTTCAATCACCTCATTTTACAGAGAAGAAAAAGACCCAGAGGCAAAGTGACCTACCTAAGGTCACAGAGGGGAGTCAGTGGCAGTCAGGGCTAGAACTCATATCTCAGCTCCTTAGCCTGACCTCTTTCTCTTGTCTCTGAACTGGGTTGTCTCAAAGTCCTGACCTAGGCATTCTTTTGATGACAGAGCTTTAGGGAGGCTCCTGCTTCATACGGGATGTTTCACAGGCCAAACTACTGCCCTTAGGTAGGGAGCATCTGCTTAAGGGGAAATTAGGGATGAGCCTACAGAATGTCTTGTAGCATGGTCCACTATCTTAGGAAAGAGATGTTCTTTCTGGTAACTGGCTGTTCAATATTTAAGCACAGCCATAGCCAAATAAGCCAAATAATTTAAAACCATTAAAGACTCTGAATATTGTCTTCAAACTAAGTGAATAATTTATGGGCTGAGCTGTAATAAAAGGAAAACCTAACACAGGGGAAACACACCCAGAATAAGAGATCGGGTTTCAGACTTATAAATAAATGAACACGCTCCATGAGTAAATGGGCCAGACAGTGTTTCTGTCTCTGGGTGTACACTTGTCACCAGGGAACTGAAAGGCAAATTGCTATGGAATAAGCCTGGTGCAGCTTGGCACCTGGCTCAGGATGGAGGCTGGAGATGTCTGTTCCTTGGGCAATGGGGAAGATGTCCTCCACACAAAAACCCCAGAAGAAGACAGCAATTAAACCCTGCTGTGAACTCCTGGATTCATCCCAGAGTGTGTTTCATTAGCAATAGTTTTGTGCATGGTACTATGTTAATACTCCTAGGAATAGGTAAACTACTTAGTAAAAGCAGACCTCAGACATCACACACAGTGTTGCACAAATTACCTGGGACAAAGTGAAATAATTAGATTGATTGCCGTATGATAAGCTTAAAATTTGCATCTTTAAGAAAATTATACCATATAATATGTTCTTATTTTTCTATAGTCATTTGTTTTAGATTGTTTGACATTGAATTTAGATGATCTTGACATGTATGCTTTAATTTTTCCATCATGAAACCACATCACATTGGAAACTAAGTGTACATTTCATAAACAATTCATTTTTCTAAGTCTGGCTTTGATTATTGTTCATTAATTTCTAATGAGGTTTGAATTTGGTGAGTTTCCAGGAAATAAAAGCATGTTGGTTTCTACCTTTTGGATAAATTTCTTAAGGTTTTGGTCACTTGTGGCATGGCATAATGCTGTCTTCCTGTTTTATAAATCCATTTGGAAATTTCTGTAATGCTGAAACAGCTGCTTCTAAGAAATTCTTCTTGTCCTCTTTCGATGAAAATATTTGATAGAGTTTATCATTTGTCTATAGGGGACAAAACTTTCACATTAATTTGAAGTAAAAATGAATAAATCTCCTAAATATATTGGGAGTGTTGTACCATTTATAGTTTGATGATGATATTTTAGAGTCTCATGAATCTTGTATACTGACGTGGATGTTTTACTGACAAAAATTTTGGTGTATCTTTGAATGAAAAAATGAGTTTCATCAATAAAAATTACCATTTTCATTACTCATTTCTATATCTTTTCTGGGACAAATCTTTTTCTTCATATCAATAACGAGTTTTGTTGTCTATTTTGCTTTTTTTCTCCCAAACTGGTCTTCTCATTGTTCTCTCAAATTTGAGGAGGCTAAACAACATTGAAAAGGATCCTTTAATACCACCTCTAGTTACTTATTCCCTCTGAAGGCTTTTTTCCCCTGAGAATTCATTAGGCTATTTTACAGCAATAGTTTTCCAGTTTGTGGCACTTTTTTCCATTTTCAAATTCATTTTCCTTTGTGCTTCAGTGTGAGGGATACTTTTTTACCCAGCTTGAATTATCCTCAAAATGCTGCCTTCCCCCACCACCACCACATTATCCCTGAATTGTTCTCATTGAAAACTACAACTGCTACATAGAAATATCCATTCAAAAAAAAACCCAAAGAATTAAAAGTACCAAAAAATAGAACAATGAAACTTTTGTAGAGCATAAAATAGAACACTCAATTGACAGAGAACCAACTAAGGGTGGGGAGCTCATCTAAACCTGGTTTCATCTGTTCAAAGTCAGACATTCTGAGTCAACCTAGCATTACCAGAAGCACCTAAATATGACCACTGCTATAACAAAACACAACTCTATCGGGGGCGGAGCCAAGATGGTGGCTAGAAAGCACGGATGTGCCTAAAGCTCTCCCCCAGGACCCTCTAAACACATATAAAAATGGCTCTAGAACTGCAGAACCCACAAAATAGCAGCGGGAAGCTGGACTCCAGCCCAGGATAGCCTGGATGGTCACTGGACCAACCAGACTGGGAGCCGGGTGGAACAGGCCCTAGCGCCCTGAATCAGTGAGCTGTGGCAGTTACCAGACTTCTAAACCCAGAAACACCAAAGACAACAGAGAAGGTTAGTGGGAAAAAACTGCAGGGGACAGAGTGAAAGGAGTTCACGATTCGGCCACCCCCTGGGGGGGCAGCAGAGGTGGTGCAGCTACAGAACTACAGCTGCAGTTGCTCTTGGCCATAGGCCAGTCTGGTGGGAGGAATTAAGTGGCAGATCAGAGCAGGAGTGCAGAACATGCTCAGATCTGAGTCGTGGTCTGGGTTGGTGGTTCTTGGGGGAGGAGGAGCTCTGGTGTGGCAGAACTTCTTGTGTAGAAAAAGCTCTGAAATCAACAGTGCAGCCCCTCAAGCTTGGGACAAAGTCCTCTCTACTCTACAAGCAGTCATACTCCAATGAAAAACTCAAGTGACAAGTAGTTGGCTGGGAACATGGCCAGGCAGTGTAAATAGACTCAGATTCAGACTTTGGAATCTGTCTTTGGTGACAAAGAAGACCAAAACATACAGCCAGAAGAAGTCAACAAAGGCAAAGAGCATACATCAAAAGCCTCCAAGAAAAACATGAACTAGTCTCAGGTCATGGAGGAGCTCAAAAAGGATTTGGAAAAGCAAGTTAGAGAAGCAGAGGAAAAATTGGGAAGAGAAAAGAGAGTGATGCAGGAAAACCATAAAAAAAACATGTCAATGACTTGCTCAAGGAGACCCAAAAAATACTGAAGAAAATAACACCTTAAAAAATAGACTAATTCAAATGGCAAAGAGCTCCAAAAAGCCAATGAGAAGAAGAATGCCTTGAAAGGCAGAATTAGCCAAATGGAAAAGGAGGTCCAAAAGACCACTGAAGAAAATACTACCTTAGAAATTACATTGGAGCAAATGAAGGCTAGTAACTTTATGAAAAATCAAGATATTATAAAACAGAACCAAAGGAATGAAAAAAATGGAAGACAATGTGAAATATCTCATTGGAAAAACCACTGACGTGGAAAATAGATCCAAGAGAGATAATTTAAAAATTATTGGACTACCTGAAAGTCATGATCAAAAAAGAGCCTAGATATCATCTTTCAAGAAATTATCAAGGAGAACTGCCCTAATCTTCTAGAGCCAGAGGGTAAAATAGCAACTGAGAAAATCCACCGATCGCCTCTTGAAAAAGATCCCAAAAAGGAAACTCCTAGGAATATAGTCGCCAAATTCCAGATCTCCCAGATCAAGGAGAAAATACTGCAAGCAGCCAGAAAGAAACGATTTGAGTATTGTGGAAACACAATCAGGAAAACACAAGATCTGGCAACTTCTACATTAAGTTATCGAAGGGCTTGGAATATGATATTCCGGAGGTCAACGGGGCTAGGATTAAAACCAAGAATCCCAGCAAAATTGAGTATCATGCTCCAAGGCAAAATATGGATTTTTAATAAAATAGAGGACTTTCAAACTTTCTCAGTAAAAAGACCAGAGCTGAATAGAAAATTTGACTTTGAAACACAAGAATCAAGAGAAGCATGAAAAGGTAAACAAGAAAGAGAAATCATAAGGGACTTACTAAAGTTGAACTGTTTTCTTTACATTCCTACATGGAAAGATGATGTGTATAATTCATGAGACCTCAGTATTAGGACAGCTGAAGGGAATATACATACATACATACATACATACATATATACACACACACACATATATGTATGTGTATATATATGTGTGTATATATATGTATATATACACACATATATATATATATACATATATGTATATATATACATATATATACATATACATACATATACATATATATATATATATATATATGTATATATATAGACAGATGGCACAGGGTGAGTTGAATATGAAGGGATGCTATCTAAAAAAATAAAATCAATATAAGGGATGAGAGAGGAATATATTGAGAGAGGGAGAAAGGGAGACATAGAATGGGGTAAATTATCTCACATAAAAGTGGTAAGAAAAAGCAGTTCTGTAGGAAGGGAAGAGGGGGCAGGTGAGGGGGAATGAGTGAATCTTGCTCTCTTTGGATTTGACCTGAGGAAGGAATAACATACACACTCAATTGGGTATCTTACCCCACAGGAAAGAAGGAGGAAGGAGATAAAAAAAGGGGGGTAATAGAAGGGAGGGCAGATATGGGGATGAGGTAATCAAAAGCAAACGCTTTCTAAAAGGGACAGTGTCAAGGGAGAAAATTGAATAAAGGGGGATAGGATAGGAAGGAGCAAAATATAGTTAGTCTTTCACAACATGAGTATTGTGGAAAGGTTTTACATAATGATACATGTGTTGTATCTTGAATTTCTTGCCTTTTTAGGGAGGGTCGGTGGGGAGAGAAGAGGAGAGAGAATTTGGAACTCAAAGTTTTAAAAGCAGATGTTCAAAAAATAGTTTTTGTATGCAACTAGGAAATAAGATATACAGACAACGGGGCATAGAAATCTATCTTGCCCTACAAGAAAGTAAAGGAAAAGGGGATGGGGGGAGTGGGGTGACAGAAGGAAGGACTGACTGGAGAATGGGGCGATCAGAATATATGCCATCTTGGAGCAGGGGGAGGGTAGAAATGGGGAGAAAATTTGTAGCTGAAACTCTTGTGAAAATCAATGCTGAAAACTAAAAATACTAAATAAATAAAAAAAACAAAAATAAAACAAAAAAAGAAGAAAAAAATACAACTCTATCAAAATTATTGCTTGTCCCAAGTAATTTGCACACTATAGCATCCCTGACAAATAAGCACCTAGTGTCTAGTGATCTTTACTGATGATATCATAAGGCAGTGCCCTACCTCAATTGCCGGATAAATGATTACCAGGAAAAGAAAAAAAAAAGAGATCGCAGACCCATAAAGATAGGAGAGATAGAGGGATACAGATAGAAGAGAATACATTTTGTAGAGCAGGTCTAAGAATGAAACCCACATACTCTGGCTTTAAGTCTAGTTTTCTTTACACTCTATTATTCTGACTGTACCCACCCTCTTGCCTTTGGGTAGATGAACATCCAAACCACCAAGAATGGCTGGAAATCTTATTCAATTTTTCATCTTAAAATCTCTTGACAGGGGCAGCTAGATGGTGCAGTGAGTAGAGCACAGGCCCTGGAGTCAGGAGGACCTGAATTCAAAGCCGGCCTCAGACACTTGACACATTTACTAGCTGTGTGACCTTGGGCAAGTCACTTAACCCCAATTGCCCTGCTTTCCCTGCCTCAAGAAAAAAAAAGATACAAAAAATATTCTTTGTTATATGGGATGACTGTTGGGAGAGGAGAAGGTACAGGAATACTGGAAGAAATTTAGGCAAGGCAAAAAATATCAATAAAAAAATGCATTTTTAGAAAGAAAAAAGAGGTTAAAATAAAAAAAAAATCTCTTGACATTATCTCTTCCACTCTCCTCCTTTCCCTTAGTTCCTGACAAAGAAGTGGTCCTTCTTGCAAAAGCCATCCCCCATATATGCACCATTGTCCCAATCTATCTTTTCAGCCATATTGAACACTGCTCTCCCTCTCACACTCTCTGTTCCAGCCAAATTGACTTTCTGTTCCTCACATGTGCCACTGTCTCTGTTCTATCTCTGTGACTTTGTACTGGTTACTCCCAATACCTAGAATATACTGTACATTTGCCTCTCCCTTAAAGATGGCCTCTCCGTTTAACTCAATCATTGTCTCCTGTATGATTCTATGCCCAATCCCTCGAAATGCTAGCATTGTCCCTCCCACTCTGCCTTGTATTGATTTCACTTTTTAAAATTTACGTGTGTTTATTTAGTCATTTTTCAATTGTATCTGGCTCCATCACCCCATTGGGAGTTTTCTTAGCAGAAATATTGCAGTGGTTTGCTGTTTCCTTCTCCAGCTCATTTTACAGATGAAGAACTGAGGCAACAGGGTTAAGTCATTTGCCCAGGGTCACACATCTAGTAAAAGTCTGAGCCCAGATTTGAACTCAGGAACAGGAGTCTTCCTGACACCAGGCCCAGTGCAACCTAGCCACCTGCTTTCCATTTATGTATGTATTTGTTGTCTCTCTCATTTGAATGTAAGGTCCTTGTAGGTATGGTCATTTTATTATTTGTACTTATATTCCAATTGCCTCACATAGTACCTGATAAATAGTAGGCACTTAATAAATACTTTATATTGATAGAGGTATTGATTCTTGTATGTTTCTAGAGGTGAAGTTTCTATGACCTCCCTGTTCTAGGGTTTGATCCTCTAAATGTTACAGTTCTCCTTTTCATCCACCCCAAATTTCTTCTTTTTCAAGTGAATCCTGTTTCGTTTTGCTCAGTCATCCCTGGACAATTGCTTAGCATCTGGCTCCCACAGACTTTGGAGATGACATTTAATTCTTTCTATTCCTTCTCCTTTAGAGCTAAATGAATATATTATGCTCTTTAATATCAACTGTGCTTTCTACGCAGGAGACAAGGCAGGATGAAAGCAATGGACATGGTTTTAATGATGCTCTAAACTCGGCACTATTGTCTCTGTACTGCCAACTCCATCTGCTAGAAATCACTGGGCACCTTGTCTGGGGAAGGACAGAGATTAATGAACCACAGTCATGCCAGGTGCTCCCTCCAAACCAGGCCAAAGGCCAACTGTTATCAGGGCAGCTTTGGGGAACAAAGATTATCTATCTAAAAGACAATAAAGCCCTTTAGTAGGTTGGACTCTAGGAATTCAAAATTTATAGGGACTGAGACAATGAATGGGATACAGATTGTCTCTACTTCGTCAGCGTGCACTCAATCAACAAGTATTCATTTAGTAATTTCCTACTCTGTGCCAGGCATTGCTCTAGGTTCTGGGGATACAAAGACAAAAATAAATCATTCCTACCTCCCAGGACTTTAACTTCTCATGAGATTAGGGGAATATGTACATTTATAACTTTATACAAAATATATATGAGGGAAATTTGTGGGGGGAAGGCATTAGCGACAGGTGAGTGAGTAGGAATAATTTCATATAGCAGGTGGCACTTGAGTTGACTTTGAAAGTAACTAAGTAGATCTTCCAAGATGTTGAAGTGTCTGGGAGCAGATTTCAGGAAGGAGAGATAAGCAGTCTCAAAGTACAAAGGCTTGGAGAAAGGAAATGGAGTGTTCCATGAGCAATAGAAAGAAGGCTCCTTTGCATGGATTGTAGAGAATGTGAAAGGGAGTGATATCTAATAAGGCTAAAGGAAGAGAGTCTGTGCAGCAATTTGACTCTGTAAACATAATTTCAAAAGGAGTGAATGTTCCAGATCAACCTGCAGTATTTTTGAAGTATCTCTGAATGACAAGTAATATGCTTACTGAAACTGATTCTTATCCTATTCAGTAAAGCAGGTTCCCTAGGAACTTCTAACCAGAAAATCTTGGCTAGTCGATAGTTCACATTACTGTTAATGTTTGGGTCTTTAAAGAATGACATGGCTGTGAACATGTTGTATAATTCAAATTGTTTTCCCCTCAAATTACGGGGGATAGAATGCTCCATAAGAACCAGTTGAGCCTTTAACAGAAAAGTAGGGAGAAGGCAGACCAACTATCCTAGGCTGAGAGCAAGTCATATCAACACATACTTCATATAATCATGAAATCTCTGAGTCAGAAGGGACCTTCAAGGTCGTTTAGTCTAATCTATAGCTAAATAGGAATATATTCCCCAATGTTCCTTAGAAGTGGCCATCTAATTTATACGTGAAGACTTTTGTGGTACAAAATCTACTGTTTCCTAAGGTAGGCCATTTCATCTTAGGATAGATTTAATTATTGGTAAATACTTTAAAAATTTTTTTGTTAATAAGATGAAATTTTAATTTTATTCTATCTTCTGCTTCTGATCTTTTTATTTTTAATTTATGGAATAAAACAATCATTTCCATAGTATAATGAAAAAAAATGATTGCAAATGAAACTGCAAATCCATAATGTACAATTTGCTATTCCTTTTAAATATATAATAAAGTTATCATGTAAATTTCTTTTTTTTTCTTTATTTCCCCTCCCTCACCCCCTGCCCTAGAGATGGCTGCAATTAGATACAAATGGACCAGGAAACCTGTCTCTGTTTCCTTCCTTCCCCCACTCTTATTTCTGCCTTCCTGAGCCAATATGAACACAATACATAGTTCAAATGCTTGAAGAAACGTAATATGACCATTCCTTAACCTTCTTTTCTTCAAGGGAATAATTCCAAGTTCTTTCAACCGATCTAGGTGTTGTATGGTTGAAAGTACTCTGACCATACTTGTCTCTCTCCTCCAGACGCATGTTGGTTTTCAATGCATATCCCAACATATGATATCTAGAACCAAATCATTTGTATTCAGCGTGATCCTAGGAAAGGTGGGGATAGAAAGAGTTGTATACATAGGACTTACATACATGAAATAAGTATAGAATGATTCAGGAAATTAAAACAACATATAACATATGATTAAAGTTGTCCAAAATACAAACATTAAAGAAGAGGGAAAAGTCATTGTGAGCTGAAATTGTTAAGGTACTTTTAATGAACAAGAGAGCTGTTGGGATGGGCCTTGAAGGATGGGTAGAATCTGACAACATAGAGAAGTGGGCATGTCACAAGAACAGCTAAAATGGAAGCAGAACTTAGCATGAAATTTTACACACATACACACACATTTACTTATGGGAAATGGATGGGGGACAAGAAGAGACAATGAGGGGAAGAGCCTAAGCAGAGGGTAAGTACGTAGGATTCATGCAGTATAAGGCTGTAGAGATAAGAGAAATGACTGTCAAGTCAAAAGTTAAGACTCTATGAGTCCAACTTCTGTACTCACGTATAGCCTTCTGTCTGAGCTCAAATTCAGGTTTTGGTTTTACTACTGAAGGGCAAAGCCTCAGAGAGGTTCAATGATATCACCCAAATCAAATGTACTTTCAAGGCTAAATCAGGAACTGAAATCTGATTTTACTGGGTTTGGGAAAGTTTCTGCTATACCAGTATTTCCCATTGTCAATTAATCAAATATCAAAGTGATCAGATGCAGAGCTGAAAGGGAACATAAAGTTCATCTAACTCCATTTTACAGAAAAAGAAACCAAAGCTCAACAAAGATTATTGACTTGGCCGGTGTCCCACAGATGGGATGTGGCTGGTAGTAGAGGGTAATCCTGCTTCTGGATGGTACTAAGCACAGGAAAAGGGAGCTACCTGTGAGAGGGAGCACATAGTACAGTACACTATTGTACATTGAGAAAAAGGTAGAAAGTTATTTCGTTATTGTTTGATTGTTTCTTTCTTTCTAGTATTTATTAAATCAAGACCTTTGACAGCAATTTTTTCCCTGACTATTAAAAATGTTTCCATGGAATTGTGTGGAAACATTTATCTTAGAACATGTTTTGGGGACACATCCCTGTTTTGTGGCAGTAAATCCTTTGGTTGGATTAAACTAGTCCCATCAGGTATATAGTTGTAACGGGGCTGAGGTCATGCCCTTTGACTTCTCTGGTCAGAGGGAGGATGGCACAACTGAGTTCTGGAAGGGCCTACCTCTGGACTTGCTCCTTCTCTTCCGTCTTCCTGATGATGCATTACGGAGAGCTGGCTGGAGCTGGCCGATCTCGATGGGAGTGTTGGTACGGAAACTCTCCTTGAACTTCTGCATCAGGGATTCCACGGTTTCCTGCGTCACCTCAGCAGCTACAGGGTGGGCAATGGGGCCAATGTTAAGGTGGAGTGGACACCCAATATGATATAGTTTACCAGCCCTAGACCCCACCCTCATACCCAATCACAGTGATGATGATAATAAAATAACACTTCTAATAATCAGAATGCAATAGTCATTAAAAATATCTAGAGGTTTTCAACTAGAAGGGACTTGGAAAAATGAAATGTTAGAGCTGGAAGAGACCTTGGAACAACGGAATGTGAGAGTTGAAAGAATTCTTGGAACAACGGAATGTTAGAACTGGAAGAGACCTTTGAATGATGGAATCCTCGAACTATAAGGGACCTTGGACCATAGAATCCTAGAGCATGAAGCAAATAGGAGTCAGTGAGGGGCACAACCTTTGCACTCTTCACTGAAGATCAAACCACAAACTTTAGGCTCATTACCACCATGCTCTAACCAAGTGATTGAACAAGTATGGTAAATAATATTGGCATTAAAACAAGCCACTTGGAAGAAAATTATTAGCTAACTATCACATTCCCCACCCCTACTTTGCCCTCAGAGCCAAACTGGATTGGTACCAATAGATTAGTCTACAAGGAAGTTTTAAAATGGGAGGGAGCTGAAAGGGACCGATGTGGGGGGATGTTTGGAAGGGTAGAGGAAAAAGGAAAGAATGAAGTGAGACAAAAGGAAAGAACAGACTGGGGCAGAGGAAGGAACCCAGATATGAACAATAGGAAGAGAGAGGTAACACACACACACACACACACACACACGCACACACACACACACACAAACACACAATGGCAGAGGGCCATTTTTGTTAGTCAGGCTTCCTAAGACAAGCTCTTCGTAGAAATAATCAGAACTAGCTGGCTCTCCTTCCTCTTCTCCCTCCCTCCTGCAGGATCAGTAGTTTCACCCTCAAATCCCATACCCCAGACTTATATCCTGCCCAATGCCATGAGATGGCTGGACATGTTAATGATGCCTGTTTCTTTGAAGGGGTTTCACCAGCCCTGGAGATAATACACCTGAAATGTCTTAGAAATGCCAGTTTCTAAGGAGCTCCATTCCAGGGCATGCTTATCGGCTCAGACAGATGCGTCTGTAGGACAGACTGATACTCAGGAGGCAGAAGCGGCTGGGCAGACAGACATTTCTGACAATATGCAGGACGTTCAGGGCAGCATCCCTGAGACCCCATCTGTTGGGAAAAGCTGTGTTTGCTAAAGAGGAGAGCAGAATTGGTAATGCAAATTAACAGGCAGGATGTATTATTCTGTCTTCCTTCCCTCTCCCCTACCTCCTTCTTCCCTACTTTCCTTATTCAGACTTCTTTAACTCCTTGATGTCCAGGAGTAAGACTTAGACTATTGTGTAGTTCAGAAAGGACCACGGGATGCTGAACACAGCTATAATAGTATACCTTTGATGCCAAGATATTGGAACACTTGGGAAAGAAGCAATGCCTAGGAGCTGTGAAGGTCAATTCCACGAATCCTCTATGCATGAGACTGAGAGAAAAAGCAAACAGATCAAGGCCAAATGGAAAATAATTAGAAGATCCACAGTGTCTTTGTGTCCTGAGCTGGACCTAGGCAAAAATATTTCCTGTTGAGTAGGGGCTCTTCCTTGTACCATCTCTATTATATATGTTTCACATGCTGCTCTTACCCTTCCAGAGTCACCCAGACCCCTTTCCCCCTAGACCTTCCCTATATGTTCTTACCCTTTCCCTTCCCTATCAAAAGGAGCTTAGTGTATATTCCATTCTCCTAGGGTCTATCTCAGTGCTCTACGACAGGTAGCTAAATATAGCCCACAATTTTGCCCCAGCACCTTAGCAAATATTAATGCCTTTTTGTATTACCACTCCAATGTAGCATACTTGCATTGAATAGAGGACCTCTGGATACAAAAAGCCGTAACTCAGTTCCCTTGAGAATGAATGTATTCATTCTTTCAATAAATATTTACTGAATGGCTATGCTGTAAAAGATTTTCTGCTAGGCCTTGTGGGGGATATGGAAAGGAGTTACACAAAAAGACTAAGGAAAGGTTCCTTTCTTTAAGGATAATGTATTTAAAGCTGGAAAGGTCCTTAAATATAAACTAGTCACGGATTTTTTTAAATAAATGAGGGAACTGAGCCCTGGAGAAAGTTAGTGGCTCGTTCTGATTCACAAAACTCTTAAGCAGCACCATCAGACTGAACTAAAGGACCTCTGACTTACCTAGGAGACTTTTTTGTTTTGTTTGTTTTTTACTATACCACACTGTCAAACACCAATTCACCTTCTAGAATGGGAGATACAACACATGTATAAATAATTAAAATGCCAGTTCAGTGTAAAAGTTTTAAGAAGAGTATCTTATGTGATGTTAGGGTTTTTTTTTGTGGGGGCTGAGGATTCGTTTGGACTTAATAGCACCAGGAAGACTTCATGGAGAAGGTGCCATTTAAGCTAGACTTTGAAGGACAACTAGGAAATTACAGCTTCTTAGAGTTAGGAGGTCATCTAGTACATCAAAGGTCATCTAGTACAACCCATACATACACACAAAAGAATCCTCTCTACAGAATATGTGACAAGTCATCATCCTGTCCCTGCTTGAAAGCATCCGGAGACATGCCATCCCACTACCTGCTGAGGATGAGGTAGAAAAGAATGCTTGAGGCAGATGGAGCAAACAAGTGAGAAAGGAGTTGAGACCAGGATGTTACCAGCCAGAAAAGGGATCAAAGAAGACAACTGGACACAAATGGTGCCCTAAGGGTTAAGAGTGACTTTTCCAGTACTTTGTGAAGCCCCTGGTTCATTCTGTAACCTGAAGGCGTCCCAAAGGCCTTTCCCCCTCATCTTGAACCTGTACCAAAAGAATTGCTTTTGTCTCCCTTATCCTGTGTTCCCCGGGTCCTTTAAATTTTAGACTGTATCCTTCTGCCCTATCCTTAAATCCTTAAACCATAAAGAATTCCCTTTATCTTCTTCATCCTATCCTTTCTTGTCCTGTCTTTAATTTTTAACCTCCATAAAAACCATTAAAACTATATCACCATTTGGAAATCTCTATATAAGAACAACACCCCTAGATATAGGCATCTCACTTAGCTTTCTTGACAAGGAGGACTGTGGTGCTTTTTCACGTAAAATAAAAAGCTCTCATTGGCTAAAAGAGAAGGTCTAAATGAATTCTTTCATGCCTGAACCCTGCTCTCCCAAAAACTCTGCCCTCAACACTGAGACAGCCCTTGCTACTTTGGGACAACGGATTATTAGGAAGTTTTTATATTAAACCTAACTATACCTTTCTGCAACTTGCACATTATTCTTAGTTCTTCCGTGAGACTGAAGCAGAACAAGTTTAGAGGTAGTTGGTAGAACAGGGGATAGAATGCTAGGTCTGGAGTTCAGGAAATTTTGAGTTCAAATCCAGCCTCAGATGCTTATAACTGTGTAATATTGGGCAAGTCACTTAACCTTTTTTTACCTCAGTTTCCTCAACTGCAAAATAGAGATTATAAGAGTACTTACCTCCCAGGGTTATTGTGAGGATCAAATGAGAAAATGTTTGTAAAAAGTACTTAGCATAGTGCCTGGAACATATAGGCACTTTAAGAATGTTTATTTCTTCTCTCCCTTCCCTTTCCCACATGAGAGCTATTTAAATACCTGGAAATATCTATTATATCCCAACCAAGATTGCTCTCAGCAAGGCTAAACAGTTTCAGTTACCTTTACTGGTAATAGAGATATAAAGTTACCTTTACAGCTTATAGGGATCTACACTAAAGATAACTTAGGCCAATGCCCATTTCAGAGGTGAGGTAACTGAGGCCCAGGGAATTTAAGGGATTTTCCCGAGGTCACCCAAAGAGTAACTAGCAGACTCAGGATACTCATATGCCATGATTTTGAGGCTATTCGCCATCTTGGTTTCCATCATCTAGATACTCTCTGGCTTATTAATTCCCTTCGGAAATGAAGGAAGCGAACCCTCTTTTACTGAGGTAGTTTAACCAGGACAGAATACCTGACCAGTTATGAACAGGATTATCATTTTCCCTTTCCTCTCAATGCAATATAAGGCTATATTTTTTCTCTTGGCTGTCAAAGCACACTACTAACACAGACCTAGGATCCTGCTAAAACCCCCAGATCTTTTTTTCAAATGAACTGTTATCTAGCTATGCTTAAGTAATCTTGTACCAGTGAAGGTGATTTTTGAATCCAACTTTAAGACTTTATACCTATCTAAATTAAATTTCACCAGAGTAAACTCAGTCTATGTTCCTAATCTGTCAAAAGCATTTTGAATTCTGACCCTTATCCAGTGTATTAGCTATCCCTCCCAGATTTGCATCATCTGCAAATTTGATAAGCATGCCATCTGTGCCTTTATACCCATAATTAATTTAAAAAATGTTAAACAACAGAGAGCAAAGCAGTGATTGTGGGAGCCCTCCATTTAGGATTTTCCAAATTGTCTTTGAATTATTAATGGCTATTCTTGAGGTAGAAACATCCTAACCATTTTGAACCCACTCAATCACACTATCGCCTTCTCTTAAATTTCTCCATCATTCCCCACAAAGATAGAAGGAATATAATTGTTCAAATGCTCCGCTAAAAAACTACATACACAATGCTTTTGGAGTTTTCATAATCTACCAATCAGTGCTCATATCAAAACTAGAAATGGGGATACTGTGGCATGACATGTTTTTGATGGAGACATATTGACTGTCTTTGATCACTGCTTCTTTTTCTAGATGTTCGCTAACAACCTTATTAATAAAACATTCCACATCTTCTCCAGAAATTAAAATCAAGGTTTAGGTAACTCAAGTACAAATTAGAAAGATAGGAAAACAGGATATTTGGGGATTAGAACAACTGAAGGTCAGGGTATATATAAAGAAGTAG
This sequence comes from Trichosurus vulpecula, assembly GCF_011100635.1. Lineage (NCBI taxonomy): Eukaryota > Metazoa > Chordata > Mammalia > Diprotodontia > Phalangeridae > Trichosurus > Trichosurus vulpecula. The sequence goes on from NC_050575.1 coordinate 118,812,473, forward strand.
GAGATAAGGCTGTGTGTGTAGTGTGGATATGGAATATGGATACAGAGGATCCTGAATGCCTATTTAATAAATGTGGACTTTGTTCAATAAGCAATGGGGAGTTGTAGAATGTTTTTGAGTGGCATAGGGTCTCCTCATCTGAGCTATGAAATTGGGAAATTCATCAGACAGGTTTGTGTGAAACTGGGGTAGGGAAGACGAACTGAGGTGCACTGAAGGTAGCAAGAGCAGTTAGGTGGTTTGAATAGTCCAGCCAATGGTAGCAAGTTCTTGAACAATGGAAACAGCATGGGAATGGATGACAGTGACAATATTGAGCCATTCCCACTGGTTTGTGATCAGAAATATTCATAGGATGATGGTCATGATAGCTAGCATTTATATGGTGCTTTAAGATTTACAAAGTGCTTTATAAATATTAGCTAATTTGATCCTTGCAACAACCTCATGGAGTATGGTCTACTGCTATCTCCATTTTACCAATGATGTAATTATCAGGCAGGCAGAGATAGGTTGTGACTTGCCCAAGGTCACATGACTAACAGCATCTGAGGCAGGATTTGAACTTAGGTCTTCCTGACTCTAGTTCCAATGCAATATACACTGTCATTTAGCTACTTCTACCTACAAGGTCAAGAAGGTTTTACAAAGCTTTGGCCCTTTGAGTGAATCCAAACTTCATGTTTTAAGAAGTTTGGATTCAAAGGGTCACACTTGAGGACTAGAGGGCCACATGTGGCCTTGAGGCCACAGGTTTCCCACCCCTGCTCTAAAGCCTGTAGAATCCATGGAATCTGAAAGCCTGAATTCTAGGCTTTGTTCATCTTTCTGTGATGTTGGGCAAGTGATATCTCCTCTCTGGTCCTCAGTGTCTTTCACAGTCCAAATGAGGAGGTTGGGCTAGCTGGTGCCTCAGGTCCCTTGTACCTCTAAGATTTTATGATTTCCTCCACCCCTAAAGGATGGAGTGAGTGAGAAGGGGGAAGAGAGACTTTGCCCAAGATGACACAGCTTGTTTTAGTAATTTTAAACGTATATAACACATGTGTACATATATATGCACATATACATGTAGACACACGTATATATGCAGATATACATGTCCTAATAGTGTATATATACATCTATACATATGCACATAGATGTATATACATATTTACAATGGTGCACATGTATACACATCTACATATGTAACACACATATATAGATACATATATGTATAGATTTAAAAGTATCTCAAAAAGCTATGTTTATTCCTCATAACCTCTCCTGAGTCTCTCCCTGTTGAGAACAGTGAGACACCATCCTATCAGTCTGGCAAACTCAACAGATGGAGTTTCAACTGAGCAACACAGCAAAACTGGAAAAGCAAAGTGGGGAGAAGGAAAAAAAAACCTAAAACACCCTTGTAATTGACAAATGAGAGACTGTCATGCTTAATGGAAACAGATGACAGTGGCCTGCATAGAGAGTATCCATGGGATTCCCCCACAGCCTAGGTGGAGGAAGAGGAGGGTCTTAGCAGCAGGATGTATGTGTAGGGATGGAGAGAGGCGGAGAGAAGGTGGTGACAGGATCTGCTCCTTTCCAGAGACCATGCAGGCGCTAGCCATCAGATCGCTGCTGAGGACTGAGGAGTAGTACACGCTGTGTATGCCCGTCGCTCATTGCCAACAACCCGCCTGTGATGACACCCATAGGCTATTATCTATCTCACTTTCCCCCCATGTATTCTGGAGTACTCTGCAATGGCTTGGCTTATGGCTCTGCCTTCAGTAGCCTCGCTGCATTTTTTAAGTCCCTGATTTAGTTTTGAACACTCATCAAACCAAGAACATTAGTACTAGTGGCAGATGGCAGGATAATACAAGTTGCCACCCCTTTCTATCCTGTCTAGCAGTTAGTGCTGGGTGTCCCACTGATGCAGTTCCTGTTTAACCTCTAGGAGCCCTGAAATTCCTGGACTGTTGGTCTGGTTCTCTCTTTAGGCCATCTGGTCAATGAAGCTCAATCAATCTTGATAGGAAGAAGATCAGTTATTGTGGTCATGTCCTGAGCCAGTAGCTCAGCTTGGCTTAAAACATCCCGATGACTCCAGTGAGACCTCATCTGTGCCAATGGGTAAGGGCAAGGGTTCAGTCCATGTCCCCATTAATCAGTTCAGTCTCATTAGACTGGTATGCCTGGAGCACTAGGCAATAGGTGGAAATTGCAAGCCAAACAAAGTAACAATTCCACATAGCCAGCATGCAATCTCTCACTCAGCTTTCCTCTGCATGATAGCTGCTGCTTGAGCAATACCCCTAGCAGGTGTCCTTACCCACAGTCATAATCTCAGCTTCCTTTGGCACCTGAACTATGGCCTGTTATGCATAATGCACAATGCATAGTTGTGCCCAGTCACTTAAATGGAATGTTTACAGGACCATGGGTTCTAGACCTAAGGGAAAGACAGAAGATAAGGATAAGCATTTCTACTTTTGGGTTTAGTTGGGGAGAAAAGACATATACATAAAGACATAAAATCAGGAGGCATCTTATAGAGACCATCTGATCCATCCTCCCACCCAATGCAAGAATCTGCTGGAGAACACTTACAGAGAAAAGACTAATAGGAGACAGATATCTCAGGAGAAAGAGCACTAGGAAAGGAGTAGGGGCACTTGGGTTATAGTCCTACCTGGCTGCACTGCTCTAGACCTTTCCATCATACCTCCATATTGAGTAATCTCTCTTACCCTCTACCCCTTTCAGCTTCCTTTTGGTGTGTTGTCACTCACCACTAAATTGTAAGTTCTTTGGGGAGGGACTGTCTCTTTTCAGATGTGTATGCCCTGGACTTTTCACAGTGCCTGGCGCAAAGTACTTAACAAATATTTTGGGATTGTCATTAATGAGCTATAGTACTTCAGGCATCCTCACTTTCCACAGCTCTCATATAAGAAATTTGGACTATATAACTCTAAATTTCCTGCCCAACTTTAACATTCTTCATTTAAGCTTAGCCTTCAGTCACATTATTTGTTCTAAGGTCCTTTCAAGATCTGGAAATCGACATTGTAAGTTCCCTTCCAGCTCTAGGTCTACATTCTATCATTCTATATTCTTCAGTCCTACCCAGTTATGACAATTGATGTCCAAAAGTGCCTTTCAGATCTAACATCTCATAGTTCTAGGTGAAAATTAAGTATGTCAATACATCTAGAAAATGTTATTTTTGCCCAGGAAAAATGACCCTGAAAACCCTGAATGGTTTGATGGTGACCTCAGCATATCACAATGCCTACAGATTAGGTATGTGACACAGATGCCTTAGGCACTGGGATCAATCAAAGGGGATACTGGGTCTAGTCCCCCTGCCTTTGGCTAGGGGAATATTCTATCATTCACTTAAAAAATGCTCACTGAGCACCTATTATAAGAAAGGGCGAAGGGAGGGATTTTTCTCCAGCAGCATATCAGTCTGATTGTACATCAGACAGGGGCCACAGGTTCAGAGGACTGACCATGATATTGATCTTAGTTAAAGATTTGGAAAATTGTGATTCCTTCCTTCCCCTTTCATATCACCATCACTGCAGAAGGAGAAGAGGACTGGCTGAATTAGAACTCAGAGCCACGATATAGTGTTATTTCTTTCATAAGTTACTATGGCTGAAAAAGTCCACATCTGGTGGCCAACTTTCTGATTAGCTTTTCTTGCCTTAGCCATGCAGATCCTTGGATAGCAATCTCTTAGTTCTGCCAGACATTTTCCAGATTGGTAGTATTTACTAGATCTAGGTAAAATGGAATATACATACATACATACATATGTATATGTATATATATATATGTATATATGTATGTATATACGTACATACATATATACACACATATGTGTATGTGTCTGTGTATATGTATGTATATATAAGGCATATACGTACACGTATGTATATATGTGTGTATATATATTTATATGTGTATACGTATATATCTATACATTGCTGTTATTGTTGAGTTGTTTCAGTCATGACCTACCCTTTGTGAGCCCCATCTGGGGTTTTCTTGGCAAAGGTATTAGAGTGGTTTCTTATTTACTTCTCCAGTGGATCCATTTTATCAGGCAATCAGAGATTAAGTGACTTGCCTAGGGTCACATTCCTACTATGTGTCTGAGGCCAGATTTGAACTCAGGTCTTCCAGACTCCAGGAGCCATCTAGCTGCCTCTATATATACATACGCACACATGTTTGTGAGCATGCGTGTGTGTGTGTGTGTGTGTGTGCGCGCACATGTATGTATGGCATAGCCCTTGAACTCATGCTTCCTTTAAGCCCCAATTAAAATCCCACCTTCTACAGGAAATCTTCCCCAACACTTCTTAATTCTAGTGTCCTTCCTCTATTATTTATTTATCTATCTATCTCTCCTATATGTAGTTTGCTGTGTGTATATTTCTTTGCATAGTCTCCCCCATCAGACCATAAGTTCCTTGAGGTCAGGAGCTGTCTTCTGCCTCTTATTGTGTCCTGAGCACCTAGTACAGTGACTGGTATATAATGGGCATTTAATAAATGTTTGCTGATTAATCACGCAGCTTATGCTTTGGTAGGGGAGAGAAATCATTTCTGAAACTCCTCTTTGACAACTGTTTTTCATCAGCTCATGAGCAACTCAAGAAATTCAGTCTCATTACTTGTTGTTTGCACTTTATTTTTGACTCCCAAAACTATAGGATTAATCTTAATCATCTAAATGAGTGGCTCTCAAACTTTTTAGTCTCTGGATCTCTTTTTATTCTTAAGAAGTATTGAGAACTCCCCCTTCCACAGAGCCTTTTATTATGAGTTACAGAGATCAGTTCTTATCCTATTAGAAATCAAAACATCTTAGAATTACTATGAAAATAGTTTTGATCTCATGTACCCCCTGAAAAGATCTCAGGGTCTCCTGACCATACTTTGGGAATGGTTGAAATAGCTATGAATTCATACCTGAATTCGTACCTGAAGAATTCTGGCTCTTTCCAAAATCATCAGATTCACTTTCAGAAGATAGGGATTTGCAGTCTTTACAGAATGATGGCTACAAGCTCTAAAGGCAATTTGCAATTGGGATTGCAGAAATGTTTTAAACCATGGCAACCTTTCAGGACTGAGTATATAGCCTCCTAGGCTATATTCTTTAACAGGAGACACCATGTTTTTCAAAATGTCTAACTTGTGGTCTATTTGTTAAACACCAAGAATATTAGTATAATAGGATTTAGAACTAAAAGGGACCACAGAAGTCCCTTAATCAAACCCACTCACATTTCACTCAAAGAATTTTTCCTCTATTCCTGACCTTCCCTCCCCTGCCACTCTAGTTAAAAGTTCATAGGATCATAGCTATAGAACAAGAGTCTTAGAGGTTGCCTAGGGAATCCCCTTGTTTTATAAATGAGGATACTGAGGTCCAAAGGGCTTAAGTGACTTATCCAAGGTCATACAGATGGTAAGAAGCAAAGGCAAGATTTTAGTATTTTGATGCCCAAAGTAGCACATTCCTGGTTTTACTTCCTAAAAATCCTTGGGTATTCAAATGAGATAGAAACTATGAAAGGCTATGAGAAAATGCTCTCAGACACCTGCTCATGGTATATATGCTGGCACAAAGACATACTCAGCCTGAATATCTATTGCATCTCAAAAACTTATTTCAGAGAAGCATTTGATACTTCATAGTCTCGATCTCATGCCCATAAAGTATCATGACTTCTATTTCACTGATGGGAAAACTCAGATTTCCAGGACTGATATAATGTGAATTGTGATGCAGGATTACTGGATAAGCATGAAAGCAAAATTCTGCAAAGATGCAAGGGATCCTCCAAAAAACCCGGGTGGGAGGGTCCTCTGTTTCCTAAAAGCACTCAGAACTTGCAATGGAGACTGATTTCCTCTGACCCAAGTATCAGGCCATGGAGCTGACAGCAGATTCAGAAGTAAGAATACAAGTGAAAGTTACTGCCAATTTCCTCTGCAAGCAGGCTCTTGGCTTTGTAGAAAGTTATCTTTTTTAACTTGATTCTCTGTCATGCCTCAGAGCCCAGAGGTGAGCTCTTCCTCACATCATTTGAAACAATTTCAGCTATTTCTGAGTTATACTTTAAAACTCTTATTTCTTTGCCATTATTATTATTTTAAAAGCAATTCAAGATGTATGTATACTTGGATAATTCGAGAAATGGATAAATTTCTAGTGTTTTATTATCTATTTATCTTGTAAGGGTAAGAGAGGAGAACAGGGAATGGGGAGAGAAGTAAAAATATCTAAGTTGTTCTAAAATTGCCTTAGCACACACTGTTCAGGAAATGTCCTTCTACTAAGGAGCACATACAAGGAGGGAGCAGAGCATTGGATTGGTATGACTGTGGTTGCTGCTACCCCATCGGCTTGGAGCTTCTTCTTCCTTGTTGTTTAAATTGAAGACAAATACTCTTGATACCCCAAGATAGTGATAAATTTAAACATATGAAAGTCAACAAGAGGAAATATCAAGAGATTTAGGGTGAAATAAATGTAACTGCTTTGTAAATATGTCCCACTTCTCAACATTAAAATCACATGCATTGTACATTTAAATATCTTGACAATGAACAGTATGAGGATGAGTTACAGTACTGCTAAGAGGTCCAAAGGATTGCATGGATTGATTTACAAGTTTCCGATTTTAGATCTTCAGTTGACAGGGAGAGAAGGGTGTGTGTGTGTGTGTGTGTGTATGGATTTGTGTTCCTGATTTATGATTTCATTGGCAGGAGATACTTTCAGTGTGGAAAGCCCATTTACCAAAATTATCTTGGGTCTATTATGTTACTATTTTGTATATACCCAGAAATACATAGGTTTCCTCCATCCTTCTTTTTGCCTTTGTAAGTTTCCAGAGGGAAGGGATGGTTTCAATTGTCTTTGTGTTCCTAGCACCTAGAGGCATATTAAATCCCTGTTAATTGATGACAATGTAGATCAGTATTTGTTCTATAGCACAGTATACTCCTACATAATTGGTGGTGGGAGGATGACTTTAGATTTGGTACTTAGAGTTTAAGTGACTTGTCCAGGGCCACACAGTCAATATATATCTGAAGTGGTGGTGGTCGTGGGAAATTTAAATTAATGTCTGACCTTGAAAAGATGGAAAGGGAGAGGGGAGGAGGAGGAAGAGGAAGAAGTAAAGGAAAGGGAAAGGGGAAGGAGAAGATGGGGAGCGAGAGGAAGAGAGGAAAGGAAGGAGAAGAGTGGAAGGGGAAGAGTTGAAGGGGAGGGGAGGGAAGGTAGAGAGGGAATAGCAATAAAATGATAGACATTTATTAAGTGCCTACTACAGGCCAGGCACTGTGCTAAATATCGGGAAAACAAAAATAGGCAAAAGATAGTCCCTGTCCTCAAGGAGCTCACAATCTAATGGGGGAGATAATATAACAAATAAATATATACAAGCAAACTATATAGAAATAAATAGGAAATAATTACCAGAAGGAAAGCACTAGAATTAAGAGGCATTGGGAAAGGCTTTCTGTAGAAGGTATAACATTAGTTGGGACTTAAAGGAAGCCAGAGAAGCCAGTGTGTGGAGATGAGAAGAGGAAACATTCTAAGCACAGCACTAAACATTAATTAAGCACCTACTTAATAAGAAGAGGAGAGAAGGAGAAGGAACAGAAGAGAGGGAGAGAAGGGGGGGGGAATATTTTTTTTCTTTTTTATATGACCCATGAAAGCCTAGAACTTTAGTTGATTAGTCAATGCTGGCCCTTGATAAAGGTTTAGACTTGAATCAGCCAAACATTTCTCTTTCTGATTCTGACTTAAGAGTGTTCACGCATTTGTCACTTATATCTTCTAGGTCCTAAAGTTAAAGGATCACGTCTACACTTTCATTTTTATCTGCCAATGAAACCTAGCACTTCAGTTGCTCAGTCAACACTATTTTAATTGGCGACTGCAATGGTGATCAGACATTACCACTCATGGGCTTTGTGTTTCCAATTCCTGATTTAATCTGTGATGATTCCGTCTCCCTCTTGTATAAATGTTTATGTGGAGAAGAATTCATAGATATAGAAATATCAATATCTAGCTAGAGAAACTGATATATGTATGTGTGTGTACAAATATATATATATATATACACACACATATACATGAATATAGTATAAATATATGTAGTATTCAGTGAATGGTTCATGCATGCAAGAAAACACACACACACACACACACACACACACACACACACACACACATATACTCTCAAGCTTTCAAAGCCCTAAATAACCTGAATCCTTTCAACTTTAACCATAATTTTTTACTCTTTACTTCCTACCTGCCATCTTTAGGAAACAATGACACTGGCCTCCTTCCTCTTACTTGCACAGGACACTCCCCTTCAGGCATTTTCACTTACTCTTCCCCTTGTCTAAAACTTTCTCCCTCCACATCTGAATCTCCTAGCCACCTGGTCTTCCTTCTACCTTCTATAAGAAACCATTCCCAGTTCCCCTTAATTCTAGTATTCTAGTGCCTACTTTCTACTTCCTGTTGATCTTTTCCCATTTTATTTTATATATACATAGATACATACATATACATCCATGTACACATACACACATGTGTGTATGTGTATTTCTTGCTCATGCATAGTTGTTTTCATATTGTCTTCCCCATTGGATCTGAGTTCCCTGAGACTGGCTTTTGCTTTTCTTTTTATCCTTAGCACTTAGCACAGACCCTAGCATGAAATAAGCACTTTTTGTTGTTTAGTCGTTTTAAGTTATGTTGACTCTTCATGTCCCCATTTGGGGCTTTCTTGGCAGAGATATTAGAGTGGTTTGCAATTTTATTCTCCAGCTCACTTTACAGATGAGGAAACTGAGGCAAGCAGGGATAAGTGACTTGCTCAGGGTCACACAGCTAGTAAGTGTCTGAAGTCACATTGAACTCAGGACCTCTTGACTCCAGGCCTGGCACTCTATTCACTGTACTGCCCAGATGCCCCAGGTTAAGCATTTAATAAATGTTAATTGGTTGATGTGAATTATATGTGTGTATGTATGCTTGTGTGTGTATACACACACACACACACACACACACACACATTTTTACACATGCCTGCCTGCCCATATTTGTTTGTATATATATATATATATATATATATATATAACATATACATATGTGTGTGTGTGTGTCTTTGGGTGTGTGTGTGGTATATACAGACACACACCACACACACATATATATATAGAATGTATAAATACATAATTGTACATGCACACATCCACAGAGTGAGATAGCAGGCAGTACAATATGAGTTGGGACTGGCAACTTGAAAACCATGAGTTTCTAATCCCTGGTCATCGAGTCAATAGCCAATTAAATAGTGTTGGCTGGGCAACTGAAGTTGTAGGTTTCATTGGGAGATAGCAATGAAAGAGTAGACGTGGTCCCTTAACTTTGGGAACTAAGAAACATAAGTGACAAATGCATAAACACACTCAACTCAGAAACAGAAAGAGAAATGTTTGGCTAATTCAGGTAAATTCAGCAAACTTTCATTAAGGGCTACCACTAAGGCACTGTTAGTCACTTGGATAGACAGTAAGACTGGCAAGCTAATAACAACTAAAAGCATGTAGAATTTTGTAGACGGATGGGACATAGGAATATAGAATGTTAGAGTGTTAACATAGAACAGACTATTGGAAGACAGCATGACATCTTATATTTAGGAGAGTCTTTAGAGGTCGCCTAATCCAACTCTCTTATTTTATTTTTTTTGAGAGTTTTTATTTTTACTTTACAACACTTGGGTCTACATCATTTTGAGTTCCAGTTTTCTTCTCCACCCCCTCCGCACCTCCCTCCCCAAGATGGCATGGAATCCAATATATCTTCTATGTATAACACACTAGTCGAGTTGTGAAGAAGAATTATGACAAATGGATGGAATCATGAGAAAGAGGAAACAGAACCAAAAAAAACCCCAAAAACAAAAACAAAAGAGAAAAAAAGGGGAAAAAAGGCCAGCATAAAGAATGCCTCAATCTAGATTCACACTCCATAGTTCTTTCTCTGGATGTAGATGGTATCCTCCATCGTGAGTCCTTTGGAGTTGTCTTTGTACCTTGTGTGGCTGAAAAGAGCAAAGTCTATCAGGGTTAGTCCTCAGAGAATCCATATATCTGTGGTTGTATATAATGTTCTCCCGGCTCTGCTCCGGTCACTCAGCATTGTATCGTGTAGGTTTTTCCAGGTTGTTATGAAGTCCATATCATCCCCATTTCTTATAGCACAATAGCATTCCATTACCTTCATATACCACAGCTTGTTCAGGCATTCCCCAATTGATGGGCATCCCCTTGATTTCCAATTCTTTACTAGTACAAAAAGAGCTGTTATGAATATTTTTGTACACATGAGTCTTTTTCCCACTTGTGTGATCTCTTTGGGATACAACCCTAGAAGTGGTATTGCTGGGTCAAAGGGTATGAACATTTTTATAGCCCTTTGGGCATAGTTTCAAATTGCTCTCCACAATGGCTGGATCAGTTCATAACTCCACCAGCAATGTAAGTGTTCCCCTTTTCCCACATCCTCTCCAGCATTTATTGTTTTCCTGTTTTGTTATTTTAGTCAATCTGACAGGAGAGTTGTGGTACCTAAGTGTTGTTTTGATTTGCATTTCTCTAATCAGTAGTGATTTCGAGCATTTTTTCATATGCCTATAGATATCTTTAATTTCTTCCTCTGAAAACTGCCTGTTCATATCCTTTGACCATTTCTCAATTAGGGAATGACTTGTATTCCTATAAGTTTGGCTCAGTTCCCTGTATATTTTAGAGATGAGGCCTTTATCAGAGATATTGGTTGTAAAGATTTTCTCCCAATTTTCTGCTTCCCTCCTAATCTTTGTTACATTGGCTTTTTTATACAAAACATTTCTATTTAACATAATCAAAATTGTCCATATTGCATTTTGTAATGTTCTCTATCTCTTGCTGTATCATGAATTCTTTTCTTTTCCATAAATCTGATAGGTAAGTTATTCCTTGCTCTCCCAAATTGCTTATAGTATCAGCCTTTATTCCTAAATCATGAACCCATTTTGACTTTATTTTGGAATGTGGTGTAAGATACTGGTCTATGCCCAGTTTCTGCCCTACCATTTTCCAATTTTCCCAGCAGTTTTTGTGACATAGTGAATTCTTAGTCCAGAAGCAACCCTCTCATTTTATAGATAAGGAAATCAAAGCCAAGAGAGAGGAGGTGACTTAGCCAAGGTCACACATGTAATAAGTGTCAGTAGTGGGTTTATAATAGAAATGTCTTGGCTCCAAATCCAGCATTATTTCAGCTTACCAAATCCCTTAATAGGATAGTTAGGTGGCACAGTGGATAGAGCCTTGAGCCTGGAGTCAGGAAGATTCATCTTCCTGAGATCAAATCTGGTCTCAGATATTTACTAACTATGTGACCCTGGGCAAGTCATTTAATCCTGCTCACCTTAGTTTCTTCATCTGTACCACAACTGAAAAATGACTGAACAACCACAACAATTCCCTCAATGGATAAGGAATGTTACAAAAAGAAATGAGAAATAAATGAAGGCAAAATAGGAGAAAAACTTTCCTACAGTCCCTGAAGTTCTCCTTATAATAAGCAAGGTGGATTAGCTCAAGTTAACTGTGACAGATAACAGGGAAGTTCCCTGATAATTAAATTTGAATAAATGGTATGCTTCACTAAGAGGCAGACTTTGCAGGTGATATTGGTCCTCCTCTGACTCAATTCAACTCAACTGTGATATCCTGTTGCCTGTGTTACATTCTAGGGTTTGGACTATCAGTATGAACCCAAATGTCAAAAAGAGATAAATTTAGACTACTGTCATCTTCCTATTAATTTAAACAAAAGATTGAGGTATTGATTAGGAGGAAGTGGAGGAGAATTTTTGTTGTTCAATCATGTTTGATTCTTCATGACCGCATGGACCATAGCACGGCAGTGGTTTGCCATTCCCTTCTCCAGTGAATTAGGGCAAAGAAAGATGAAATGATTTGCTGAAGGTCGCAGTTAATAAGTATCTGAGGTCACATTTGATCTCAAGTCTTCCTGATGCCAGGCCCAGCACTACAAACACTGCACCTTTTAGCAGCCAGGCAGAGAATAGGATAGGGCATTTTATTTCTTATTAATTCTGGTCCCCTGTTTCTGAAATCGGGCAACCCAATCCAAAAGCATCCCCTAATCTTGGCTCTCCAAGTTACTGCTTATATAACCTTCAATAAGTCACTCTATCTCTCAGTTGTCCTACTATTAAATTAAAGATCTTGGCCTAGCTGACATCTTTGGTTGTTTCTAGATAAAGCAGTCTATATATCTTAAGATCAATTCCAAGTCCCATGATTTTATGACTTCTTCATTATGCTTATTATCTTCTTCCCTTCCTTCCTTCCTTCCTTCCTTCCTTCCTTCCTTCCTTCCTTCCTTCCTTCCTTCCTTTTCCTCTTCTCCCTAAATTCAAAGGGCCAGATGGATGCAATATTATTGTTGGGGTTGGTGGGAAGATGGCAATTATACCCTTTTTCCTCTCTCTGCCTTCCAGCCTTTAAATATAACCTTGTTTTGGAAGATTTAAATCATTTAACTTTCTACTATCACCAGTTTTTGTTATTATTACAATATTGATATAACTAATAAACTACTGTTGCATTTATATTGTACTTAATGCTTAAAAAGTACTTTCATATGTTATCTCACTAGAATCTAATAAAAGTCCTTTAAGGAAGACAGAGTTATGTTTATTATTCTAATTTCACAACTGGTGAAGTTAAAACCCTAAAAAGTGAGATATTTTGTCCAAGCTTATGTAACTAGCAAGTGGCCTGGCCAGGAGTAGAACCCCGGCATTCTGCACCCTAATCTAATGGTCTTTCTAATATATCACACTGCCACCATAATTATTATGAATGTTTCCTTGTTGTTCTCCATGTGCCTGACTGAGCCCTGCCTTGTAGTGTTGTTGTTGAGTTGTTTTAAACTTGTCTGACTCTTTTGACCCTATTTTGTGGTTTTTTTTTTTGGTAAAGATACTGTAGTGATTTACCATTTCCTTCTCTAGCTCATATTACAGATGGGTAACTAAGGCAAACAGGATTAAGTGACTTGACCAAGGTCACATAACTAGTAAGTATCTGAATCCTGATTTGAACTCAGGTCTTCCTGACTCCAGACCCTATGTTCTATCCACTCTCTCATCTAGCTGCTTCATAGCTATCATCAAACAATGAAAAAGAAACCTAGTTTGTCTTCTATGGAGACCCTTCATAAAATTCTCTGAACAAAAAAAGATTATGTATTCCCTTTCAGCCACAAGGATGGACAGAGATTAGAGGAGGCTTTACCTAACTGTCCTAATATATAACTATATAACTAGCATCCTCTGTACTGAAGAGACCTTACTCTGGGCTCTTCCTCTCTGGCTTACTCTGATTCTAACTGAACTAACCAAGGATCCAGTTCAATTCAAATAAAGTTTTATTAAGCACCTACTATATATAAGTAATTAGTAAATGTTAATTGAATTGACTACCTTGACTAGTGCAGTTCCAAGCAGAGATGCAGGGAAGGATGGAAAATTCCCCACAACAAAGTGAGATTTAGCACTAGAGAATAGTGGGAATAATGTCTTTAGCCGTGCAGAACAAATTCCCCCTCTGATGTTATTCGGTAAAATAATAGAGATCAATCCTGGGAAGCCATTTGCACTGGGTGCCCTGCATACACGCCTGGGTGGATCCTGAGGAATGCTTTTATTTCGCTAGGTGTGCATGATGGAGGAGAGAAATAGTGTTTTTTTAAAAAGGAGTATAAAAAAGGTGTGTGTGTTGAGAGGGGGATGGGGGGGTAGGGTTGGGGGGGTGTAGAGAATTTCTCCAAACCTGATCATGTCTCATAGCAACGTGTGTGATACTGATAGCTCAAGAAGTAGGCTCAGTCTCCAGTCACTTTTCAGATAAAGCAATCTTCTGGGATTATAAACAAGACATGATAACTCCCTCCCCTGAGGCCCTGCCTCCTCTAGCCTTTCTTTTATCTGCTACCCATTGCTTCTCAGTTTATTCACCTGCAATGGCTTAAGCCTCCCTGAGTTTGATTTAATATAACTACATCAGAGAAAGAGTTCTCTGCACAAATATGTAAATGCATAATATATGCCATGAATGTGTGTTTTAAATCTACTATTAAATTTTAAAATAGTAGATTGGAAAAGCTTGAAGAGATAGAATGAGGGAAAGATCTATATGTAGATTTTCTCCTCTTCCTCTCCTATCTCTGTCTCTGTCTCTGTCTCTCTCTGTCTCTCTGTCTCTGTGTGTCTTTGTGTCTGTCTGTCTGTCTCTCTGTTCCTCTCTCTCTCTCTGTGTCTCTCTCCTCTCTCCCTTCCCTCCCTTTCTCCACTTAGAAAGGTAATATATCATAGTGAAAAGAGGGCCAGCTTTGGAGTCTGGAAGACCTGAGTTTGAGTCATTCCTTTGACATATACTGTTTGGCTGCTATTAGACAAATCACCTAACTTCTCAGGACCTCAGGTAGCTCTCCCAGATTCTAAGTTGCAGAGAGGTTTCTGTGTGGGTATGTGGGTAGGAGCTGTTCACCTATAACTCCTGATACCGAAAGAAATAAATGTCCTACATACACACACACATATACACATATGAACATATATATGCATGTGTACATATATACATATATAGATATATAAATAATGTACACATTCATTTGAGTTTTCATTCCATTATCCCTATCTCTAGATTATTGAATAAAACTTCACGTATCATATGAAAGCCAATGGCTCTTAACTTTTTAGTATAAATACTTTCTATTTTTTTGATGGGTAGAGGGAAAATCTCTGTTTGAAATGACTTTTCCTTAGAGGGAAACTGAACACATTTCCTTTCCTCTTTCATGTGCAGAATTCATAAGAATTCTTCATTCCCAACCCCCTAGTGCTCTGGGCTCAGAGCCAGTGTGGTCCTTTATCTGGTGCAAGGCAGGAGAGAGGCCAGATACCATCACAAGTCGTTAGTTGTGAGCAAATCAGAAGTCACTGCTGGTTTTTAATGTCTGTGGTGCCCAAGTGAGGCAGATGGCACTCAGAGGGAAACTCAGAGTCATCCTTGCCTCTTCTCACTTCAGCAGGGCTTAAGTCCTGAGTCCGATTTTAATAGGGAAGAGGAGTGCAGCAGGGAGACACATACATATATGCCAATTACAGGATAGGATGATGGACACATGTGGATCAGAATCTAGGATAAAACAACTTGGAGGGGGGCGGGGGAGAGGGTAGGTAGGAAATCAAGGAAGCAACATTTGAGAGGCAGAACAGGATGCATTCAGTTCTCAAGGAAGATTCAAGAGCCTAAGATACTGTTAAATTAAATTAGAGCTGGCAGAATTTGATTGTCTGAAGGAAGAAATTATAGCCCTAGATTTGGACTCAGTGAACCTGAGTTCTATATAATACTACCTGTGTTACTTTTGGTATGTCACATTACCTCTTTAGATCTTGGTTCCCTTATCAATAAAGTTCAATTCAGAAAGCATTTATTAAACACCTACTATGTGTCAGGCATTCTGCCACATGTGAGGGAAAAATGAAAGTGTCCTGACTTTAAGGAGCTTCCCTTCTATAATGGAAAACAACACATATATAGATAAGTCATTATCAGGGTGTTCTCTCTCTCTCTCTCTCTCTCTCTCTCTCTCTCTCTCTCTCTCTCTCTCTCTCTCCCTCCCTCCCTTCCTCCCTCCTTCCCTCCATCCCTCCCTCCCTTCCTCTCTTCTTTCTCTATCCCCTCTTCCATCTACTGCTTCCTTCCCATCTCTCTACAAACATGGTCAAAACTTTCCCATCCATTACAGAAAAAAAGACCTTCATTTTATCCTATGAAGGGTGCCAGCTACCATCCTATATCTCTCTTCCCTTTCTTAGCTAAACTCCTAGGAAAAGGTTGTCTGTAATGGGTGGCTCCACTTCCTTTCCTCTTTCCATTTTCTAAACTCTTTACAATCTGGCCTCTGCCCTCATAATGTAATTGTTAACTACCGCCTCTAAAATTATTGGTAAGTGCCAAAATGAATGGTCTTTTTTTTTAAAATCAGAATGAAAGGTTATTTGGACTTTATGGATAATGCAGAAATTTGTTTTACTTAATTATTTATATTTGCAATAGGTTTTGCTTTCCTTTCTTTTTTTTTGGGGGGGGGAGATTTTATTTTTTTTAATATATTTAGTTTCCAGCATTGATTTTCACAAGAATTTGAATTACAAATTTTCTCCCAATTTATACTCTCCCCCCCCACTCCAAGATGGTGTATAATCTGGTTCCCCTGTTCCCCAGTCAGCCCTCCCTTCTGTCACCCCACTCCCCTCCCATCCCCTTTTCCCTTCCTTTTCTTGTAGGGCAACATAGATTTCTACGACCCATTGCCTGTGTATCTTATTTTCTAGTTGCATGCAAAAACTTTTTTTTTTGTTTTTGAACATCTGTTTTTAAAACTGTGAGTTCCAAATTCTCTCCCCTCTTACCTTCCCACCCACCCTCCCTAAGAAGTCAAGCAATTCAACATAGGCCACATGTGTATCATTATGTATAACCCTTCCACAATACTCATGTTGTGAAAGACTCACTATATTTTGCTCCTTCCTAACCTATCCCCCTTTATTGAATTTTCTCCCTTGACCCTGTCCCCTTTCAAAAGTGTTTGTTTTTGATTACCTCCACCCCCATCTGCCCTCCCTTCTATCATCCCCCCTTTTTTATCTTCTTCCTTCTTTTTTTCCTGTGGGGTAAGATACCCAATTGAGTATGTATGGTATTCCCTCCTCAGGCTGAATCTGATGAGAGCAATCCCCCTCACCTGACTTCTCTTTTCTTCCTACAGAACTGCTTTTTCTTGCCACTTTTATGCGAGATAATTTACCCCATTCTATCTCTCCCTATCTCCCTCTCTCATTATATTCCTCTCTCATCCCTTAATTTTATTTTATTTCTTTTAGATAACTTCCCTTCATCTTCAACTCACCCTGTGCCCGCTCGCTCTCTCTCTGTCTATATATATATATATATATATATATATATATATATATATATATGTATACACACACGTATATGTATACACACACACGTATATATATACACACACATATATATACATATATATACACACACACATATACATATATACATACATACACACTCACATATACTTATATATACACATCAAAAATGAAAAGGGTGAGGTCACCTCTAATGAAGAGGAAATCAAAACAATAATTAGGAATTATTTTGCCCAACTGTATGCCCATAAATTTGACAACCTTAGAGATATGGATGAATATCTACAAAAACATAAACTGCCCAGGCTAACAGAGAAGGAAGTGAAATTTCTTAATGACCCCATATCAGAAAAAGAAATTGGGCATGCCATCAACGAACTCCCTAGGAAAAAATCTCCATGGCCAGATGGTTTTACATGTGAATTCTATCAAACATTCAAAGAACAACTAATTCCAATACTTTGTAGACTATTTGGGAAAATAGGTGAAGAAGGAGTCCTACCAAATTCTTTTTATGACACAAATATGGTACTAATACCCAAACCAGGTAGAGTTAAAACAGAGAAAGAAAATTATAGACCAATTTCTCTAATGAATATTGATGCAAAAATTTTAAATAAAATATTAGCAAAAAGATTGCAGCATACATCATTACAAGAATAATACACTATGACCAGGTAGGATTTATTCCAGGAATGCAAGGCTGGTTCAATATTAGGAAAACTATTAGCATAATTGACCATATCAACAACAAAACTAGCAGAAACCATATGATCATCTCAATAGACGCAGAAAAAGCCTTTGATAAAGTACAACATCCATTCCTATTAAAAACACTAGAAAGCATAGGAATAAGTGGAACCTTCCTCAAAATTATAAATAGCATCTAACTAAAACCATCGACAAGCATTATTTGTAATGGGGATAAACTAGATGCATTCCCAATAAGATCAGGGGTGAAACAAGGATGTCCATTATCACCCCTATTATTCAATTTGGTACTAGAAACATTAGCTGTAGCAATAAGAGAAGAAAAAGAAATTGAAGGAATTAGAATAGGAAAAGAAGAAACTAAATTATCACTTTTTGCAGATGATATGATGATTTATCTAGAGAATCCTAGAGAATCAAGTAAAAAACTACTTGAAATAATAAACAACTTTAGCAAAGTTGCAGGATATAAAATAAACCCACATAAATCCTCAGCATCCAATCTCATTTTTAAGGTAGTATTTTCTTCAGTGGTCTTTTGGACCTCCTTTTCCATTTGGCTAATTTTGCCTTTCAATGCATTCTTCTCTTCATTGGCTTTTTGGAGCTCTTTTGTCATTTGAGTTAGTCTATTTTTTAAGATGTTGTTTTCTTCAGTGTATTTTTCAGTATTTTTTTGGGTCTCCTTTACCAAGTCATTGACTTGTTTTTCATGGTTTTCTCGCATCCTTCTCATTTCTCTTCCCAATTTTTCCTCTACTTCTCTAATGTGCTTTTCCAAATCCTTTTTGAGCTCTTCCATGGCCTGAGATCAGTTCATGTTTTTCTTGGAGCCTTTTGTTGTAGGCTCTTTGACTTTGTTGACTTCTTCTGGCTGTATGTTTTGGTCTTCTTTGTCACCAAAGAAAGATTCCAAAGTCCGAGACTGAATCTGGGTGCGTTTTCGCTGCCTGGCCATGTACCCAGCCAACTTACTTGACCCTTGAGTTTTTCAGCGGTGTATGACTGCTTGGAGAGTTAAGAGAACTATGTTCCAAGCTTGGGGGGATGCACCAGCTCTGCCACACCAGCACTCCTCCTTCCCCAAGAACCCCAACCCGGACTGGACTTAGATCTTCAGCAGGCTCTTCACTCCTGCTCAGATCTGCCACTTAATTCCTCCTACCATGTGGGCCTGGGGCCAGAAGCAACTGCAGCTGTAGTTCTGTAGCTGCCCCACCTCCACTGCCCTCAGGGTGGTAGCCAAACCGCGAACTCCTTCCACTCCTGCAGCTTTTCCCACTAACCTTTTCTGTTGTCTTTGGTGTTTGTGGGTTGAGATGTCTGGTAACTGCCACAGCTCACTGATTCAGGGCGCTAGGGCATGCTCTGCCCGGCTCCTGGTCTGGTTGGTCCGCGCCGTCCATGCTGGGCTCTGCTCCACTCCGCTCCTCTCCCAGCTCTGTGCGGGATAGACTTCACCCAGAGACCATTCAGGCTGTCCTGGGCTGGAGCCCTGCTTCCCTCTGCTGTTTTGTGGGTTCTGCAGTTCTAGAATTGGTTCAGAGCCATTTTTATAGGTTTTTGGAGGGACTCAGTGGGGAGCTCATGCTAGTCCCTGCTTTCAGCCACCATCTTGGCTCCACCCCCCAATGGTCTTTTCTTAATCCTCATCCTTCTTGACCTCTATGCAGGATCTGACGTTGCTTGACCAGTCTTCTCATGAACACCTTTTCTGCTTTGTATTTTTGTGATTGTTCTCTCTTGGTTCTCCAATTTGTCTGACCACTCCTCAGTTTCCTTCACTAGTTCATTTTCCATGTCACACCCACTAACTCTGAGTGCCTCCACCCCCACAATGTCTGTCTCTGGGGCTCACTTTTTCCTTTCTATACTATCTCACTTGGATATCTTATCAGCTCCCAGGGGTTCAATTATCATCTCTATGTAGATAATTCATAGAACTATTTATTCAGCCCTGGTCTCACTCCTGACCTCTGGCTCTGCACCACCAACTACCTATTACACATTTCAAACTGAGTATCTCATGGGCATTTCAAGTTTAACATGCCCCAAATGGAACTCATTATCTTCTCCCCTCCTAAAATCCACTCCTCTTCTGAACTTTCCAATTATTTGTTGAGAACACCACCATCCCAGTAACCAAGGTTCAGTACTTGATATAATCTTTAACTCATCTCTTTCACTCATCCCTTACATAGAATTAGTTGCCTCTTCTTGGCATTTCTTTCTCTGCAACATCCCTTCTATATATCCTTCACTGTCCACTCAAATAGCAAATGTGCCAGTTCAGGACCTTATTCTGGACTATTGCAATAGCCTTCTAATTGGAGTTCCTGATTCAAGTGTCTTGCTACTATAATTCATCTTCCACAGCAGCTACCAAAGTGATTTTTCTAAAGTAAAGATCTGACCATGTCACCTCCCCCAATACCCTCCACACACTCAATAAACTTCAATACCTCCAGGATCAAATATAAGCCTCTCTAATTGGCATTTAAAGCTCTTCATAACCTGACCCTTTTCTATTTTTCTAGTCTTTTAACACATTACCACCCTCTATGTACTCTGTCATATAGCCATAATGACCTGTTTGCTTTTTCTTGCCCATAATACTCCACTTCCCAGTTCTGTGGTTTTTAACTGGCTTTTCCTTACTCCTAGAATGTTCTCCCCCATCATCTCTACCTCAAAGAAGTGTTCCTTGAAGGTGCAGAGCCATCTTCAATCCCTGCAGAAAGCCTCTCCTGGTTACCCAGGTTGCTAGTGCCTTTCTCTCTAAGGCTACTATCTAGCTCCACTATATTTGCTTTTATGTACTGATTTACATATATATATATATGTACATATATATATGTATGTATATATATATATATATATATATATATGTACATATATATATGTATGTATATATATGTATGTGTGTGTGTATGTGTGTGTGTGTGTATACACATACACACTATACATACATACATATAAAATCTCCTCTTTTAGAAAAGGCACTTCTTAAGGACAGGGACTGCTGGTTTTTCTTTGTTATCCCCCAGTACTTAGCACAGTACCTGGCACATAGGAAATGTTTAATGAATACTTGTTGATTTCCTTATTGAGTGATGGACTGATCCAACAATTCACTAGAGATTTGAAGCTGCTTTGTGTAGCCTAAGCATTCTTCTGCAGGGAAGGGAGCCAGAGCTAAGCTCGGCCTAATCAGATGGGCAGAGCCAGACCACCTCTGACCTCACACATCTCTGCATCATTTGCTTCTCTATGCTGTGAGATCAGCTATTATATCATGAAAACAGGGATAGGTTTATAGCCACAGTTCACAAGATGAAACCCTGGCTTTGCTACTTATTAGCAGAGTGACCTTGGAAAGGCCTCTGCTTGCTTGTCCCTTGGTCCCTTGTCATTTCTTTTGCTTACATGGGAGAAGGGAGGGAACAAACTCTTATATAGCACCTACCAGGGCAGCTAGGTGGCACAGCGGAGAGAGCCGTGGGCTTGGAATTGCAAAGACTCAAACTCATGAGTTCCAATCTGGCCTAAGACACTTACTAGATGTGTGATCCTAGATGAGTCACTTAAACTTTTTTGCCTCAGTTTTCTCATCTATAAAATGAGATGGAAAAAGAAATGAGAAACCACCCCAATATCTTTGCCAAGAAAACCCCAAAAGGGGTCAGGAAGAGTCAGATAAGACTGAACTTAATAAACAATAACAACCACGTAGTACCTACTATGTGTCAGGCGTTGTGCTGAGTTATCTCATTTGATCTGCACAACAACCCTGGAAGGCAGATACTGTTATTCTCCCCGTTTTACAGTTCAGAAAAGAGACAGAGAGTAAGTGACTTGCCCAGGGTCACATAGCTAGAAAGTATCTGAGGCCAGATTTGAACTCAGCTCTTCCTGATTCCAGGTCCAGTGCCCTATCCACTCTGTCATCTAGCTTCCTCAGTTTCAGTCACATAAATGTAGATCATAACAAGACCTGAACTGCCAGTTATCGTTATTCCTCATTCGTGAGAATATGGGATAGCCGACAGACATCCTGTGTGCACCTTACAATCTCAACAGATCTAGAGAAAAGGGCCTCGACACAATAGGTAAACTCATTGTTGAGTATTTATGGGAGGAGGTGTGGAGGAATCACAGAAATGAGTAGATGGGGTTGGGCGGTGACCTCATTGCTGAAGGTAGCAGTCAGATTGGTGAAATTACAGTTTCATGAAAGTGCTGAATAATGATTGGCAATCTTTATACAGAGCCTTTGGATGTGTCAAGTTCCTTATGTGCATCCTTCCGTCCAACCTTCCCAACAACCCTATGAGGTTGATGGTGCACATACGTATTATCATCTCCATTTCCTAAGCGAGCTGAGGCCGCGGATGGTTTATGTGTCTTGCCCACAATTGTTATGGCTACTAAGTGTTGGTGGCGGTATTAAGGAATCAACTGACCAAAAAACAAGCATTTATTAAGTACCCACTATTTTCCAGGTGCTGTTGGTATTTATCAGCAGGTTTCTTCCGCCTTCAGTGTGAGCTTTCCACCACACCATGAAGCCTTGAATAACACTAAAATGGAGTCAATATTTTTGGTGATATTTACATCACCACATTTGAGTGATAAGCCTGTTTTTGGTAAACCCTTAAGTGCTACAAAAATGACAGTTGTTACTATAATGAAAAATAACTGAACACCTTCCCACAAAACATCATGATGATGATGATGGTGATGATGGTGATGTTGGTGATGATGATGATGATGTACTATAAAATGCAGTCAATGTGTTGGTGAGTTTTATTTTCATTGATTATGTATTATTAAATAAGGATGGGTTCAATGTCAGGCAAGTATGTCCAGAAATAATTATGATATAAAAGCATAATGCATCAATTATACACAATATATAGTTATAATAGTAGTTATAATTATCAGAATACTATGCAATTTTATCATAAATATATAATCAACATCAGAACATGTCTGTTATATATACATACACACATATATGTGTGTATGTATGTATGCATGTATATAAACACACACATACACATGATAATGACCTAAGGGACAAACATTAGTGTTGGGACCATTGTACCTTTTAATTTCTCTCCCTCCTTTCCACTCACTCAACGCAACTTCTCAGGACAAATACACAGCTCACTACTTCCGCTGGTTGTCTCACCATGTTATAACATTCTCTCCTGCTGTGGACAGTATCCTCATCTACCACTTTATGCTATTCCACCATTATTCTATTCATTTCCTGGTGTCCTTAAAACACCCCACAGATGTAGAATCTAGCATTTCCTCACTAGTTTTCTTTTAGTGGAGAGAGCCATACAAGGAACTTTCCCAGGATCACACATGCTCACAGATTTAGAACTAGAAGAGAGACTTTAGAATTTTCTAATCCAACTTCCTCATTTTGGAGAGAGGGAAACTGAGACCAGATAGGTGTGCAGACTTTCCTCGAATCTCCAGGCCAGGAAGTTGCTGAGTTGGGATTAAATCTCAAAGCCTGTGACCATGGATCTAATGTTCTTTCTTTGGCACCATGCTGCTTCCTCTATAGCAGCCCCTGCTTATCCCACCCCTCTCCCAGGTTCTCAATCTCCTAAGAAAAGATGGAATCTGTAATACGCAGACAGAGTATGCTTCTGGCGCATTCCCTTCTAAGGCTACCATAGACCTACTCTGTGTTTGTCTTAAATAGAAGGATTCATGAATAACTTATCGCCCACTCTAGAATATAAGTTCCTTAAAGACTGGGACTGTTGTTTGCTTTTTCTTTGTATACCCCATTCTGCCAAGTCATTTTTTAAGGAAAATTCAAATGTCAAGTACATTCTCTACTGAGACCAAAACAAGGTTTGCATTTGAAATCAGAGGGTCAGTCTTGACTTTGACATGATAATGGTGTAAGGATGAAGACCAGACCTGGGATTTCTTTATTATTACACACACATATGTGTGTATGTGTATATGCATATATGTATGTATGTATATATTTATATATGTGTATATATACACATATGTATATATAATTTAATTTTCTCTCAATTACAAGTTAAAACAATTTTTTCTGGCATTTTTGAAAAGTTTTGAGTTCCAAATTCTATTCCTCCTTCCCTCCCCCCTCCAGATGGTGAGCAATCTAATAAGTTATATTTTTGGACCTGGGATTTCATTAGTGAAGAGAACTCTCCATGAGAAATGTCCTATATTGAAACATATTGGCACCTTCTCTGTAACTTACAGTCTTAGAGACCTACCCAGAGCACTGAGATATTACATGACTTTCCCAGGGTCACATCACCAGGAGGTATCACAGTAGGATTTCAGCTGGCCTTAAACTTCCTGTGTCTGAGGCTAGCTCTCTTTCCTTTAAGTCATGTAGAATCTAAATAGGTGCCTGACCATGGATAAAGCATTGTACCTCATAGTTTCCCCGAATATAAAAATAAATAAAAAACAACCCCCCAAAAAACAAACAAGGGATATGTCTTCTGTCATAGGGTTGTTGTGAAGAAACGTATTTTGTTAACCTTAAATCCTCATGTAAATGTGAACTCTCATTATCACTATTATTATTATTCTCACTTTAACATCAAGTGAAAGATGCTAAAATGTTGTATTTTAGAATGTCTAAATGATGATGAGTACTAAACACACACATCTATGATCCTCAGACCCTAAATGTCTGCACCAATAATTTCAACTATGTGAGTCAAAACCCTAAATCTTTAGAAAGGAAATGATTCCATACAAATGATTCTGTCCAGTACTTACTTATGGCTATTAAAATATTCTACCAACTTTCTCTACCTTCCCTGTCCCCAGTCACCATTCCTGACTTTGGCCTTTGCACACTCCCTACTCACAAAGACGTGAGTGTCACCTCAGGACAAAGCCTCTAGGGTAGGGGTAAATCTTAAGTCTATATACAAGACAAATCTTTTACAAGACTTGAGGAGTCAGACCAACTTGAGAGCAGGAAATGGATCATGCCCTTGAGAGGTCTAGGGAGGCGTAGCAGTCTATAGAGAAGTGACTAAATAAGTTGTATTTCATTAATTCAATGGAACATTACTGTACCATAACGAATCACAGAAAAGATGAATTCTAAGAAGCATGAGAAAAGACTTACGTGAACTGTTGCAGACTGAAGTGAGTAGAACCAAGAAAATATATGCACATTATCTATATGGTTATAGAGGAGAATTAAGAAAATGCACCTTCCTAATTTCTACTTAGGTTTGAGAAATTATGAAGGTAGAATAAATAAGCAAATCACTTGACCCTTTTTGCCTTAGTTTCCTCATTTGTAAAATGAGCTGGGGAAGGAAATGGCAAACCATTCCAGTATCTTTGCCAAGAAAACCCCAAATAGGGTGATAAAGAGTCAGACACAACTATGTAGCAGTAACAACAAAGATAAGGAAGGAGAGAGTTCTCATTTGGGAGATGGGAGGATCTAGTCAGAGGAACTGAAAAAAGCATAGCTAGTTCCACTGGATCCCAGTCTATCTGTACATATAATACAGGTACGTGTTTGAGGAAGGCTCATGGATCAGAGAATTCAGCCCAGTTCCCAAGAGCAGAAATGGCTTGGAGCTTTGGGCATTCTTAAAGGCCAGGGCAAAAAATGGTTCGGAATCCAATGGATCTGATAGTTTTAGGGAGATGTGCTAGTAGGTAGGAGCAGCCGAAGGTCCTCTGACCCCAGGGCAGGAGTTGTTCCACCACTCCCTTCTGTTAGCCTTCCTAGTGGAGATTGTCAGCCTTAGTCTCAAAGCCTTGAGGATCAGTGTGCCTCACAGTTTGTCCCATTTCTTAATGAGGTAGAGTCAGAAATCCTATAGAGTCAGTGCCTTTTTTAATATCCCCCTTCTATGAGCACATATACTTGAGAAGGCACATGGGTAGTGTCATTTCCTTCCCTTCTGAAGTTCTGGCCATGGGGTAGACATGGAAGTACTTCCAGGAATAGGGCAGTTTAATGACAGGACATTTTCAAAGGTAACCTAGAAGAGGGACTAAACACTGTAGGAAGCCTCCAAACAAGGCTGCTCCCAGCTGACCCTCCCCTTATCCTCTCTCCAGTCACGGTTCTCAATCACATCCTGGCTAATTGTCTCCACTCATGTGTGCAAACTAACCATTTATGGGAAATGCCACGGAATGTTAATTTCATTTGGAATTGGGTAATTGCAAAAAGCGCTTCCTTTTTTATGATACGAAATGAATAAGTATTGTATTAATAGTGCCATTTCCAATTATGACCGCAATCACAGGCCTGCCGTAGAAGAGCTTCAAGTTATTTTTCACAGAGCATTTTCCCAGTCAGGTTTTTTCAACATCTCTCCCCTCCTCTCATCCTGGTAATTAAGATAATGTTGCATAATTATAAACACATATTGGAAGATCACATGCCAGTGTCGGCTGTCCAGCTCCCTGCTCATTCTAGCTTGTATGGATGAGTGTCACTGTCACCAAGAGGAGCATATTGAAGAAGGGCGAAGGGAACCAAAAGCTGCTTGGGTTTTCTCAGAAGTAGTGGCTTCTACACCACTGGAGGTCTCCAAATAAAGGCTGCAAGTTTGATTATCGAGGATGTGGTCTAGCGGATTCTGTTCCAATTACAAGTTGGACCAGATGACCTTTGAGTTATTTGCTTTACAAGTCAGAGATTCTGATTTCATGATTTGTCAATTAATTTTTGAGGCTCTACTGTTTAGAAGTTACCAACCTAAGTAAACATATGAAGGATCAATGAGTTCCTCAGCTTAGGGAACCTCTGGGGCATGAACTACTTCTATAACTTAGTAGATAAATCCTAAGGAATTGCCCTAGGCACCAAAGTAAGTGACTTGCCCAGGATCACATATCTACTAAATGTCAAGAGTAAGAAATAGATTCTGTCCCCTTGTTTTTGATCTTACCTCATTATAAATCTGGGAGATTCTAAGAAGAAAGAACAAAGGAGACATTATGCACCATGAGTCTTTCTCCTAACTAAAGACATCTCTCACATTAACAAAAACCACTAAAGCCATAATTAGTCAAAACTGCACTGAGGCACTGTTGCGGTCCCCGGCCTCGCAACCTACTCGGGGTTCCCCCCAAGCCCCAGGCCTTTGCCTAGCAAAGGGCCTGATCTCGCGGACAATGTATGGGGCAGGAGCCAAAAGGTGGTGAATGACTCCGAATTTTATTTCAGCAAGCAGCATTTTTATATCTTTAGTGACATAGGTACATTCTTTGGTTATGTGGATGAAGGACAGGTAAAAATCAAGACACCTGGGTACTAAGACCGCCCTGACTCCGCCTATTCTCCTCCCCTTCTCTTCCTGCGTTAACCCGAAGCTCCCTGCGGGCAGGCAGTCCAGGCAAAGAACTGGAAGTTCCATGCGTTCTGGCAAGCCCAGAGAGCTGGAAGTTCCATGTGCTCAAGCAGGTCCTGGCAAACACCTGGAATTGCTAGGGAGGCAACAAAGGCGAGACCCCTCCTCCTGGCTCCACCCATATCTCAGAGGCCTGAGTTTATCTCAGCAGGCCCCTGGGCGTGGAGGTCCAAGGAGGGCAGGGCTCAGCTCTAACTCAGCCGGTAACAAGACACATTTACCTGAGGTAGGCTACATCAACAGTTTGTGGATGGGGGTTGCTTCAGGATGGCAGAGTTCATTGTGCCCAGTGGGAAGGGGAGGGGGAGGGATGAGCAGTGACACACAAAACATTTGAATATTTCTTCTGCAAACCGTAGGTCTGAGAGGGGATAGTCTATCCCCTAGAGCAGTGCCCCACCTCTACCCATTTGTGTGTGTGTGTGTGTGTGTGTGTGTGTGATCAGTCAGCCGGTGGAAAGATGGGTTACATCACACCTTTCTACAATAGCCAGTCACAGGACTTGGCTCCAATACAACCAAACCTACTTTTATCATCTTACACAGCCACACTCTGTCCCCTCTCTCCTCTATGTATGAACTCAGTCTCCCTCTCTTAACCAAGTGTTCACCTTCTCAAATCAGTTATACTCTTTCTACTTTGCAGGTGCCCACAGCAGCAGCAGCAGCAGCTGTGCATGTGCAATTAGGAAAATTCCTGCCCCTATATCAGTCTACCCAGCCCCTGCCCTCAGATCATCAAAGGTGACCTTGAAAAAGTTGCTTTATCTCTGTGACTCTCACTTTTATCATTTGTAAAATGAGAGGGTCGGGCAAG
This sequence comes from Trichosurus vulpecula, assembly GCF_011100635.1. Lineage (NCBI taxonomy): Eukaryota > Metazoa > Chordata > Mammalia > Diprotodontia > Phalangeridae > Trichosurus > Trichosurus vulpecula. The sequence goes on from NC_050575.1 coordinate 118,840,564, forward strand.
TAGATTTTAAAATTCACTTTTAGTTCCAACATTCTATGATTTATATGCCAAATATACTCTAAAATCTCTTCCAGCTCTCTCAGTCTATGTTCTAAAGTCTCCTCCAGCTCTAAAATTCTGTTTTATGTTCTAATACTCTATGTTCTAAGGCCCTCTCATCTCCAAAATTCTGTTTTATTTTCTAACCATTCTCTGTTCTAAGGTTGTTTCCAGTGCCTCTAGGATAAAATATACATTCTTCTGCTTAGCTCATAAAGAGTTGGCCCCAACCTACCCTTCAAGCCTCATTAGACATTATTTGGCTTCCTCTACTGAGATCTAGCCACACTAGCCTTCCCTCCGTTTTTCACACATGACCTTCCATCTCCCATCAACATGCTGTCTTATGTGCCTGGAAAGCATTTTCTCCTTACCTGCTGATTGAAACTCTCTCTAATTGGCTCCCCATTAGAACCTAAGCTCCTTGTGAGTAGGTATTGTTTCATTCTTTGTTTTTGTATGGTCAATAACTACACAGAACCTGGTACATATTAGGAACTTAATAAATCATTGTTGACTTACTAACTGATGTTTTATTCATAGCCATGACTAGGAATTCTGTAACCAAGGTTAAATTAAGTTGAACAGTGAGGAGAAGGTTGGTATTTAGAGTTGAAGAAGCTGAATAAATTACAAACCAGGGTATTCTAAGGTGGCAGGGCTTAAGTTAGAAGACTAAGCCAGACACTAAACTTAGTGGGAACAAGAGAGAATAACCTGGAAGTTCACAGATGACAGCAATTTGGATATCTGGGCACAGTGGAGAGAATTTTAAAGGTGGTAGCTGGGATTAAAACAACTATGAAGTACCAACTCACACCTAATAGATTTGCTAATATGACAAAAAAACAGAAAATGATAAATGTTGGATGGGATTTGGGAAAACTTGGACATTAATGCACTGTTGGTAGACTTGTGAACTGATCTAACCATTCTGGATAACAATTTAGAATTATATTTAAAGGGCTATAAAACTGTGCATACTTTTAGATCCAGCAATACAATTTCTAGGGCTATAACTCAAAGATATTAAAAAAGGTGGTGAGAGGACTTACTTATACAAAAATACAGTAGTTCTTTTTGTGGGACTAAGAATTGGAAATTGAGGCAATGCCTATGGATGAACAAGTCATGGTATATGATTGTGATGGATACTGTTGTACTATAAGAAATGACAGGCAGGATGATTTCAGAAAAACCTGCAAAGACTTATATGAACTGATGCAAAGTGAAGTGAGCAGAACCAGGAGAATGTTGCACATGGTTAACAGCAATATTGTACGATGAAGAACTGTGACTGACTTCACTATTCTCAACAATCCCAAAGCCCTCATGATGAAACTTGCTATCCACCTCCAGAGAAAGAAATGATATTACCTGAATACAGACTATTTTTTTTCACTTTTTAAATTCTTTTTTGTTCAAGTCTTCTTATACAAAATAAATAATACAGAAATGTTTACATAATTGTATGTGATAATCTATATCAGATTGCTTACTGGGAGGGGGAGGAGGGAGAGGAGGGAAGGAGGGAAGGATAGAATTTGGAACTCAAAACTCTAAAAAATGTTAAAATTGTTTTAATATGTAATTGGGGAAAATATTTTTTAAAAGGTAGTTGCTGGATGATAGGTAGCATTTATATAGCTGGCATTTATATAAGGTGCCCGCAAAGTCTTAGGTAAAATGTTAAATAGCTTCAAACTGCACTAAAAATTTGGGATACCCTATTATAGTGCTTTACAGTTTGCAAAATATTTTAATGTTTTATATGTATATATATATATATATATATATATATATGTGTGTGTGTGTGTGTGTGTGTGTGTGTTTGTGTATACTTTTTTACATATACATATGAAGAGTGAGAGAGAGAGAGAGAGAGAGAGAGAGAGAGAGAGAGATCCTCAGAACAACCCTGTGAGAAAGGTGCTGTTGTTCTAGCCATTTTGCTGATGAAGAAACCCAAACACAGAAAGGTTAAGTTACTTGCCCAGGGCAATGTAGCCAATCAAGATCTGAGTCAGAATTTGAACTCAGGTCCCTCCGACTCCAAGTCTAGTATTCTATTCACTGTACCACTTAGCTGCATAGATTGAGTCTAAAAGTTGTCAGGTAGAACAAAGATATACCCATTCTCCCTCCTAGCCCTATCTGTCTAGGGATATGAGAGAAGATAAGCCAACCTTGGAGAGAGTGAGAAGACAGGTGTTCTCTTCAAGGGAAGGCTAAGTTTCAATGAGAACCAAAAGATTGAACAAGTGCAAAGAAATGTTATCCCAGGATTATAGAATTACAGATTTGGAGCAGAAAGGGACTTCACAGGTCATCTATTTAGTTTAAACATCTTATCATACAGATGAAACAACAGAGGCCCAGAGAATTGAAGTGACTTGTTCAAGGCCTCACAACTAGGAAGTGGCAGAGCCAAGATGCAAACTCAGTTCCTTTAATTTAAAGTCCAGTGACTTTTCTATAGCCAAACAGCAGATAGGAGATTCAAAGGGCCCAGGGTGAATGGAAGGCAGAGGAATAGAGTGACTGGGAAAAGTGAATGATGAGTTTACCATGGAGGGTAGCTGGGGAGAGGAGAGAGGCGGGTGTCCATAGGGCTGCCTTCCATGCTACTATGTCCAGTGCCAATGTGTCTTGAGTCTCCAGGTAGGAAATCCTGGGAAAGAGAGTATCAGGAAGACCTGGATTCAGATCCAGCTTCTGAAACTTAACTATGTATTCTGAAGGAGGCCACTGAACTCCTCTGGGACATAGTTTTGTCATCTGTAAAACGAGGGTATCGAGCTAGATAATTTCTGAGTTCCATTCAAGCCCTAAATCTATGATTCTATGACCTCGTCTTGACTGGAAGGCAGCCCAGGAGAGGGGCTTGATGGCTACTGGGCCTTGGTGGGCTAGGTGGCTTCTCAGGGGCTGATGAGGCACTAGGACAGGGAGAAGGCTGGCTGAGCAGCCAGGAATGTCTCTCTACCCATCAGGAAAGTAATGCCTGACTCCAGTTCTAACATTTCAGGTTCTACAGTCTCTTCCCAGTCTTATGTTTTATGATTTGATGAACAGATGAAGAATCATTTTGCCACATGAAGCGCTGCACCCAAACTTAGTGGTTTTATAAGTTAAGGTTTCTGCACATCACCTATAGAAACTGACACAGGAATTCAGTGTAATTGAAAAGCTAACCGAAACCCTGGAGGGAACTACCCTCTTTGGCATTAATGAGCACACAGCAAAATCCTAGCCTAATGTTGCATGGAGTTGGGGGACAGATCAATAACCATCAAGTCAAAACAGATCCTCAGTCTCCTGTCCCCCTTCCAATCTGCCCCCACCAGACAGCCAGTGAACCCTGAAGTATGTTATTAACGACAGCATTTCAGGCAGTTAATGGAACATCTTTATGAGGCACAGGCTGGAGCGGGAGCAGTCAAGGTCCCTTCGCATGCATGAGCCAAGGAATCCTGACTTAGCAGCTGCATGTATTAAAGCACTGATGGGCTTTGGGGAAAAAAAATTGTCAGTTTGCATCTTCCTATTCATTCTTCCCAGGGCTTTCTATGGGGATGTCCTGTGCTCAGAAGTCCTGAATTAGGACTAGCCTAAAGCATAGGCTTGATTAAGCCCTTCAGCACACCAATTATATTGTCTTAAAAAAGTTAATGAGCAAACATGGAAAAGAGGAGGCATGGAGGGGTTGCCATCAGTGCAGGGAGTACCTTCTTTATATGCTAGAATATCTCTCTAAATATTCAAGTCCATGGCATGAACGAAGGGGGAAAGGGTAGAAAGAGGATCCCATGCACTATAAAATATCTTCCATGGGTTAGTTGCTGATGCTCTGAATTTTACTTTTTTTCTACTTTGTCTAGAACCCAAATTTTTGATACCAGCAAAAATGCAAATGTCCCTGGAGGAAGGTGATATAAGCTACCACTCACAGCTATCTTAAGGTGAACTGAAATTCCCATTAGTGTGAATGAATCTTGTAGAAGAGAAGTAACTCTGAACTCTCAAAGGCAAGGCCAGCAGAGCACAAATGCTGCCAGGGATGGGGAACCTGTGACCTAGAGGCCACAGGTGGCCTGCTAGGTCCTCAAGTGTGGCCCTTTGACTGAATCCAAACTTTACAAAAGAAATCTTTTATTAAGGGGATTTGTTGTGTTAAGTTTGGATTCAGTCAAAGGCCATACTTGAGGACCCAGAGGGTCACCTGTGGCTCAAGGCCACAGGTTCCTCACCCATTAGACCATTTGACCAAGCTAGAAAGATTTTGAATATGAGCCCAGTTCCCGTATTTGCATGTCTGGACTCCAAGGATCATAAGATAATTGATCAAAAGGTAGAAAGGACCTCAGAGGTCACCTAATCTCATTTTTACAAGTAAGGAAACAGAGACCCAGAAGATTTAAATTACTTGTTCGAAATCACACCCAAGTGGCAGAGCCATGATTTGAACCCTGGTTCTCTGCTTTCAAATCAGGTCCTCTTTTTAATCTACCATAGGCCTAAAATAAAATGGTAAAGGCTTCTCACAAATTTGACCACAGTCTAATATTTTTCCAAAATTGTTTATTAAACTGCAATAGTGTTACAATCTGTGCTGGTAGCACCAATGGACTTACACATGTCTGAAATATTGAAGTGGTTGGATATACTTGTTGGTTGTTTTTTGCCTGAAAGAATAGGCTTAATAGGAGGAAATGGAAATACAGCAACAGGGTATCGAGCACCGGAGGAGGATAGGAAGGAGTTCCCATAGACGGGGTTTGGAGAGTGTAAAACAAAGGATGACTTGGGAGAAGGAGGTACCAACAAAATGACTCCTTCCCAGAAATCAATTCTTCACAAGCTCTACTGCCTGAAACCCCAACCCACAGCAGATTAGAAGCAGCAAAAGAGAGAGTAGAGTGACTGCTACTAAAAAGTTCAAAGACTACAGGAGGAGTAGAAGATCAGCAACAAAGGAGACCAGAAAAATCAACCAGTAGAGTAAGAAACCTATTACCACACAGGAAAATGATCAGAAATGATCACATTGAGAAGCCTATGTCATCAAGGAAAGCTTAAATAATAGTCAGGGTCCTCTATTTAATTAACAAGAGTAAGGTGGAGGTGAAACACATATTAGAAAACTTCACCAAAGATTGTCAAAACCTTTTTTTAAAAGTGTGCCTCCAGTAATATGAGGTAAATAAGGAATGCCATTCTGCTAATTGTAAAACCATATTATTTAAGGGAAAATGACATCTTTACATTTTTCTTTCATTTAGATCCAAATCATTAAGGTATCATTTTGCAAGTGTCCCTCAAATACAAATAGAGGGAGGGATAACTAGCCCTTTCCATGATAGTCAGGAAAAAGAGATCTCGATTAGAAAAATGGGCCAAATCTAAAAGAATGTTAATTTGTAGGGATGAAGGCAAAGTCTATACTTGGGTTTTTAAAATCAATTTCGCAAGTCCAAGATGGAAAAGAAATGCATGGGCATTAGTGCGTGTGGGGGTGGGGCGGGGGAGAGCTGGGAGTTGTAGTGCATGAACACAAGGTCAATATGAGTCAACAACATAACAGGAATACTAAGGAAGTATAATGTAATTATAGCCTGAATTACTAGACGCACAATTTACAGAAAAAGTGTCACAGGTTCATAGATCTAAAGCTGGAGAGGACTTTGAGGTCATCCAGTCCAACCGCCTCTTTTTTTACAGGTAAAGACATTGAAACCAGTGCGGCTGAGTGATTTGCCCAAGGTTGCAGAGGTAGTAAGTGTCAGAAATGGAGTAAGAGAGGGGATAGAGTGCTGGACCTCAGCAGAAAGACCTGAGTTTGAGTCCAACCACTTTAGCTATGTGAGCATAGGCAAGACATTTAACCTCATAGTCTGTGTTTATTCATTTTTAAAATGAGAGAGCAGGGTCTGATAACTTCTAAGATCCTTTTAAGCTCTAAATCTAAGATTTTAGGAGTCTAGGTCAGGGGTGGGGAACCTGTGGACTTGAGGCCACATGTGGCCCTCTAGGTCTTTAAGTGCGGCCCTTTGACGGAATCCAAACTACACAAAACAAATCCCCTTAATAAAAGAATTTGTTCTGTGAAGTATAGATTCTATCAAAGGGCCACACTTGAGGATCTAGAGGGCCACATGTGGCCTCAAGGCCAAAGGTTCTCCATCCCTGACTAGGTCCTCTGACTTCAGAACCAGTGCTTTTCCAATGACTGTGGTCAAACCTAGAGTATTGTCTTTGGTTCTCAGGGGAACATTTTAGAAATGACAATCTAGAATACATTGAGGGGAAGGAGGCCAGTTTGGTTAAAAGACGAGAAATCATGCTACAAGGGGATTACCTATAGCAATTGGTGGTGTGTAGCCTGGAGAAGAGGAGACACAAGGGGTTGGATGTGGTCATTTCATTCACATATACAAAGGGCCCTAATGAAGAGTAAAGATTTGTCCAGCTTGGTCTCAGAGCACACAACTAGAAACAATTAATGAGTGGGGATTGTAAGCAGGAAGGTTTCAGTTCCATGCAAAGGGAAACCAAACCAAACCAAAAACCAGAAACAACAACAACAAGACCATCTTAGCAATCACCTCAGTCCTAAAGCTGAACAGGCTCTCTCAGGACATAGTGGGCTTCCTTTCACTTGAGGTCCTCAAGGGAAGGCTAGATGCCCACTTGAAGGAAATGGTTTTAAGGTGATTTCTATTCAGGAGCAGTTTAGAATGCAAGCCTTCTGAAATCCCTTCTAACTCCACAATTAGATGTTTTTTGGTTTCTGGGTTTCTCTGAAGGTGGGTCATTCTGAAAGAAGGCCCTCAAATCAAAATGCTAGAAAATAAAGAGAAATAGATCCAGCCTGGTATTAAATTCAATATCACAACCTAAGCCACTGATGGGAAGCATTTTATTGGAAATATTTCATCTGGAATTTTCAGATGAAGATGGAGGGGCAAAGGGGGAAAGAAGCAGCAGGACAAATCTGTGTGGATTTGGGCAAGATTCTTCCTATCTAGGCCTAATTTATTCATTCATCAAAAATTAATTGTCTACTGAGTGGAACAGAATGTACTATGAATGAGGTTTCAGTTTTCCCATCTGTAAAATGGGAGGGTAGCCTTAGTGATTATTAAAATACCTCAGAGTTCTAACAGTCTAGGAAATTTTGAAAAGGAGTCCCCTAGTTGGAGATTTTACAGAATGACAGGAGCCTCCAGGACTATCTAATCTATCACATACCTAACCAAAGCTACAAAAAATCCTCATCAAGTGGTTGTATAGGACTTTGTTTGAAAACCTGGAGTAAAGGGAGCCCACTAATATGTTATGAATAATATTCTTTTGAGGAGTATAGATTGATTTTGATGACCGCTAATGCCCCTCCGCAAATTCCATCATTACTCCCAGTTATGCCTTCTGTTGCTACCCAGAGCAATGTCTCTTCTATGACAGCCTTTCCAATCCTTTAGGAGAGCTCTTATTTCTTCACTAAGGCATTTCCCTCCAGGCTGAGCATCCTCATATCCCCTATCCTCATCTAGACTCTCCAATTCTCTCATCCTATTGGTTGTCTTTTCTGGACATTCCCCAACTTGTCTACATTTTCTTAAATGTGATGATCAGAACTGAACACAGTCATGCAGATGTGGCCTGCCAAGGGAAAAATATAGCACAATTTTTACTCCTTTCATTTCGCATCACAATGCTTCTCCTAATGCCACCTAAAATAGCATCAACTTCTTTTTTGTCTGTAATATCATATGACTGACTCCATGAAGACCCTCGGATCTTTCCCCCACTTTAGGAGCTGTTGTATAGCCATTTCTATTTATAAGGGTGATATTAGGAATCCACATGTAGTATTTTGAACTTGTCCTATTAAATTTTATCTTAGATTCAACTCTTACTGCAATGATTCTGCAGTTCTTTTTGGCTCTGCCATTGTCACAGGAGAGAAAAAAAGAGGTTGATAGAGGGAAACCCAGAGCTTGGTCAAAGCCCTTCTGTAGGAAAGTATCACTGAGAGATTCCCCCTGTTTGAGGGAAGCCCCATCCACATGTCACTATCTGTGATGGCAGGATTATAAATAAGTCAGCTGCCTTATCAAACATTTATAGCTGTTTGGGAGTCAGTAAAAGCATGTGGGCCTGGGGTTGATATGCAGTGACTACTTGTTTTCCATCTTCGGTCCCAATTTTGCCGCTTATTTTTCTTTTGCTTAGGATTGTGACAGAATGAATTTTACTTCTACACAGGGGTTATTAATTATTAACACCCAGATGAGAAGAACCAGCCCATCCTGTTCCACAGAAAACTGAGAGGGACTTGTCGAAGGCAAACCATGTACAAAACTAACACCCAACTCCAGACAAAGGGGGTGACCCTCAGGAAAAATGGGGAGGGGTAGTTTTCCTTCAGTGCTTCTACTCCTTTGGCCCCTCCCTGTCCCCAGCCCACCTTAGTCCATGCAATAATATGTCCTTTCTCTCTATCTACCCCTCCTTATACGGCCTACTGATTCCTTCTTCCTTTCAAAAAGTGCTTTCACGAAAGGCTCTTCTAGTCATTTAATAATAACAACATATTTATAGAGTGCTTTGAATTAATATAAGTTTTCTTAACTTTGGGACTAGAAAGGACCTTGGAGTTCATATAGCCCAATTTTCAATTCACAGATGAGAAACTGAGTCCCAGAAAGGAAAGGTGACTTCCCTGAATAGTAAAGATTCAAATTGATGTTTTTAGACTCCAAAGTGCATCTATCATTCATTTCAACTCAATTCAATAAACATTTAAGGGCCTACTATGTGCCAGGCACTGTGCTAAGTGTTTGGGATGCAAAAAAACAGTAGCTGCCCTATAATACTTAAACGGATCAGTGACTTCATCAATGTGGGTTATTCAGTGATGCAAATCACTATCCATTCTTGCTTTCTCATTCAGGGAAACTCTTGTTAATGGTCTCCCATAAATCCTACCCGGTTAGTTTACTCAAAGTGCTAGAAGCCTTCCTTTAGATATAAAGCCACCTCATAGATTCTGCAAATGGACTGTCTATCCATTATTCCTTACTTTTGACACATGATTGGTCTACCTCTTTTAAGACTCATTTATGTCCTGGATAATAATCTTCTCTTGCACAATACTTCATTATCAATATGGGGCAGACTATTCATGCCCATCACTCGCCTCTTCAGTACCCTTTAGGTGACTTGCCACTTTAATTCTTTGTAGACTGTGATATGTCAATATACAATTGTGGCAATATACAAATATCCAAAATTAATAATGAGTCTTTAATTTAGAGATAAAAGCAATGTGAGATTTCTCAAATGCTTTTCAACTAGCTTTCCTCCTGGTCAATTTGGGGACTCATTCTACTATTCATGAGATTATCACTACAGTATTTGAAGGGATCTAAGAGGCCAACTAGCCTAACCACCTCACTTTAGAAATGAGGAAACTGAGGCCCAGCAGGGTTAATTGAATTGCTCAAGGTCATGCAAGTAGAAAAGCTCCAAAGTAACTGTCAAAATATCTATATTGGTGAATCAATCTTATGATGGACAAAAACATTCTTCACAATCTGATTTTTCCTTGTGGTCAGGCTGAACTCAGGCTGAACTCTTTTGAGTGATTATGGGTGGCATTTAGTAAGATTTGAAATGCTCTGCCTTAATGCAATCAGCCCAATGCCATCTGCAAACAGAAGCACCTGGAAGACCTCTTAGATACTCAAATAGATTTATGACGTCATTGATTCTGAGTTCACCCAATCTGATGTAGAGCATAGTTTATCCATAACTTCTCCTCTTGTACAACACACCCTCCCCAAAGTTTACTACAAAGGGTCCATCAGTTGTCTTGGAAACCTTTCTCCCTTTCTCCTAACATGGCAGGAGTACCAGTGGAGCCCTCTGGCTCTCCACCTGCCATCCATCACTCTTGTCAGGTGAACAGCCTATCTCCTCTTTTTATCATAAAAATCTTTGATGACATTTTGAGGACCTTGCCTTGGGAGGCAGCGAAGCACAGTGGATAGAGCAGTGGACTCAAGAATCAGGAAGGCTGGAATTCAAATCCTATAGCTACATGACCCCGTCATTGTATTGATTCATCAGTCAAAAATCATTTATTACATGCTTGCAACTTAACAGACACTGTGCTAAGTGTTGGGAATACAAAGAAAGGGAAACAAACAAACAAAAACAAAACTGGATCCCTGCCCTCCAGAAGCTCCCACGCTAATGGGATAGACACCATAGACCACATATAAATAACTGTGCATATAAGATAGATTTAGTAGAAATAGAAGGTAATGTCAGAGAGAAGAGGCTATCAGCAGAGACTGAGAGAGAAGGACAAGGAAAGGCCTCCTGAAGAACTTAGATTTGATCTGTCTTGAAAAAAGCCAGGGAATCCAGGAGAAACAGATGAATAGAGGGAGCATTCTAGTCTTGGGAGAGAGTGTGCACAAAGGCATGGATCTGGGGGATGGAGTGTCATATAGGAAGGACAGCAAGTAGGTCAGTATACCTGGACCCTGTGAGTCAAGGAGGGAGATAAGGTGTAAAAAGACTGCAATGGAGAGGCCAGCTCGCCCAGTCATTTAACGACCCTGAGCCTCAGTCTCCTCACCTGTAAAATTAGGGGATTTGACTAAAGAGTCGGCTTTGATTTTATGGCCTCATTATCTCTCTATTATTATTATTATTATATCAACCTCCCAGATGCAAATGATAGTTCACATTTACTTTAGCACTTTAAGGTTCACAAAGTAACTACTTTGCATACATTATCTCATTTAATCCTCACAATAACCCCATAAGGTGGGTAGCATAATGATTATATCTCCATTTTGTAGGTGACTTGTCAAGGTTACATAGCTGATATACCTTAGCCATTACATTTTCTCTCCTAGAGGGAATATGCTATTTAACTTGATTTTATCAGAAATAAGAAATAGGTATTAGCTTTCTGAGGGATTTTATAGACTATCTAGTCCAATCTATTCATTACAAATGAGAAACTTGAGGTACAGAAATGTTAAATGACTTACCCAAAGTCACATAGGGGCAACTAGGTGGCAGATAGAGTGCCAGGTCTGGAGTCAGGACGACTCATCTTCATGAATTCAATTCTGGCCTCAGATACTTACTAGCTGTGTGACACTGGGCAAGTCACTTCACCCTGTTACCTCAGTTTCCTCGTCTGTATCTTTGCCAAAAAACCCCCAAATGGGGTCACAAAGATTCAGACACGATTGAAACTCACGCAGGTAGCAAATGGTCTAGCTGAGACCAAGATTAGGGTCTTCTGGACTCCAAATCCAGTACACCATTTTCCAGGCCACTCTGCCCTCTCTCAATGTGAGGGAAAAAAAGTTTGGTGAGAAAAATTTCAAGCCCCGGTGGACAAATGAAGTATATCTTAAGTAGCAAGACTTTGGGTGGCCACTAAAACCATACTATTGCTTAAGCCCCACCCTATACCTAAACCTCAGTGCTCCAATATGCACAAGGGAGAGAATATTTCTTTCTCTAGTTTTGCATACAAACTAGACAATCACAGGACCTGGAGGTGGAGCTGGGCAAGGGGGAGAGAGGTTTTAGAATTTTTTCCCAGAATATTTTTGGTTTTCCAGAACTAAGGTATGCTGCAAAGGGAACGTCTACTCCTCCTCAAAGTTAACCCTGTTCCTAGGCTTATCTTTGACTGACATAAAAGAAAAATCCCCATAAAAGTAAGGAAAAATAGGTCTGTCCATGGCTTTTAGGGCATTGGGCATCAGCAGTAGCTTTGCTGCAATATACAACAAGTATCTCATTAACTGGTTGGTGGCAAGCATGGAGGGAGGACTGCTTGGGAGATAAATAAATTGGACTAGATCTGCCTTTCAATTCCCTCCCAGCAAGGGAAGAGTAACAGCAGTAGTCCCTGCTTGGCCCTTGCCTTGACTGCAGCCCCATGTGCTTTAATATAATTAACAAGTAGTACAAGAAAGAAAAAAAAGAGAAAAAATCCCAAAGCTCCCAGCTTTTGCAAAACAGCATCTGCTGGGGCACAAAGGAAGTCCCAGCTGAGAGTGGCTCTGGCACTGATTAAGTTATTACACAGACACTAACACTCCAGGGATGGGTCTTGTGGCTACACAGAGCCTAGCTTTAAAGAGGACTAGTGACCACACATGCTAGCCTGACCTTCTACCTCACCAGGTACTTAGAACAGGAGGGGAGACTAGGAGGGCACAGGAAAGACAGTTTTAAAGGCATTTCACCCCAAGAGCAGTTTAGAATACCATGGAAAGAGACAAGACTGTCTTGTTCTTTGAGTCCTAGAATCTCATGGCTAGAAGGGATCACTTACTCTAAGGGGTCATTTACTCTAACCTAACACCTATAAGAAGAATTCTTTTGGGGACATTCTGCCTGGGAAGAGTCTCTCTCCCAGCCATCCTCTCTTTTGTTCCTCACTTTTCTCCCTTTTTATCTTTTGCTTCTCCTTTTATTGCCCTATTTACTCATTTCCTCCAACTTCTGCAGTTATTTTTTCAAATAATTTTTATTTATTTCATTAAATATTTCCCAATTACATGGAAAAAAAACCTAACACTCATTTTAAAAATTTGGAGTTGCGAATTCTCTCCTTCTGTCCTCTCCCTCCCCCACCCATTCAGAAGATAAGCAATATGATATCAATTATACATGTGAAGTCATACAAAACATATTTCTGCATTAGCCAAATAATAATAATCATAATGAAATATAAAGAAAATGACAGAAGTATGCTTCAATCTGAACTCAGAGTTCATCAGTTCTCCCTCTGGAGGTGGATAGCATTTTTTATGGGTTCTTTGGAATTGTCTTGGATCATTGCAATATAAAAGTAGCTAGGTCATTCACAGTTGATCACCATACAATATTGGTATTACTGTGTACAATGTTCTCCTGGTTCAGCTCACTTCACTTTGCATTAGTCCAAATATATGTCTTTCCAGATTCTTCTCAAACCATCCTGGTGATCACTTCATACATTGTAATAATATTCCATTACATTCATATACCACAACTTATTCAGCCATTCCTCAATCAATGGGTATCCCTTCACTTTCAAATTCTTTGCTATCACAAAAAGATTGGCTATAAATATATATTTTTTATGTATAGGTGCTTTCCCCTTTTTCTTTAATCTTTTTGGGATACAGACCTAATAGTGATATTGCTGAGGCAAAGGGTATGTACGGTTTTATAGCCCTTTGAGAATAGTTCCAAATTGCTCTCCAGAATGGATGGATCAGTTCACAACTCCATCACAAATGCATTAATATGCCAATTTTTCCACATCCCCTCTAACATTTGTCATTTTCCTTTTCTGTCACATTATACAATCTGATAGGTATGAGGTGGTACTTCAGAATTATTTTAAATTGCATTTTTCTAATTAATAATGATTTAGAGTATTTTTTTCACATGACTATAAGTAGCTTTTCTTTTTGTGAAAACTGCTTGTTTATATCCTTTGACCATTTATCAAGAGGGGAATGACTTATTTTTATAAATTTGGCTCAGTTCCCTATGTATTTGAGAAATGAAGCCTTTATCAGAGGAATCTGCTATAAAGATGTTTTCCCTCCCTGCTCCCCCCCACCCACAGTTTCCTGCTTTCCTTCTAATTTTGGCTGCATTGGTTTTGTTGGTGCAAAATCTTTTTAATTTTGTGTAATCAATATTATCCTTTTTACTTTCTATGTTCCTCTCCACCTCGTTTTCAGTCATAAACTTCCATAGAGTTGACAGGTAAAATTTTCAGTGCTCTCCTAATTTGCTTATGATAGTTTGTTTTATATCTAAATCATGTACCCATTGTGACCTTATCTTTGTATATGCTGTGAAATGCTGTTCTATACCTAGTTTCTGTCAAGCTGTTCCTCAGTTTTCCTAGCAATTTTTGTCAAATGGTGAGTTCTTGCTTGGATATTTGGGTTTATCAAACACTACATTACTATGATCACTTACTACTGTGTGCTGTATAGCTAATGTATTCCACTGATCCAGGATTCTTTCTTATCCAGTAAGAGATTGTTTTCATGATTACCACTTTGTAATATAGTTTGAAACCTGGAACTTCTGGGCCATCTTTTGCTGGATAGGTTATTTTTGGTTGTAACCCCAGGTCTTTTGCCTTACAGAATATCATATCCCATCCTGACTGTGGCTCCACAGTATTTGAATGTTTTTTGTTTTACTTTCTGCTTGAAATATTTTGTTTTTGACAGGGGTGCTCTGGAATGTGGCAATAATATTCCTGGGAGTTTTTGTTTTGGGATCTCTATTAGGGGTAATTGGTAGAGTCTTTCAATTTCTATTTTACCCTCTGATTCCAAGATATCAGGGCAATTTCTTAAAATGTGATTTCTAGGCTCCTTCTTTAATTATGGCTTTCAAGCAGTTCAATAATTCATAAATTATCTCTCCTTCATCTATTTTCCCAGTCAGTTTTTTTCAGATGAGATATTTCATATTTTCTTCTAATTTTCATTTTCTGACTTTTTTATTGTTTCTTGATGTCTCATGGAAATAAGCTTCCACTTGCCCAATTCTAATTTTTAACAGAGTGTAGAATAGTAAAGCTTCAGGCTTTTTTGCACTTCTGCTTTTCAGAGGTAGTTTTGGGCATCTGGAAATTTTCAGTGCTTCCAAGGTGGTGCAATCTGGGGAGAAGTATGGTCACTGTTCCCTTGTGACAAAAGTGCTACTGTTCCTCAGGGCACCTGCTCTCTCGGGACCAAAAGTGATACTGCTACTCACAGCTCCTATTCCCTTATGATGGCGAGAACTTCTCTACTCTGCAGTTGTGACCTGGAAATAGGTATAGGCAACAGAGTTGTCAAACAGCGCTGCGTCTCATGCCCAGTGCTAGCACAGTGGTTCCCTGTAATATCTTTCTGACCAGTTGCCCAATTTCCTTACCATTTCTGGTTTCAGAGTCTCTGAAGTTGCTGTTGCTGTCATTGCCATCTCCTAGGCCTTCCAGTGATGTTGCTGCTACAGAGGCTCCAGATCAGCCCCAACCTTGGTGTCACTGATCTCTGCTTCCAAACTTCTAAGTTGTCTTGGGCTGGAAAAAATGTCTTACTCTGACCTTTTGTTGGCTCTGTTGATCCAGAATTTGATTTGAGGTGTTATTTTAAAATTGTTTAGAGGGGGATGTTGGGAGAACTCAGCTGTTTCCTCTACTCTACCATCTTGGCTATGCCCCCAGAATTCTGCTCTATTTTTTAAAGATATTGAAATATACCTATTGTTGCATCTGACCCAACATTCTTTTTTTTTCCCTGCTGAGAGTCACAGTAGTTAAACTGTGAGATGCTGAAGCTGTATTTTCTTGAACTAATCTCATAGGATAGGGTTATCTCCAGATATCCAGGCTGTCCTTGCAGGTTTACCCAAGAATTTTTCTGAATTAATTTACATTATAAACCTGGTCCACTTCTGTTCTCATACCTAATCATTGGCAAAACAAACAAAACCAAATGTAAGATAAATTTTCATAGCTCTTTATTGCAACATGGGTAAAATATAAACTCTTCTATTTAACTTTTAAAGCCCTTCATAAATTGGCCCCAACCCAATTTACCTTTCTAGCCTTGTTATATAATACTCATAGAACCTGGGAGTTTGAGAATTGGAAAGAAGGGACCTCAGTGGATTTCTAGCCCAACCCATACCTGACAGGAATCTCCACAATAACATGCCCCCAAAGTGGCCATCCAGTCTCTTTCTTGAAGATCTTCAAAGAAAAGAAACCCACTAACCCTTGAGAGTCTAATTTTGCTCAGTTCTAATTGTTGGGAATTTTTCCCCTGATATTGAGACTAATTTTACTCCCTTTCTCCTTTGCTCTGCCCCCTGGGGCCAAAGAGGACAAGTCTATTCCTTCCCATGAAAGCTCTTCAAGTTCTTGAAGATAGCTGTCATGTTCCCCTGTCTTGACCTCCCCACCACTGGGTCTTCTTATTTTTGATATTGCTTCATCAGGTTGACCTCCCCTTTCTCAAAATGCACTACTATATCCCAAGGAAAATAATATTTAGAACTGGAAGGAAACTCAGAGATCATCCAGTCTGACCCCCTCAATTTGCAAATGAAGACATCAAGGCCAAGAGGAGTAAAATGCTTCTCCTGTGGTCCCACAAGTTTGGAAGGAGCAGAGATTAGTTTTGAACTCAGGCTTGACTCCTGATCCCACACTTTTTCTACCATACCACAAATGATGTTGATCTTTTCTGCCATCTTCCCTACAAGCCTGAAAGGCCTCATCTCTTTTCCAAAGGTTTATTGAACCACCTAGGTTAAAGGAGGGCTCTATGTCTCCAAAGGACCTGACCCAATCCCCTTCCCTCCCCTTTCTGGGCTGCTTTCTCCCAGCTGTGAAATGGAGTCTCTGCTCGGCTGCAACTGCAAGCTGCAAGGGAGTTGCCAATTTCACACTTCATGCAGCTCCCGTTCCCCTCTGATTAATGGGTCGCCAGGAGCAGTGGGTGGGCACGGCCTGGCAACCGTTACATCAGCACCCTACTTTACCCTGCCTCTTGCCTTTTCTTCCTGCTTCCCTGGGGGGATGCTGCCTTCATCCATATGTATGTAGAAAAATAAATGATTTTGTACTGTGCTCTTTCAAAAAACATAAATAAACTCTCACCCAAACCCCATGCACTTTCCTCAATGGACTCACACTACCTTCGGCGGAAGAAAGCAGAGTTACTGACAATGTGTGCATGTTGGCCCAGGGAGCAAATCTAGGGAATAGCCTGGCCATGCTATTAAACTGAGAGTTACCCAGGGGATAGGTATTGTCCTATCTGCCCAGTGTATATATAGAATGTGATACTGTCACTTATCAAAACCAACAAATTACAATCATTCTAAAAAGTACATCATTTTAATGTCCCTCTAACATGACTATGAGGTTTGTGAAGACAGGTCCCATGCCTCCCCATTTTTTCTCTGTAGTTGACTGGGTGCATATAGGTTATGTTCAATGAATGTTTCTTCTTGGTGTGGTAATGTTGAAATTATGCAGATGAGGGAGCAAACATAGTAGAAAGCATTCTGCCCACAAAGATCTAGGGATTTCTAGCCTCAGGAAGAAATTACTTTGTGAGGTATTTGGGGGTGAGGATTTGGGGGAATAGCTTTTCTTAAAAATTTGAAGGGCTGTTTTATGGAAGAGAAATTTGATTTATCCTACTTGGTCCCTGAGGGCCAAATAACGACCAGTGTATAGGCATTACAAAGAGGCGCATTTAAGTTTGATGTCAAGAAATACTTCTTAATAATAAACTAGCTAAAAGCAGAATGAGCTGTCTTAGGAGGTAAAACTCTGAACTGGAGGTGTTCAAAGTCCTGATGACCACTTGTCAGGGATGCTGCCTCTAAGAAAGATCTGTTCCCTCTCAGAGAGTCTATGATTCTGTGAAGTTCCCTTTGTCTCCCCGCTCCCCACACCCATTTTACAGAAGAAGTGCTGCAGTCACAACATAGGGCTATACAGATCATTGCCAAGGACACCGATGGTTATGACCAGCACTGACAACAGACTGGAGAGCACCTAACCTTGTCCATGTTGCTAAGTGATGAACAGGGTGAGCTGGGTAAGCCGACCATTAACATAATTATAATGGAGCTGATGCATCTGGGCCCAGGGAGCTTCGGTAAGTGAACTCATTGCCCTGCCTACCTCTCTGGATTGTACTAAGGATCAGATGAGATAATGAATAAAAGCACTTTGTGAGTAAAACGCCTATGAGATGTAACCTAAGCATTTAAAACAATTTAGAGATTTAGTGCTGGGAGAAACTTTAGAGCTCATTTTGTCAAATCTTCTCACTTTACAATGGAGGAAACTAAACCTAGATGGGGGTTGTGCAATAGCACACAGCTAGATCTCCATGGAAGTAGGGCTAGCACCCAGGTCTCCTGACTTCCAACTTATTACTCCCTCCATCAAATAATGCCATTGTCATCACTGTCATTATCATCATCATCCTCAGTGTCCTCCTGGCATCCAGGGCACTACTTTAGCAAAGGGTGAATATTCGATTTCCACAACACATTGCAGACATGCTCAACTTTCAAGTTATCCTTATGTGTGAGAAAATTCCAACCTTACAACATATGGGGATGGTTCTTTGCATTACAAAAGGATTCCCTGTAGGTTTCCTTTAAATAATGAGCTCCCTTGGTACATTTAAAATTGGACCTCATTTGCATACAACAGGAACACAGCTCTAAGGTTGCTTCCAGCTTGAACAGTCTACATTCTATGCTCTTTTCTAGCTCTCAAGTCGTCTATTCTCGGGACCTTTTTAGCTCAAACATTCTAGATTCTAAGGTCTTTTTCAGCTCTAAGACTCATGTATCTTCCCTACTGTGAAAAGCCCTCTAATTTAAATTTCTCAGAAATAAGAAGAGCCAAGAAATATTAAAAGAAAACTGTTGTGGCTGGCCCTTCCCACCATCGATCCAATTCTGTAGATATGAAGAACTCAATTTATTTATATGGGAATGATCAAGGCGTTAGAAAGGACGTCAAAGCATTGTATGGTTCATTAAGTTCTCTTCCTCTGGACCACTCAAAAGTATCTGGGTTAAAGGCTTGCTGAACTTTTGAGTGCTAGTTCAACTCCATGAAGCCCTCTCATGTTCACCATCTTCTAGACGTATAATTAGTTTTGTCCTTCGCCTCTTGCTAGGTATGCTTCACCTTCAAGCTTATCAGGTATAAGCTGCTGAGGTATTCTTGCCTTGTTGATCTATATATTTCCAGCTTCTCAAGGCCATTTCCCTTCTGCATCAGTTATTGACAAGGGTTTGCAAGTAGGTCAGGGCTTTGTGTGGAGGCCTTTCTGTCCTGCCACCAAAAAAAAAACGTGCAGTCCATAAATATGCCCACATTAATCATGTCGTGTAAATTTTTGGCCTCCAAAGGAACAATGCTTTGGTTCAGCCTGAATTATCCCCTGTTGGTCCCAAGTCAGTTTTACATTCTTCCCTTAGGAGGAATGTATAGAATCATAGAACTCAAGGAGCTGAAAGTAACCTTATTATTCATTTAATCTAATCCACTTGCAGATGAGGAAACTGAGGTTCAGAAAGGTATAGTGAACTAATCATTAGTAATTCATAACAAAGTAAAACAAAAGGAAATTGGATTTAGGGTCAGAGGACATAGGTTCAAATTCTAGCTCTCCCATATACTGTGCTGGGCAAATCACAACTTCTCTGGGCTCCAGTTCCATGTTTGTAGGACTAAAAATCTGGAATACAGATGGAAATATTAACAATAATTATAACACTAAACAATTGTAATAAGCAAGCTCGACTGGAGAAAAAAGTTGAGAAAAATACCCTCCCCCTCTTTTCTTTGTAGAAATGGAATATTATATACATTATCACATATGGTTGCTATGGTGGTTGATTATCCTGGACTTGCTTTCTTCTTTCTTCCTTCCTTTCTTCCTTCCTTCCTATCTCCCTTCCACCTCTCTCTCTCTCTCTCCCTTTTTCTCCTTCCCTCCCTCCCTTCCTTCCTATCTCCCTTCCAATCTTCCCTTCCACCTCTCTTTCTTCCTTTTCTCTACCTCCCTTCTTCCTTCCTTCCTATCTCCCTCCCTTCCACCTCTCTCTTCCTTTTTTCTCCCTCCCTTTCTCCCTTCCTCCCTTCCTTCCTTCCTTTCTTATCTCCCTTCCACCTCTCTCTCTTCCTTTTTTCTCCCTCCCTTTCTCCCTCCCTCTGTCTCTTCTTTCCTTCCTTCCTTCCTATCTCCCTTCCAATCTCCCTTCCACCTCTCTCTCGTTCTTCCTTTTCTCTACCTCCCTCCTTCCTTCCTTCCTATCTCCCTCCCTTCCACCTCTCTCACTTTTTTTCTCCCTCCCTTCCTTTCTCCTTCCTTCCTTCTTTTCTATCTCCTTTCCACTTCTCTCTTTTTCTTCCTTTTTTCTCCCTCCCTCCTTCCCTCCTATCTCCCTACCTCCCACCTCTCTCTCTTCCTTTTTTCACCCTCCCTTTCTCCCTCCCTCCCTCCATCCCTTCTTTCCTTCCTTCCTTCCATCTATCCATCCTTCCTTCCTCCTTCCCTATTCTTTCTCAAAGGAACGTTTCACTGGGTCAGAGAAAAGGGCAGGCAGGGGTGTGCTGGAGACAGCTCATAAGTCTAGAGAGAGGCAATCGTCAAATTTTCAATGCAAGCATTTATGCCTCAGAAACCTGCACACATTAAAAACTGTGGCTTGTTTTTTTTTTGGTTTGGTTGATTGTTAAGACATAAGAAAGTGATGGAGAAAATGTTAATAATGAAGATTAAACTTGAAAATGGATCATTTGTACATTATCCTCACCCCACTCCCATCTTCCACCCCCAGCCAATTGTTAAAGATTTACCAGCACACCTCTGGTGACAGGATATATCTAGAAGATGATATTAAAAAAAAGAAAGTTACAAACACACAATAAATGAGTTTGAATCGATCAAAATGGTGGTGGGGGTGGAATAATGACCTATGAAGTTTAAATCTACTTTCTAATATTCCTTCCAGCTCTATCATTCTTTGCTGAGACATTTAATGTTTTAAAGTCCTTTCCTGCTCTAAATAAATATAATTCTAAGTTCGGAGTTTCATATACCAAGTGTTCCTGAAATAAGACACACTGTGAAACTTCTCATCAGATGGATGCATCCTTTCACTCCTTAAAATAGTTTTTGTGGACTATGTAACCAATGGGATATAGAATAGTACAATGAAAAGAGCACAGGCAGTGGAAGAGTGAACTTAGGATCCAATTCTACCCTGAATGATTTTTATGTGTATGATTTGGTAAAAGCCTTTGAACTTGCTTATGCCTTATTTTCTTCATTTTTAAAATGAGAGGTTTGAACTAGATGGCCTCTGAGCTCCTTTCCAGCTCTCAATCTATGTTCTTATGCAATTATATATTAAGCATCTACGAAACACCCAATATGATGTAAGCTTCTTGAGGACAATGGGCAGCTAGGTGGCACAGTGGATAAAGCACTTGGCCTGTAAGTCAAGAAGATTCATCTTCCTGAGTTCAGGTCTGACCTCAGACACTTACTAGCTGTGTGATCCTGGGCAAGTCACTTGACCCTGTTTGCCTCAGTTTCTTAATTTGTAAAATGAACTAGAGAAGGCCACTCTAATATCTTTGCTAGAAAATACCCAAACGGGGTTATGAAGAGTGGGGCACAACTGAAATGAGTGAACAACAACAACCTCGATGACAAAGTATTTCATGTTCTTCTTTCGTTTTGTAATCCTAGCACCACAAGTACAGTGCCTGGCTTATAATTAGCACTTGATAACCATTTGTTGATCAAGTTTGTAAAAGGAATAAAAGACAAATTCCTTTTGTTTCCTAATTTCGGAGGGTTGGCCCCAGTGAAGATCATCAATCCAGCTAGTCCTGAGAAGTTATTTTTTTTTTAAATGTCTTCTTTAAGAACATCTTAGTTACCAAGAACAGGGAAGCTAAGAGTTAATAAGGTTGGATCCCTCAAAGGTTGATGTCTGACTCCTACAGTCACTGTCACCTTGTGGGAATAATTCCGCCTCTTCAGGGATGGCCAGATGTCAGAAATGGGGCTAGCATAAAGGTCACATTGAATATAAATATATCTGATCCAGCAAATGCAATAACTTCAGCAAGAGGACAGCCTGGCCCAGTGAGACAGGAATGTCTCATTTTTTTCTGAAATCTGTCTGAGGGGAGGATACCTACCATCTGGGCAGTATGTGGTAGAAAGATTTAGTGGCTTAAAGATCCACCTCCCAAGAGCAGGTTTTCTATCCACCGCAGAAGTGAGAGATTTAAACCACCCAAAGAATACCAACCCCAATAAATTTGTGGATTAGGTAAAATGTACGTTTTATGCTCTCCCAGCTATTGAATGACCTTAGGCAAGTCACTTTCCCTCTATGAGTTTCAGTTCCCACATCTAGATGGTGCAAAACTAGACTCCTGGAGTTGGAAGGGCCCCAGAGATCATCTATTTTGAATGTGCCCATTCTACTGATGACAAAAACAAGATTCAGATAAACTGAATGAAGTGAGTTGACTTTGGTCACAAACTGGGAAGTAGAGGAGTTGAAATTTGAACTCAGGTATGCTTGTTCCAAATTCGGTGCTGTTACTGTAAAGATTAGTAATAACAAGTCAGTTACAGCAGCAGCAACTGTAGCTAGGTGGTACAGCTGGTAAAGCATGGGACTTGGAATCAAGGAGACAAAATCATTCCTGCTTCTGACACTAGCTGTGTGACCCTAGGCAAATGATATAAACTTCCTCAGTTTCCTCATGTATAAAATGGGGATAATCATAGCATTTACTTCCTAGGGTTGTTTGTAAAGTGCTTTGCAAACTTTAAAGAACTATATAAACTCTAGCTACTCTTATCATTTAGCAGATAATTATTAATAGTAGTTAGCTAGCATTTGTATTGCTCTTTAAAGTCTGTGAAGTGTTTCATGTATGTTAGCACACTTGGTTATGCCCTTCTTTTCTCTCTGGAGACAGGGACCATAATCATGGATTATTGTGTATTTACTTAACATCAACCAAATTAGTTGAAAAATTAAACCATCCCAAAAAAGGCTAACACTAAGAAAAATTGTGAAATAGGTAAAATGTATTTGTTATGCCCTCCCGGCTACTGAATTCTTCATTTTTATCAGTATTTGTCATGGTTTGTCAGTGACAACCTAGCACACTTGTACATAAGCACAGCCTTGGTGGGTGGGTATACATCCTTCTAGAGAACTCAGGTCTTAAATGTTGTCCTTAAACTAACCAGCTTTGCCTACTAGCTATCCCTCAACATCTCTCTCCTCTACCAATGCCAAAGGGAAGAATCTTTCAGCCACCAGCATGCAGGGCTATCCAGACAGGATGTGCCCAAATGATCCATGACTTGAGGAAGTAAAAACAAGAGGGATTACACCATTTCAGGAGAGAAACAGTTCTATTCATGGTTCTCAGTCAAACTGAATTTTGTCACCAGTCTAATGGGCCTAGGAAGTATCACTGCCTGACTTCTCTGACAGACAGGAAGAAGACAAGGTGGCACATGGGGAGAGCTCCAGCCTTCTAAATATGGCTTAGTGAAGTAAAAGGAACACTGGATATAGGAGGTTACTTAAGTGCATTAAACAGATTATTTCATGAGGTCATAGAACACCCCCTCCCCCAAGCTACAGATGGGGGGGCAAAGGAGCCTTTTATGTTATAGTTATTTTATTAGGTTCTCCGCACTAAGCCCTGAGGCCAAACAACAATAATAAAAACATCAGAAAAACCCAACCTTCATAAGGAAATGAATTTATCATCTTAGTAGAACTGGTCAGCATAAGCAGATCAGGGCATATCACTTAAAAAAATGAACAAAAACAAATATAGACCTATCTCTTTGCTCCTGCTGTTTATCTCCCCTGGACACAAGACAATCTCTGGGCCCCAAATGGAAATTTCATTAAGACCCTCATTAGTCACTGAATGGCATTTCCCAAATTTACACATATATTAAGAACAGTTCAGAGGCTCTGGTGGCTTGGGTGGTTCATCTCCTCTCCTCATTCCTTCTGTTTATCTGGCTGACTTTGGCCAGTTTCCTCCATCCCATTTTCACTATGCTTTACTCCCTATTATCAATCAGATTGAGTCTAAACTCCTTCTCACATACATCAGTTTTCTTCCCCTCAGACCCACCAAACTTCATTATTTGACTCCCACCAGGCCATACTTTACATCCTTGTTGCTAAGGATGCTCAGACCATTCCTGAATCAAATTCCCTCTTGATTTTTGTCCACCCACGATAATCACTTCCTAAGAAAACTTTTGCAACTAAACGCACCCTACAGTGACTACCTTACCTTCTACTTCCTCAGCACTCATTTCTATTTATTTTCTCATTATTCCTGTGTATTTCTTCTTTCTCCTACTAAAATATAATATTCTTCGGGTCAGGGGAACCCTAGAACTATAAAAATTCAGAGTTGAAAAGGAATTTAGAGGTCCTCTAGAACAAGTACACAGGCGCTGGCAACACTTCTGAGTAATGCTGTCTGAACTAGATGAAAATATCTTTGGGAAATATTTAACAAACGAAATAAAAATACAACGAAACATAGATAATCTTAATGTGTGGTTTTCTAAGTCACTATGTAGGCAGCTAGGTGGTGCAGAGGATAGAGTGTTGGGCCTGGAGTCAGGAAGACCTGAAGTCAAATCCAGTCTCAGGCATTTACTAGTAATGTGATCCTGGCCAAGTCACTAAAGGCTTTTTGCTTCAGGTTACTCATCAGTAAAATGAACTGGAGAAGAAAATGGCAAACCACTCTAGTATCATTATCAAGAAAAACTCAAAAGAGGTCATGAAGAATCAGAAACAATTAAAAAAAATGACTCACCGACAAAAAGTCACTATGTGGTTCACAGGTATTTTTATCTATGGTTTAATGGCCATCCTTTGTATTTTAATTTGACCCCATGACCTAGTGGAAATACCTTATTAATATATAATATAATATATGTAATATAGTTCACAGGATTGTACATTTTAGGGAGGGAAGAAATGAAGGAAGGAAGGGAGAAAGGAAGGGAGGGAGGAAGGGAGGAAGGAAGGAAAGAAGGGAAGAAGGAAGGAAGGAAGGAAGGAAGGAAGGAAGGAAGGAAGGAAGGAAGGAAGGAAGGGAGGGAGGAAAGAAGGAAGGAAAGAATAAGTATTTAAGAGCCTGCTATGTTCCAGGCACTGTGCTAAGAGCTGGAAAATACTTCAGCTGTCACTGAGTATAAGCTCTTCTTTCTAGAGTTGAGGAACTAAATCCCAGAGAATTAAAATGATTTGTCCAAGGTTACTCAGGTAGTAAGTAATAGAGTCAGGATTTGAACACTGGTCTGTTGCCTCCAAAGCCAGCACCTTTCCACTATACCACAATCAGAGACCTGCTACATAAACAAGCAAAGGAAAAGGCTCTGAGAAGGTTCTTTCTATTTCCTTTGTAATACATACAAATGTATGTATGTCTATATACACACACTTATAATACAATTATAATTTTATATATATGTATATAACAAAGCAAATAGAATACATATGTGTATATACATATACATGTCTCATATATGTATGTGTGTATGTATGCATGTATATATACATATACACACAAACATAAATACACACATGTGTGTGTGGTGTGTGTGTGTCATGTTATTATTTCCCACCTGGAATCTCATTCCTTTCCAAATGCTGCCCATCCTCCAACCTCAGCTCAAGTCCCATCTTCCTGAAGAAGACTTCCCTCCCTATTCTGATGCATCTTGACCTATCTCTCCTGGACTTCTACAGAACACTAATGGCATATGATACCTTATATTCTTCATTTGATGCATGTTCTTTCAAAAAAAAATAGAGCACCTCACATTTGCTATACATTAAGGAAAATTTTTTAAAGTAATATTTACTCCTTGACCTAAAGAACTTTGCTACTTCATTCACAAAAATAAGACATAAACTCTAGAAGCTAAGAAAAAACTCCAAAGCTCCATGTTTCTAAGGAGTAAATTGAATGATACAGATAAATACTATCAGAAAATTCAGAATAGATAGGGGTTGCAATCTGTAGGTAGAAAGCACCAGGAGTTCTGGGTTCTAATTCTGCCTATTTAACTAACTCAGTCACCATAAATACATGTCATTTATACTTTCTGAACCTCAGTTTCCTCATCTGTAAAAAGAGAGGGTTGGAATGGATCAACTTCTAAGGGTCCTTTCTGGTCTAGCACAAGATAAAATTTAGCATTCTGCTTTTACCTGTAATGTTCAATATTCTAAAGTCCCCTCCTACTCCACCATTCTTTATTCCAACATCCTATTCAGTTCTAATATTATGTGTTCAAAGATTCCTTTCAGTTCAAACTCTATGGTTCCATAATTCCAAGTCATAGATCAAAAGATAATAGAATTTCAGCGTTGGAAGGGACCTCGGTAGATATCTAGTACATTACTACATAGTCTGATCCCACCCCACCCCATCTCCACTGCCCCACCCCCCAAAAAAAGGAAAGAAAAAGACTTCTTATTAACACTCACTCAAATGGTCATAATTCTTTTGCTTTAAGCCTTCCAGTGAGGGAAAACCTACTGCCTCCTGAGGTAGTTGCAATGGTAAGCAAAGTGGGACTTTTTGTTGTCTTTGGTTTTAGAGTGCTTCTCAGCACCAAGGCAATCAAGTGCCTTTGAGTCTTGCTTTTGTTTGAATCAAGAGTCATTGATTGGAAATAATATATATGATATGGTTTTGGCAAGTAGATGCTAAGCCTCAGGCCTATACCCTTTTGATAAGTAGGCACTAAGCCTCAGGGCCTTAAACAAGATATATGTGCTCTGAAGTTAGCATTTTGCTTTGGGGGCTTACTCTTTGGAAAAGTAGTCTTGTAATTTGGCCAGATGAGACTCTGGGTAGCCGTTAAGGAGGCACCCCACCCCCAGCTTTCAAAAACTCAGATGTTGATGCTTCTCTCTCTGGTAACTATGTATGCATTGTCTTGGTCAGACAGCTAGAAGCCTGTCTGTTGATTTGTGTTATTTGCTTTGTTTACATAATTTTTGCTTGTAATTTCTGTTTGTATTTTCTCTGAAGTTCAGGGTACTGACTTTTTCCCCTGAAGTAAGTGAATGATATATGTATGTTTAATTAAAGTAAGATAGTTAACCCCTTAAAATTGCTTTCCTTAGAAAAGCAGATCAAAGAACCTCTGCTAGCAGCCCTCCTGTGTGCTGGTGATATTGGTCTTACACCGCCATAGCAGCTGCTAATAACATTGTTGCTACAGTGGTCCACTAGACTTCTGGAAGGCTTTGATTCCTTCGATTTCTGCTGTCTATGCCCAAAAAGAACAACTGAACTCCTCCTTCAATCCAATAGCCTTTCCAATATTTGAAAATATCTATCAGTCTCTTACTCCTCCCTCATGATAAATCTTATTTTATTTTTATTTTCCAGGCTAAGCATCCCAAATTTCTTCAGCAAATGCTTATGTGATAATCTCAGGGCCCTCCATTCCAGCTGTCTTCCTGTAAACTCCTTCCAGCTTATCAGTGTCCTTGTAATTCAGTGCCCAGAACTCAACACTCAGATGGGTTCTGACCCAGGCAGAGTACAGTGAGAATGTCACTTCCTACCTGGAAGCTATACTCCCTAGTGCATTCCAAGATCACTTTCTTTATTAATTAGTTACTGTTAATTCACCATGACCTTGAGGTCCACTAAAACACCTAGATCATTTTCAGACCAATTACTCTTTAGCCATGCCATCCCCATTACATACTTAAGAAGTTGATATTCTGACCCTCTGGAAGACTTTACATTGATTGTTACCAGATTCAGTCTTATATTTTATACTATGTTCTATCCTATTCATCTCTTTTAGGATTATACTTCTATCATCTGATCGATAAGTTATCCATTCCAGCTTTGTATCTTCCAAGCCAGTTTAATAAATGTGTTATAACTGCCTTTATCCAAAGTAGAGGTGCCAAACACATGGACTATAGGCCATATATAGCCCCCAAAATCACGTGCAGCCAAATTAGATTAAAACGTAATTGAGAAATGTTTAATAACATATAAGATACAATAATGCATAGATAATAAAAATAGGTGACTTGCTAAGTCAATATCCTGGGATCCATATGTATGGTTTAGTGGTTCCCATGTCTATTTGAGTGTGACACCACTGATCCAAATCATTGATAAAAATGTTACAGAGCACAGAGCCAAGTGCCTCACCCTGATGAAAAGATGAGTAACAAATATAGTCCTAGAGTTAATAGACCCATCAATGTCAGAGGCAGCCTGGGTTCTCTGCAGGAGCAAGACAGGCACCACATGGTCCCATTGGCCTAATCAAGTGACAGACCCCCGTACAGATGATTGTCTTCCAATTGTTGCCATCCATCCTGATGAGCAGGATCCCAACAAGAACAGGCCTAGTTGAGAGGCCCAGAGATCCATTACCAATAGGAAAACTCTCTAGCTTTACTCTGGAGACATCTGTATCGACCACTGAGTAGGCTTGTGTTCATGCAGCACCTGACATATACCAACATTCTCTCACCCCCATCAATCATAGCAAGAGCCCAGTGCAGCTTCCTAGAGACATTCTAATCAAGACGATGCCCTGGGGAAGCAAAATAAGATAAAGACATGAGGAGTGGGGGTAGAATAGGGTTTGCTCGAAGAGGGAGAAATGAGAGCAAGGGAGAGGAAAGGGGAGCGTGGGAGGAGAGGGAACAAGCAAATGTTCGAAGGAACGTGCATTTGTTTTGCTATCCTGGCAATTAATGCTCGAAAGTGACATTTTTAAGGGGCTCTTGTGACAGCTTTAGTGACATTACTGTTTGTGGTTTGGTGACAAATCTCAGTCTATATCTTATTTTAGAGAGTGCCGAGACAGCTCTGAGGACTGTTGCCTGGGGATGCCAAGCTCAACTCTGACAAAGTCACCCTTTTTGCCTAAGCCCAGACATTTAGGAACAATGGGCATAGTCTAGAAAGAAACAGGAGGGAAACCACAAAATGGTAAGAGCTTTTAAGTAGAGCTAAGGTTTGTTGCCATGCTTGATGGAGCAACTTATTAATTAGAGATGGATGAACTTATCTTAGCAATGGAAGCAGATTTTTTTTCCTCTCAAAGGGGAAAAAAAGAAAAATAAATAAAGGAACCATCCCATATTGGAACACTCTGCAGGATGACCTCTGAAGCTCATTTTTAACTGGCTAAACCCTCTCCAGCTTCTATATGTCCAGGAAAGAGAAAACTGATAGCAAGTAAGATTACAAAGCCACATCCAAGGCAGATGTTGAAAGAAGATGGCCATGAATTGTTACCCATGACATTGACACGACCACTACTATACACAAGCAGAATGTAGTGTGGCTGAAATCGGAAGGTATGTCATTATTGCTTTCTATATGGCTGATGCCAGGGCTGGATGGATGATGATATCAGGCAGCCTTTCTTTGGAGATATAGAAAATCCCCCAGTTCTGGGAAGATCAAGTAAACTGCTTTGCTCCTCATTTGCAGGCTCTCCATGTCTCACTGGACCATGTGATTTGGGGGAAGGGAGTAAACAATAATATAGTGCCTACTATGTGTCCAGCACCGTGCTAAGTACTTCACAGGTATTATCTCATTAGATACTCATGGATCACAGAATCATAGACAGAGAACTGGCAGGGATGTTGGCCTCTAAGAGACTGTAGAAACCATCATCTAGTCCAAACTGCTGATTTTATAGGTGAGGAAACTGAGATCCGGACAGATTAAGTCTCTTGCCCAAGGTAACACATGTAGAAAAGCCAGGATGTAAACCCAGTACAAAGAGTACTTCATTCTATATCAGGCTGTACTTCTGACTATTGAGATTTTCTCTGCCATGACACAGAAACCAGGGAAACTCATTCAATTCCTATATTTCACATGTTGGAAATACCAATTAACCCTGGGGTCTCTCCTTCTGATTGGCTGACTCCTCCTAAAAGTTCCGTTTTAAGGAGGATGCCCAAGTCAACAACATCTTCATTCATCTCTACATTGTATTCCTGATGCTTCAGATTTTCTCTACAATGTCCCTGTACCAGATGGCCTTGTACCAATGCCCTTATACCCTTGTATCGTCATCCTTACTCACTTCAATCACTTTTTCAGGTTCCCTATATAGGCTG
Source organism: Trichosurus vulpecula (assembly GCF_011100635.1). Lineage (NCBI taxonomy): Eukaryota > Metazoa > Chordata > Mammalia > Diprotodontia > Phalangeridae > Trichosurus > Trichosurus vulpecula. Next base: position 118,870,420 of record NC_050575.1, read on the forward strand.
TCTTCCTTTGAATGAGAATTTAAGCTCTTTGAAGACAGAGAGTCTCTTTTGTTCTACTTGTATTTGTATTCCCAGTGCTGAGTATGATGCCTGGCACATGAGCAATTAATAAATGCTTGTTGACTCATTGGCTTGTTGAGTGTTGACTGAATCCTGGAGGTGGATTCAGATAACCTAGGTTTGAATTGTGGCTATGCTACTTACTCTGTGACATTGGACAAATCATTTCTCTTCCCATCAACTATTAGGGAACACTTAATGGAAGAAGGAAAACTTAAGCTGGATCTTGAAATGAGTCAAAACTAGACTTTGGATAGTGGAAATGGAAGAGGCAATTCTGGTAGAAGGTGTCAAAATGTAGTCCATCACCACCCCTGAACATATTATCCCAAGTATAAGCCCGTAGAGATGGTGGGGTGAGATTATCTTCTTACTCCAATTGCAAGGCATGATGCTCAGTCCATACTTGTGGAAGAATGAACAATGACTAGGTAGGCAGCGTGATACAGTGGAAGGAACACAGATTTGGAAGTCAGAGTACTCAGATCCAAATCCCAGTTTTGATACTTACTACCTGTTTGATCTCAGGTAATAAGTTACTTTCTCTTGGCATCAGTTTAATCACCTATAAATAAAGGGAGTTGGACTAGGTTGCCTCTGATGTCCCTTCCAGGTCAAATCTCCAGTCTTCTGAGTCTACAACTAGAGACTTTTATGTTCTATAGTCCTACTGGAGAAATCTTTAACATCATGAACTTTCCCAACACACTTAGACTGGGGAGTAATTCAGATAAAATGTATTCAAGTGCAAAAGACTAGGACTTTTGAATTGTCAAGCATATCACCGGTCCATGGGGTGCTATTGTCTTTTTTGAATGACATCTTTTAGGAAAGCTAATATTTTTATTCCATTTTTAAACTGAATAAAACAGGGATCGATTACCACTCTCCAGTTTAATATAAAGTACATTGGTCTGATCTCTAGAGACCTGAATTCTAGTTCTGGTTCTGCTATTAACATGAGATACAATCTGATGAAGCAGTAACAACGACGACGACGACGATGATGATGATGATGATGATGATCATGAAGAAGATGATCATTAGCACATTTCACTAGTGTTGGTCTTTTTTTCTCTCTCTACAGCAGGCCTGCACAACCTGCAGCCCACCAAATAATTTTGGTCAGCTCGTGAGGGTGTTCTACATTTTTCACAGGCTGCCCAAAATCCTTTGGCATACCCGTGAACCATAAGCTACCTGCGGAATGCTCCGAAGTTTGTGCAGGCCTATTCTACAGCATCTCTTACATACTTCCCTTTTCCTCCTTTCACATAACCATCACCATAGTCTAAGCTCTCCTTATCTCTTGGCTCAACTATTGAATTAGACCCTAGTAGACTTATTTGGACTATCTTCTTCTTCAGGTCTCTCCCCATTCCATTCTATTCTCTAACAAAACTGCCAAAGTGATTTTTATCAAGTATAGGTCTGGCCATGTCATATCTATAACTTAATAAACAACAATGGTTCCCTATTGCCTCTAGGATCAAATTTAATAAGCTCCTTTTTCTGACATTCAAAATTCTGCGCAACCTGGTCACTTCCTCTCATTTCAGTTTTTAACCCATCATTCCCCTCCATATATTTTACAATCCAGCCATAGTGACCAAAATGACTACATATATATACATATATATATGCATATATATGTATATATATGCATCTATGTGTATATATATATATATATATATGTATTCTGCATATGTTATCTCTCTCATTAGCATGTAAGCTGCTTCAGGTCTGCAGTGTTTTGGCTTTTTCTTTGTTCTGGGCTGGATCTGCCTAAGACTAGTCCTGTAGCAGTTTAATTTGGACATTATAATGAATTGAGAGGCTCTAGATCAATCATATGTAACAAAAGGAGATTTGCTTAGCCATGGCAGAAAAATAATCAAGCAGGACAGGCAAGGTTAGACACTCCATGAGTTGATTCAGCTGAATGAAGAAGCTTCTATCAGAACTGACCAGACAAGCATGTGAGAGTCTCTCCAGCTCCTTGTGGGGACCCATTACTCAGACGATGAAGAATTGGAATTAGCAATTCGGACCTTCAGCCTCCTGAGCCTAAAAACTCCACAAGTGTCTCAATATCATTTAAGGAAAACAAAAAAACAAAAACAAAAAAACTAGCCTAGCCTGCATGGGGTGGTGGGGAGGAGGAGTTATGCTACTGCTCCTACTACACTTTGAATCCTCAGTGCTGAGCTCTATGTCTGGCCTATAATAAACAGTTAATAAATGCTTGTTCATTAATAGTTTACCAAGCACTTCCCTCACAATAACCTTGTAAGAAAGGCACATCAAGTATTATAATCTCCATTTTACAGATGTGGGGGGAAGGGATTTGGGAAATTACTTTCATATGAAGACAAAAGACATCAATAAAATGAAATAAAATTAAGAGATTGGACTACATCAGTTCTCAAAATAATTTGTCACAGAACACTTTTGAGCTGGAAATATATAATTCAAAGAACTCATAAATTGTCTAGGAGGTCTGAAATAAATGAAAAGAAAGGAAGAGTAAATTGTGGAGCAAAGTGGGAGAAATGAAACCCACTATCACATACTAAAAATTGTTTTGTGAAAATAAGGCCTTTGAAAACAAGTCAGGACAGTGCTAGGCTCAGGGAAGTATTGCCCTCTGGCTTCCTGGACTTGTATGTCTGGGAATAGCTTCCTGGCTCAGGCTGCCCCTGGGGCTACAGCATAGTTTCTTGGGCTGGAAGAAGGGTTTGTTGCTACACATTGCCTTTGCATTGTCTTCTTTTGCCTATGCAGTCATTGGGTTCTCTTTCTATTTTAAGGACATCTGGTATCCCCCTCCAAACCACCTGTCTCTCAGCAAGACCCTTCCCCCAAGTTTGCCACAGGCATGTTTTAGAACTTTGTCTGGCTGGCAGTCACTTTTCCATTCCCTGGCTTCATTCCAACCCTTGCTGGGTTTCCTTCCAAGCTTGTCTTCTCTTGCAATCAGAGACAGAAGATTGGTGTTCATTCCTTGCTTTATATCCACTGCTGCTCCTCAACTTATGTCCCTGTCACATACTTCTTGTCCTTAGACTCAGGAAGAAAGAGTCCCCTGCATAGGTGAATCTCCAGAAAATTATCATAGACGTCAAATTTGTCTCCCTGATAAGCAATGCTTTTTGGAATGGAATCTGAGAAACACTGGATGTACCCAGAGATTCCTTATAATTCTAACAATTCTATAGTCTGTGGCAAACACTGTGTAAAACTTAAAGAACTATATAATTGCCAGCTATTTTTAAGATCCCTCTGAACTCTAACAAGAAGTACATAAGGATCTTTTTTGGGGGGCGGGGGAAGGAGGGTGTGGAGTTGGATGTGGGAAAGGTCCAGACCCCATGATTCCATTTTGTAGAAAACTCCCTGTGCAGAACTTTCTAAAGTGATACAGATCAGCAGCTTGCTTGTACCTCAGTTTTAAAGAGTTATCTGAGTGCAGAGAGAAGTTAGATGATATATTCAAGCTAACACAGCTAGGATGGATTAAAGATAGGCTTTGGACCCAGATCTTCCTAACTCCAAGGACAAGTTTTTTTTTTCCCATTATACTTCACTCCCTCTCTATAAAGATCATAGGATCATAAATTGGTAGGGATCTTAGGATTTGGAATAATAAAGACTCAAGTTCAAATCCAGCCCTAGATACTTACTAATGATGTAATCCTGAGTGTATCACCATGGCTCTTGGGGCCTCAGTTTCCTCATTGATAAAATGAGAGGGCTATTCCTGAGGGCCTTTCAGGCCCATTCTAGGTCTAAATATATGATTACCAAGTCTAACCTTCCCATATTAAGGATGAGGAAACTGAGGCACTAAATCTGTCACATTCCTGAAAAGTTAAGAAAATTGTTCAAGGCCATAGAGGTATTACATATTAGAGTTGGGACCCAAACCCAGGTCCTCTGATACCAAATGTAGTGATCTTTCCACTATCAGAGACTCTTAAACATTTTTGTGTCTTGGACCCATTTAGTGTCTGTTAAAGGCAATAGAATCCTCCTCAGAAATCTGGCCTCAGACACTTCACACGTATACTAGTTGTGTGACCTTGGGCAAGTCACTTAACCCCAATTGCCCTGCCAAAAACAAAAAACAAAACAAAAAAAGAATCCTCCTCAGAATAATTGTTTTAAATGCAAACAAAACATATGATTACAAAGAAAACAAATTATTTCAAAATATTTATATATACACATTCATGCAATATAACATATATACATACACACATATGCATTTGTATTTATACATATATATATGTATGTATGTATATATATATTCAAAGAGATCAAGTTAAGAACTCTGGAATTAGGCCATGTTGCCTATGTTCTGAAGTTCTATGTTCTAAGTAGTCTTCTCATCTATCTTCCCATGATCCCATGCAAGGACTTCCAGATCCTATTCTCAATTCTATAATAACAGCTAACATTTATATAGCACTTTACAGTTTGCAAAGTGCTTTATAAATATCTCATTTTATCCTCCCCAAACTGGGAGGTCAGTGCTATTATTGCTTCCATTTTACAGATGGGAAAACTGAGGCAGACAATTGACAGAGCTAGTGAGGTCAGAATCTGAGATCACATTTGAACACAAGTCTTCGTGCCTCCACTAGACAGCTAAGTGGGACAAAGTACTGTAAAATGATCTAGGGAAGAAAATGGCAAAGCACTCTAGCATCTTTGCCAAGAAAACCCCAAATGAGATCAGGGAGAGTTGGACATGACTGAAAAAACAATTGAACTGAACTTTCTGACTCCACGTGCAGCGCTCTTTCCTTCCTAGCAGCGCTCTGTCCTTCCTAGTGTACTATCTACCAGTTGCTCTGTGGCAGAGCCAAACTCATAGACATACCAAAGGAATTAGCTAATAAATAGCTGCAAATCTGCTTATGAATACAAAGACATCTATAGAAACTTAGGCAATAAATCCCCACATCCCATACCCACTACCATCTTCCACCCTATGGTCTTGGGTGCCCTTTGAAGCACTCAGAAGACCAAACATCTTTTCTGCAGGAAAGTCCTTTCCGCCCAATTAGTGTTGGGAAATGGATACTCATGCTGCCTTCTGCATCAATGAACACATGGATATTACCTGGCTACATCTTCCCAGCTTTGTCAGGGAAGCTCAACCCTAAGCTGCTATAGTTCAACCATCTTATCAATTTCACAAGAATGCATGGAACCCAGCTCGGAAAACCAGAGTATTCTAGTGAGCCTGTTCTTTGGAAAAATGAACAACTATGTCCCTGCCCTCTTGTCCCCTCCCCCATCTAGTTTCTCTTGGTCTGCTCTATATCCAATTAGGAACTTTCATTGTGACTGAAGGAAAACAAGAGGTTCCTAAAAGCTTATCATGAACCATTATGCCCAGTCTATTACTGTAGTCACAGTCCCTCTGTGTTAGCTGTCTTTCTCTTACCTTTCTTCCCTATATTGCTTTATAACTCGGCTCAGGTAAAGAAGGAAAACAAACCATTTTGCATCACCTCCCCAGTTTTGAGCTCAGAGAGATAAAACACCTTGCTTAAAATCTGAGAATTAGTTTTCTGTTTCCCCTACTGTAGCTTTCTACTTAGATCAGAGACTGATAACACTGCCCCAGGGGTTTCAATTTAATAACCATTTCATGAGCAACTACTATATGAAAAGAATTAAGACTGCAAAGAATAACAGAGGCAGTCCTTGCCTTCAAGGAGCTAATAGTTTTCTAGAGGGGGAGGAAAAGAAAAAATTATTCAGTAGGTTGTTGTGGGGTCAAAGGAGGGATCTAGATCAATTTGAGGAAAGGATATCATTTTTAGCTGGTGATCTCTAAAAAGACTCTACAGAAAAGTTGACATCTAAGTCAGACCTTGAAGGAAGAGGAGGATTTCAATAGATAGACATGAGGAGGGAGGGCATTTGAGGCAGGAAAGATGGCCTTCAAAAATGTACAGAGACAGGAGAATGTAGGACAAGAAGAGAGAACAGTCTAGTTTGGCATAAAATTCATGAAAGGAAGTAATGAAAAAAATATCAGAGAGCAGTCTATGGAGGGCCTTAAACACCAGGCCAAGGGGCCCACATATTAGGTAACAGTGGACCACTGAAAGGTTTTGAGCAAAGGACTCAAATCTGTAGAAAGGGAAAATTATTCTGGATGCAAAGATGCATCAAACAAACAAGGGAGAGAAAGCAAGCAGTGAAACCATGTAGAACCAAGAATGGAAAGATACCTGGTCAGAATCAGAATCCCCAGCTCTGACAATAGCTGGGTGAACTTGGTGGAATTACCTCTGAGTCTCAGTTTCTCCATCTGTGAAATGGGAAGTGTGGAGAATTTGGAGTTCCAGACTTCCAGATAGAGGAGCTAATAAGCAGAGGAGAAAATGATTCCTGTATAATGTTCAGTTCCTAAAGAAGTTGTCCTACATTAATATATTGAGTCACTGGTGTGACAAGAAAGGGAATTGCCTCTCTACAATCTCCAAGGTTGGTTTCCTTATAAGGAGAGACCAAACCATGGGTAAGAGCTATGTCTGCAAGAGCATCTTCCATATACTCTGTACATATCTTGTATGCAACTCATTATTTCATGATGTCTCACCTATTAGAGTTTAAGTTTCTGGACGGAAGGATAGTCTGGAACATAGCAAGCCCTCAATACATGCTTGTTGACTGGCTGGTTACTTAGGGCCTTGGCACCAGGGTATCAAGGTACTTGGGTACCAGGGAGGTAGGCATCACCAGAGAGGAAAGAGTGTTGTATTATATATTTCTGCGTTCCCTTTCTAGGCTATTTCTGTGATCCCTTTATGAATTTTCTGTGTTTTCTTCAAGGTGAAAATAAAGGCTACCCTGAAGCTGTTATATACATATGTATACATGTGTGTGCATGCATGTATACCTATGTAAACACACACATATGTATATGTGTATATTTGTGTGTACTGGTCCATATACACATATGCAGGTGTACAAGCACACACACATACATATATTATTATTTGAGTGGTTGCATGGGAGCTAGGACTCTATTACCCACATCTCTGGAGACCTAGGCATAAATAACATTCATACTATGTATACTATATTATACTATATTCAGCCTAAGGTTAAAGACTTAATAGAGCCCCGATTCAAATTCATTTCTTCAGACTCAAAAGTCAAAATGACTTCCAATATACCATCTTGCCTCGACAGAAAGAACACATTACTGGTAGTGAAGACACAATCTTGGCATTGCCATAACTGTCTTTCAATATACCCTTCCGAGAGTCAGACTCTCCTCTTTGTTCCCCTCATGGAATCTAATATCATAGAAGGAAATTCTGAGTGAGTAGATACCATCTAATCCAATCTAATTTTTAAAGATAAGGAACTTGAGACCCATTGAGGTAAACTTATTTGCTAAGGGTCACACATGGTGACTCGTACATGGATGGGATAGACATCAAACCCAGACCTTGCTCTATCCCTGTTGTTCTTTTCACTACAGCATGTTCTCCCTTCAATAAATAGAAAGAAAGGGTCAAAGAAGGACTCACTTTTTTTCTCAAAGTCCATCTTCTCCTCACTGGCCTGACCAAGGCTCTCTAGAGTCCGAGTTACTTGGCTCCCAAATTCATCTTCCCGGGAGACATGGTTGGCCCTCCGTGGTTGCTCCTCTTCTTCATAATCATAGTCATAGTCATCCAGGATGGGAGTCTCTCGGATAGGCATGCCGATGACAGAATTGTGTGCCTGAAGGCGAGAGTTCCGGAAGCTCTCTCGAGCTTGGGGGCCCAGGAGCACTGATGGGATATAGTGGATCTCATGGGTCGCCTCTGTGCTGGCACTCTTTTGGGGGACCCGTCGTCTTCTGTGCCAGCGCCTCTGGGCATATAGTGCCACAGTGAATACCAGCAACAGCAAAAGGAGGGCAATCAGGCCACCCTGTAGGAGTGAGAAGAACAACTTAGAATTAACAAAGTCTCATAGTTGGGCTTATGACTTGAGAGCTTGGAAGAAATTTTCTAATCCAATGCCTTAATTTTCCAGATAAGATGACTGAGGCCCTGAGAAGCTTAGAGAGTTAAAACAAACGACCCGCACTAATTAAGAACCTATTGTGTGTCAGCCACTATTCTAGGCACTGGCAATACAAAGAAAAAAGCAAAAACAGGCCTTGTCCTTAAGGGACTTATATTCTAGTAGGGTAGAGATTTAAGTAGCAAAGTGAAAACTTCTACTCAGGTCATCTGACTGCATATCCTCAATTATTTTTTTAAACTAAATTAAATTTATTTTCATTCAATAAAAATCTATTGAATGCTTATTATGTGCAGTCACCGAGGATACAAAATAAAAATATAAAAAGGTCTTGAAGTCAGATAATTCACCTTAAACTAAACCATGCCACCTCCCACCCAAGATGTTGCAGAAGGGATGTTTACCCAGCAAGTGCTAGACTAGATAATTTCAGAAATCTCATTTAGCTCTGAGATCCTGTGACTCTAATAAGCAAAGAAGAAGGTGTGTGAGGAAGTGGGAGAAGAGAGAAGAGCAAGAAGGAGGGAAAATGGGATAAAGGAATGAGAAGAAAACCCATAAAAAGGTCAGAGAAATGAAGGCAGGGGGTGGGGGGAGAATACTTCCAAGCTCAGGGTAAAACAATTCCTCAGGCTGCCTATTCAGGAGAGTGTTCTGTGAGCACAGCTCCCTCAACTTTTGATTTCTTTCACAGAAAAATCACCTTTGCATCAAGCAGGAGAATGATGGATGAGATACCTTAACCAATGGTGCCCAGCCCATCTCTAAATACTGGGTGGAATGCAGCACTAGGAAAGATGGCTGGAGTCAACAGAATATTGGTTTTGATGAAGAGTAGTTAACAAAAGGAGTTTTTTCCCAGTCCTCCAAAGCCTAATATAAATTGGGGTCTTATCCTTGAGAATGCAATGCTGTATTAGATGGCTGCTCCCAAAGATGCCAGTAGCTACTTAAGTAGGGGTGGGGGAGTGCTACAAAGCAAGGATGGGACCCCTGTTTGGAGAATTTTAAAGAGATGAGCTATGCCTTTCCCCATGGCCCTTGCTTCCAATCTGCTACAGGAAACAACTCTATGAGCACAATATGGCAGCTCTCATTAGGATTCCCCCTCCTCCTCGCCTCCCCTCCTTGGCCTCATCTGTTTTCTCATTTGGTCCTGTAATTGACAGTAATGGGAAGAAGAGCTCAGGGAGGCAGTGACTGCACTTCTCTCTCTCAGCTGAGCAGATGCAGGCCTGGCAAATAACACTTCTGGGTCCAGGCAAGGCTCCGGGAGCTCCAGGGTTGGGAGAGAGGAGCAACAGCTTGCTTAGCAAGACTGAATTTGGCTTCCTGCACAGAGAGAGTAGGTAAAGGCCTACTTGACATAATTCCAAAATATAGAGAGTTTACAAGTGGAAAAGAAGTCAGATACCATGTAGTCTATTTTTTTTTGAAATTTTGCTGTGAAATCTAATTTACTTCATTTCATTCAGTAATTACCTCATTTTACTCCTTTACTAGAGGAGGAAACTGAGGCCCAGAGAAGGGGAAGTGACTTATCCAGGGTCAGTCTGATAATAAACAGAAGAGCTAGGATTAAAACCCAGGCCTCTAGTTCCAAATACAATGTTCTTTATATGATATCTTGTTTCCCAAATGCCAAAAGATAACTGGTCAATATTCAGTAGAAGTTACCAAAAAGATTTTTATGCTTTGGCTCAATCTTTTCATCGTTGGAAAAATATGCTGAAAGTACTGCTCTTTTCATCAGGAGGGAAAAAAGCCTGCTTTTCAAAGACTTTCATTGTAACATTATATGTAATTGCCAAAAACCTAGAATCCACTGAAATGCCCAAGAGTAGGCAAATAGTTAAATAAATTGCAGCACATTAATGTAATGGAATACTATAATGCCATTAAGATAAAACACATAAGCATACAAAAATATAAAAATCCTTTATGAAATAACACAAAGTAAAAAAATGGCATCAGAAAAGTAGAGTAGATATTGCCCACAACCATGTGTGAAGAAAACTAAATGAAAATGAACAAAGAATCCTGATGGGGATTTGGGAGGAGACTAAAAATATTGATATGATATTTCTGCACTGCAAATAATCAGTTCAAACCTATATATTTCTAACAGGTTTGGTTCCCTTCTCCCCACCCCATACACACACACACTCCGACACATGTAATCTCCCTGAGGGCAGAAATTGTTTCTTTTCTATCTTTTTATCTTCATTGTCTTATACAGGGTCTGACCTGTAGGAACTGCTTCATAATTGCTGAATTATTTGGTTGTGTTGATGTTCACTATTAAGTTTTCAATAAAACACTTAATTAAAAAAAAATTCTACAAGCCTACCCCTGCACAACAATACTTATCTCTCCTGCCCCTTTTGCCATTCTTCTTGCAATTTGGCCATTAATAATGAATTTCATTGTATTTATCATTGTCCTCTCTTCTTGTCTTTAAGAAATAAATAAGTGCCCTGACTCTACTGCTTGAGGTAGGAGAAAGAATTGCATTTTTCTCTCTAGGTCTCAGTATCCTCCTCTGTAAAATGAGTTGGTTGGACTACATTATTGCCAAGGTTTCTCCTAGCTCCAGTTTTTAATGGAATATGGATTCAATGAATTTATTGATCAGTTTCATTCTCAGATACTATGAGAGTATGGTTGCAGTGGATGTTTGGGCTGAGAGTAGGGGGAAATATGTGGATAAGGAAGAGAGATATTAAAAAAGAGAATTGAGTTGGAAAAGGAAGGGGGGAATACCAAATCTAAAACTGGCCCCTGGTGTAGCTTTTGACTGCCAATTAATGTCTTGCATCATGGCTCGTATAACTCCAGACTATCAGGAATGCTTTATAGCAATAGTTCTGCAAACCTTTGGATCTTACATCATTGCAGATGAAAGAAAATGCATAATTTTGTTTAATATAAATTTGACTTACCCTGGATACACAGTATGGTTAGTATAGTAGTCACAAAACATACAAATCCTGCATATTACGTATACACTAATATTCCTTGAACTCTCCAAGAATTCAACTATAATGGCTGCTGTCATTGAGAGGAAACTTTATACAAACAAGTGTCCCAAATCACCCCAAGTGATGTCAACTTAAGCAATCAGTGTACCAGGATTCCTCATGGCAGAGCACTGTGACATGAATGAAAAAAACAACAACAATCAAAATCTGAGCACCACTCTCAGTACAAAGAGTTCGTGCATAGATAGCTCCATAAGGTTTGGAGCTGGAAAAAAACCTTAGAGCCTATTTGGTCAAACTTTTTTCATTCAAAATACAGAAAATATAAGCCCTGAATGAACATGACTTGTCCAAGGCCGCTTAAGGAGAACGCATCTAAAGTCCCCTCCAGTTCTGGCACTCTAAAATTCCATGAGTCTGGAGTTATTGGCTCTCTAGACCCTAACCAAACACTCTGCCCTCAATGAATTCACCTAAGAATGTTTTATTCTCACTATAATTCAGAGATTCTCCAGGAGAACACTTGGAGCTCTGAAACAGAAAGTTTCCATTATCACAGTGTATTTGAACGGTGGTCCCTGAGATCTGCTCCCTCTGGGCTCTCGATCTGACTGTCTCACAGCAGGGTTATCATCACAGAGTGGCAGGACCATGGTGGTTCTGTCATGGACTCTGGATTCTCAGCTATCTGAAAGACAGCTGAGCACAGAACAGAAAATTATTTGGATGTCCCCAGGGCCCTGCCACACAACTAGTGCCCCAATCCTCCCTCCTTGAAGAGAGTGGGCGAGGAGCTCAGTGCTGAGAAGAAGAAACTGTGGTTCTTTCCCTACCTTGGCTAAACCAACCACCCGCAGTGGCCCCTACCCACGATTTCCTCTCCCTGCATTTTTACTCCTACTCATATCTGCCTCCAGAAACAGAGGGCCAGCAGGCTGAAATGCAGTACAGGTGTGGGAGGAATTAATAGGGGGAGAGGTCAGATCAGTTGCACAGTGTGAGGGGGTGAGTGGAGGAGTCAGTGAGGAGGGAGAGACTTAGTAGGGAAGGACTCTGACTTTGACATAGTAAAGTTAATGAAGGGCCACAGCTAGAGAGGAGTCTGGGGAGAGAGCTGAGGCAACTCTGGTTGTTTGAAAGACCTGATGCCAAATCCGATTTGGGCTGCATACACCTGGGGGAGAGCACTGTGAAATGAGGTTTGTGGAGTGTTTCGGAGTTTCCAAAAATAAGAATGCTAGTCTATTTGATTTGGCCCCATGGAGAGGGTTTGATTTCTGTGAGATTGCACACGGCACAGACCTGAAGGTCATGAGTCGTCTCCTGCATCGGAGCATTTCTAAAAACCATTTCACAGAGAGGGGGAGGGAGGACACAAAAGTATCAACTTCTCCCACCAATGAAGCATCTTGATATAGTGCGGGGGGGGGGGGGATGGCGGGAAACAACAACACTGGATTGTGAATCAGAAGCTGGGGTTCACATCTAACCCTGCTGCTTCCTCTCTGCGGAATCAGCAACAAATCTATTTGCCGCCCTGGGTCTTAGTTTAGTGATCTGTAAAATGCCTGGGTCAAGGGTCAGTCGCCAACTTTAACTAAACAGTTTTCCCTCCATGTTGTTTCCTCCTCCTAGCCAATTTTCATCAACCAGAAGCTGCTAATTTTATCTACAGGGATGCCTTCAGTCTGAAGCCACAGAGGTAACTGGAAGGCTAACTTCCCCAAAGGAACTAGAGATTCTTATACGATTTCTTCTTTCCCTTGCATTGTGTAATGGAAAACTTCATTTTGGGTCAGAGGTCCTGGGTTCAACAGCCAGATTTACAGCTCCTGGTTATTTGACCTTGGGCAATTTTGTTAGATGACATCACTGATCTTTAGTTTCCTTATCTGTAAAGTGGGAGTGATAGGACTTGTATAAATTATTTCACTGGGTTGATGTAAAGATTGGGAGATAATGTATGCAAGTGTCTGTGCTTGAAATGTTCTCCCTTCTCATCTCTGCCCCTTAGAATGTCCAGTTTCTTCTAAGACAGCTTAGGTTCCACTTTCTAAATAGAATGCTTCCTGACATACCTGACTCCTAGTGCTGTTCCTTAAAAATTACTATTTATTTTATATATTCCTATATATGTGCATGTTGTCTCTCCCAATAGAATTTAAGTTCCTTAAGGAAAGTTGTTGATTCATTTTTGTCTTTGTATCCCTGGGGGGGGCGGGGGGTGACTGGTACACAATAGGTGATTAATAGTGTTTGTTGATTGATTGAAGAGTTCTATAAGTGAGGGCTATTACTATGACTTGCATTAGTAAAAAACAAAGACGTTTGTCTTTGGTTTCTCTGCCTCTCTCCAAGCTATCTCCATGCTCCCCCACAACCCATGTTGGTACCCTATGACAGGGGAGGTAGGACACTGGGAAAGAAAGGAGTGGAAAATTAAAGATGTACCAGAAAGAGTGATTTGGATTCAATAGACCTGGATCATCATCGTAGCTTTGCCACTACTATAATAGTTACTGTGTGACCTTGGTCAATACCCCAAACTCTCTGGACTTCAATTTAATAAGGGGCTGGACTAGATCATCTCTCAAGTTTGTTCTAGTTATAAATCTATGATCCCACAAACCACAGCATGCTTCTTTAATCCATACAGACAACAGGCACACACACACGCACACACACAACCCCACTGAGATCCTTCAGAAGACTCAAACTTAGAAAGCCATTCAACTCAGTCTCATTTAAATATATTTTTCATGTTAAATTATCCAGGCATGGGAGAGGGAGCCAGGAAAAGGAGAGAAAAGGATAATATGAGAAATGTTTTATTTGACAATGTGTCATTCGGAAACTGATTATTTCTGTCTCAGGGCTTTTTAATATTCCCAAACAATGGCCGAGCCACAAGGGGATTTGGTATTCTAAGACTGGATTTATAATACTCTGTTCAGTGGTGATAAGAACATGGGCCTTTAATCCTCTGAGCTGTGAACATGCATATTCTCCCAAGTAATGTCCTTCTCGCCACTCACTCCCACTCCCATCCCCTAGTAGGTCTGAGCCCAGCTTCCAGAGTCATAGTGCAGTCTGTGCTCCCAGGCATGACCAAAGGAGGCTCAGTGCATCTCACAAGGATCACTGGAACTAGGAAGCAGAAGGTCTTTGAGAGGGCAGTGAGGGATCACCTATGCCCCACCTCCATCTTTTGAGCAGGGCCCCATTTGCAGCATAAGCTTCGGGCTGGTGTCATTGCAAACACCCTCAGTCATTCAGTGTTTGGTTTCGGGTGGCCCAACTGGAATGTGTGGACAAAATACTGGGTTCACACTATCTGAAATGATAGATGATAAACAGACTTCTTTTTTTTTCAGTCAAATAGTGAAACTGAGTTCTGACCCACGAGTTCCTGAAGAATCTTTAAAATAATCTCAGAAATTGAAATAACAAATTGCTATGCCCTTTCCTTCTTCACCTCTCTGGATCTCAACTCCCTTAGCTGTAAAAGGAAAGGGTCTAAGAGATCATAGATCTGGAAAAAGATCTAAGAACCTAAGGGGACCACCCCTGGGGACATCCACAAATGAGAAATTAAAACAAACAAACAAACAAACAAAACAAAGAGATTAAGTGCTGCAGGGAGTTTACATTCAGAGGTAGGAATTGAGGCAAGGTCCTGAAACTCCAGAATTAGTGATTCGTTTCCTCATGATCTCTTGGGTCTCTGTCACTAACATCTTCTTATGTTTGACTTTTCACAATGCTTTTTACTTTTCAGCATTAAGCATTTAATTCTGATGCTCCAGAGTACCTTGTGATGTTCATTGTTATCGCCTTTAGAGAGATGAGGATAATGAGGTTTTGAGAGGAAACTGGCTTAAGGTCACCCAGCTAAGAGTTGTCTTATGATGCCTGCCTTGCTTCCTCTATGCTCTCATAGAGGAAGGGGGACGGACTTGATGAGCCTGAAGATCTTTTCTGGTACATTCTTTATTGTGTTCTAACATCCTGTCTACTTCAGAAAGTCTATTTTCAGTGTTACAATGTCCTTTTTTTTCACTCTGAAATCTGATGATGTGGAGATGAAGAGGGTAGCGTCAAAATCATCTTGGGTTGACTGTTTGTTTCCCAGAAATAAAATGGTACTATACTCAGCCTTTGTTACGGAATTAGATGTGACCTGTATTTGTTTCTCGTTGCAGCGGAACCTCCCCTAAGTCTACTGCAGTGTCTCCAGAGGATAATCAAATGAAGCCCCATTTAATTGGGTGAACAATTGGGATGGGATAAATGTTTAACAAATTTAAAAATGCAAAAAGAATCTGTCTGTATTCATATGCTCATATCTATTGTTAAATGTCTAGAGATAGCTATTTTTATGCCTTTGCCTCCACATAGAGGATGACCTATTTAAGCAAGACCCATTACAGAAAAGGGGACCTTTAAAAAAATAATGGGCCACCATCAACTTTCTTTTACAGACATGAATGAAAAAGTGATCTGGTGAAGATAATCCATGACAACAGATAATGCAGAAATGCTGGAGTCTGAGCAGGAGACTTTCTTAACAATTAGTGATGTCCTGCAATGAAGTGGTTTGCCACATACTGTAGTGAGCTCCTTATAACTGGAGATATTTTATTACATGCTATATGAATACTTGATGGGGATGTAGTGGGGGTGATTTCTACTTTGGATATGGGTTAAATTAGCAGTAGAAGGAGGGATGGATTTGGAAACAAAGGGCCTGTGTTCAAATCCTGATTCTGCCACTTACTTACTTTTTGACATTGAGCAAATCATAGTGGGACCTCCAAAATCTTTAATGTCTTCATCTTAAACTAGTGGTTCTATGAAGATCTAACTCAGACAAGAAACATCTTCTGTAGTCCAAGTCATAAAAGGCTACAGCTGGAAGGGGGCAACCCACTAATTTTACAGATAAGGAAACTTTGAGCTCAAGAGATTAAATAATTTGCCCAAAGTTATACAGGTAATAGGCATGATTGGTATGATTTGAACCCATGTCCTCTGTTCTAAAGTCTGTGCTCTTTTGACTATCATACCAACTGGGAAGGATGGGTTGAAGAAAATTTGTTGAGCTTTGGGAGGCAGGAGAGGATGTTGAATCCTACTAATGGTTTTGTTTTCAGTCATGTCCAATTCTTTGTAACCACTTTGTAAAAGTGGGGGGCATTGTCTGGGCAAAGATACTAAAATGGTTTGCCATTTTCTTCTGCAGTTCATTTTATAGATGAAGAAACTGAAGGAAGCAGGGTTAAGTGACACGCCTAGGGTCAGACAGCTAGTAAGTGTCTGAGGCCATTTTTGAACTCATGTACTCTATCCACTGTGCCACCTAGCTTCCCTCTGTTAATGATAAAATATTTCAATATTATAGGACAATAAAGACTTCTGAACTGTGAGTAATGGAGGCTAGGAAGGAGCCAAATCCCTTAAGATGAGGCTTGTGGGTAGACAAAAATTTCAAATCCTTAGTAGTAACTTTATTCAAACTAAATTCCACATTAGCTAGGAACTTCAAAAGTGAATTAAAATGGTTGCTATGGCAATCTAAGAAAGCTTCCACCTGCCTTAAGTTTCTTCTGTTTCCTTGGGGCAAACTTTGAACCATGAGAAAGAGAAGGGGAGGAAAGAGGTTAAGAGATCTATGTTGTAGGGAATTTGTGTGATATTCTCTCTCTCTCTCTCTCTCTCCCCCTCCCTCCCTCCCTTTCTCTCTATTTCTGTCAACAGGTAATAGGTAACACAGGTAATAAATTAGCAATAAAAGCTGGCGTCTCTGGTGATGCAAGGAGCTGCAGAAAAAAAAGGTCTGTCCTTAGGGACATTGGAATAATAAGATGTGCGAAAGGAGGAGGAGGCAGAACAGCAGGTTAAAACAACAATTTTTCAATATAGTAAAAACCAAACAAATAATAAAAGTAATAACTACTATTATTATAGCTCTTAAAATTTTCTGATGGGCTTTTTGGGGGAGGCTCGGAGAGGTGGGAGTGGTGATTTACCTAAGGTCACAGTTAGTAAGTGGAAGAGCTGGAATGTTAACCCAAGTCCTCCAACTACTTCTTCCTTTACCACTTAGTCTCACTTTATAGATGAGGAAACAACCTAAGAGAGGCAAAGTGATTTACCCAAGGTGACACTGTTAATAAATTGGCAAAGCCAGAGAGATAACTGTCTTCAAGTATTTGAAGGGCTGTCATGGGGAGCACAGATTCATAGCAGAAGGATTCTAGCTGTCCATGTCCCTAGAGAAGAGAGCCAGGAAGCCTGGGTGGGAGTTGCAGAGACCTAGATGAAGGCTTGCTGGAGGAAAGGCTTCCTAACACTTGGAGCTTTGCTGGAGTTGATCGGGCTGCCTTAGAAGGTAGTGGGTTCCTCTTCACTGAAGGACTTCAAGAAAAGACAAAGTGACAGTTTTTCTGGGACAGTGTGTAGACATAATTCTTGGTAACACTAGGAATAGACTCTCTTGGAGTTCTCGGAACATTTTCCCTTTCGCCCCAACTTTGAGATTCTATGTTAATTTTCACACTATGATCAGAAGACTCTAAAGGGGAAACGGGATGGGCACTGAAAAAGACAGTCTAGGCAAAAGGGTAGAGATGTGGGATAGGAGATAGGTAGCAGGCACAACTGAACCTTGAAAGTGTCCAGAAGAGAAAGTAGTTCAATCTTTTCCTGAAGGTAGGGATGACCTAAGGTGCCACTATAACAGGGTCACCATATATATAGAAACATGGAGGGGAGGAAAGATGTAGGTAACAGAGAATCACAAAGTGTAGAGCCCTTCTTGGAAGAATCACATTTTCCTGTCTCTTTATTGGTGCCCTAGAGCAAAGTTACATTAGCCTTGTCCTAGCTACAGCCTTATTTTTGTTGAGAACATGGTAAGGCACGTAATATAAGAATTGTTATTTCCATTTTAGAGATAGGAAAATTGAGGATCAGAGAGGCAGAGTGTCTTGTCTATGATCACAGAGCTAGTAAGTGGCAGGGATGAAATTTAAGTGCAGATTTCCCAATTCATAGTCCAGAATTCTTTTCATTACATCATTCTACTTTTCAAAGCATAGGGCTGTAGTGAATGTATAAATGTCAGGAGAGTACTGACTTAGTCACCATTGTCTGGGTCTGCAGGTGACTGAACCAGAAATCATCAAAAGCAAATCCAGGAATCCCTTTCTTTCTGCAACTGCTACGCAGACACCAAAAGTCATTGAACTTCACAGAACTCACAGAAAATAGGCCATTTTGGAGAGTTATATGACACCATCTTTCTTGAATAGCTAACCGGGACATTAACTGAATTGGAGATGTAGCATGGTAACTTTTATAAATATCCCAAACTTGGACCATAATCATTGAGTTATCAGGGACAGGGTTTTAGTTATCAGTAGAAAGGATGAGTAGACCCAAGCTCCTAAGAGATGAGGAGCAAAGAGCACAGAGGACCTTTCATGGGAAGTAGAACCTAGCTTTTAACAACAGTTTGCACCAAAGATGGGCTTCCGGGTTGGGGTGGTGGGATGCTCCCACTTTTATAAGACATGCTGATAATACTTTGCAGTGACAGATGAAAGTGCAGTGAGATTACAAGAGTGTTGGAGGAGTCAAGAATACTGAGGTTCAAATCCTACCTTTAACATTTATTAGCTGGATGACCCTAGGCAAGTCACTTAGTCTCTCTTCCTCAGTTTCTTCACCTGTAAATTGAAGAGTTTGAGCTCAGTGGCTTCTAAGGTCCCTTCCATCTGTAAATACATGGTCCTTTGAGCCTAAGTGTATGCCAGCAGGCAAGCTAATACAATCGAGGTGATAATTTGGGTCCTGAGTCCTCCTTTTGTATAAGGTCTCTGTGACTGTTTATCATATCTTTGGGTGGAAAAGTTGAAGAGGTAGTGTTTTCTCTGTGTATGTGTATGTGTGTATGTATGTATACATGTATGTATGTAGTATGTAGTTGGGGACACATCATTTGTTTTCTTTTTTTCTAAGACCATGGCAGCATCTCGGACACCAGAGACAGAAGCCCATGAACTCATCTTTCTCCTTCTTATCTCAGACTTCTCACAGAAGCCTTCTCCTTCCTTGAGCCAACATTGAGCTGAAATAGAGACACCATTTAGGTCCGTCAAACAACACTAGAAAGAGGGCTGGTCTTGTCTTCGGATACAGCTATAGGCTGTTAGATTTAGAGCTGAACAGGGCCTTAGAGGGCCTATAGTTTAAGCCTGCCACACTGCAGAAGAGGAAGCTGCGGTCCAGAGAGAAGAGGTGACTTACCCAAGATTATAAATCGATCCATCGGTAATAATAACCAGCATTTATGTAATGCTTTAAGCTCTGTCCAAATATTTTGTCAATCCTGTGAGGAAGGTGCTATTCTTATCATCCTCATTTTACAGAAGAGGATATTAATGAGAGGTTAAGCAATTTATTCAGGGGCACACAACTATTAATGTCTGAGGAAAAATTTGAACTCAGGTCTTTTTTTTGAGGGGGGGAAGGCAGGGCAATTGGGGTTAAGTGACTTACCCAAGGGCTCACAGCTAGTAAGTGTGTCAAATGTCTGAGGATGGATTTGAACTCAGGTCCTCCAGACTCCGGAGCCAGAACTCAAGTCTTCTTGACTCCAAGTCAAGCAAGTTTTCAAATCTGTACCACCAAGAGCTGCAAATGCTTACTATATATCTACAGTAAGTATTAGGGGTACAAAGAAAAAAAATGAAATAATCTCTGACTTCAAGGAATTTAAGCTTTAATTTGAAACAAGCTGCAGATTTAGGATGTTGATCTAGGTCAGAGGTCAGCAAACTATGGACCAGGACTGGCCACTCCCTATTTTTATGTAGCCAGTGAGCTAGGATTTCTTTTTTTTACATTTGAAAATACTATAAAACTTTATTTTTAAAAACCATTCTTTGTTTGAGACCATACAAAAACAGGCAGCAGACTGGGATTGCCATAGTGTGTGGACCCTCGATGTAGGCACTTGGACTCCAAATCCAGTGTCCTCTCTGTTCCCTTGGGCATGTCTCTTGAAGCTCCCTACGCAGTGGGATTAGAAGGGAGCTGGGCATTAACTGCCCCCTGCTTTGTCTCCTGAACAAAAATCTTTGGCATCTACAAATTCATTGATGCCTGAAATTCCAATTTGAGAGGCCTTCCCTCTGGGCAGAGTTGCTGACTTCTCCCCCCATTAAAGTGCAAATTACTTTGAACAAAGCAACACATTAAGCCATATTAGTCATTACACCTTGGTGGGAATTATTTGATCACATATAACATTTACAAGCATTAAATACCTACTGTGCACAATATACTGTGCTATAGGCTTTTTAAAAAAATATAGCTGTTTTCAATGAGCGTATATCTGGTCCAGATGCTATCAGAGAAAAGGGATAGAGATCAGATCTGAGTACAGGACTCTAAAAAGCTTGAGATGAGGATAAAACCATTGATTTCATCAAGAAGAAGAAGCATGAGAATAACTATACACTCACTGATGATGCTTATTTAGAAACAAAAATGTGGCAAAACTGGATTTTTTAATAGGTGGAGGAAGGTCCACAGAGAAGAAGCTTCCTCATGGATACAGACTGGCAATTCTTTTAACTTATAGTCTTACAGAGCTGCCTGGGACAATGAGAGGGTAGACAATTCAACAATGGTTAAACAGCTAGCATATGTTAGAGGTAAGACTTAGACCCAGTTTTTCCTGCCTCTGGTATAATATTTAATTGGTTGTTGTTTTTCCATTTAAGTTTTTCTTGGAAACTGAGGCAAATAGAGAGTCAAGAGACTTGCCCAGGGTCACGATGCTAGTAAGTGTCTGAGGCTTGATATGAACTCAGGAAGAGGAGTCTTCTCAACTCCAGGCCTAGCCCTTCATCCCCTGTGCCACCTAGCCACCATATGTAATTAGTAACAGGGTTGGAAAAGAGATTAGATTAGAAGGAGACGGAGAGACAATTAAGAAGTTATTGCTACTGTTTTGTAAAAGTGCGTATGTATAAATATAGACATAGACATATAGATATTTGGGTTTTGGGTTTGTTTGTTTTTGCTTTCACCACCATAAGACGCTCTGGGTGAGGGTACAACTTCAACCAAAGCGAATCGGCATCTTCTCTTCAATTTACAGTCAGAGAGTAGCCTGGGCCACTGAGAAATTAAATGATTTGTCTTGGGGCAGACAGTTAGTATGGGACAGAGGCATAATTTGAGCCCAGGCCTTCTTTACTGTAAAGATACCACTAATCACTCCATCACATGTGGTGTGCATGTGTGTATGCATATATAACACGAATGTACATGAATATGTATTTCTATATGCACTCAACTACTCAAATTGATCTGTGATCTTATGATTTCCAGAGTTTCCTCAAAAGATGTCAATCAAAACCCATCCTTAGCAGCTAGGAATCACACGGGATAGAGCCCTGGACATGCAAGAAGACCTCAGGTACTTACTAGCCATTTGACTCCAAACAAGTCACTGAACCTCTATCTGCCTCAGTTTCCTTGGCTATAAAATGAGGGTCATAACATCACCTACTTCACAGGGTTGTTGTGAGCAACAAATGAAATGATATTTGTATAGTGCTTAGCACCATGCCTGGCACATAATACGTGTTGTAGTAAATGCTTTTTCTCTTCCCTCCCTCCCATGACTGTCCATCCCATGAAACTCTCATCCATGTTGTCATACAAGTTCCCCATGGAGCCCTACCTACCACCCTGGAAGCCAACTTCAATTTTTCCTGACAACACAGGGATACCAGTAGAGCATCCTGTCATCCCTTGTTCTTGCCATCTTACCAGTCCATTTGCTCTTCCTACTATTAGCAAATTATTAATGGCTTGGAATGTGTTATTTTATGAATTTTTATTCCTCAATTTATTTGCTTATCTGTGTTTTTATGTTCAAATTTATGTAGAAAGTAATATTTTTTTAAAATATTCATTTGTTCAAGTGGGAAGGTCAGGAAGGAAGGATCTATAAAAGCAGGAGGATGTTACAGATGCATGAGAATAAAGACAAGAAGCTTCATCTACTTCACAATATACCACCATCTTGCTCATTATCTCCTCCTGAACTCAACCCCCCAATCAATCCTCATGAAAATCTTTTATCTTTACCCCAGCCTAATCCTAGGATTCCAATTATCCTTGGCTGGCCACTTTTCTTGGACAATTATAACACCCCCAGCCATGCTATTTTATGTCATCTTTGCCGATGAAATATGTTTAAATGATTGCCTTCTACAGCCTGGTTTTGTCTCAGACAATTGCCTGATCCTTCTAGAATCACAGTTTAGAGGTGGAAGGAATCTTAGTCATCCTGTAGTTCAACCCCCTTGTTTTATAGAGAAGAAAATTGAGGCCCAGAGAAGGGCATTGATTTCCCCAAGGTCACATGGCTAGTTAATTGCACTGTTGGAACTCAAATCCAGGTTTTCTGATTCATAGTCTAACCATCTTTTTTTCTTTTTCCCCTCGGGAACAGGTAACAAAAGACCAGAAGAATTAAGTGGATGGAGCCTGCATCTTGACGGTGCTAGCCTGCATAGAGACACTAACGGGAAATACATGTGTTTTAGATGTTCATCAGACTGCCTGGCAACTCTGGAGTAAACAAGCGACTTGTCTCCTTTCTGTTGCTTTTTTCTTTTTTTCTCTCTGTCTGATGAACTGAGGAGCCACTCCGGCTCCTGGCTGTGTAGTCCTTCAAGGGAGAGAGATGAGCAGGCCTAGTGATAGAGTTCCATGGTAAATTATGACTATGAGATGCGTTCTTTGGTGCCAAGGACTCTGCAGAAGACTGTAGCGGCCTTTCTAACGAGAAACACACTGACACAGATATGTCCAGGATTGACTCTTCTCTTTTTTTCACTACCTCAAATGATAGAAGCATTTAAGGAAACAAAAGGTCCCCAAGAGAACACTGCATTTGGAATCAGCATGGCCTGAGTTCAAATCCCAAATTTCTAATCGTGATACTGAACAATTTATTCCAGTTCCTTGGGCCTTGATTTCTTTTTTCCCATAAGATGGAGGTTGGGATTTATGATCTTAAGGTTCCTTATGGCTCTAAATCTGTGATTTTCTGTCTTTATTATGTTTTAGCTATGCCATATATTGGTGAGGAGTCCGAGGTGCTTAGCTCTATTACATGCTAGCAATATAACCTTGGAGGTATGAGTCTCTCTCTAGGTCTCAGTTTTGTTGTTTCTAATATGTAAAATGAAGATAATAATAGCTGTCCTGTCTACCTCATAGATAGTTATAACTTCACAAGTTGTTATAAGAATCAAATTAGTTAAAGTATACTTTGAAAACTATAAAGTG
The DNA here is from genome assembly GCF_011100635.1 of Trichosurus vulpecula. Lineage (NCBI taxonomy): Eukaryota > Metazoa > Chordata > Mammalia > Diprotodontia > Phalangeridae > Trichosurus > Trichosurus vulpecula. The sequence goes on from NC_050575.1 coordinate 118,893,885, forward strand.
CCATATAAATAAGAACATTTTTCAAATACAGCCTAGAATGCATGAGTGTGTGTGTATGTGTATGTGTGTGTGTTGTGTGTGTGTGTGTGTGTGTGTGTGTGTGTGTGTGTGTGTGCTCACTCTACATTGGGATAAGACAAAGTGGAGTTGCACTAAAATAAAACCAAGATTGGAGGCTTATATCCAGTTTTCATAGAATTATAACATTCAATTGCTAAAGGAACCTCAGATCATAGAATGTTAAAATGTAAAAGCCTTAAAACATAGAATGTCATAACTGGAACATCAGGATTTAGCGTATAGAATGTTAGGCATGGAAGATAGTTTAAACCCATTAAATTTACAAACGAGAAAATGGAGACTCAGGAAGAGAGAGATGTAATATTCCAGGTTCTGCAGCAAATGAATGGTAGAACCAAGTCTCCCTATTATTGCCTTTCTTCTGCACCATCTCTCCCACCCCAGCCCATGATCCACTCCAATAACGAGATATGGCCGACTAGTAGCAAACAGATTAGAAAAAAATGCTAAATGTATTGGGGTTACGTTGTCCCTGGTCAAGAAGAGATATTTTGAGATCGACTGATATGAGGAAGAGAAGTAGCGGCACGTTCAACTTGAGTTTCAAATTGAAAGTGACAACCTAACTGAGCCCAAGACAGCTGACGCTCACTGTGACCATGGAAGGACTACCCCATTAACACTGTCTATCATTGCTCCTACCATGTTAATCCTCTCCAGTGACACTAAGATAGTATTGGTAGGTAGAATGGTACTGTGGGAAAGGGTTATGAGTCTGGAGTCAGGCAACTTGAGTTCAAATTCAGATACTTACTATCTCTGTGACTATAGTAGCTTAATAAATTTGGGCCTCAGTTGCCTTATTTAGAAAAAGAGGGAGTTGGAACTAGTTCTACATCTGTAATCCTTTGAGTAATGGATTTAGAGATGAAAAGGACTTTATATATTGGCCAATACAAATGAGAATTTTAATGAGAAAATTGAGCTGTAAAGAGGGAAAATAATTTCCTCAAGGCCACAGAGCCCAGATTCGAATTGAGGTTTCCTAATTCCAAATTTAGTGCTCTATGTGTTATTCTACTATGCTGGGGGCTTGATAACCTTTCTAAACAGATGGCAAGGATATGTAGAAGGCACCGTGGGGTCAAAGGCTACTCCCAAGTCACCTTCTGTCTTTCAGGTTTCTTCCCAATTCTATCAGAGAATAAGGAGGCTTTAAAGAAAATTCCACTTATAGGTGATTTCAAAACAATTTTCTGAGTCAGGGGAGCCCAGCCCATCACCTTCCATCAAGAAGGAATCTAAAAGCTCCCCCTTCCTAGCTCTTAGCTCCCAACTCCTCTCTGAAATGTTCATTAACCATATAGCAACAGTGCCAGGCAGCTGCTCAGGGAATGTTCCAGTCTATCGTGTAAATATGCTTAGGCAGTTTTTAAGGCACAAATAGATCAGTGTAATGAATGGTCTCATGAAAAGCTGAGACTCCGGACACGCGGGAATCATGTTTCTTGCTTAATATTGCAGTTGTTTTTCAAAGGAAGGCTATCGAGGCAAAAATGATTAGGGTATATTACTGAGTGATGCTCAAGCACCTTTCAAATTTTAAAATGAAACAGAAATGTCAGCCTTTCCAATTATAATTATCATGGTTATTACTCCACTCATGGGCACCTTTTTAGGAAGGAGGCAGAGGGTTATTGATCTTGGCCTGAAAGCAATGGTTGACAGTAACTTTGTGACCCTTGACAAGTTGCCTCATTTTTCTAAGACTCAAAGTCTTCATCTAGAAAATGAAAATAAGAATTCTCATACTACCTACCTCACTGGGTTATTATAAGGAACTTGTTTTGTTAATCTCAGATCAAAATTATCATGAATTGCCAAAAGGAAGAAAAAGGAGGACTGAGTTGAGAAAGGTTCTGATCCAAAGGTAGGTTCCAAAGAGACAAGTTGGTCACCATTGGAGGGATGTGATTCCCAATAGATAGACTTTGTCAGGAGTTTGAACAACATAATATTTACTAAGCACCTACTATGGGCAAAGCACTGTGGGAAGACATGACCCTCGTACTCAAGGAGCACACAATCAAATCAAGGAGAAATGACATGGAACTACAGAAAAGTTAACTAATAATAGCAGGCCATTTATGCTAAGCATGAAAGTGAACCTTCCTGGTTGCCATCTTTTTGGTATTCTTTACCTTATTAATGTATTTTAAAATATATTGTGGTCTACACCCAATCCTAGTCCTGAGTTTGCTACTAGTATAAAACCACTAAGATGTTTTATGGGGGATGGAGAGCTTATATCTACCCATTTCTGCTGTCTATTTTACCCATAAAAAGATGTCCAAGGTGGCCATTCCACGTAACTTTCTTCCTTGTAGCTGGGATCTGAGACATTTCTAAAAGATAAAAAGTCCTTTCCTTCCTCCTCCCCCAAGTCAGTGTTGATGCCAGAATAAAGAAATTCAGAATGAAGGAAGATCTGGGATCCATCCTATAGAAGTATGCTAGGTGGAACAAGGATCCATGGGTGTGAAGCTAATGCTGTAAAACCAGTAGAATGGGAAGAGGAGGAATGAAGCACTGATCAGAATAAAGACTGACAGAAGTGACTATTGACATGGAAAATCCTAACTGCAGTGAGGTGGACCATCCTTGGGTCATTCCAAACTCTTGCGCTTTTCAGCTAATTCCCCAAGGGCTTGGTGAAACAAAACCATGATACTTTTCCTGGCATGTTCTGGGAAAATGAAAGTTGGAAGATGGTAGAATTAGAACACAGAGTGTGTGGTTTCCATTCCATAGGACCATTAATTATTAAATTGTCTTACTCAATAGATAAGTAGTCCGAGGGTACAGAACAAAAGAAGATGCACATAAAATTAATGACAATACAAAAGAATATTTCCAGTCACTAATAATGAGAGAAATGTAAATCAAAACAACTCTGAGGTTTCAGCTGAAACCTAACAAACTGACAAAATGAAAGATGGAGACAATTAATGTGGAGAGTTTGTGGGAAGATAGGAATATTGATGATTTGTTAGTGGCACCCTGAATTCATCCCAACTATTCCAGAAAGCAAGCTGGAATTATAAAAAAAGTTAATAAAATGGCCATGTCCTTTGTTTTACACAGAGTTTCTACTGCTAGGTATAGAATACAAGGAAGTCAATAAAAGTAAACAAAAGTTTAAAAAAACCCCAACACATACCAAAATAGTTTTAGAAAGCTACAATCCCTTTTGTTGTTGTGGTTATCGTTGTTTTGTAGGGACAAAGAATTTGAAACAAAGTGGTTATCCACTGACTGGTGAACAGTTAAATAAGTTAAACTACTTGAATATAAAGAAGAATTACTGTGCTGTAAGAAATAACAACTATGATGAATACATAAAAGCATGGAAAGACTTACATTATCTGATGCAAAATGAATTAAGCAGAACCAAGAAGCTAATACACCTGATTATAATACTATAAATGGAAAGAACAAGACTACTGAAATTAGCTTAATGCTATGGAATCAAGACAAAACTTCGATCCAAAGATTACTTATGGGAAATCAGCCTCCTCCTTTCTTTACTATGGAGTGCAGGAAGGTGGGAAAGGATTTGAATAGGGAATTCTTAAGATAATGTGTTGGTTTCTTGAGTTGAACTGTTTGTTTTCCTTTTAAATTATTTTTTATGAAAGATGGCTCTCTGGGAGAAGGGGAAGGATACATTGAGAAGGTAGGTGATATAAAAACAAAATATATAAATAACATGCATTTTTTAAAAAAGTAAATTGTCTGAGACTTATGAATGAGTTTGTGCAGTCATGGTTGTTTTCTAAAACACAAGTTTGGATTGGAACAATATAGAGATTTCCATAATTTTCGTTAAGTGAGAGCAGCATTCTATTTGGTTCTTCCTAAACTGAATGTTGAATCCAGCTAGTAAAGGTAACTAAGCCTGCCCAGCTACCCAGAGGTGGGTTCAGAGGGGATCTATCTCTAGCCAAAGCTTTCAAAAGATCTTGATGGAGATCCTGTCTTAGCTGGGTAGATCCCCAGGTGGTGGATAGTTTATGTCCCCCTCCATTGCTGGCTAATTAATTAATCAGATAACAAAATTCTTTTCTGTAGGCTTGCAAAAAAATTTAAAAAGAGAAATGAGCCAGTTATAAATGGATATAATTTCAGCAGAACCAAGAAATGTACACCAAGCATTCACTATTTATCCCACATTGTAACAGCCAGACTGGAATATAATCATCCACCCACATGGTAGTATAGAGTATGACAGTCACCCTTTGTGGCTCACAGTACTATGTCTCTCTTACTGTAGCCCATTATCCATTGCATTATATTTCTATGGTGCCATATCACTGCCATATTCTTCTCCTTTGGGACCAAAGTCCCCCAGTCATAGGTAAAATCAGCTACCAGTTTCCACATAGGAGCTGTAACCTATATATATATATAGGTTACATATATATATATATATATATATATATATATATATATATATATATATATATATATTACTAGCCTAGAATGGGCTAGTGGATGCAACTACATTCATGCTGGAATGAACTGAAATACACGTCCCTTAGTAACTGATGTACTTAATCTAGAAGTCGAAAAAATCAAGCCAAAAATTGAACAAAAGATAGGCTGGTGTGGGGTGCTATAAAGGTTTTATCGTCCCTTGTTAGAGAGAGATCACATAAGTAAAGCCATCATGCCAAACTCACGGTAATAAATGCTTTATAGCACCTTGCATGAGCACATGCACGCATATGGAGCAAGGCTCGTGCAGAGACCCTGTCTCTTAAATGAGTACACATTAGCATGGCTCTGAGGACAATTCGATGTGACATTTGCTTAGACAGCCAACTCGACTAGGCGACTGATGAGAGCTGCTCCCTAAGGGAGGCCCCTCACACAGATGCTATGAGTCTTATTGCTTTACGTGCACAATGAAAAAGGGAACTGGGAGCATGCCTACCCTGGGTAGGCTCAGTCTGCAGAATTCTCAGGGATAATGATAATCATAATAACAGCGGCAGCAACTACTATTTCCCTAGTGCTTTCTGGTTTATAAAGTTCTTTTCTTGTATCTGTGTGAGATGGGTAGATGGTGCAAATGTGAGGAAGTTCACTGTGTAGGTGGTGGGGATGAGAGGTGGGAATCAGACTTGGAGATGTTCAGTGACTTAACTAAGGTCACAAAACCACTAAATGCTAGGAGTCTTTTGATTACAAATCCAGAGCTCTCTCTACTAGAAGGACCTGGGATAAAACCGAATCCTGACTTATGTGATAGATTAAGAAACTGATGCCCAGAAGGAGGGAAATCATCCAAAGTCACATAATAAGTGTCAGAGCATAATTTTGATTCCAATGTGGGCTTCAGATCGATCACAGCTTCCTTTGCTCTTTTATACAAGGGTGGAATTTTGTGGATTCCCTCACTGGATATCTCTGTAGACCTCTATGAACTGATGTCCTGTCTCCTACATGGAGTCCGGATAACCAATCATTCCCTTCCTCTGCCTTTATCCACCCCCCACCCCAAGCCACTGATGGGAAATGTATGAGATGTGTTTTTTTCTCCTGCATTTAAAAGCAGTTGATAAGTCATCAATTCTGAAAGGAGAAAGTATTCATTTCAATTAGATGTGCCCAACACCAGGAATGAAACCAATTAATTCTTGCCATCTGAAAGCTGATTAGTTGGAATATTTTGGTAAACGGATAATAACAGGCTAATAAGGCTTCTATTCAGATGCCGCTGCACGTCTTTTTGATACAATATTGTAAATGTAATTGCAGCATCTGTGAACAGTCCCTTTGGAGTAGAATAAGCTTAGCTTGGATTCACTAGTATTATTCAGAAAGAAGTAGAAAGCTTGGTCTTAGACTCTCACACTTACTAATTGGGTGACCATGGGACAAACCATTTAACTTCTGTGAGGCTCAGTTTATTCTTCTATAAAACGGGGATGATATTTGAAACCTACCTACCTTACAAGATTTTCGTGAGAAATGTGTTTTATAAACGTTATGGAACTACACATACGTGAGTTATTGTTATCATTATCATTGACAGACATGGTTCACATTACTTAGACCTCCTCCTTTGTCCCTCAGTGCATTTTTACCATTTAACACATATAGAAGTAGAAAAGTGCTGGGATCCAGTTACCACAGGGACAACAAGGATTGTGAGGAAGCAGAGCTAGATTCCAGTTCTGATTGACACACCTCTGGCCTGTGGCTTTCGGCAAAGTCATTTCACCTGGTTAAGCCTTGGTTTTCTCATCTGTAAAATAAAGATAATATTTGTCTGACCCCCCACACCTACAGTAATATATGGTTAAGACCAAGGAAATACCTTATAATTATAAGATAATAACTTTTGAGTTGGAAGGAATATATAGTCCAGTCTCTTCTCTTTACCAATAATGTAACTGAGTCCCAGAGAGTGAAGTGCCCAAGGTCACAGGTAATAAGCAGCAATATCAGGATTTGAAACCAGGTCCTCAGACTCTGGAGATGGTGTTCTTTCTACAGTATTAAAGCACCTCAAAAAATAAAGTATTACACAATTACAAGTGGTTATTAGATTGTTATATGGTGCCTTACAAAATTTAAAGCACTACATGAATGAATTATTACTACTACTAAGAATTCTACACATGCCCAATCTGTTACCAGTAATGGAACTGGTTTCTTCCTCATACACTTTGTAGACAGATAGGCAGAGAGATAGATAGATAGACAGACAGACATTAAGTTTGAGTTACAAAGTCCTCATTTGATCTTATCCATGACGTTTCATAGTACTTTGCTAGGACCTCTCATCTGGACTTATCTCTTTCTCATTTCAATCAAATATATTTGCCCCCTGACCTCATCCCCAATTAGTTTGTAAGCTCTTGGAGCATTTGTGTCACATGTATGCATGTATTCCTAGTGCTTAGTGCAAGCCACTTAGATAACGAAGACTTGTAATAAACGGTTGCTTAATTGACTTGTGAAGCTAATAGGTGCTAAAGAACTAAACAGATCCCTCTCTCTTCTGTCCTATCCCAAGCCCCACCAAGAACGCTAGTGATAGAATCTCAAACTCCTCTTCACCAGTGATAATGAAGACTGGGCACTATGTAGGCAACAATATGCAGGAGACTAGGAGAGCAGATAAGGGAGATCACTAGTCTTCCAGAGATGGAAAAACAGAGGGGGAAGAGAGAAGGCAGGGGAGCGGAGGGGAAAGGAGGGGCTGAGAGGAGTGCGAGGGAGAGAGGGAGGAAGGAAGAGGGGGGGTTAGGAAATCCTACAAACATGATAATAGAAAATGTGAGAAGAGACTATTTAATAAAAGAAGTGTGATAACAAAGAAGTGGAAATGAGTGGTGATAACTGAAACTCTGATCATTAAAGCTGTGGGATATACATTTAGTGACTATTCCTCCCAGCGCCCTTCTCAATAGGAACACCGATATATAAGAACATGGGTACTCCCACTTGAAATTTCACTTGCTGGTGAAAACTTCCAAAGAGGGAGCCTCTCTAATCTTCTTTATTTACTTAGTCTAACATATACCACACTTCACTGGCAAGAGAGTAGAAAGGGAGATTTGGTTTAATCTAAATCCCACATGCTGAAGATGAAGTCTGTTTCATCTTTTTCTTTTTCATGAAAAGGTGTTTTCTTCTTAGATTTGTAGAAAGAACCCTGGTCAGAATAACTATGTTTAAGTGCTGGTTCTACTGTTTACGAGCTGGGTGACTATGGGTAAGTCACTTAACTTCTCTCACAGTTTCCTTGTCTGTAATGATACTTACATGCCCTACCTACCTTATTGGGAGAAGGTGGGGGGGATGGGGGTTGGGAGGAACCAACAATATGGGACTGGGACCCAGAAGATCAGGGTTCTATTACTGACTCTGCCACTAATTGGAGGAAGGTAGGTGGTTCAGTGGCTAGAGTCCTGGGCCTGCAGTCAGGATGACCTGAACTTAAATCTGTCATCTAACACTTACTGGCTATGTGACCCTGGGCAAGTCACCTAAACTTTGTCTGTCTGTTTTCTTATCTGTAAAATGTGGATAATAATAGCACCAGCCTCTCAAAGTTATTGTGAGGATTGAATGAGATAATATTTGTAAAGCTCTTTCATCATCATCATTATTAATTAGCTACGTAACCTTGGATAAGTCATTTAACCTCTCTGGGACTCAGTATAATCAGACTTAGAAAAATGGTGTTGGTGATTTTGAGAATACATTCTAGTTTTAACATGATAGGATTCCAGGACAGGGGTTCATAATTCATGTAGTACTCTATAATTGTGCGTTACTATTACCATCCCACATTCAGTGAGGTTGGAGACCATATGCTTCTTCCCTTCAGGAATCTCACTTCATAGATTAGGGAAAGAGCCTTAGGGTAGCTTTGCAAATTGATTCTAAAATTCTAGTATCACATATAATGTCTACAGTGATCCCAGCATCATTAGGGGGAACATGCTTCTGAGCAGTAAGAAAGAAAATGGATCTGTGATCTCACTCTCTCTTACTTCCTCCAGTGGTGAAGATTGTGATATATTCTGTTCTTCACATCTTGTGTGAGTCTTGCCCATAGGTTAGCCTGGCCCTCCAAATTTGGGTGGCCCACTTTCATTTCTGGTCATTCATCTCTCCTGTGACATGTTTGTACAAGTCTTGGTAATTTGCCCCAGCTGGACAATGCCCACCCTTTGGCTTTCTACTATCCTTTAGGTGTTGGGAATTTTGGAAATTCAACTTTAATTCTTCAGAGACTGAGGTACTCCACACTAGCCAGCCAGAGAAGCACTGAAAGAATAGTGTAGAAAAAAAGGCAATTCTGTTTCAGGGAGAAACTGAGGTTATTAAAAGCGCTGTTTAATTTCCCAAATGCAGCCCAGTCTGATCTCTTCCTCCTATCTAATTTCAGTTTAACCTGGAAAATGGGAATACCATCTCTTCTCCTACTTAGTTACAAGAGGTGTTGAGGGGTTCAAATAAGCATGCGTGTGAAGGCGTTTGAACATAAATACTATACAAATTCGAGGTTCAATTATACATTGTCAGAAACATTATAGTGATTTATATATAAAGTTTAATTATTATTTTCCTACTGTCTGATTGTTGAGGCTTATTTCATTTCTTTTAGAGCTTATGGCTAGCTTGCCTGATAAAAAGGAATCATTTTTATAACCCAGAAATTGGTGGGTCATAAAACATACACAGAAAAATAATCATAAAATTTTAGACTTGGAAGGGACTTTAAAACAGAACATTAGGGCAAAAAGCCTCAGAATGTCAGAGTAGGAATTATCATTAGAATATAGAATGATATAAAACTGAAAGTAGAATCTTAGAGATGGAAGGGACCTAAGAACACAGAATATTAGAATAAAAGATGTTGGAAAGCTAAAGCTCAAGAAGACCTTAGAGATCCTTTGGTCATAAGATCATAGATCAAAAGCCAGAAAAGTCCTCTGATAACATCTTACCTAACTCCCTCATTTTATAGAATAGAAGAAAAACCCATGGAGGGTAAATGACTTCTTGAAGGTCACAAAGGTAGTCTCTAAGGTAGGGTTTGCACATAGGGCTTCTAACTTTTGAGTCTGTTTTCTTTCCATTTCAACACACTGCCTTCTAGTCCACTATTTTCATTATAGGAATCTTAGAAATCATTGTCCAAACTCCCTGTTCTATAGGTCTGACATGAAAAATGAAAATGACTTGACCAAGGTCATATAATGAGTCATGGCACAGTTGAGAGTCAAATCCAAGGCTCCCACTCCCACTTATGGGAATATCTCTTTTGTTTCCTTGCAACTAAACCCTGCTTACTCCTATCCCTTTTGCTAGAGAATTCAAAGAGGCTGGTAGCGAGAACAGTTATTTCCTTCTCCAGTCTCTTTCTGGGAGTCCTTTACTGCCCTGGCTAGGCTACTATGGAAAAGGCAGCAAAGTAGAAAGGAAAACCCACCTGGAGGGATCCTGTGGAGTCGATGGTCTGTCCCAGGACACAGCCCCAGGGTTAATCTGTGTGTCAAAGACACTTCGGGACCTGTGAATCAGACCAAGTCCCTCAGCTCTGCCTGCATGACATTCATTACCCAGAGTGGTAAAGGAGTGAATGAACAGCTCAGTAACTTCCCACTCCTGCAGGGGATCTCAAACTGTTCAGATTAACCCCCAGTGCCAGAGTATCCACTCTAAAGGTGAAGGAAAAAAAACACTGAGTGTTCTCTGCAGAGTGCTTCCCAGAAAGCCCTGCATCAGCTCAGACCCAGTTCACCTACTTCCTAGCTTCTGTTATCACCTGCGGTCTTTTTCAGTGCTCCAGAGGCCACTCTCTGAGCAGACCAACCTTGGACAACTAGCTACTTCTCCCTCTTTTCTGAACACCCTCGGGATGTACTTCAGCCTGACCCTGGTGCCGATTAGGTAGGCCTCCTGGGTCTCACAGGATATATCACTACCAGCCATGAGATGGGAAACCTGCGCCTTGAGGCCACATCTGACCGTCTACGTCTTCAAGTGCAGCCCTTTGACTGAATCTAAACTTCCGGAACAAATCCTCTTGATAAAAAGATTTGTTCTATAAATTTGGACTAGGTCAAAAGGCCAAACCCAAGGACCTAGAAGGCCACATGTGGCCTCAGTTCCCCACCCCTGGGCTTTGAGGGAGGACCTTGAACTGTCTAATCACCTACCTCCCACAAAAAAGTTGTTATTGAGCCACTGATACTCTGCTTCCTCAGTTACTAGTATATTTTAATCCCTTCATAAATCTTCCCAGGGATTCTGAACTCCCAGGATATCATTGTACAATTTCCATTCCCCATCCCCCGCATTCCCTTACTCTCATCCCCACCAACCCTATCTCACCCAATATCTCTGCTCCAAATTCACTGCCCCTTTCACTGTGCTCTCTAGAATGCCCTCTTCACAATTTAAAAACTTGCTTCCATTTTAAACCTTTACTTTTCTCACTCCCTCCATTTTCTGGTTCTCTGAGAGCTGGCTGCTTCCGGATAACCTGCATCTTTGGCTAAGCTTTCCCTTATTGGTTGGTCGTTCCCTCATACTCCCTGGCTCATCCCTAAGTCAAGGTGGAGGAGTCAAGATATTCATTGCTCCTCATTGCAAGTTCCAGACTATCGCTCTACCATCATCTCTCAGCTACCTCACCTCCTTTTTGGTTCATTCAATCCGAATTCATAATGCCAAAAAGATTATAGTGGCTGCTTTCTGTGGACTCCAGGTGCCTCTTTCCTTCCTCAAGATCGGTGCTTGGCTCACAATCCCCACTTCCACTCCTGCTCTCATACTAGGGGACTTAAAAATACACACTGATATTTCCTTTACTAACCTTATTTCTTATTTCCTCAATCTAGTAAGTTCCCATGGTTTTCAGCTACACACAGCGATGATCATATGTGCCATCACTCATAAGTACTCAAATTCAACGTTCATGAACTCTAAAATTGCTTTATCTGATCTTTTTTTTTTATCCTTTCATCTTTCTCTCAGCTTTATGACTCTTAACTGTGTTCTTTATTTTTATCCCTTGGTGAATTAATTCAACTTTATACTATCCACCCCAATCAATTCCCACAGTCCCCTACACTATCATTGATCATGACTTATCAGACCCCAACTTTGGATTACTTATACTACCTATCACCTTTCCTCATATTCATGAGGAAATTATTAAATGTCAAATTTTTTAAAATGTTAAACAGAGATGGAGAAAGTCACAGGGCCAGGCTGAATGGATCCATGACAAATTTATGTTACATAATCCTAACTGGTCCCGCACTGCAGAAAAGCAATCCTCTTAGACTCCCTTAATCAATTTGCTATTCCTCTCACCCAGCAGACATTCCCAAACTTTTCATTCATCCTCAAACCTCCTATGGTACCTCCAAACCCTACCTTCCTTTCATACTTTACATTAAAAAAATGAGGACATTCTAAAAAAAAGCTCTCTTTTTCCCTCTTCCTCGTCTCACTTTACTCAGATGTCTTTCTCTACTATAAAGTTCTTGTTATTTCTATTTTCACAACATACCTAGAACATATCCTCTTCTTCCCTCTGATGCAAGGACTCATCTCGGACATGGGCTATTGCAAGAAATGAATAGCCTTCTGATTGGTCTACCTACCCTAAGTCCTTTTTCCACTCAACTACCAGTGATCTTCAAAAAGCACAGGTCTAACTATGTTACTACCCTACTAAAACTCCAGAGGCTCCCTTCTAGGATCAAATATGAAACCCATCATCTCCTGACTTCTTATCTTTCAGCTAATTGCTTCCTGTACCTAGAATTTTCTCCCTCCTCATTTCTAGATCTTGACTTCCTTCAGATCCCAGGTAAAATCCCACAATTAGATAGAACCTTTCCCAATCCTCTGTAATGCAAGTTCCTTCTGAACAAGATTATCTCCAATTTATCTCTTATAGATTTTGTTTGTAAATAGTCTTCATATTATCTCCCCCAGCTGCTTGAGAACAGGGATTGTTATTTTTTTTTTTTACTTTTTGGCCTTTGCTGATATCCACAGCCCTTAGCAGAGTACCGGGAACATAATAGGCCCATAATAAAAGCTTCTGGACTAGATTCATGTGAAGAGCTGGTCTGTCTCCCTGCCAGGGCTACCCCTTCTATATTCACTCTTGATGACATTCTATCTATCTTCTAGAGCAAATTGTTATTTCTGTCATTGCCGCTCTACTTCTAATTTGGGATCTCTCCATATTGACTGGTTTCTTCCCTGTTGCTTACAAACATGATCATATTCTAAAAAACCAAACAAAAAAACCTCACTTGATCATCTCTGATACATAGTATCCTCTATCTCTTCTCCCTAACATCATTAAATTGAGAAGGCCATCTTCCTCTCTTTTCATTCCCTTCTAAATCCTCTGCAATCTGTTTTCTAACCTCATCATTCAGCTGCAACTGCACTCTCCAAAGTGACTGGTGATCTCTTAATGGGCAAATTTAATGGCCCTTTTACAATCTTTACTCTTCCTGACCTCAGCCTCTGACACTATGCTTTCTCTTCTTTTCCTGAATGCTATTGCTTTTTGTTTTTATTATTGTTGCTGATACTGTTCTCTCCTGGAGTACAACTTTGGTGTCACTCTCTTCTCCTCATTCACATTAATCCTACTTATCCATCCTTTGCAACATCTCTCCTCTATGTTACCTTCTCTCCACTCACACAACCTCCACCTTGATTCAGGCCCCCATCACCTCTTTCCTGGACTACCTCTGATTGATCTGCCAGACTCAAGTCTCTCCTTCTTCCAATCCACCTTCCACTTAGCTGCTAAAGTGGTTTTCCTAGAGTGTCACTTCTATACTCAATAAATTTCAGTGGCTCCTGTTATTTTCTTTGGCTATCCCCCAGGGCTGGAATGCTCTCCCTCCTCCACTCCAACTACTGAACTCCCCGGATCCCTTTAAGTCCCAACTACAATCCTATTTTCTAGAGCAGGGCAGTCTGAAATGCAGCCTGGAGGCCACATGTGCCCCACAGTGTGATTTATGTGGCCTGCCTACAAGGATAGAAAGTTACATAAATGCTTTAGTAAATGAAGCTGAGCTACTGAAGAGCTCTCACTAAAATGGCAAGTCAAAATATACTGTCTATTGTTTCAATAAAAACCTAAGGTTGGACAGCCCTGTTCTATAGGAAGCCTACCCTAACCCCCCTTAATTCCAGTGTCTTCCCTCCATTAAGTATTTCCTGTTTATCCTGTGTAAATCTTTGCATGTTGTTTCTTATATTGTGTTGTAAGCTCCTTGAAGGCAGGGACTGTCTTTTGCCTCTTTTTGTATCCTCAGCGTTTAGTATAGTGTTTGTTTTATTTGAGTGTTACTTCCATGATTAAATATTAAGCCTCTTGTTTGGTTTTTAAATCTTTTTTTTGGCCCTGTCCTACCTTTCCAGTCATAATACACTTCACTCCTCTCCATGCACTCTGAACCAGAGACATTGAACTTCTTTGCATTCTGCACACATGACACTACATTACCAAACTCCACGCCAATTCATTGACTTTCCCCTGTGCCTGGAATGCTCTTCTTCCTTCCAGACATTTCCTTGAGTCACTGGTTTCCTTCCAAGCTCAAGTCAAATCTCAGTTTCTACAAGAGTAGAAGTACCTTTCCAGGTACTTTGCCTTTCCGTTACTATTAGCGCCTTCCTTCTGTGATTGCCTTCCATTTACATTGTATGTATCTCATTATGTACAATTTTTTTACATATTATCTTTCTCATTAGACTATGAGATCCTCAAAAGCAGGAATCATGGTTTCACTTTTCTTTATACCCCTTAGCACAGTGCCTGGTACATACTTAGTGCTTAATAAATGTTTGTTGCCTGACTGATTTAAAAAAGCACTAGACCCAGAGTCAGAAAAAGCCGTCTGAGGCCTGAATCTGAGACTTACTAGCTATATGACCCTGGAAAAGTCACTTCTGAGCTTCAGTTTAAGCATTTACAAAATACAAATAATCATAATTGGATTATTTAATATCATACAGTTGTCAGATAAAGAGTGGTAGGTAAATTTTAAAACATTAGAGAAATGCAAATTAATTGTTTTTATCATTATTGTTCCAGCTCTTATGTTTTGTAGAGTCTAGAGAGAAATGGTCCTTGGGAAGCACGATATTCACCTATTATTTTTTTTTGTTTAATGTGTAAAGACAATGATACAAATGGATAAAATGATTGTTTTGCTTTTTTTTTTTTGTAATGGCCAAAAAAGTTTTAGCATGTAAACTTATTTTCTGCAGCTTCAAAAAAGACATACTCAGGACAATGGGGATGGTATGCATTTCATCCTGCTTCCGTATGCTTTTAATTTCTTCTTCCAGGACTGTATATTGTTTTAATTTCTTCTTCCAGTACTGTAGATTGTTTTTTTCTTTGAGGACTGGAGTTTATTGGCATTTGGTGTGACTACAACTATTTTTTAAAAATCTTCGTTTTTATGGGTCAGTGTTATGTCCAGGAGTGTGGGCAAGCATTTTGTATGAGATGATGATGTGCTTATTCTGAAACAATTTATTTGTTGTTTTCTCAAGGATATTTGGGGGGAAAGAAACAGAAAACTCTTCCCTACATCCTGAGTGGATAGAAGTGGATTTGTCATCTGTTAGTTTATGAAGAATAGTGAACTTATGGTATGCATTTCTGACTGCTGGATGGCCTTCTAGGTATTGTATAGGTTTTGCAACTCACACTAACATATTGCATGGATTCTCCCTTGTCTTCAAAAATGTGCATTGATTAATGTCTGTATTCCTCAAGGATGACCTTTTCATAATTTCTGGTAACAATGACTTGCTCCTGTATTGCTATATTAAGCCTTATATTAATGAAATATTAGGATATAATCTTTTGTTTGACACTTCTGTGTTCATGTGTTGTTGGTTGGCTACACATGAATTTTGCCTACAAAGAGCTTTTTGTTTCCAGCATTGGAACTTAGCAAGAACCTAGGCTCTAAGGTAAGGCAATATAATTTACATTGTAAGTCCAATTCTATGTGCCTATTAACTTTTACTATTGTTCAATGAAGTGGTATTCCTTTGTTCCACAATAATTTATTTTTAATCCATATACCATGAAATCTAAGAACATTTATTAATATACTTCTTCCTTTTTATGAGGAAGTGTTAATCTTCTATAATTTCCTTGGATTGATATGGCCTCTGTTTCATTAATATTGTACGGGATTTTGTTTTTATACTACATAAATCTCTTTTCTTTCATTGTACTGTTTTAAAAGTGTAAATTACACTGATGTTCTAAAGGTGTAGTCAGCTCTAAACCTGTTTTTTTTTTTCTCATTTATATTTGACTTCAGGATGCCAGGGGATCTCGACACACACAGCAATGGCCATCTCCTCAATATCTTTATATTTGAAGTGTTTTGTGTGGAGAAAACCAAGGTATTTTTATTTATGACTTTCATCTGTTGTTCCTATTTGCCCAGCAGATTTAAGTTCAAAGACTTGAGTCTATTTTCCTTAGCACAAATTAAGAATTTAACAATTATGAAACTAAAGTGGAATTTTTAAATTAAGGGGAGAAGTTTCTATGGAATGAAGAAGTTGTTTAATATATTTTTGATGGAGCCAGATAAGTTACATAAAGTTATTGATACAATGTTTTGGTGTGGCTTTCTCTTCAACTTAGAAGCCATACTCAGTTCTATTCTACAGTTAGGATAATGGTTTGGTGGCCATGTAGACTATAATGGGCTTAAACTCATTCTCATTCTCTGTTATTCACATTCTCATATTCTCTCTCTCTCTCTCTCTCTCTCTCTCTCTCTCTCTCTCTCTCTCTCTCCCTCCCTCCCTCCCTCCCTTTCTCCTTACTCCTTTCCCCCCTTTTTCCCCCCTCCCTCCCTCTTTCTTTCTTCCTCTGTCTCTCCCTCTCTCTGGAAAATGCCATATTTTGGGTCAATTTTCTGGACATTATTGTGTTGGTGGCTGACCATGTAGGTTCAATAAATATTCACTGAATGTTTGACAAAATGGGAGTAGGGAGTTCTGTGGGGCAGTAGGGAGAGAATCCAGGAAATAGCGTTTTTTCCTCTGTGGGCCTCTGCTTCCTTTTCTTTATATGAAGAGGCTAAACTAGATGATCTTCAGGTTATCTTACAGCTCTGACAAACTACATTCTAACATTTTAGGTTCCAAGGTCCTCTTGAATTCTAATATTCTATTATTTTCAGACAGGAAAAGAAGATGATTATGCACAGACAAGCCTTCTCTCATTTCAGTCAAGAGAAATGAAAACAGTGAGTTTAAGGACTGATTCTGCTGTCTGTATGTCTGTTACACAAGTGCCTGAACCAGCACATAAATATTCACATTGTAAGCTTCTAGAGGACAGGGAATAATTTTCTTGTTTATAGAATAGTAACCATGGGACTGCAAACAATTCATATCTTTGTATATGCTAGAAGGAGGAAGAGAAAGAGAAAGAGGTTACATGGTATAGTGGAAAGAGGACTTTTTATGTAGTCAGAGAGCCTGGATTCAAGTCTTACCCCTGAAACTTATGACCTGTGTGCCTTCAGGCAATTTACTTAACCTCTCTGGCCCTCCGTTTTTTCATCTTTATAAAATGAGAGACTTGGAGTGGATAGCTTCTGAAGTACCTTCTAATTCTAATTCTACAATACTATGAGGAAGAGGAGGACGAAGAAGAAGTAGAGAAAGGCTATAGATGAAGGCAGAAAGGCAGGGTTCTAACTCTACAGCTTGGAGTAAGTCACTTTATGTCTTTGAATCCGAGTTTCCTTCTCTCCAAAACAAGAGGTTTGGACCAAACAACAGTTACATTACCTCCAAGCTCTAAAATTTTATGACTGATTCTCCCTTCAAGGGACATGCTTAACATTTCGGGACAACAGTATGTAGAGCGATGCATATAGCCTCCTTGAAACAATCCCCTGGTGACCATTTCATGCCCCAGGCACCGAGTTTAATGGCATCATGGAGCTGAAGTCCATATGTTTTTCAAAACTGGAGTGTTTATGAGTCATCCTTCAACACCACTTTTTTTAAAAAAACTGTAATTAGAAGAAATGAAAACAAAGAGGAGAATTATGATATTATGACTTAAGGTCTCAGAGTTTCTAAAGCCCATTCAAGACTCCCACATACTTAGTCTGAAAAAAAAAAGAAAAAAAGACAGTAAAAGAGAGTGAAAGTGTGGAGAAGAGGGGGAGGGGAATATGTTTGTCTCTACTAACTTCAATTCACAAGGCCAGAGAGAATGTAAACAGATATATTTTATTTTTTTAATCTCATCTTCTATCTTTCAGTCATCCTTCCTTCTTCTATCAAGCTCCAAGAGTTGGGAAATTGAATTCTCATTTGCAGATTTAGTCCCAGGAAGGTGTTTCTCTTGGAAACTCTAGTCCCCAGGGTCCCCATATTGTTATATTGAAAATAGGAGAGGGCCCTCCTCCTAAAAGACTACCATTATCATTCTTCCCCACACCCACACTATGCTTTCTTTTTTCCTTGAAGGAGTCAACTCAGGTCCCTGCCTACGCTTTCTGCCAACTCCCCAAGTGAGACACTTTAGAGGCAGACATGTCAGCTTACACTTAATGTGTCAGACAGATCCCCTGAGCCCATAAGTTCTCAGTTTCCAGCCACCCCCCAAAATACCTATAAACTCATGTAGCAGGGGACCGAGTTAGCTACAAACTACATTTGATTTTCTCGGTCAGTATGTCCATTGAAGAGTCATTCATGTCCTCCAAATAAAATATTGATAATGATGCCATATAACTCTGTATTGTGCCCTGCTTTGTTAAAACATGTGAACATCCATTATCTTTATTTTTCTCTCAACAACAATTGTGAGAGGTAAGTAGTAAATACAATTTTTGGTTTGGACCTGCGATTTCACCTGTATTGGTTATTCCTAGTATGAAAACTCTCTCTACCAGTGCAGGTTGGAAACTTGTGCAAATATAAGTTCCAAAAGATTTATACAGTTGCCAAAGGCACTGAGAAGTCCATCATATGTCAGAGACAAGGCTTAAATCCCAGTATTCCTAATTCCAAGGCTGACATTCTGAGCAGAGCCATGTTGCCAAGGAAGAGTATGGATTTGTTTTAGGTTACCTATCATTATACTTAGATAGTCACAAAATTTTGGCTACACAAGAGACCTTGAGAATATCCAGTCAAAACTTCATAAAAGAGGAAATTAAGACCCACCCTCTTCCTCCCTTAGGATCCTCTCTCCTCTCTTAGTTCTTGTGAAATGTACTTTTCCCCTACAACTGCTTTTACCAGTCTGACTCTTCCTCTTAGTCTCATTTGTTAGATTACAATCCATTCTTTTTTTGCCTAACTGTGGGGGTCCAGGAGACCACTTTCCTGGGTCCTCTTTTCTTCTCCATAAACAGCCTTTCTCAGGAACTGTATCAACTCTTGTGGGTTTGCTCATCATCAGAAAGTATGACTCTTAAAGAGGTCTGTTCACTGAATGGGCATTACCTCACTCCAAGTGAGAACCTGAAAAGGCCTTAGCTTAAAAGGGCCAGGGTCTCCAACTACATCCTGGGCCATCTCATCATCCTGATGAATATCAGGCTGCTGGATTCAGATGGCTCTGGAGGAGAAAGTGAGGTTGGTGACCTTGCACAGCCCTCCCTCACTCAAATCAAAGTCAACTGCAAGTCATGTCATCATCTCCCTGATGTCACAGTCCTCTTCGAAAACAAAGGACAAACATAACACGACTCTCAGATCTGGATATTCAGCTCTGATTCTAAATATCTCCACTTGGATGCCCGATAAGCATCTCAAATTCAATTTGTCTAAAACAGAAATCATTATTTTTGCC
This sequence comes from Trichosurus vulpecula, assembly GCF_011100635.1. Taxonomy (NCBI): domain Eukaryota; kingdom Metazoa; phylum Chordata; class Mammalia; order Diprotodontia; family Phalangeridae; genus Trichosurus; species Trichosurus vulpecula. Next base: position 118,913,347 of record NC_050575.1, read on the forward strand.
TTTAGTTCTCTTTCAAACTTGTCTGGTTTTTTTGTGAAAGGCTTTCTAGTCGCTTAAGTTTGCAGTCAGTCAGTGAACCAGCACTTTGCTTACTCCATTCCAGGCATTTTGGGAAGCACTGGAAGTACAAAGAAAAACAAAAAATAGCTCCTTCCTTCCTTCCTTTAAGTAGTGTATGTTCTAATGGAAATATAAGTAGCTATCTACCTAGTGAATAGAAGGCAATCTCAAAGAAGGCTCTAGAAACTGGAGGGACTAGAAAAGAACTGCCAACAGTAGGCCTTAAGTTGGTTCTTGAAAGAAGCCCAGGGAACCCAAAGGCAGTGGCAAAGGGGCAGAACATTCTAGATATGAGAGTCAGTCATTCTCAGAGTTCAGAAATGAAATGTTGTTGTTTTTTACAAACTTCAAGAAGGCCACTATAGTTAGATTGCCTAGTTCATGGAGAGGAATAATGTGCAAGAAGACTGGAAATGTAGGAAGGAGCCAGATTGTGACCAATTTTAAATGCCAAACAGTTTGTATTTGATCCTGGAGATAATAGGTAGCTACAAGAGCTCACTAAGCCAAGGGAGTGATGTGAGACAACTTACAGTTTAAAAAAATACCTTGAGAGCTGAGTGTAAGATGGATTGAAGCAGAGAGAGACTTGAGGCAGGGAGACCAATTAAAAAGAAGTCTCATGCCATAGTTCAGGCAAGAAGTGACAGGGGCCTCAATTTGAATTGTGGTTCTATGAGTGGAAATAAGGTGGCATATAGGAGAGATATTATGATGGTAAAAATGATAAGGCTTGGAAATGGATTGGTTTATGTGGGGTCAAAGACAACACTAAGGTTGAAAACCTAAATGACATGTAGGATGGTGTACCTATAACAGTAATAGGGAAGTTCAGAACAAGGGAGGTTTTGGGGGAAAATATAATGAATTCTCTCTTGGACATATTGACAGTGAGATGGTTAATGGATATACAAGATGTCTGAGAGGCAGTTGTGACTGTAGGTCAGCAGAGAGACTTGGCACATATAGATTTTGGAATCATCTGCATAGAGAAGATGACCAAACTTAGAGGAGCTGATGAGATCACTAAGTGAGATATTAGAGAGAAAACAGAGGACCTGGGACAGAGCATTGGGATACATACACAGTTAGTAAGCATAGCAAGGCTGAGGAACCAGAAAAAGGAGACTGAGAAGGAGCAGTGGGACAGATAGGTAGAGAACCAGGATAGAACAGTATCATCAAATCCTAGAGAAGAGAGTATCTAATAGGAGGTAATCAAAAGTGTCAAATGCTACTGAGAGGTCAAGAAGGAAGATAGAGAAAAAACAATATCCTTGGCAATCTAGCCATTTTAATCTCTTGCTCCTTCCTGGCCTTCCCATGTTCACGTTGCCAAATCTTGTCTAGTACACTTCCACAGCATCTCTCACATGCATTCCCTACTCTATACTCAAATGACCACCAATGTAGTTCAAGCCCTTTTCACCTCTTGCCCAGATCATTGCAATGACCTCTTAATGGAATTTTCAACGTACAGTTTTCTCCTTCACCAATCCCCTTTATACACGACTGCCAAAATAATATTCCCAAAATTCAAACAAGTCTTACAATGTTACTCTACTGCTCAAGGACCTTCAAAAGTTCTTTATTTCTTCAGAATAAAATATTAATCCCTATACTTTCTTTTTCTACGGCTTTTTAATCTTGCTCTGGTTTCTCTTTTATACTTATCTTATATTATCATCTCCTTCCCACAATCCACATTTAAGTCCAACTAGTCTGCTGTATATTCTCTCATGTGTGATATGCCATCTACCATCTTGCTGCACAAAGGGCCTGGAATATACCCCTGCCTCATTTCTACCTCATGGAATCTATAATCTCAGTCAAGGCTCAGCTAATGTGTTACTTCCTATAAAAAGACTTTCCAGATCACTCTAGATGTTAGTTTTCTCTCCTAAATTATTCTGTATAAACTAATATGTTTACATGTTGTATCCTCCCTGACTCCTTTCTCCACATTCCAACCACAGATGATTGTGTGCTGTTTAAGGAAAGTCCTATTTCATTTTTTTTCTTTGTTCCCCCATGCCTGGCACATTGTAGACAGCTAATGCTTGTTGGATTGGGATAGTCCAGAGTTTAAATGATAGAATAAAATCGTATGCTAGTTCATAATCAGAGTATTTATTAATGTATTCCTACTATATGGAATTGTGTTTAAGGAACTAGAGAAATACATAGCTTAGGTAAGTTTAATTTCCTGACTTAGTAGAAATCACAATCAGTCTAGTAGAGGGAAAACTCAAACACTGATAGCTAAAATAGACACAATAGGATCAGTACATTCATTATACAGTTACAAACCAAAGCACTAATTTCTATAGCATATGTATCCAGGCTCCAAGTCTTCAGATGCTCACAGAAGCATAGGATTTCAGAGTTCAAAGGCCCTAAGCATTAATCAATCCAACCTCTACCATCATCTTCACCAATCTCAACCATAGCATACCAAAAAAGTAGTTATCTAGCATTTGTTTGAAGATATCCCCTAATGAAGGGCAGCTTGTTGGTATGGTGGAGAGAGTGTTGGCCTCAGAATGAGGAAAACATTAGCTCTAATCCTATCTTTGGCACATAGTGGCTGCTTGACCCCAGGCAAGTCATATATATCTATCGGCCTCAATTTCCTCAATTGTAAAATGATGATAACAGTACCTACCCCACAGGATTGTTATGAGGATCAAATGAAATAATCAATGTAAGACACTTTGCAAACCTTAAAGCATTCCAAAAATGTTAGCCATTATTTCAACTATTGCTTTTTAAGTTAGCCTCTTCTAATTTGGAGCAGTTCCAAATGCCCTTCCCTCCCTCCCTCCCTTCCTTTTCTTTTTTTTTATATTTTCCTAAAACAACCTTTGCATCTTTGCAACTTCACCCTGTGCTACTTGCTGTGCCTTATGAAGACAAACAGCCCATGTTGTATACCAATAAGGACTTGCCAAATATTTGGAAACACCTAGCACAGGGGTGGGAAACCTGCCACCTGGAGCCCACATGTGGCCTTTTAGATCCTTGGATGCAGCTTTTTGACTAAGTCCCAGTTTTACAGAACAAATCCTTTTATTAAGGGGATTTGTTCTGTGAAATTTGGATTCAGTCAAAGGGCTGCTCGTGAGGATCTAGAGGGCCACATGTGGCCTCGAAGCTGCAGGTTCCCCACCCTGGAGCCCTAGCATAACCTTCCTGACTCTTATTTTCTTCAGGTTAAACATCCTCAGTTGTTCAACTGATCCTCAAATGGTATTAAATTGAGACCCTTCAACCATCATGAGCAGCCTTCTTCATTGGATGTACTTCAGCTAATCAAATCTTTTTATAAAAAGTAGAACCCAGAACTGAAATCTCTATGTGTGGTTTCACCAGAGCTGTATATAAAAGAACTAAACTATCACCTCCTTATTCCTTGAAGCCACGTCTCACATTGGAACCAAAGATATCTCTACTAGCTCATGTGCCCTCCCAGAGTAACTCACACTGTCAAGGCATCTTCTGACTCCTAGCTCTGAGCTCATTCTACTAGACAACACTTTTCTCAGCTTTAAGAGAATCAGCTCCCTGGTAGACAGAGTGGAGTGGGGGATGCACCAGTGACTGCTAATAAAAGTAGAAATCTGGGACTCTCTGGTTAAAAGAGAGCATTTAAAGAGTGGCTCATAATAACCAACCAATCAACAAGTGTTTAAGAAGGATCTATAATGTGACAGGCACCATGTCCATGATAGTAGCTTCTATTCATTTAGTACTTTGCAAAGTATTTTAGAGCTATGATTTTCTTTGATAATTCCAACTTTGTAGGTTCTATTTTACAGTGATCATACCCATTTTACAGAGGAGGAAACAGCTTCTGAAAAGCAAAGCAACTTGCTCATGGCCACATAGTTAAAAAGTGGTGAAATTAGTACTAATGTCAAGTCTTCTGACTAAATCTAGACGTATGTGTCCACCTGTATGTGGGTAGGAGTCACTTTTATCCCTCTGTTTGATGAGTACAGGATGATGGCCAGAGGCAAGGCAGGGAAAGGATGGAAATAGTTTCCAAAATTGAATTTCTCTAGAGGGGTCCCAGAATACAACCTTCCATCTGGAGTGGGGAAGCTTATGAAGAGGAGAAGAAAATGAGTTTTCATGTTGCCTCGTGGTCACTGGGCTGAATCTCTAAACAGAAGTCTAAATGATATTGAAGTCAAACCCACACTCCCACTCCCAGACAGAGGCTCTAGCCTTCTCAAAGACGAAACTCAGTGCCTGAGGGAAAAGAGAATAGGGCAAGTCTGGACCATGAATTATTTCTCTGTATATGCTGTAAAGATACACATACTCAGCACCTGTACAAAATACAAGCGGAGAGAGGGAAGGAGACCTCTTCTAATGTACATTAGGAAACACTGGTGAAGGGACTGTATGCCTGTCACTGGTAGGGTCTAGGGCTCAGGGGGAGCTACACTATGGTAAGAGGGATTGCTATTCAAACATTTATCTAAGAAAAAAAACCTGGATAACAAGAGCACCAAGGACAGCCTTGAAGAAGGGAAAGAGAGGGAAATGGATGGGTTGAGGGATCCGGTTGCTAGGCAGCCAGTATATAATCTTCAAGATGAGGAGTAGGAGAGTAATAATGTCTCACATTTCTATAGCACTCAAATATATAGCTAGCAATTTTTGCAACTGGAACAAGCCAACTGAACTAGCTCCCTCAATTCAATTCAGTGGGGGATGATGGTGGCAGTAGTGACGGAGGTACGCAGATAACTTTCTGGTCTTCAAAACCACACCTCCTCAGCTGCTTCGACTAGGCCAACCACCTTCCCTCATTCATCAATTCCTCCATCTTGGGGAGGATCAACCTTCCTTCCTATTGTGGCTGGACAACATTCCTTCCTACCAGCTCTTCTGACTTTTCAGATTTTGACACTAGCCCCCCAGGCAGAGCAGATACTTCCTCCCAAACCCCACACTCCAGTTTTTAGCTACTTTTTGTGTATTGTCTTCCCTCATTAGAATATAAGCCCCTGGTGGACTGAGACTGTCTTTCTTTTTGCTTGTATTAATATCCCCAGCATGTAGCACAGTACTTGGCACATATTAAGCGCTTAATAAATGCTTATTGCCTGCCTGCCAAGCAGGGTTCCTATGATAATTGAGATTCTGGGACACTGAAACAATGCAGAGGAGGGTACCTGGGGGCTAGGTAGGTTGAGGGGAGGGAGCTCAGTGGGGTGCTGCTGATGCAGAGGACGGGGGTCATCTGGTAGCATCCTATCTTGGGAAATCATGACCCTCTCAGCTTCAGTCTCCCATCTGTAAATTGATGGGGTTGGATTCAATGACCTCTAAGGCTCTCTCCCATGAAATTTCAAAAAAAAATAAGATGTGGTAGGAAGGATAAATATTACCCATGTCTACATATGAAGAAACTGAGGCTCTGAGAAATGAAGAGATGGAGAAAATTTGGGCTGAAGAGGCTTCCAAATCTGGCTCTGCTTCCTCCTTATTATAACTTTAAGCCAGTCAGCAAGTGTTAGAATAGAGGACAACAACACCAACAATAATAATAATAATCAACGTTTATGTAGTGCTCACTATGTGCCACTCACTGTGTTATCTTCACGACGATCCCGGAAGATGGGTGCTATTATTATCATCACCATTTTACAGATGAGAAAACTGAGACAAATAAAAGTTAAGTAAATTGCCCCAGGTCACACAGCTGATAAGTATCTGGGGCCAGATTTGAACTCAGGGCTTCCTTGAGCCAGGCCCAGCTCTCTAGCCACTGAACCACCCAGCTGATCATAGGGTAATCATTTTCATGCATGTATGATAACCCCTTTTGGCAGTCTAGGAAAGTGTTATAATTCTATTTTAAAATAGTTGAAGTAAGAAATTTCAGTTAAGAAGTTATTGAAATTTTTTTTTAAATGTACTGTTTTTCCTTTCCAATTTCATGGACTTCTTGAAATCTAACCATGGTCTCTTCTTTTTCCTTTGGGGGGGGGGGCAGGGGAGGGAGGTCATGGACCCCAGGCTAAGATTCCCTGGAATAAATGATTTCTATGGTCTCTTCTAGTTTTAGATATAATGATTGCCTATGGTCACACAGTTAGGTGTTGGAGCTTAGACCCAAACCCAATTCTCCTGACTCCACATTGAACACAAGCTTCTGGCCTCAACACCAGATGGTATTGTTACCTCCGCCTTCATTCACTCCAAGCAGCTGGTGCCCTGAGTCACTGCCCAATACTTGGTCTCCCAAGCGTGGAGGAGAGATTAGACTCTGAGATAATAATAATAGCTCACATTTATATAGCACTTTAATATATTCCAAAGCATTTTCCTCTTAGCAACCCAGTGAGGGAGATAGGACCAACATCATTATCCCATTTTTCACATGACAGAAATGAAGCTCAGGGAGGGAAAGCAAGTGACCTGTGTTCACACAATAAGTGTCAAAACTGGTACCCAAATTCAGTTCTTCTTACTTCAAAATTAGCATTCTTTTGGACTTTTTTATATCAGGCAGCTTCTTAACATGGTTCTGAAAAGTTGAGCTAGGGAGAACTAGAGAGAGAGAGAAGCAGGAAACAGCACTGTCTGAGAACAAGATAGAAAAGAAGACTGGGTTTGGAGCATGAGGAAGAACAAAATGTGACCTGGAGACTCAGGCCATACCTCCAGGATTCTTTCTCAGTACAGGTGTCTGTCACTTACCTGGCAAAAGGATCAAAGTAGGAGGTGGGAAATGATGGTCCCTGCTCATAAAGGAACTCTCTAATACCTTGGATAAATTACTTCTGTGTTTTTTTGGAGGGGGGAAGGTGGGGCAATTGGGGTTAAGTGACTTGCTCAAGGTCACACAGCTAGGAAGTGTGTCAAGTGTCTGAGACTGGATTTGAACTCAGGTCCTCCTGACTCCAGGGTCAGTGCTCTATTCACTGTGCCACCTAGTTGCCCCAGATAAGTTACTTCTGCCTCAGTTTTCTCTTCTATAAAATGAGGATCTTGGGCTAGTTGACCTCTAATGGCCTTTCTGGCTCAAACATTTCCAGTCAAATTCTTCATCCTGGGCCATGTTAGTCTTCCCACCTGACTTAGACCTTGCTGCCCTCCTCTTCCCTGCTCTCTCACCATTTGTCCAGATCCTTCCAGCTCCAACTCAATTTCTCAGCTCCTCTAGGATCCCTTTATCAATTGTTCCACTCCATGATGGAAGAAACCAAAGCTCTGAGAAGTAAAGAGATGGAGAATGGGATCTGGATTCAAGAAGCCTCTATATGAAAGAGGCTGTTTCCATCTAGTTGTAACTTTAAGCAACTCACTGGGCCTCAATTTCCCCTTTGTATAAACCCATAAAGCTTATTGTTGGTACTAACATTTGGCCTTTAATTGCAAAATGCCTTTGATTCATTGCTATGTTATTTGCTTTATGTGAAAATGGGTATATATAGATAGAATATAAGTACATAAGAATTTTATATATGTGTATATATATATATATACACATACATATGTAAGGTATATGCATATATAGACACATATGTGTGTAGATGTCCACATATGTGTATATATAATATACAACTCTGACATTATAGATTCTATATGTATATATCATATATAATATGGAACTGCTTCTTATATGTTATGTAATTAAAATTATATGATACCTACACAAAGCACTTCAAATGTATTCTATATTATATTAATATATATCTATAAGCAGTTCATATATATGATGTATGTATGTGCATACATGCATATTCCCTTGATATCACTCCAAGTTCTTTGGAGAGCAGGTCTTATGCCTTATATTCATGCATGGAGCAAAGTCCTCTTTAGCCAAATTTAACGAAGACTTGTTGAAATGAATTTTCCCACTGATTTATGTCTTATCTCAGGAATGTTTTCTCTTTGTTTTGGGTTGAGTTTTGAATTCCCGTGTGGAAAGTAGCTTCTAAAAATTTAATGTTTCTGAAAAGAGAAGATAAGGAAATAATCACCTTTCAATTTAAGAGTTTAGATTTGCGTATATGTGGATCGTTCTTAAAGTAAGGCATGTCTGAAATAAAACCCTTCCCTTCCTCCTCCTCCCTAGATCCTCAGGACTTACTATCTTCTGTCATTCTCCCATCTCAAAAAGAAGGGGAAATTTTCTGCCTCTTTTATATGAAGTTAGATAAAAGATGGTGAGCTGATATATTGTTAAATGTCAAAGGATCTGGGTTTAGATGTCAAGGTGTTATTTTTAAATAATAACTGATATTTTTATACAATTTTAAAATTTATGATGTATTTTATATGCATTTTCTCACTTGAAACTCACAATAAATGTATGTGTTTACTGCAGGCATTATGCCCATTTTACAAATGAGGAAAGAGTGGCTCAGAAAGGTTAAAAGTGGCTTGCCCAGTGTTACACTGCCAATAATTATATAAGGTGGATTTTGAACCGGGGTCTTTATGATTCCAAGTCAAGTACTCTGCAAACTAAGACTCTGTAATATCTCTCTACATTTTTAAAAATCTTTTTTTTAATCCCTGGTGTCTAGCATAGTACCTATAACATTGTGGGTACATAATAAATACTTTTTGATAAATAAATAATAATAACTAACATTCATATGTTCCAGGCTCTATGTGCCAGGCACTGTTTTAACTGTTTTACAATTATTATCTCTAATCCTCACAACAAGCCTGGGAGGTAGGTGCTCTTATTATCCCTGTTTCATAGTTGAGGAAACTGAGGCAGACAGTGGTGAAATGATTTGCCCAGGGACATACAAATATTAGATATCTGAGTCTGGATTTGAACTTAGGTCTCCTTGACTCTAGCTAAGCTCAGCATTCTATTCATTTTACTACTCCATGATAATGACATGTTGTCACAGTGACTACCAGCTATGGGACCTTGAGTCCTGAGGTGAATCTCAACCTCAATGAACTTCAGTTTTCTCACCTTCATTCTTTTTCTTTTTTATAAATTTGTTTTTAGTTTTCAACATTCACTCCCATAAGATTTTGAGTTACAAATTTTCTCCCCATCTCACCCCTCCCTCAACCCAAGACACTGTGCAAATTATATATTCACATTGAACCTATTTTCACATTAGTGATGTTGTAAAGAAGAATCAGAACCAAACAAAAAAAAGAAAAAAGAGAGCAAATAATATGCTTCAATCTTCATTTAGATTCCATATTTCTTTTTCTAGATATGGATAGCATTTTCCATTACGAGTCTTTTGGAGTTGTCTTAGATCCTTGCATTGCTGAGAAGAGCTAAGTCCATCAAAGTTAGTCACCCCACATTGTGGCTGTTAATGTGTACAATGTTCTCTTGGTTCTGCTTGCTTCACTCAGCATGGGTTCTTCCAAGTTTTTCTGAAGTCTGCGCACTCATTATTTCTTATAACACAATAGTATTCCATTACATTTATATACCACAACTTGCTCAGCCATTCCCCAGCTGATGGGCATCCCCTCAATTTCCAGTTCTTTGCCACCACAAAAAGAGCTGCTATAAATATTTTTGTACATGTGGGTCCTTTTCCCATTTGTATGATCCCTTTGGGATACAGACCTAGAAGTGGTATTGTTGGGCCAAAGGTTATGTACAATTTTATAGCCCTGTGGACATAGTTCCAAATTGCTCTCCAGAAGGACTGCATCAGTTTGCAATGCTACCAACACTGCATTAGAGTTCTAATTTTCCCACATTTTCTCCAGCATTTGTCATTTTTCTATTTTGTCATGTTAACCAAGCTGATAGGTGTGATGTGATACCTCAGAGTTCTTTTGATTTATATTTCTCTAATCAATAGTGATTTACAGCATTTTTTTTCATATAACTATAGATAGCTTTAATTTCTTCCCCTGAAAACTGCCTGTTCATGTCCTTTTACCATTTATCAATTGGGGAATGATTTGTATTCTTATAAATTTGACTCAGTTCTCTCTATATTTTAGAAATGAGGCCTTAATCAGAGACACTGGTTGTAAAAATTCTTTCCCAATTTTTTCCTTCCCTCCTAATCGTGGTTGCATTGGCTTTGGTTATGCAAAACCTTTTCAATTTAAGGTAATCAAAATTATCCATTTTGCATTTTTCATAATGTTCTCTGTCTCTTGTTTTGTCATAAATTCTTCCATTCTCCATAAATCTGACAGGTAAACTATCACTTGCTCTCCCAATTTGCTGATGGTATCAGCCTTTATATATAAATCATGTACCCATTTTGACTTTATTTTGTAAGCTGTAAGGTGTTGGTCTATGCCTAGTTTCTGCCATACTATTTTCCAGTTTTCCCAGCAATTTTTGTCAAATGATGAGTTCTTATCCCAGAAACTGGAATCTTTGAGTTTATCAAACAGTAGATTCCTATAGACGTTAACTACTGTGTCTTGTGTACCTAAGCTATTCCACTGATCCACCACTCTTTTTCTTAGCCAGTACCAAGTAGTTTTGATGATTGCTGCTTGATAATACAATTTAAGATCTGGTCTGGCAAGGCCACGTTCCCTAACACTTCTTTCCATTAATCCCCTTGATATTCTGGACCTTTTGTTCTTCCAGATGAATTTTTTTATTATTTTTTCTACCTCTATAAAATAAATTTTGGTAGTCTGATTGGTATGGCACTGAATAAGTAAATTAATTTAGGTAGAATTGTCATTTTTATTATATTAGCTCGGCCTAACCATGAGGAACTGATTTTTTGACAGTTTTTAAATCTGACTTTATTCGTGTGAAAAGAGTTTTGTAATTGTGTTCATATTGTTCTTGAGGGTGTTTTAATAGGTAAACTCCTAAATATTTTATAATGTCTACAGTAACTTTAAATGAAATTTCTCATTTTATCTCTTGCTGTTCGGTTTTGTTCGTAATATACAGAAATACAGATGATTTATGTAGGTTTATTTTATATCCTGCAACTTTGCTAAAGTTGTTTACTATTTCAAGTAGTTTTCTTATTTGATCATCTAGGATTCTCTGAGCATATCATATCATCTGCAAAGAGTGATAATTTTCTTTCTTATTTGCCTATTCTAATTCCTTCAGTTTCTTTTTCTTCTGTTATTGCTAAAGCTAACCTTTCTAGTACCATATTGAATGACTGTGGTGATGATGAACATCCTTGTTTCACCCCTGATCTTACTGGAAATGCTTCTAGCTTATCTCTATTTTATATAATGCTTGCTGATGGTTTTAGGTGGATGCTACTTATCATTTTAAGGACGGTTCCATTGATTCCTATCCTCTCTAGTGTTTTTAATAGGGGCAGGTGTTGTATTTTGTCAAAAGCTTTTTCTGCATTTACTGAGATAATCATATGGTTTCTGTTAGTTTTATTGTTGATATGGTCAATTATGCTTTTAGTTTTCCTAATGTTGAATCAGCTCTGCATTTCCGATATAAACCCTACCTGGTCATAGTGTACTATTCCCATGGTAAGTTGCTGTAATCTTTTTGCTAATATTTTATTTAAAATTTTTGAATCTATATTCATTATGGAAATTGGTATACAATTTTCTTTCTCTGTTTTAACTCTTCCCAGTTTATGTATCAGTACCATCTTTGTATCATAAAAAGAATTTGGTAGGACTCCTTCTTTGCCTATTTTCCCAAATAGTCTATGTAGTATTAGAATTAATTATCCTTTAAATGTTTGATAGAATTCTCTTGTAAATCTATCTGGCCCTGGAGATTTTTTCCAAGGGAGTTCATTGATGGCTTCTTCAATTTCTTTTTCTGAAATGGTGTAAAGTATTTTATTTCCTCTTCTGTTAATCTGGGCATTTTATATTTTTGTAAATATTCGTCCATTTCACTAAGATTGCCAAATTTATTGGCATACAGTTCGGTAAAGTTTTCTCATCATTAAATGGAGGAGTCAGATTAGACTCCTCTTAGAAATCAGACTTCATAGGTGTTTGTTTTGTGTATTGGCAGGTATAGAAGATAGAAAGGATGCCCCCTCCATCTGTCCTGGGAAATTCTAGTGGACTAGAGACTGGAAGCAGAGCTGAAATTGGACAAGGGCATGAGGAGGTCAGATCTCATTCCCTTTGCCGGCAGAACAGGTAATGCTGAAAAAAGATCAATTTGGGAGGGTTCTGAGACAAATATTTCCTTAAAACTCTGCATCTCTTCTCATCCTGATCTGCTAAATCCTGAAGTTAGAAACTATCAGGTAGTATCTAATCAGGTACTCACTACCATTGTTTGTTTGTTTGCTTTAGGCAACAGAGGCATCTTTCCTTCTTGGCCCAGCCAACATAACTGGATATGATCTTTCATTGTGGTATATGAATAAAATGGAAAATTATTGTGCTGCAAAAAAGTGAAAAAAAAACGAAGAATTCAGAGACTCTGGGGAAGATTTGTATGAGCTGACACAGAGCCAAGTAAGCCAGACCAGGAGTGTGTTTTATATGTTGACCACAATAATATCAAGGAAAACAGGAAACTCAGGTCCTCCTGACTCCAAGTCCAGTATGCTACCTAGCTTTGATAGGGCAGGGACCATATTTTTGCCTTTTTTGTATCCTCAGATTTTCGGACAATCCTTGGAATACAGAAAATACTTAATAAATGCTTATTGATTTATTGATCCACAATTTTCTCCTATAAAAAATGAGGTGACCTTTAAGGTTTCTTTCATTTATAACAATCCATAGAAAAAAGCTTTTAAAATTAGAAAGTAATAGCAAATATAAGCCATCACTATTTAAAAAAAAACCCATACTATTTATTATTTATTTTATTTATTGTTTTTCCATCACTTGCACTTCCCAACATAACCCTTTGTCTCTGACCTAGAGAGTTGTCCTTCTTAACAAGCCATCATTAGCATGATTTATAGCTGTTCCCTAAGAGACAGAAGCATGTAAATTCCCATAAAGGGCTGATTTCCCATCTGTGGCTAAGTTCCCTTCTGTGTTACTAGAGAAAGTGGGGAAATAGGAATTGAGAAACAAAGGTCCTTAGAGCCCCACCTTCTCACACTAAAACTGCCTAAGCCTAGAGTCTGAAAGAACCTGGACAAAGAGAAAAAACTCCGCCCCCTCCTTCTCATTTCAGACTCACAGACTAATCGGTTTCTGAGGGAACCAAACAGACTCAACACCTGTTTGCTTCAAAGAAAATCCTCTCCTGACTTCTCTAACCACAGGCCCTTTTCATCAGGAGCTCAGCTGTAAAATGGATGGCCGGAGGGTGTTTATTATGGACAGCCTAGGCACCAGATAATGAAAGAGCACTACAGAAGATTCCCTCTAGACTGCCCTGCATGCTCTCTTTAGATTCAGGCTCACATCTTATATTTCTTCAGGGGAAGGACTTCTGTGCCAAGCTTGTAGGCCTTCTCAGGACCAAGACTGAGACATTAGATAATCTGGCTCACCTGATGTTTCCACTCCTACCTTGAAGAACTCTAATTAAATCACTGCCACCACTGCCTCGGGAAAGGGGAAGCCAATGGATTGTTCTATGGCTCCACTGTTCGCCATCTTTGTGATTTTCTATACCTTAACCTTCTTCTGTGGTTATCTTTTTCCTATCTGTGTGGTCTCACCATTAGAACAGAAAGTCCTTTATGGCCCAAACTGCCTCATTTTTATATTTGCATCCCAGTGCTTAGCACAATGCTTGGAATGTTCTAGGTGATCAATAAATGCCTTTTGATTTGCTCAGTTCAGTCATCCTAAACCCCAGATGTTTCAGAGCTAAGTCAGACAGTAAGATTTAGTGGAAAGAGCCCAATCCCAGGTCCACTTCTTGTTGTCTGTGTGACCATGATTGGGTCATTTTAACTTTTCTGAGCCTTAGCTTCCTCATCTAAAATAATAATAGCTGATATTTGTATAATCCTCTAAATATTCAATACATATTACATATTGCACTCATAATGTACACCCATTACAATATGCTTTACACATACAACTCAGCTGATCTTCAGAACCCTATGAGGCATATGATATTATTAACCCCATTTCACAAAAGAGGAAACTGAGGTTGAAAACATTTATTGCCCACAGAGACACCTGAGGCAGGTTTTGAAATCAGGTCTTCCTAACTCCAAGGACATTATTCTATCTAGAATTCAACCTAGTTGTGAAATACAAGATCTGGACTAGATGGCCTCTTTGACTTTGAATCTAAATCTATAACCTAGAATGGGTTGTGATTTACACCTCTGCAGGAAGTACCCAACTGATGTGTTCACAGAGGGACTGGACTATGGGTATGCATTTCTTTTGTCACATATCATATACAACATTGTACTTTTATTTTCTCAATGTGCTAGTCTATTATTTCTAGGTAAAATATAAGTTCCATGAGAACAGCAACCATATATGATCTTTATTTGTATCCCCTATTATGCCAATGGGCAGTTAGGTGGCACAGTGGATAGAGTGTCTGATCTATAGTCGGGAAGACTCATCTTCCTGAGTTCAAATCTGTCCTCAGACATTATTAGGTATGTGACCCTTGGCAAGTCATTTAACCCTGTTTGCCTCAGTTTCCTCATCTGTAAGGTGAGCTGGAGAAGGAAATAGCAATCCATTGTAGTATCTTTGCCAAGAAATCCCCAAATGGGGTCACGAAGAGTCAAAAAATGACTGAACAAGTCAAAAAGTTGTGCCAAGCATAGTGAGAGGGCCACAAAATAAATGCTTAAAATGCATGCATCATTTTGGCTCATCTTGAAACATACTGTGCCAAGGTGACTAGTGGCTATTCTAAGATAATATGGCACAGACCAGACTTCTCACTTTGCCTTAATACTTGGAGAACTGATAACATCAGATCCTCAGGTCAGGGGGATGATTCCCTTAATGCTGGGCCTACAATGATATCAAGCCTTTGTAGCAATGTGGGCCCATCCCTGTTGTCCCTGGCTTGCAATTCCAAAAGCAAAGCAAAACACAGATGGATTTAATATTCCTGGCATCACCTGAGGGCTTTCTCTCCTCACTCTGCTCAAGATAGTCTCAGAGATGGCAGAAATGATCTTTGAGATTACTGCAGGCAATTTGATGTAATAGTCCCAGGCAGTGAGAGAATGAGGACAAACTGTTCTAAGAAGGCCAGGAGAGAGTCAACTTAGTGAAGACCCCTCCCCATTCCCATCTTCCCCCCTTCCCCCCACCTCCTCATTTCTGCTGTGATCCCTGATATTCTTCTAACACTACACTGCCACCTCAGGGGACCAGAGAGGACAGGAAGTATCCTGCCAACTGGTCTCAGAACCCTAGGAAAAAAATGTGGTTGGGTAAAATGTAAAATATATACATATATATATGTGTGTGTGTGTGTGTGTGTGTGTGTGTGTGTGCATATGTGTGTATGTGTGCTTGCATAAAATATGAAAGACAGGTAGGTGACTCAGTGGATAGAGTGATGGGCCTGGAGTCAGGAAGAAATGAATTCAAATCTAGTCTCAGGAATAAAAATCATTCCCCAATTGAGAAATGGTCAAAGGATATGAACAGGCAGTTTTCAGAGGAAGAAATTAAGGATATCTATTGGCATATGAAAAAATGATGTAAATCACTATTTATTAGAGAAATGCAAATCAAAACAACTCTTAGGTACCACATATCTCCTGTCAGATTGGCTAACATGACACAACAGGAAAATGATAAATGCTGGAGAGGATGTGGGAAAATTGGAACATTAATACATTGTTGGTGGAGTTGTGAACAGATCCAGCCATTTTGGAGAGCAATTTGGAACTATGCCCAAAGGGCTATAAAAATGTGCATACCCTTTGACCCAGCAATAACACTTCTAGGGCTATATCCCAAAGAGATCACACAAGTGGAAAAGTAACCTGTATATGTACAAAAATATATATAGCTGCTTTTTTGTGGTGGCAAAGAATGGGAAATCAAGAGGATGCCCATCAATTGGGGAATGGCTGAACAAGTTGTGGCATATAAAGGTAATGGAATACTACTGTGCTATAAAAAATGGGGAAGATACAGACTTCATAATAACATGGAAATACCTACATGATCTGAGTGAGAGGAGCAGAACCAGAAGAACATTATATACAACCACAGACATATTGATTGTATGATGACTAACTTTGATAGACTTGGCTCTCCTCAGCAATATAAGGCCCAAAGACAGCTCCAAAGGACTCATGATGGAAAAAGCTATCCACATCCAGAGAAAGAACTATGGAGTCTGAATACAGATTGAGGCAAACTATTTGCTCTCTTTTTTTCCCCTTTTTGGGGTTTTGTTTCTTCTCTCTCATGATTCGTTCCAGTGGTCATAATTCTTCTTTGCAGCTTGACTATTGAGTAAATAAGTTTAATGTGAAGGTTTATGTAGAATATATATTGAACTGCATGCCATCTTGGGGGGGGGAGGGGAGGGGAGGGAAGGGAAGAAAATTTGAAACTCAAAAACATGTAAAACTAAGTGTTGTAAACTAAAAATAAAAAAAAAACTAATTAAAAATAAATAAAAAAAAACAAATCTGTCCTCAGACACTTACTAGCTGTGTGACCCTGTACAAGTCACTTAACCTCTGTCTTAATCCACTGGAGGAGAAAATGGCAAACTGCCCCAGTATTTTTGCCAAGAAAAATTCATGGACAGTAAGGTCCATGGGGTTATGAAGAGTTGAACAAGACTGAATGACTGAGCAACAACAAAATGTGATCACCCCAAGTTCAAAATCGAAAGTGACCTCAGAGGCTGTCTAGGCCAACTCAAAACTGAACAAGAATCTTCCCTGCAATGTACCCTCAGATCAGTTAAGTGGTCTTTGTTTGAAGGCCTTCAGTGAAGGGAAACCCAACCCATTCCAGAGCAGCCCATTCTACTTTAAGATAGTTCCAATTATTAGGAAGTTCTCCTTCTATCTAGCCTAAATCTACCTTCCTGCAACTTCAACACTGTGATCCTACTTCTGTTCCCCAGAGCTAAGTACAATAAAAAGAATAAGCCTTAATACACTGCTTGGTAAAGCAACTTGCTTTTGGAAGCTCATTTCAGCCTCACAAAAACCCTGGGGGCATCCTCTTGATTTCCCATTCTTTGCCAGCACAAAAAAGCAGCTATAAATATTTTTGTATATACAGGTTACTTTTCCACTTGTGTGTGTGTGTGGCGGGGTGCCATTATAATGTCCATTTTGCTGATGGGAAAACTGAGGTGAAAAGAGGTTAAATGATTTGCCCATGGTCCAACAACCAGATAGGTGTCTGACACAGTCATGGAATTCAGGGCTTCCTGACTGTAAGCACATTCTATTCCCTACCTCACCTCAATGCTTCTACCCAGTGAATTTAATCATTTCTCCATAAGGTAGCTCTTCAAATTCCTAATGACAACTACCATTTCCCCTCCCTTTCCATCCCTCCTCACATGCAAATTTTCACTTCTTCAGGCTAAATATCTCCCATTCTTTCAATTTCTCCTTAGCTGTCCTGATTGTAAAGCCTTCCATCATGTGGTTACCCTTCTCTGGACGCTCTCCAGCTTATTGTACTTTTCCTGAAACGTGATGCCCAGAATTGGGCATCATCCTCCACTCTGCTCTAGATCAAGCACACTAGCCCCTCCTGTGCAGTCATAGGCACATATGGCCTTTGGGATTGGTGCACTGAGACCAGGGGCCACGACTCTCTCATTATCTCTGCTGCCTAAGAACATCGCAACTGTTTCTTTGTTTCTATAGAATTGCTAACTCATCTGGAGTTCCTGGTCCACTAAAATCCCCAGATCTTTTTTAGCCAAAGTATTACCTAGCACCCTTTCTTCATATCTTTTACTTGTAAAATTGATTTAACACCAGCATAAGCCTTTATATTTTCTTTTTCACATTTCATCTTATTCGCTTCAGTTTGTTATTCTATGTTGAAGCATCATTTTAGCACCCTAAGATGATAGATTTAGAGCTGGAAAGGACATCAGATGTCATCATGTTCAACTCCCACATTTTATAGATGTAGAAATGTAGAAATTGAGGCACAGTATGACTAAATGACTTGCCCATGTATTAGGGGTGTACTGGGGACCCTTGAAGAGTTCAGCCTTTGTTTCCTTTGATTAATTCGGTGTCTATGTTTGAGTCTTAGTAGGTGCTAAGCCCCAGGCCCAAACCTCTATCTACTAGGTGCTAAGCCTATGTGGGTGTGAATTGGTAACTAAGGTGGGGCTGCAGATGGGGCCAATGAAGGGAGGTACTAACATCAGAGCCAATCATAGGAGCCTAAGTTCTGGTTGCTCAGATGACATTTGATGACGTCTGAAATTGTATAAAAAGAGAAGACAGAGCTATTTGCTAAGCACTCTCATTCGTGGTGTCGGGCTGATATGGAGACTCTGGGCAGCTGTAGCCAAGAGCCCTCCAGCTCATAAAATGGATGTTGGGACTTTGTTAAACTCTGGTAACTATGTATTGGGGTTTGAATCAGACAAGTTCTGTCTGTTGATGTTTGTAATTTGTTTGTATTTGTTCTGAAGTTCAGGGTGCTGGCTTTTTCCCCTGAACTAAGTGAATGATATTTGTATACTGGATTAAAGTAAGCTTGTTAATCCCTTAACATTGCTTTCCTTAGTAATGCAGATGAAAAGAACCTGGGCTGGCAGTGTTCTGTGAGCTGGTTGTTGTTGATTTTACAGCCCCACAGCAGTTGCTAGACAGATTGTTGAAACACCAGAGTCACATAATTTTATATCTGGATCTTTCCTGGGCACTTATCTCACTATTCCTCATAGCATATATACACTTGCAAGGTCTTTCTCACATTTAAGTTATAAATGTCTTAAGAGCAGAGACTGTCTACTAGTGCCTACCACAGGGCCTTGCTAAGTACCTACTGAATAAATGCTTGTTGAAGTCCCATTTGGGCCCATGACCTAGAACGGAGTCTCATAGGATGTCAGAGTTAGAAAGAACCTTAGAAATCTTGACTTCCCTATGGGACCCTCTTGGGGAGAACTGCAAAGAAGCATATTACATAGGACTTACGTTCTGTCATATGTTTCTCTAGAGACAGCATGGTATAGTAGAAAGAACCCTAGTCTTAAAATTTGGAGACGTGGGTTCAAGTCCTAGATCCACACTCACTATTATGTAACCTTTTAATGAATGACAACTTCGATGAACCTAAGTTTCTACATTTCAGGAAATGGGGAAAATTAGGATTGTACTATAGATCTTACTGGATAGTTCAGAGCAAAGTACTTCATAAATGTAAAAGCATCACAGAAATTCTAGTTATTATAGACCAAGCATTTATAAAATGCCTCCTTCATACCAGGGCCATGCTAGGTACTAGGGAAACAAAGACAAAAGTATAACAGTCCTGCCCTCAAGGAGTTTACATTCTCTCTGGCTATGGACAAGTACATATGTAGTTAAATATATATATATATATATATATATATATATATATATGTATATATATACACATATATATATGTGTGTGTGTGTATGTATGTATGTATATACATGTGTATATATAACGTATATATGTATATATATACACACATATACATACAATAGATACATGTAGATTTGGCTTGGTACTAGTATCTACGGGGAATCAAGAAAGATTTCATGTTAAAGTGGCAGTTGAATTAAATCTTTAAGGGATCCAGGGATTTAAAAAGGTGACACTGAGGGGGACTATATTCCAGGCAAGGGGGGCAGCCAGTGCAAAAGCAGAGACAGGAAATGGAGTGCATGGAAAAAGTCCTGATTGACTGAACCACAGGTGTGTGAAAGGAAACTGTATGTAACAAGGCTGGAAAAATAGATCGGGGCCAGGTTGTGAAAGGTTTGAAATGCCAAGCAGAAAAGTTTATATTTGATCCTAGAGTTGCTAGGGAACCATTAGAGTTGATTGAGTGGGGAAGTGACATGGCCAGACCTGTGCTTTAGAAAATCATTTTGGCCACTGTTTGGATGATAGAATGAACTGGGGAATGTCTTGAAGATGTAGAAATAACAATTAGATAGAAGCTATTACAATAGGCCAGGATGAGGTGATCTTAAAGGCTTGAGCTAAGCTGGAGAGGGGCTGTGTGAGTGTAGAGAAGAGGATGTATCTTGAGAAATTTTGTGAAGAAACTGGGATTTGAAAACTCTCATTCAAAAAAGACCATTCTTTTCACTGTACCTTATACATTCTTTTCTGAAGAGGACAGAAAGGGGAAAGAAAACAGTGGCCTGCCCCCCCCCCCCCGGAAATTCTACATGGTTCTTTGCCATGGGGCCAATGATCTATCCCTTCACTGCCTGCTCCACTCTCTTTCACAGGCATAGCTTCTAATCATTTTTCTCTTCCATGGCCCTCAACATGTATGAGATTTCTCCAAGGAGCATTTCTGTGCAGCTAGTCAGGTTGAGTAGCACTAGGGCCTTTGGGAAATGATTTGAAGCTGGAACAAGCAGTCTTCATAAAAAGCCCTGAAGTTATTTCTTCTTCTGTCTCCACTGGGGAAGGTATTGATGACTTCTTTCCACTGGGTTGTGAGCATAGCAAGCAGGTAAAGAAAGGAGAGGGGAGGGGAGGAGAGGAGAGGAGAGGAGGGGAGAAGAGAGGGGAGGAGAGGGGAGGGGGAGGGAGAGGAGAAAGACTGTGGCTTACCAGCCTATACAAACAGGAAGCAACTCCCTGTGAGAGCAGTGTATAGACCACGTCACTGAGGCTTTTGCCTCTTCAATCTCCCCCAGTGCCCAACTTTGTAGAATTTAATATATAGAGTCCTATGTTGTTATCTGAGAGGATATGGCCTGGCATATTGGAAAGAAAATGGAAGTTAAGAAATCTCAGATCTCTGCTACTGCTGCTTTGCTGTGTGACCCTAGAAATGTCATGGTACTGCCCTGTTCTTTGGTGTTTCTTCTATAAAATGAAGAGGTTACACTAGATAGTCTCTAAGGGCCCTTCCAATTTCAATATTGCAAGCTTTCACATCCTTTCTTGTTCTAAATTTCTCCTTCACTTGAAAGATGGGATACATTTCAGCAGCAATGTTGCCTTAAAGAAGACCCTGGGTGAACAAGAGAATGGCAAGGGAAGGTGGGCCATCATCCTTTTAACAGCTCTCATGCTTCTCAGACTGACCTCATAAAGCTTAGTTGGGCATCAGGTAGAATTGCTCAGTTGCTCAACAGAATTGGGTAAGTGGTGGCATAGTCATCAACCATTTCCTGAGATCCCCACTTCCTCTGGAGAGCTAGGATAAGTAACACTGATTGCCACACTTCAGTCAGCATTTCAGAGATTAAATTCCTGCCCTCTTCCTGTCCTTCCTCCTCCTACCCACGTATTCCCTCCAAGCATGTTCTTTTAGAGTCTGGTGAGATTGTAAGAGGTAGTTGGACTCTGTCAACAATCTAAGCTTTCAGCTTGATGGTAGCTAGAAAGTTAAAACTCTAGCTGAGGTCAGGACTGAGACTGTTCCCACTATCCCAGCCCTCAGATTCTTTGTTTTCAGGCACTGCCTGTCTCATTGTTCTGGGCTCCTATTCCCTTTCTCATAGTATGGTGAAAAGAACTTTGAGTGGAAGTCACATGTCACAAGACCCAGGTTCTAGACCTGCTTCTGCCACTAACTTGCTGTATTGTGTGACCTTGAACACATCCCTTTGCTTCTCCTCAGGCTCCCCAGTTTTTTTTGTTTTTACAGGAGTTGGCTTAGATATCCTCTGGGAAGCTGTTGAGCTCTAGTAGTTATGTCCTTTGCTCTAGAGCTGGAAGTCATCTCAGAAGCCACCTAATTCAACTCCTTCATTTTATAGATATGTAAACAGGCTTGGGGGGATGTGACTGACTCAAGGAAATAGAATCCATACATTTCAGAAAGGAGATTGAATCCGGGTCCTTTGACTCCAGTCACTGCTCTTTCCAATGTATTATTCTGTTTTAAAGTTCCCTTCCTGTTCTAGCAACCTATATTCTGAGGTTCCACCTAATTCTAATGATCAGCGGTCTGTAACTTAACAGCGTAGGAACTAAAATCACACTCCACATTTTTCCCTTTTCACTGCTCCAGCCCACCCCCCGCCCCTGCCACACACACATACCTTCTCTCCCCAGGCTTCTTGCCCTAACCTTAGGGTTCTTCTCTTTTCTCTGTTCTCCTTCTACACCAGTTCAGCAGTTGGACAGAGGAGGAGAGCAGTGAGGGGGAGGGGAGGGCAGAGGAAGGAAGGGGAGGAGAGAAAGCTGCCCTGCTGTTTGAAGGATCACTGTCGCTCTAGGATGGCCTTGTGCTGACTTACAGAGTCTCATCCCATCGAGCTTGTGGGTCATAGAGTTCAATTCATTAATTTTGGTGGTGGAGAGAGCCTGACAGACCCAGCGCTGACATGAATAATGATGGATCTCCGGGAGAGGGCTAGGCAGAATCTGCAGCCTAATCAGACCCAGAGAATCTCTCTGGGCATTAATGTAGGCCGAGAGCTTTCCATCCAATCATACCCCAATTCAATTTAATGCTGCAAATTGTTACAATGCAGCTTCATCTCTCGACACTCAACTTAGACCCAAACAGGGTTACTCATCGGTTTACTTTTCTCTTTTAGTTAGCAGGAACCCCTCAGACAATGCCAGGTTACATAGTTTCAAGCTATCCCATTTCAATTTGCATTTCTGTGGGGGCAGGTCTAGTTCCTGCCTTTACTCCTGTTAATGCCTAAGTTCCTTGTGGGGAGAAAGAAGGGGTACAAAAAATGAATTAAGGGAATTAGAGGTAGTCACTAACCCAGAGACTACATAGGTAAAAACACAGGCAAAGGGCATGCAGGTAGGCCAAAGCAGTAGGCTTTACCTGAAAAGGTGGATAGTATGACAGAAGATAATAGATAAGCAGGGACCAGCATTAATGAGGCCTAAAGATAAGCTGCACAGGATGTTCTGCCACTGGACTCAGCACTACAGTTTTTGGGGGACAGACAACAAGCAGAGTGCCAGGTGGGTAAGCATTGTCAGAGAAGTCTGGCAGGAGGGAGATGAAAGTAAACCATAGAGCCTTATAGTTTGGGATCTGGAAGAGGCCTTGGATGTCATGAATTTTAATATGGTCATCTTAACATGAGGAACCTGGGGTACTGAGGGATTAAGTGATTTGCCATGAGTCTCACAGTTAGTAAGCTTCTGACGAGTTGGTTTGAACCCAAATCTTGACTAAAGTCCAATGCTGTAATCACTATACCTTGCTACTTCAACTCTTCCCTGGGAGGGTTAATAAGGATAAAGCATGACTCCAATCCAAAGACAAAAAGCCAATGAAACATTAGATATGTTCTTTGCCTTCAGGGGTGGGACAAGAGCTCTACAAGTCCCCAAAATGACCGTGCTCTAAATAAGGATTCTTGTCCTACTATAACTGTTGTTGGTGTTCAGTTGTTTCAATCATATCTAATTCCTTGTAACCCCTTTCGGGGTTTCCTTGGCAAAGATACTGTAGTGGTTTTCCATTTCCTTCTCCAGCTCAATTTACAGATGAGTAAACTTAGGTAAAGAGGGTTAAGTGACTTTGCCCAGAGTCACACAGCTACCAAGTGTCCGAGGCCAGTTTTGAACTTAGCTCTTCCTGACTCCACACCAAGAACTCTATCCATTGAGCCACCTAGCTGTCCAATCCAACAATACATGTTCTCTATTCTGGGCAGCTAGGCGGGATAATGTCTAGAGTGTTGGGCTGGTAGTGAGGAAGATGTACATTCAGATGCTGCCTCATATACTTGCTAACTATGTGATGCTATGCAAGCCACAACCTGTATCTGCCTCAGTTGCCTCTTCTATAAGATAGAGATAACGATAGCACCCATGTCTTAAGGTTATTGTAAGGATAAAACTAGATAATATTTGCAAAGTGCTTTGCAAATCTTAAGGTGCTAAATAAATGCTAGCTGACATCATTAGAAATTATTACTCAACAATCAAGGACTCAAGAAAATAGTAATATGGTATAACGGGGGAAGGGCAGATTTAAAATCAGAAGATCTGGGTTAGAATTGTGACTCACATTCATTGGAATATAGATTTAGATCTAGAGGGGACCTCAGGTACAACTGGTTTAAATCTCTTATTTTGAATATAAAATAATGGAGTCCCAGAGAGGTCACAGGTAACAAGTAGTAAAATCAGTATTTGCAAATCCAGCGCTTTTCCTACTTTACCAAGTTTGTTCTTGGAGAGATAATAATTTCACTTGTGCCAGTCAGGTCAAATCACCAATACAACCTCAATTTCTGCCTCCCTTAGACCCCATTAGAGACAGACCAGGATCTGGAGCTCAGAAGCTCTGAGAATTTCAGTATCCTCCAGACCACTGGTCCTGCTTGTAGCCTGGCCTCCACAGCCATCATCGAATGGAAAAACCCTTGTGGATAAGGGGCCCACCATTCCTGCCACCACCAGCACCAACCCCCAATCAATTGCCACCAACGGGCAAGTAAGCACAAGAGCCTCAGGAATAATTGTTCTACTTGTGCTTTTTCAAAGAGGACCATGGCATCAGGGAAACGATGAAATGACTTGCAGTTGACTTTGATTTGAGTGAGGGAGGGCTGTGCAAGGTCACCAGCCTCACTTTCTCCTCCAGAGCCATCTGGATCCGGTGATCAGATATTCATCAGGATGACTGGAGATGACCCAGGATGCAGTGGGAGACCCTGGCCCTTTTAGGCTAAGGCCTTTTCATGTACTTACATAGAGTGAGGTAATGCCCATTCAGTGAAAAGGCCTCTTTAAGAAGTGAGTACGGGGATGGCCCCTTTAATTAGAAAAAAAAAGAAAAAAAATCAAGCTGGGAGGGGAAGACCCTCAGGGTTGCTGTTCCAGAGAGAAACAGTTACTATTGACATTCATTCTAAGCCGGGGAGGTACAAAATACAGCTATTAAGTGGAACTTGGGCAGGGACCTATTGTGGTCCAATCTATAAGCATCAGAGTGAACTGGGTTTAAGGTTCTGGGGAGGGAGGAAGGGAGGAAGAAAGGAAGGAAGAAAGGAAAGAAGGAAGGAAGGAAAAGAAATCTAGCCAGCAAACCCCAAGCTAAGTGGGCAGCTTCTGGCCATCAAAATTTACCTAATGTTGCCAAAATTTGTCAACTGCCTCTGCAGGTGCTAGAGTCCCCCACCTCCTTAGCAGCTACAGCTACCCCAGACCTGTAAAATAAAGTTCTCACCACCAGTATAGTGGACACTATTGATTGGTTCAACACCATAAACAAATATGGCTTTATTCATGGAAATGACATTAAAGAATGATGCATTTCCATCTATTTTGCTATTTTACCCTAAGAACCTCTGGATCTTTCCATCTGACTTGCAGCTAAAATCTCTATATGTTATAGCCCTCATTAAAGTATGTACTCAGTGAGAGTAGAGATTGCCTTCTTTTGTAAATTTGTGTATCAGTGCTTATCACAGTATTTAATTTCCTTCCTTCCTCTCTTCCTCCCTTCCTTTCTCTATTCCATGGGAATTTTCTTTTGTTTAAAATAGAGGGGTAGATAATATTTGTCCTACCAGTCCCAGAGTATTGTTTTAAGGAAAACATTTTCATAGGTCTTTAAAGCCTTACACACACAGGTTGTGTGAACTTGGACAGGTCACTTCACTTATCAATGCCCCAGACCACTCTCTCTCTAGGACAATAAATTGCAGAGCAAATACCAATCTGTACTGGTAGAGTCTTTCCTCACCAAGAGTCCCTTACAGGAATAAAATCAAAGGTCCAGTACAACACCAAGCAAACCCCCAAACATTTATAATAGCATGATTTAATGCTATTATTATGAGTATATCCTGGTGCCTGCATGGTAGATCAAGATATGTGGAGGAGTGATTAGAGTGTGCTGAATGTACTCAATATTTCTTTGAAAAACCTGACACATAAACACAAAGAGATGGAGTTATTATTAATTAAGGGAATTGGGAATCCCATCTATTCTGATTCCAAATACCCAGAGCAGAAAGCCAAACTCAGCATAATATTTTTCTTTCCCGAGAAAAAAAAGTAATGAAACTGTGTCTTCC
Source organism: Trichosurus vulpecula (assembly GCF_011100635.1). Lineage (NCBI taxonomy): Eukaryota > Metazoa > Chordata > Mammalia > Diprotodontia > Phalangeridae > Trichosurus > Trichosurus vulpecula. Next base: position 118,939,431 of record NC_050575.1, read on the forward strand.
CTCTTTTCCCTACTTCCCCCTCCCACTTTCCAACCCCAACACCCATTATCAGGGAGACCGATTTTATTCAATTCAAGTGAATTAACATTTTATAAATACCTACTATGTGCAGGGCTTAGTGTTTACACAATGTAGCTAGAGATGAAAAGTTTGTTCCCCATCAGGGAACTTGAGGGATAACCTCTACCAAAGTCTTTCAATGGTCAGAAGTGACCTGAGGTTCTTGAAGTCTATGCCAGTCTAGTAACAAATCTTTTAAGTATTAACAAACTGGAAATGCAATAAATAGGCTAGATGTCTATAGGGGCAGCTACATGGCACAGTGCATAGAGTGCTGGTCCTGTAATCAGGAAGACTCATCTGTGAATTCAAAACTACCATCAGACACTTACTAGTTGTGTGACCCTGGGCAAGTCACTTAATCCTGTTCGCCTCAGTTTTTTGTCTGTAAAACAAGCTGGAGAAGAAAATGGCAAACCACTCCAGTATCTTTACAAACAAAACCCCAAATGGGGTCACAAAGAGTCAGATATGGCTGAAATGACTGAACAACAACAAGATATCTATGATTCAAAAATTCTGAGAAACTGGCTCCCAGAAGCTTGACTACTGGATAATAAATGACTTTGGCCATAAAATCTTAAATTGTGGAAGGATTGAAACCTGTTTCAGTGGAGAGGTAACTCATAAATGAAATGATGGCTCTTCTGAAGTCATGCAATGTAACTGGACATTTGGCAAAGCTCAGGTCCTACCTCCTACATAAGGTCTTTCTTGATCCCCCAGATCATAGCACTTACTCCAATTATTTATTCATTCATTCTCATTCTCTCTCCCTCTCTCTCTCCCACATTCCCACGTACTTTGTACATATAATTATTATATATAGAGGCACCCTGGCATAGTGGGTAAACAACTGGCCTCCGAGTCAGGTTCAAGTCATATCTCTTACACATAGTGGCTGTGTGATTTTGGGGAAGTCACTTAACCTCTCAATGCTCAGGCTAACTCTAAATTTCAGAGAAAGGAAAATCTACATTGGTAGAGGATGTTTCTCTTTAAGAATTCCTTATACTAATGAAATCACAGGTCTGTCCTATCTCTATCCCTATGTTTTTTATTCATTTACTTGCATTTTTATTGTGTCCTCCCCTCCCCCCAGCAGAATGTAATCCCCTCAAAGTCAAGGACTTTTATTTTTTGCTTTGGCATTCTAGCAACTAGCTCTGTGTCTTGCACACAGTAATCATTTAATCACTGCTTGTTGAGCTGAATTGAATTTGAGGTTTGAGCAGGGGAAATCCAAGCACACACTTGGACAGCAGCAGGGTAAGGGAAGCCTTTTTTAGAAAGGTGTTCTCTAAGCACAGTACAATGGAAAGACTGCTCAATTTTGAGTCGGAGTTCCTGGATTCAAACCCAGGCTCTGCCATTTACTACCTTTGTGACTTTGAGCAAATCACTTAACCTCTATGCACCTTGGTTTCCACCCCTGTGAAATGAGAGAGTTTAGACTTGAGGATTTACGAATTAAGCCTTTTACAACTCTCTGATCCTATGATTTTGTGATTTTGAGTTGAGCTTAGTACATTCCTGTCATAGGGAACTGTATAAGTAAAGGTACAGCTATGGGAAAATTTTGACATTTGTGAGGGAAAAGCAAGTAATCCACTTTAGTAGTATTATAGTAGAGTTCTTTGAGTGTTTTAATTGGAGTAGAGAAGTAACAGATTGTTAACAGTCTTGAATACCGGACTAAAGACTTTAAATTTTACTGGGTAAACACTAGAAGCCACTGAAGAGTTTTGGTCAGAGCGGTAACATGAATCCGTCTAGGTCTAAGGAAGATCACTCTGTTGATAGTATGAAGGATGGATAAGGTAAGAGGGGTTGCAGGTAGAGAGTAAAGACAGGTGGACTTGTCATCAATAAATTGCAAGGATCCAGGTGAGTGGGACCCATAGGAGATTGTTAGCAGTGGGAATAGGGAGGAAGGAATGGATGAAAGCAAAATTGCAGAGGTACAATCAATACAACTTAGCTAACTGATTGCATACGAGAACTGACCTTTTTCTTGAAGCATGATCATAAAACAAAAGCTTCATCAAAAAACACATGTGAATTGAGCATATCCAGTCTGACTGGGGCCAGAATAATCAAAGTATAATTAGGTTGTAGATGGGCTGGCTGCTGATGCCCTGGAGAGTGTGTGTGGGGTGGGGGAGGGGGGGAGATCGGAAAATGGCCAGGAGCTCTGAGAGAAAGTGTGGGGTCTAAATGAAGAGAGCAGAAGGGCTGCTCTTACAGCTTTATCCTGGGTTTTGGAGGGAGAGGAGAGGAGAGGGGAAAGGGAAACAGAGAATAGCTCATGGTAGGTCTATGGGCTTCCACTAAATTCCTTCAGCAGCTTCTTCTTCTCTGGTTGTGACCCTAGATTCTGAAAGGCTACACTCAGCTGACCAGTCTCTGGAAGCTCCAACCAAGCTGGAAAACACTGAGTATGGGTTCAGACATAAAGTGTTTGTCATCTAAAGATTGTCTTAGTAGAGAGGCTCATGGCTGGAAGGTTAACCACCCAGGGATTGATTCCTTTTTTTTTTCTTTTAGGATTCTCCTGGGTGTGGGTTGGATTACATGGTCATTGAAAATCCCTTCCAAGTAGAATATTTTATGATTCTTTTGTCAACACTAACTCATGAAACTCTCTGCTAAAGTGAAGGACTATAATCACTGTGCAAGGAACACCAACAGCAACAGAAACACTGATGAAATATCCTACTGTTTTATGAGTAACATCTAGGGCAGAGCTTCTTAATCTAATGTCCCTGATCCCTAGTCTGTGGATAGATTGCAGGCAGACCGTGTGCTTCGAAAGGGAAAAAATACAGCTTCATTTTCACTAACATCTCATTTAAATTAGAAATGTTCTTCAATTATGAATGTAGGCAATAGAACAGGCTTCTCAGAAGGGGTCAATAGATTTCACCAGACTGGAAAGGGGGTCCAGAACCCCCCAAAGTTTAAGAATTCCTGTTCTAGGGACATACTACTAACTGTTCAAGACTGTAAGGTAAAAGCTAAGGGGAAAGCTACAGAGGGAGACTGGGGTCCCAGAGTAATGCTTAATTCTTCAAGAACCAAAGGGGTTCCCTCATCCATGTTAACAAGAGGGTAGGATATCACACAGAAACTCAATAATTAGAAGAGACCCTAGAGACTATACAGTCTATTCATACATGAAAAAGAATCCCCTTTACCACATACCTTACAAATGATCGTCCAGCTTTTGCAGAGAGGGCTACAATTAGGGGAAAAAACTGCATCCTGAGGCTTTAATTGCAAGGATTTTTTTCTCCTGACTTACCTCTTTGCAACTTCAACCCATTGTTTCTACTTCTGCCCTTTGAGTAGCCCAACATGCTGACATTCAAGGAGACAGAATGACCTAAATCTCTCTATATATCTATCATAGGTACTCTGTATTTGTCAGATCAGTCATTCATTTTTTTTTTCCCTAACCAGACCTCTGGTTTCATTGGTTTAAAGAATTCCCTTTGAATAATTTCCTCTACTAAAGAAGATCCAACTCCTGCAATTTTTAGGGTTTTTTTTTTGTTCTGTTTTTTATTGCACCCAGGCTAGAAATCTCAGTTAAAGTTCTACCTTCTGCAAGAAACCCTTCCTAGTTCTTCTTAAAGCTAGTGCTTTTCCTCCGAGATCTTCTCTAATGCATCCTGTATGTACATAGTTGTTTGCATGTTGACTCTCCCTTTAGACTGCAAACTATTTGAGAGTAGGGACTACCTTTTGCCTTTCTTTGTATCCTCCATACTTAGCAAAGTACCTGCCACACAGTTGACTAATTGACAAGAAGTGCAGTAGCCCTTCACAGGTCCCAAGACTAATATAGATTGGCATGGAAGTTGTTGAGTATTCTGTTTTTCCTACTGAGGCTAGCTCACCCCTCCTCAGCTAGCCCAGCTGCCTTCTACCCCCAGAGGCTCATCATACTGATGTTAGCCTTAGTTTAGATAGCCAATTGGCTCTAGCCCTACAGAACTCTCTAACTCAGATGATGTACCAGCTCAGCCTAATGGGCAATAGTGATTACATACACACATGTGACACCTTGCCAAGGCATCTTAAAAAGTTACCTGGGAATCAACAGGTTAAATAATTTACCCAAGGCCATAGCTGTTATGTGTATTGAACCCAGGTTTTCCTAACATCAAAGCCAGCTATCTATGATCACACTCTGGCTTTCCAGATTTAGTCAAGAAATTGCAGAATGTCAGAGCTGTAAGAGACTTGAGAGGCAGTGTGGTACAAAGTACAGAGCACCAGGCACAGAGTTAGGAAGACTGAGGTACAAATCTTATCTCAGATACTTCTTAGCTGTATGATCTTTATTTAAAAAAAAAACATGTAAATAATTTTTTTTGTTTTCAACATTCACTTCCATAAGATTTTGAGTTTCAGATTTTCTCCCCCTCCTTCTCCTTCCCCCTCCCCAAGACAGAATGCAATCTGATATAGGCTCTACTTATAAATTCATATTAAATATATTTTCACATTAGTCATGTTGTAAAGATGAATTAGAACCAATGGGAGGAACCACAAGAAAGAAGAAACAAAACAAAACAACAACAAAACGAGAGAGCATATAGTATGCTACAATCTGCATTCAGACCCCATAGTTCTTTCTCTGGATGTGGAGAGTATTTTCCATCATGAGTCTTTTGGAGTTGTCTTAGAATCTTGCATTGCTGAGAAGAGCTAAGTCTATCAAAGTCAGTTATCGAACAATGTGGCTGTTACTGTGCACAGTGTTCTCCTGGTTCTGCTCACTTCACTCTTATCTGTACAATCTTGATCAAATCACTTAACCCTTAAGTAGCTTACTTTCCTTATCTATAAAATGAGGGGGTTGGACTCTATGGCCTCCAAGGTCCTTTCTGAGATCTAAATCTATAGTCTTATAATTTAGTCCAAACAACTCATCACACTGGTAACTTCCTTACTCTCCTAACATCCTGGTTTGGGCTAGATGATCTCTTCTTTAAGGAATAAATGCTAGTTACCCAAATGTTACTTCTCTACATTCCTGTGTTGGTAAATGTTTAATACCCAGGTCTTTGGAAAAAAATTGCCTACATAACACACTTTTAAGTTTCATGCAAATAAAGTTTTCTCCATCACTTTCTTAATTCTTGACAATAAGCAAAACAATATATCAAGCCCTAATCTGTGGTTTTGGTTCACTTCCAAGGTATGAATTCTCACAGTGAAAATTTAATAATCAGCTTTCCTGAGCCAGTTTCAGCTAGCTCCTCTGGTCAAAACTCTTCAGTGGCTTTCCATTGCTTATCTAGCAAAGTTCAGTCTTTATTCTGGCAATCAATGCTTAGGAAATTCAGGAAAGGAAAAGGAGTCCTCCAACTGGTATTTAAAAAATGGAATAAGCCCAGGAAGTGCCTCTCCAGCCTCCATTATCTCATCATCATCCTCAAGTGAGGTGGAAATTGTCTACCTAGTAGCAATTACAGGTAGGGTGCTCGTTATTATTTTGCACTATCTTTTCTCCTTCAGGACTGTGCCTTATGTTCTTTTAAAACACATTTACCCTGTACACAGACATGAGTGAATGGATAAGACATGCTATTTCTATGTCTGAACATTTTAGGTTCATGTGGATAATCGGGATAATCATTATTACAGAAGCAGGAATCTTGGTCTAGTCCAACTAACACTTGTTGTCCACTTCAGTCACGTCTGACTCGTCATGATCCCATTTGGAGTTTTCTTGGCAAAGATACTAGAGCGGATTGCTGTTTCCTTCCCCAGCTCATTTTACAGATGAGGAAACTGAGGCAAACAGGATTAAGTGACTTGTCCAGGATCGAAGAGCCAGGAAGTGTCTGAGACCAGATTTGAACTCAGGAAGATGAGTCTTCCTGACTCAGGGCCTGGTGCTCTAATCACTGCACCACCTAGCTGCCCCAACTAACACTATGTTTCCCATAAGTGGCTTTTGGTGAAGTTAGAAGACTAGGCTCTGTGATTCTCAGGGCAAAGTACTTAAACAACGTGAGCCTGAGTTTCCACACTTGTAATATGAGAATGATAATCCTAGTATTGTCCCATCTCATAGGATGGTTGTGAAGAAAACATTTTGTGTGCTTGTGAGATAAAAGTAAAATAAAATGGAAACATTTAAAATAAGAAAAAAAGATGTTCTAAATTCTACAGAGGTGTAGAACACTAGAGCTCCTTTGACTCATTTCCTGTCTCTGCCTCCTCACTCTGTCCCCACTTCATAGCCCAGTCAGTGTCTACAGAGTTGAGTTGGGCAGTTGTGTGGAAATTATCACTGAAGGCCACCATGCCTAGGATGTCATGGCCCATTCAATTTCACTTAGCAGCACATGACACGGGATAAATGCTCAACTCTGGGCAGCCCCAAACATTGCTATTTCCTCCCAGGTGAGAAGAAAGGACTTTGTTTTCCAAGGAGAAATCATTGCATTGGAATTTTTCTCCCCAAAGTCACCTAGGAGGCCTTTATGATATAACTCAGAACATTTGTAAATGGTCCTTTTTGGGAGGGAAAATTGAACAATCTGTCTTTTTATTTCTCTGTTTTTAATTATTCAAAACTTTTTCTAATGGGTAGCACTCCACATTGCGTTAGCACCCTCTAAGGCCTTGTAATATCAAAGAAGCAATTAAATGAGATAGTAAATCTGAGGACATGAAATCCTATGGCGTTGTCCAATAACAGATAGGTCAGTTTATACCAACAGGATAGCAACCTTCTCCTGCCCTCTGCCTTTTAACAACCAACTAATGTTAGAAAAAATTCCCCAGCTAAAATGGACCAATGCCCCTAATTTCATATTATTCCACCATTAAATAGGGATGTGGATATCGAGGCATGAAGAAAGAAAAAAGAAGGCTAAGGCTCTCATAGCCATGCTTGCAAAAAGGAGAAGCTCACTTGGAACATGGAATTCATTCATTCAAAAATATTTTCTGATCACCTCAGTTTCCTCTTTTATAAAAGGCTAGATTAGATGATTTATAAGGTCCCTAAAAACTCTATCATACTTTATGTCTAGTCTTCTGCTAAGCACTATGGATGAAACAAAGATGAACTCTCAGTTCCTGCTCCTAAGTACCACTGAGATGAAGTGTCCTCTTTTCAAAATTGACATAGGACAAATAAATAGAAGCCATACTTGAAATAGTTAGTGATATATGTGTAATCTTCTTCATTCCAAAAGATAGTAAAGGTTGAAAAAACAAATCACCTCCCAACAGAGGACCTTGATAAACACTTCACTGAAAAAAGCAAGCAAAAGAAAAAAAAATCAACAACAATAAAAGAAGAAATAAAGCAAAAAAACTGAGTTCATCCATTTATGGTTCACCTTTCTCCCTAATAAGATACTCCAAATTACTTGAACATTATCCTCCACTATATTCTCCTTTTCTCCAGTCTGAGAGGAAGAGGTGGATATTCACAAAAAGACCAATACCTTTACTTGCGTTATTAATCCTTTGACAATTCCCCTCTGTGTCTTCATAATTTTCAATCACTCATTATACACTGACTCCTTTCCTAGTACTTACACATATGTTCAGATCTCCATCATCCTTCAAACCAAACTACACTTCATCATACCATTCATTTAAGCTATCTCCCTAAATTCTTCCTTTGTAGCCCATGGCTTGACAATAACTTTATATCCCCTCAGATTCTGTTTCTTCCTGACCTGATTGGCTCAATTGCAACACCTGTACCCCTTTCAGCAGGTTGGTATGATACCCAGAGCACAGCCACATGTCTACTACTCTAAATCTCAGGGTCTTTGGGTTAATCCTCGTGGGTGCCTATAACCCAAAGACCCTGAGAATATATATATGTATATATGTGTATGTACACACACACACACACACACACAGAGCTCATAAGCCCCTACCAGTGTATTTCCTATTAACAGGTCAGCAACCACAATCCATTAGTCTTAAATCCATTACTTGAAAAAGCAAAGCAAATATTATTTACATAACATTCCACCATAAACCTCAATTATATTCTTCCAATGCACACATTTTCTATGGGAAAAGTGGGTGCACCCCTAAAATCCTAACATAGTACAACACATACACAGGGAACACATATGGCCAGGGGAACTCAACTCTGGAACTTTAGACTTGGATATTCTCTTTCTAGCTCAGGAATCCCCTTAAAAAAAGGAGGCGGGGTGAGGTAAACACAGATTCTGTATTGAATAGATGCTACCATTGCTTTAGTAAATAGATTTACACTGTTCTTAATTAACACCTTATTGGGCACATTATCTCAGCCACAGTGCATCTCTAATGTTTTGTCTTAAAACTGTTCCTTTGCTTAGGTAAGCTTACTCCAAAATAGCAGATACAGTGTGTTACTTCTAGGTTTAGGCTTGGTTCTTTTAGGAAAGGAAACTACTTTTGTCCTAAATTTGAAAAAGACTTTTTTTTTTTGCAGGGCATTGGGGTTAAGTGACTTGCCCACGGTCACACAGCTAGTACTTGTGTCAAGTGTCTGAGGTCACATTAGAACCCAGGTCCTCATGACTCCAGGGTTGGTGCTCTACTCACTGCACCACCTAGCTGCCCCCAAAAGACTTTTCAATTCTATTCCCTTGCAGAGCTCTCCTCCTTCTCCTTCTCCTTCTCTCAGCAACAACAAAAGCCTATGCAAAGAATTATCTTTTGTTTTCTTTTATAATTTTCCTTTTGTTCTTCTCAGTAGCAAATAATAATAGGTAGTAGAGCATATTTTCTCAAAGCTATCTTCTTGGCAGCAATCATAATAGAAAAGAGATTATTTTCTCTACTCCTCAGCATCAAGTCATAATAGAAGCCTATAGGCTTTCTGTTCCTTCTTCTTAGTAACAGACAGACGTATAGAATATTCCTGCTTCTCATTGGCCAATCTAATGCCCAGCAACAAGTTACAGAGAGAGCATGTGACGGTATCTCTTTGATGTAGTTCTAAAGTCTATTCTTTCACTTTCCTCTCCTATATCCTTATTTTTAGTGCAGTATTTAGGTTCTTTCTGTGAATGATCCCATCTTAGCTTATGGTTAGTAAGCGAATGTTCACCTCCTATCTATAACTATGTTAATTAAATCTATCACACGATAATAAAATACTCCTGGCACCTGCATTTCCCTGTTTTTATTTTTTCTCAACTACATTCAAATAGAAGTTTTTAACATTTGTTCTTTATAATTTGGGGTTCCAAATTCTCTCCCTCCCTCTGCTCCTCCCTGGTATCCATATTTCCACAAACATTAACCTAAAACTTCTCCAGTTCTTCAATTCCTCATATGCGAATCACTGAAGCAAGTCATGTTCTCTATTTTCTCCACTTTTCTATAATTTTCCAAATTAAAATGAGGAAGTACTATCTCAGAATAGAACTCTGAGAAGACTTAACTCAGCAATTGCTTCTCTTATAACTCTGATCAGACATTGCCCCAGACAAGTGATCTGTCAAAGATGACTCCCTTATACATTCACAGGCAAAAGTCCTAGAAAAAAAGCTGTCTACAGTCACAACCTCCAATTTTTGCTACACATTCACTCCTTGACCCATTATACTGAGGCCTCCAAACTTACCACCCAACTAGAACTGCTTTTTGTAAAATTGCTACTGATGTATTTGGCAAATCCAAAACCCTTTTCCCAGTCTTTATAATTTTTTTGGAGGCAGAGTTAAGTGACTTGCTCAAGGTCACACAGCTAGTGAGTGTCTGGGGCTGGATTTGAATTCAGGTCCTCCTGACATCAGGGCCAGAGCTGTATCCACTGTGCCACTTAGCTGCCCCCTTTTGACTTCTAGCTTTAGATACTGATAAGTATTCCCTCCTCTTTAACCTTATCTTCTCACTAGGTTTTTAAGCTCATTTCTGATTCTCCTCCTACCTCTCTGGCTACTTCTTCTAGGTCTCCTTTGTTGTATCAGTATCTCTTCCCAACTATGTGAATGTACTCCAGGGCTTTTTTCTTTAGCCCTCTACTTCTTCCACATTCTTTTTATTGGTTTTTTTAATTAGTCCACATGAGTTCAATTATTATTACACATACAGATGACTCCCAGATTTATATATCTACCTTGAACACCTTTCTTTTTTTTTAATTAATTTTTTTACTAATTTTTTTTTATTTTTAGTTTACAACACACAGTTCTACATAATTTTGAGATCCAGATTTTCCCCCCTCCCTTCCCCCTCTCTCCCCAAGATGGCATGGAATCTCATATAACTACCATGTATAACTTTGCACTGAATTAATTTATACACTAGTCAAGTTGTGGAAAAGAATTATGACCAATGGGGTGAATCATGAGAAAGAAGAGACAGAACCAAAAAAAAAAACCCAAAAACAAAAACAAAAGAGAAGAAAAAAGGCGAGCATGAAGTGTGCCTCAATCTGCATTCAAACTTCACAGTTCTTTCTCTGGATAAAGATAGCATTCTCCATCGCGAGTCCCCTGGAGTTGTCCTTGCACCTTACGTTGCTGAGAAGAGTGAAGTATGTCAGGGTTGGTCCTCACAGAATCCATATATCTGTGGTTGCTTTAACACCTTTCTTAAATACTAATCCTACAATACTATTTGCATTGTGAATATTTCCAACTGGATGTCCCAACAGCATCTCAAATTCAACATTTCCATTCCTCTCTCCAAACAATCCCTTCTATGTAACTACCCTGTTTGTGTTGAGGGCACCACTATCCTTCCATTCATTCAGTTTCTCAACCTTGGAGTTATCCTGGAGACTTCATTTTCCTTGACATTTCACATGCAATTAGTTGCCCAGTCTTGTTGATTCTGCCTCCACCATATATCTTCCATCCATCTTCTTCCCTCTCCTCACAGGGCCACCACCCTACTTCAGGGCTTTTTCATCTCTCACCTAAATTATTGCTAATTGGTTTACCAGACTCCAGTCTCTCCCTTACCCAAAAGCTCAAGTAAGGTCTCATCACTCCCTTGGAAAGGAAGCTTTAATAGCCCCCTTCTATTTAAAGTGAAATATAAGCTCCATTGTTTGATATTAAAACTCTTCATAATCTGACTCTATTATGCCTTTCTGGGATTATTAAACATTTTTTTTTACTTTACCACACTATATTTCAGACAAATTAGCCAGCTTGGTGTTGCTTGTGGTGGCCATTTCAGTTCTTATATCTGTGCCTTTCTTCAGGCTTTTCTCCATACCTGAAATATACTTCCTTATCACTTCTGCAATGTGGAATTCCTACTTCTTTCAGATTACAGTTCAAGTGCAACCTTCTAGAGGTAGGCAATCACGATTCCTCTAGTTGTTAAGGGAAATGTATGGAAATAGATATAGCTATGATTGAAATAAATGTAATTCAAATACATTTAAATAAATAAATCATATTCAAATAGGTATACATATTACATGCATGTGTTTTATATTTAATTTTCTATGTATTTGTTTCTTGCCCATAGTATATGAAATTGCTAAGGACAAGAAGTATTTTCTTCACAACTTTATATCCAAGAAACAGCACCTGACACATAGTAGGTACTCAATAAATGATTGCTTATTGATTAATTATCAGGGAAAAGGGAGAGGGAATAAGAAATTTCCAAGGTTACAGATAAGCTTATATTTTCCACAGAACCCTAAAATAGTTGTGTTCTGCAATGACATCAGGGAAAATGGGCAGGTTTTGCCCTCCTGTCTTTCTGCCACATCAAATGTTCTGTAATAGATTTGAAAAAGTCTCCCTCTCCAGCAACTTCTGACCGGCCTGCTGCCATTGCCATGACAATGTCAATTAAGATAACCAGTCTCTAGATTAGGTCAGCAAGGATGGCCTGGAAGTCACTACCCTCTCTAGCTGATACACTCCACTGCAGACCCAGGCCTAGCTTCAGTGTTGTACCAAGGAAACACTTTTGATTTTTTTTCTTAGATGGATACCTTGGAATACAGAAAGTTAGAGCTGGAAGAAAAGCTTCGAGATCATCCACTTCAACCTCCTCATTTGACATTTGAGGTGAAAGGTGACTTGCCCCTTTTCACATAGCCAGGGTCTGACTCTCATTTCTCCTGACTTTCAAGTCACTGTCCTTTCCACTGTGCTACACTTCCTCCCTATAGGGTGGCTATCTCCAATACGAGCCCAAAAGGAAGCAGGTGGTTCATTACGAAGGCTAAATTGAGAATTCAAGGTGCATATATTTGAAAGAGAGAGGAGAAAAAAATATTCAACTACTGAGTGCTACATGGGGTATAATGTATTCACAGTAGCTCTGCAAAGAAAACATCAAGGCCTCCAGTAGAGACGCTAACACACAGTCATTAGCATAACAGGTGTCTTTGTTACAAGAATGACACTTTAAAGACAAATCCAAAAAATGTATTCTCTAAATGCAGTAGTACATATTTAATTACACTTAATGCCAGTTTTCCCTTAGCATTATTCTTAGGAACACTTTATCACCCCCAAAACAAAGTTGGGGAGCTTTTTTATGAAACTAGCTGAGAAGTGAACTCAAGTACCAGGCAGAATGCCCAAGCCATAAAGTGAACTGCTGTTGTTGCAGAGATGGGGATGATCGATATTCGCAGATTCTCAGGGTTAGAGGGACCTCAGATGTCACTGAGATGCACCTGGATTTGCACAAAAATTCTTTCAATAGCACCCTTGGCAAGTGATCATATAACCTCTGCCTGAAGACTTCAAGTGAGGAAGAACCCTTTACCTCCTGGAGTAGCAAATTCTCTTAATAAGAGCTTCATAGTATAGTAAAAGAGCACAGACTTAACAGTTTTCATCTCTGTTTATCCGCTATTTACCTTTATAATGCTGGACAAGAGCTTTTGCTACTCTGAGCCCCAGTTACCATCTGTAAGGACAGGGTGTTGAACTAAAGGATCTCTAAGTTGCTTTTAAACTTTCAATTCTGCAATCATTTCCAGCTCTAACACAGTATGTTTTGAGACTTTGATATCATCTGTTCTAATATTCCTTTTAGCTCCAACATTCTATGATCATTCTATGTTCTTTTAAAATATATATTTATTTTTAAAATTCTTTTCTTTTTAAATTTTGATCTTCAAATTCTCTCCCTCTCTCCCACCCCCTGTCTTCACCCACTGAGACAGCGAGAAATATATCAATAATACACGTGAAATCATGCAAAACATTTCCATGTTAGCTGTATTTAAAAAAAGGAAAAAAGTGAAAAAATATCATTCAATTAGCATTCAGAGTTTCAGTTCCCTCTCTGAGGATTTGGAATTGGCTTAGATCACTGTGTTGATAAGAGTAGCCAAGTCATTTCCAGCTGATGATTATTATCACAGTAATGTTACTGTTTCACAGTGATCTCCTGGTTCTTCTCATTTCACATTGTATCAGTTCATATATGTCTTCACACATTTCTTTTTTCTGAAACTACCTCACCTTTATCATTTCTTAGAGTACAATAGTACTCCATCACAATGAAATGCCACAACTTGTTCATCCATTCCCCAGTTGATGGGCATTCTCTCGATTTATCATACTTTGTCACCACAAAAGATCTGATCTAAATATTTCTGTACATATGGGTCCTTTTCTTTTTTTCCTCTGATTTGTTTGGCCTACAGTCTTGGTAGTAGTATTGCTGGGTCAAAGGGTATGTACAGTTTTATAGTCCTTTGGGCTTAGCTCCAAATTGTGTCCAGAAAGGTTGGACCAGTTCACTACTCCAGCAGTCCATTAGTATAACTATTTTTCCCTCATCCCCTCCCACATGTGGAGGGGAATTTTGGGAGAGTTCAGCTGGATGGCTGCCCCTAACCTGCCATCTTGGCTCCTCCTCATTCCATGTCCCAAAGGCCTTTTCAGTTCTATAGTCCTAGGTGTTGGCCCATGCCATTATTCCCTTTACGCCACAATTCATCATCCCTATCACACATTCTCCCAAGGTCTCCCTGGAAAGCATAGGGGCCCTCAAATTGGGTTACATTCCAGATCAGGACAGAAATGGAACCAAATTGCAATACCAATATAGAAAGACAGCATTCCTTATTGGCAATTAACTCTCCAGACAACTTTGAATGGAGTCTGTGCGTGGTTCATAAAAATATAAATATTTACCCTTTGAAGAGGTCTTCCATGGATCAAGAATATTTTTTTCAAAATACTTCTGTCTCCTTTATAAAAATATTCTAATGAATCATCACCCCCATCTTAGTATATGGAAAAGGAAGACTTTTTAGTAGTCATCCCATTTCACAGATGGTATAAACATTTTGTAACAAAAAAGAGAAAGGAATATGTCTAAAGTTATAGAGAAGTATAATGAAAAATCTATCCATATGTATTCCTTTTCTTCTGATCCATTTTCTGGGTGCTTATACCTCTTGATCACTCCCATTACCTAGCCTAGGAAAAGCAACAAGTCAGCCAACTCCCAGTGGTATCTTTAAAGAGATGGTAAAAGAGTGTAGAAAGTATTTGTTTAAAATCCATCTGGTTTTTTAGAGCTTTGTGAGACTATAATCTGCCAGAGCAGCAATCTTTTCCCTCTCCTAATTAATTCCTAAACAAAGCTGTGCCTGCCAGACACATGGTTTATGAATCTAGTTGACCTCCTGGTACAGAAATGATGACACAGATGCCATTCCCTCTTCATTGTCTCATTTTTCATAGGGTACCATTGGAGAAGACAAAAAGATTCCTACAAGGGGCAGAAAGTTTTCTCAGGAGATTATGTCTAAATCATTGTCTACCATCCAGAATGTCTAAGGAGTGTCCCCGATGTCCATCAAGAATGAGCTGCCTCAGTTCAATGTAGGGTGGGATGGAGCCATATCTGGAGAAGCCAGAGGAGGCCAACCTTGACTCAAAAGCTCACTTAAAAACAAAGTCACCTGCTTAATCTGGCTCCTGTGATGAAAGCAGCTAAGCTGTCTCAGTAAAACCCAAGCATCACTTTACTGAGCTCTAGAAGCAATTCTTCCAAAGTTTTTCTGAATTTTTCATACTCATTACTTTATAGGACACAATCAATACTCTATTACATTTACATATCACCATCTCATCAGTCATACGCCAATTGAGGGGCGCACATTTTATTTCCAGTCATTTGCTATACCAAGAAGTGCTACTTACAATATTTTTGTACATATGTGACTTTTCCTTCTGCCTTTGACTTTTTGGGGTATAGATGTCTAGTAATATTTTTGAATTAAATATATGCATAGTTTAGTGATTTGGAAGATAAATTTCCACATTGTTTTTAGATTAGTTGGCATTAACATTTGCCATTTTTCTTTTGTTGCTGCTCATCTAATAGGTATTAAGTAAAACTTCTGAGTTGCCTTAATTTAAATTTTTATTAATAGTAATTTTAGAGTTTCAATTTTTAGAATATTTTTTCTTTTTAAAATTCTATGCTTAATGCCAAAATCCCCATCTATGTACACATTAGGAAAGAAAAGATTGTGCATGAAACAGCTAATATATTATATATAGGTTCCTTCCCCCACCCTTTTTTATTTTGAGCTAGATACAGGGGTGGGGAACCTGTGGCCTTCTAAGATACTTGGATGCAGCCTTTTAACTGAGTTCACGTTTTACAGAACAAAACCTTTTATTAAGGGGATTTGTTCAGTGAAGTTTGGATTCAGTCAAAGGGCCATCCTTGAGGACCTAGAGGGCCACATATGGCCACAGGTTCCCCACCCCTGACTGAAACTGACCCAGTGTAACTTTAGCCCATTGGTCCTCAACCCATCTTCTGAAAGCTATTCAGAATAAGAGCACTTGTCTACATTTACAATCCTTTGAATGTTTACAAGCAGCAATTAGTGCTTACCTCAAGTCATCTTTGTTCCAAGTAAACACACCCAGGGTCTTTCAACTGTTTTCTATTGATTGCAGTTAACATCACCATCCAGATCACCCCACCCTGCTTCCACTTTTTCAGTCTCCCTCTGAAAAAGACCAGGCCCAGAATTGGACCTTATGTAGTCTGGATAGGGCTGAGTATAGGGGATTCAAAATCTTCCTTGTCCTGCATAGTAGACTTTTATCATTCCAGCTAAATACTGTGTTGGCTGTTTCTTAGTAACTACCTCACAGACTTAGCTCATAGCAAACTGCCTTGTCAGACATGTGTCAGCCTGGGGCAACCATTCTCTAACCTTCAAAGTTCCCCATTCTGAGTTTTTGGCCTCAGGGAGTTTAGGCAAGCTGGTGGTTCCCTAGATCCCCTTCTCAACCTAAGCCAGAACACCTGAGCAGACCAAGTAATCAGTCAAACTACATTCAGGAATCTCTTTAAAGTTTCCCTTTTCTCTTCCCTTCCTTGATACATCTCTTCATTTTGTTCTCCTACCTACAGCAATTAGCTGAATCCCGTCTCTGGAGCAATCCTTCCTCTTCCCATTGTCTCTTCTGAGCAGGAATGAAGGGACAGAATCCACACGGAGACATTCTCATTGAATGTTAAATTGTAAATGCTTAACTATTAGAAAATGGTCCTGGGAGTTTCTCATATCCAATATATCATCTTTGGGGTTGCAGGCTCAGTCATGTGGAGATTCTGAATATCATAACAAAAACACAAACTACCAAATCCTGGCTTATAAGAGCACAGGATCTCAGGGTCCTTGGAACTCATTCACTCTAATTAGCTTATTATCTAAATGAATATTCAGGCGAGTGAAGAGAGAGAGCAGACTTTGAAATAAAATTTTCTCTATAACACTGAAGAGGAATCCCACAGATTTGCAGAATTTGAGAAATGGAAGGAACCATAAGATAGGCAAGCTAGCCCAGTCGAAGCAGCAAGACACCCTGAGGGAGAGACAGGGAGCAAGCATGTGCCAGGCAAGTCAGAGCAGCACCACCACCACCACCTTTAGCCCCATCTCCCCTCAGACTTTGGAGGAGACAAATCAGAATCTTGAACCAAAGCACCTTAGGAATAATAGAGTTCTACTTGCTTACCCACATCCAAAGCACCAAACCTGCTCTCACCCCAGCACTCATAGCCACCACTGAGGGAAGAGATCATTGTGAAGAAAAGACCCACTTTCCTTACAACAGCAACAACTGCTTACCAACTCCCATCAACACGCATACAAGTACAGACTTGGGAGTGGCAGTACCTCTCCTCTCACTCAAAATCACAGGTCTCACTTCCAGTTCAGCCCCCACAGCCATGATTCAGGGAACCCTGTGGAGAATGGGTCACCCATTCCCACCAACCGCTAACCACTAACCAACTGTTACTCATATAGCATGCTGGCCAGCCTAGCTGAAGTAGCAAGACTCCCTGAGGGAGAGATAGGAAGCAGCTTGTGCCAGGCAAGTCGAATCACCACCATTACCTTGTTTACTCTCTAGCCTCAGACTATGATGCAGTCAGCCCAAAACTCTGAACTTAAGAGCCTATCAAATAGCCTTGCTTCCAGCCTAGGGCCCTTAGCCATCATCCTGGAAAGCAACCTTTATGGAGATGCAGTCTGGCAACTACTCCTGAAGGTGCTACCAAAGATGCAGAAAAGAATGTTCTTGTCACCAAAGTCATTGGCACCATCAAATGGTTCAACATCAGAAAACGATATGATTTTTCTTGGAAATGCCATTACATAAGAATCATTACCATCTGCTTTACTCTGACAACTGAAGGACAATGAGATTTTCCCATCTGATTTTCCATATTGTTGTCTTCTCCATTAGAATGTAAGCTTGTTGAGAGTAGAGACTATCTTTTTTTTTTAATTTTTTTTTCCTTTATTTATTTTTAGTTTACCACACACGGTTCTACATAGTTTTGAGTTCCAGTTTTTCTCCCCTCCCTCCCCCCTCCTTCCCCAAGACGGCATGAAGTCTCATATAACTGTCATGTATAACTTCGCATTGAATTAATTTATGCTCTAGTCAAGTCGTGGAGAAGAATTTTGACCAATGGAATGAATCATGAGAAAGAAGAAACAGAACCAAAAAAAAACCCAAAAACAAAAACAAAAAAGAAGCAAAAAAGGCCAGCATGTAGTGCGCCTCAATCTGTATTCAAACTTCGCAGTTCTTTCTCTGAATGAAGATAGCACTCTCCATCGTGAGTCCCCTGGAGTTGTCCTTGCCCCTTTAGGTTGCTGAGAGAAGCGCAGTATGTCAGGGTTGGTCCTCACGGAATCCACATATCTGTGGCTGTGCACAACGTTCTCCTGGCTCTGCTCCGCTCACTCAGCATTATGTCGTGTAGGTTTTTCCAGGTTGTTATGAAGTCTGCATCATCCCCATTTCTTATGGCACAATAGTATTCCATCACCTTCATATACCACAGCTTGTTCAGCCATTCCCCAATTGATGGGCATCCCTTTGCTTTCCAATTCTTGGCTACCACAAAGAGAGCTGCTATAAATATTCTTGTACATATGGGTCCTTTTCCCGCTTGCGTGATTTCTTTGGGATACAACCCTAGAAGTGGTATTACTGGGTCAAAGGGTATGAACATTTCTATAGCCCTTTGGGCATAGTTCCACACTGCCCTCCAAAATGGCTGGATCAGCTCGCAACTCCACCAGCAATGCAACAATGTTCCAATTTCCCCACATCCTTTCCAGCATTTATCATTCTCCTGATTTGTTATTTTAGCCAATCTGACAGGAGAGATGTGGTATCTAAGAGTTGTTTTGATTTGCATTTCTCTAATCAGCAGCGATCCAGAGCATTTTTCCATATGCCTGTAGATAGCTTTAATTTCTTCCTCTGAAAACTGCCTGTTCATATCCTTTGACCATTTCTCAATTGGGGAATGGCTTGTATTCCTATATATTTGGCTTAGCTCCCTGTATATTTTAGAAATGAGGCCTTTATCAGAGATACTAGTTGCAAAGATTTTCTCCCAATTTTCTGCTTCCCTCCTAATTCTTGTTGCATTGGCTTTTTTTGTACAAAAACATTTCAATTTGACATAATCAAAATTATCCATTTTGCATTTTGTAATGCTCTCTATCTCTTGTTGGGTCATGAATTCTTTACTTTTCCACAAATCTGATAAGTAAACTATTCCTTGCTTTCCCAAATTACTTAGAGTATCAACTTTTACTCCTAAATCATGAACCCATTTTGACTTTATTTTGGTATATGGTGTAAGATATTGGTCTATGCCCAGTTTTTGCCCTACCATTTTCCAATTTTCCCAACAGTTTTTGTGAAATAGTGAATTATTAGCCCAGAAACTGGCTTCTTTGGGTTTATCAAAGAGTAGATTGCTAAACTTGTTGATTTCACCTACTTGTGTACCTATCCTATTCCACTGATCCACACCCCTGTTTCTTAACCAGTACCAGGCAGTTTTGATGACTGCTGCTGTGTAGTACAGTTTAATATCTGGTGTGGCTAAACCACCACCCCTAGCATGTCTTTTCATTAATATCCTAGATACTCTAGACCTCTTGTTTTTCCAAATGAATTTTGTTATTATTTTGTCCAGCTCAGTAAAAAAAAATTTTGGTAGTTCGATTGGTATGGCACTGAATAGATAGATTAATTTAGGTAGAATTGTCATTTTTATTATATTAGCTGGGCCTAACCATGAGCAAGTGATATTTCTCCATTTATTTAGATCTGATTTTATTCGCGTGAAAAGTGTTTCATAGTTATGTTCATATAGGCCCTGGGTTTGTCTTGGCAAATAGACTCCCAAATATTTTATAGTGCCTTCAGTAACTTTGAATGGAATTTCTCTTTCTATCTCTTGCTGTTGGGCTTTGTCAGTAATGTATAGGAATGCTGAGGATTTATGTGGGTTTATTTTATATCCTGCAACTTTGCTAAAGTTGTTTATTATTTCAAGTAGTTTTTTACTTGATTCTCTAGGATTCTCTAGATAAATCATCATATCATCTGCAAAAAGTGATAATTTAGTTTCTTCTTTTCCTATTCTAATTCCTTCAATTTCTTTTTCTTCTCTTATTGCTACAGCTAATGTTTCTAGAACCAAATTGAATAATAGGGGTGATAATGGACATCCTTGTTTCACCCCTGATCTTATTGGGAATGCATCTAGTTTATCCCCATTACAAATAATGCTTGTTGATGGTTTGATGTTGAGTAGAGACTATCTTACTTTACATTTAGTAAGTACTTCATAAATGATTTTTTTTGCTCATTCCTTTTATTCAACCCTCAGTGGGCCATCTAATCTAGTTCAATCTATACAACAAATAAATCCCCACTATAACACACCAGAGAAGTGAGTGGCCATGCAGCTTCTACCAGAAGACTTCTAGGCATGGGGGGCTCCCTACCTTCTTAGATACTTCTGGATAACTGGAAGTACTTTTCTTGTGAAAAGAGTACTGGATGTGGAGACAGAGACCCCAAATCAAAATCTGAGCTCTGCTACTTTGTATGGGACTTTGGAAAGTCACTTAGCAGAATGGACTACAGTTTCTGTGTGAAGATTAGATCAGGGGAACCCGTAGCCTTGAAGCCACATGCGGCCCTATAGGTCCTCAAGCAGGACCCCTTAATAAAAGGTTTTGTTCTGTAAAACTTGGACTCAGTCAAAGCCTCAACTGAGGACCTAGAAGGCCACATGTGGCCTCACAGCCTCAGATTCCCCACCCCTGGGCTACATGATCTCTATATGTTATTTTTTTAATTGTTTTAAAACATCTCCTTCCTTAAATTGAAGCCATTTTTTCCTGAAATTTTCATCCATTGCTAATATTTCTACCCTTGCAGGGGCAGGCTAAAAATAAAACAAAAACCAGATACCTCTTGCTCATTACAAACTTTGTAATGCTTGTTAGCATTAGCAGTGCTCCCTTCCTAAGATATTCTCTGATCTAAGCTAAATATCCCCAATTGCCTCAACTATATTGCTTAGTCTGTACTCTCCTCACCCTTCCTGTCTTCCTCTAAATAAAGTCCAGTTCATATCCTTCCTGAAAGATGGCATCTAGAGTTGAATGCAATATTCTAAGCGTGCTCTTACCACAACAGAGAACAGGGGCTTATCACTTCCCTTATTCTGGACACTATCTATGTCATCTGTATTACCTGCCATGTTACACTGTTAACTCTTCTTCTTTTAATAGTATTTTATTTTTTCCAATTGCTCGTAAAGACAATTTTTAACATTAACTTTTATAAATTTTTGAATTTCAAGTTTCTTCCCTCCCTCCTTCCCTTCTCCCTCCCAAGACGGTAAGCAGTTTGATATAAGTTATATTTGTGCAATCATGTAAAAAATTCTATATTAGTCGTGTTGTAAAAGAAGAAACAGAACAAAAAGGGAAAAAAACCACTAAAAATAAAGAAAGTGAAAATAGTATGCTTTCATCTGCATTCAGACTCCACCAGTTCTTTCTCTGGATGTGGATAGAATTTTCCATCATGAGATTTTTGGAATTGTCTGGGACCATTGTATTGCTGAGAAGAGCTAAATCAATTCAAAGCTGAACACTACACAATGCTCTCCTGGTTCTGCTCACTTCCCTTTGTATCAGTTCATGTAAGTCTTTCCAGGTTCCTGCCTGCTCCTCGTTTCTTATAGCACAATATCATTAAATTACATTCATATAACACAACTTGCTCAGTCATTCCCCAATTGATGGACATCCCCCCAACATCCAATTCTTTGCCACCACAAAAGAGTTGCTATAAATATTTTTGTATATGTGGTCCTTTTCCCTTCTGTATGATACAGGCATAAAAGTGGTATTGCTAGATCAAAGGGTATGCACAGTTTGATTGCCCTTTGGGTACAGTTCCAAATTGCTCTCCAGAATGGTGGAATCTGTTCACAACTCTACCAACTGTTAACTCTTATTAAACTTGTCTTGTATTTAACAGGGCTCCCAAAGAACTGATTATCCTTGGATAATTAATGAATATGCCCAACCAAATGCAGTCCAGAGACATATGGCCCCATTACACTTCCCCAAACATATATCCTATTTTCACTTGTCATAGCCCCACTGCCCTAGGCAGATTAGTCTCTTCAATATCCCCTACTAAGGTTGTCCTCTTACTCTTTCACTTTATTCAAGTTATTTCCC
This sequence comes from Trichosurus vulpecula, assembly GCF_011100635.1. Classification (NCBI taxonomy): domain Eukaryota; kingdom Metazoa; phylum Chordata; class Mammalia; order Diprotodontia; family Phalangeridae; genus Trichosurus; species Trichosurus vulpecula. Next base: position 118,961,539 of record NC_050575.1, read on the forward strand.
CCCACACTCACACTCCAAACAAAATTCACACTTCTAAGCACTTTCAGGTCTGCAAGCATGATTCCTCCATGTTAGGCACTATAGGCGTTAATGTCTTCATTTTTACAGGAGAGGAAATTGAGTCTCAAAAGATCAGATAACTTTCCCATGGTCTTGGGGCCAAGACTTAAATTCAAATTTTCTGACTCAAGACCCATGTTTTTGTTTGTTTGTTTACTATACTTTAAAGAATGTGCTTGTGTCATCTTCTTAGCCATCCCCTAAAGAATAAGTCCCACTTCCTTTGCGAAGTCTTCCCCACCTCCTCCCCTCAGACTAATCTCTTTTTTAAAGCCACTGCTATTGTACATATACTTCATAACAACAACACCCACAACTACCACTAAGTAATTCTAAACTGTTCTGTTACTTTCTATAATATGTATGTGTGAATAAAAATTGTGAGACGAAACTTTGAGGTACTTGAGGGTCGCGAAAGGATCTTCTATATAATATTGATTCCCCACTTCTATTTTTGGCCCAGATCTGTGAATGTCAGTGTTGGGAACTCCCAGTGTGGATATTCCCTTTACCAATAGAGACTGTCAGTTCTTCAGTAACACGTGACATCATTATCTTAGAGTTGTCTAGAGAAGTATGGGGGAGGAAAGGGGAAGGGAGATTCAGGAGTTAAATGATTTGCCCAGGGTCACAAACCTCATATATATCAGAGGCAGAAATGGAACCCAGGTCTTCCTAACCTCAAGGTTTGCCTCTACACCATGTTGCCACTCATAGCTAACCTTTATAGAATGTTCTTTTTTACAAAGCATAACAGTAATAATAGAAATTGACTTACATATGATACTTAGTTTGCCAAGTAGTTTGCATATATTATTTTGAGTTAATCCCAAGACATAGGCATTAAAGTTGATACCTATAGTTTACAAACAAGAATGGTGAAGCTCAGATTCGTTAAGTGATTTGCCAATGGTCACATAGTTAGAAAGTATAAGAGTCTGGATTTGAATTTGTCTTCCTAAACTCAAGTCCATCACTCTAGCCATCTTGTCCATCCTGCTTTATTATCTTGCTTGAGTCTTACAATACCCTATGAGGTAGGAAATACCAATATCATTATCCCATATTACAGATGAGTAAGTGAAACAAAGAGATGAGGTTACTTGCTCAAGGCTTCATGGGTATTAAGTGTCAGAACTGGGACTAAGGTCTCCAAGATCAGTGCTCTTTCATTCGTCTGCCCACATCACTTCTGTGTGTCTCCCAACAGTGACTACACACAGGTTTGGTCATACGATAGATGCCCAATAAGTGTGTGCTGAATGAGCAAGTGAATAATTAAGCATGGTTCTCAAAGCAAGCATTTCCACACAGCCTTTGGAAGGAATTTATAATAGCCTAGATAATGGAACCATAGGGCTTGGGAGTGGGGGGGGGGGCAGGAAAAACAACCTCACATTTTGTTTAATTCAGCAATTTACAGGGGCAAGAATAATTAGCAGTTTTAAATGTTTTGACACAAGCAGGCTACATAATCATGATAAATCATATCAGGCATATGCCTGGATCCTTGAAGTGACAGATGACAAACAGAACAGCGACAAGGCCCTCCATCATGTGTGGAATCATTGAGTTAATGGAAGAATTATGGCTTCGGAAATCCACTCCAGTCCTATTGTGGGGAGCGTTCCAATTTATCAAAGCCAAACGAACATTAATTGCAGCAGCCTGGTAAGTTTTCGAGCTGCTATGACCTTCATTGAATTTTAATCCAAAACAGATAAGATTTACTTCCACACAAGAGGAAACAACACAATTAGCCCTAAATGACAGCTAGATTATGAAAACAGTGCATGCACGCACACACACACAATATTGATTCTTTTCAAGTTGCAACAGTGAAAAAGAAGGAGGGGGGAGGTAAATAAGTAAAATAATAAATTTGCATATATTAAAAAAAACCTTTTCATTGGGGAGATGACTCTGGGAAGCTTCAGCCAAGATGAAGAGGGTGTCAGCAGTAGTGGAGACAGAATTTCTGTTAACTGCGGTAATTAATGTTATGTCTCATTGGGGAGAGATTAGGAAAAAAACAGAAGGAAGAAAAAAAACACAAGTATTATTTTGCTATTAAAGATGCCCTTGAGCTGGGGAACATTAGTGGTGGAAGTTAGAATTGGGTAATTGTTAGACTGTATCCATGGCTTTACAGAAGGGATGGTTACCCCAGTGATATAAATGCAGTTACATTGTACCCAGCACCTGTATTGCAGCACAGCCCTATAACTTTCCCCTGAATGCTTATCATAGCCCACTACATCTTTTTCTCCAAGCTTCCGTATCTAAGAGGACGTAAAGGAGGCAACCACATCATAAAAGAAAAAGCTGGACTTCAGAGTCCAGAGAGCTCAGTTTGAAGGTTGGCTCTGCTGAGTAATGGCTTTACGACTTTGGGCCAGTCATGAGACCTCTGTTACTGAACCTCAGTTACTTCATCTGCAAAGTGGGGATGATAATTATTGCCTCACATACTGCATACCTCACAGAGCTGGTGTGAAGATCAAAGGATACTGCATTTAAATCACTTTATAACCCTCGGAGCACTTGATTAATATCATCTGTAACAATAATAGTTAAAATTATAACAATAAGCATTTTATGTAGCACTTTAACGTTTGCAAAGAGCTTTACAAAATACTATTCCATCATTTTCACAATAGCCCTGTGAGATAGGTACTATTATTGTTCTCATATTACAGATGAGGTAACTGAGGCAAACAGAAGTCATGTGACTTGCCCAGGGTCATACAACTAATAAATATTGGAGGCTAGAACTGAACTCAAGTCTTCCTGACTCTAGGTTGACTGCTTCTTTATCTTCAGCCAATATCCTGGGATCAATCTTCTAAAGCTGAGGGGATGTGAGGAACCCGTGGGCAGTGGCTTTCTGGAAATGCATTGAGTTACCATTAGTTCCTTCTTGCTCTTGCCTTATTTCCTACTTCTAGTATGTGGGCTTTTATTTCTTTGCTTCAGGGTGATGCCCCTTCACCCCAGGCCTTCTTCTATTAACGAGATCCATGGCAAGCAGAGGGGGGGGGACACTTGTAGTTGAAGGTACTTGGGAGAGGAGTGAAGGATGGCTGGTCTGTACCCTTCTTCAAAATGGTTATTTTAGGAGCAATTCACCAATGGGAGAATAGGTCCACAAAGGCAGACGGATCTTCCAGGATAACAAAGCAGCTGAGGCACATCGGTAAAGTCTGGAGAATTAGGGAGTAGAGTTGGGAGAGGAATGATCATCTAATTCCAACTTTGCTACTCCCAACTATATAGTACCAGCCAAGCCTTGCCTTATGTCCTATGGTTGGATGAACACTTATGTATTACCATGATGCCTCAAAAACTGTCCCAAACTGCAGCCTTCTTTCAAGTAAAGGCTGCAATAAAGCTGTAAAACCATGTTCAGGTACCTTAGTTCCTTAACTTCCTTGAGCCTCAGTTTTCTCATCTAAAAATAGAGATAAAATACTTGCACTGTCTACCTAGATGGTTTAACATTTTGACATCAATACTTCAAGCATCAGTGATTCCATTAGTGTAGATGATGCTTCTATCTACTGATTTAGATGACCACCCCTTGGCAATTTAGTGCACAGTCTTCACGAGTTGCTTTAGCCAAAAAATCCTTCCCTCCCACACTGTGCTAGAATGGTATTTGGACAGCAGACATGCAGTCCATCATTGATTTTGTATTTAAAGTCTTTTGAACTGGTAGAGCTGCCAATGTTTGTATTCTGCTCCTATGGTCTTTAAGAATCGAAAATTTTCTTTACACCACGAAGAGGCATCAGAGAAGGGCTTCATTGGAGCAAAAACCTGAATGGGCATTATTATCTTGTTTCTTTAATCATAATTCCCTCTGGGAAGACAATATATAGCACCCAATGTTATGGGGATGAGTTTATCAGATGTTTTTCTTCTTGATATGTAGGGACTGAGGCATCAGAATGACCAGGTGGGATAGAAGTGGAGATTAAAAAATTCACAGGGCCATTGAAGGGGATGTGAAAGTCTACATTACAAGAATCAACTTTGCTGATATCATGATCTTACAAATGGCTGGCCCTGTCTGGAGCTTTACAAGAAAGGGAACAGACTCACTCACTCTCTCTCTCTCTCTCTCTCTCTCTCTCTCTCTCTCTCTCCCTCCCTCCCTCCCTCCGTCCCTCCCTCTCTCACCTTTTTCTCCCCTCTCATATATTAACATATAATGTAAGCACAAACTATATAAATATATACATATAATATATTATACATATAATATATTATATGTATATATTTATATAGTTTGTGCTTACATTATATGTAGTCTGTATGTATATAGACTCTATAGTCTCTATCTCTATACACACAAACATATATATATATATATATATGCATAGACACACATACATGTATACATTGGCATTGTAATGAGATCTAAACCCCAAGAGAATACCAATGAAAAGGCATATTGAAAAGGAGATGTGACAAGAAAGCCATCAGGGGAAGGGAGGAAAGTGCTTGCAGGGAGAATGAGTTGGGCCCTGCTTCTCTTTTCTCCTTCTAATACCTGCCCATGCATGTCTGTGTACACGTGCACAGACTTTGCTCCCCTGCTCAACTCTGCACTGCAGCATCTCCAGGGCTCCCTTGCCTTCTCATTCCCCCTTTTTCCTCCATTTGGTTCTGCACTGCAGCATTTCTGCCTTCCCCTTCTTTTCTCCCAAGAAACCTGCCTGCAGGGGACCTAAGGCCTTCCAGAAACTGTCTTAGAACTCAGTGAGATTCCCTCTCTGCAGGCAGATGTCTATGCCTTCTCTCCCAGACTACTCTGATCTTCATACCCCTTAATTCATCCCTCTCTGGTTCTTTTTAGGGTTTGCTAGTTGATATCATGAACTCTTGTCTGTGTATTTCTCTTACACAAAAATATACAAACCTACATATCCAGCTTTCTACTATGGTACTCTGATTTGCCAAGCATTTTCAATTCTGAGAAACAAGTAGTTCAAGCATCATCATTCTCATTTTATAAATGAAGTAACTGAGGCTCAGAAAAGGGAAGTGACTTGCCTAGGGTCACAAGGTAAGGGACTGCAGAAGACAGGGCTTTAAAAAGTATTTTCTTCAATGACCAATGATTTCAGGGATGCAGGTATTCCCTCCATCAGATTACACCCCATACCTGTCTTCTCATCCAATCCTGTACATGGATTCTTACCCTGCACTGAATCCTGCTCCAAATCCTCCATAGATGATTCACCCAAGTTGCCAGAGACCTTCCTCTAGGTCTTCTTCTAGAGCATCATACATAGAAACATAGGGCTTTAGAGAAGAGAGCGTGTTAGACACCAAGTCTGAGGATTGGAGTTTGGTGACCTTGGGGAGGTCACTTACTCTCCCTTAGCCCCTGTTTTCTCATTTATATCATGATGGCATTGGACCACATGACTTCTCAAATTTGCTTGGGGAATTGATTAGGCACCAGATTCTTCCCTTCTGGATATTAATAATGCAATGTGATGCATCTGGCCTTGACATTAAAAATCCTCTACTGTCAACCCAACAAGTCCTAAATATCCACTCTGGTTCCACTCCAATAGCTTAGGATTGTTTCATGTTTGTAGTGATGGTGTGGCTGTCAAAGGGAGAGAAGAGTGCTTTTCCTGTTTTTAATCTCCAAGCTTGATGTCCAGATCATTGCTTATCAAGGTACTGAGACCTTTAACACAGAGAAGCCCCGAAAAGCAGAGAGGCAGTGGGGTACAGGCAACACAACACTGAACTAAGATTCAGAGGACCTAGGTTCAAGTCAAAGCTTTTATATTTACTCTATGCATGGCTTTGGACAAGTCACTTAACCTCTGTTGGCTTCTGTTTGACAGGACTGGACCAAATGGCATCCTAGTCTTCCTAGCTTTAAATGCATTTTTTCATTATTAACTCAAAGGGCTTTTGAAAGGGACACAGCTATCACTGACCTTATAACACAGTTTATCATGTCTAGACCCATCCAAGTGTGCTCTGCATCTAAATCTTGAAGCAGCTTGGTCAAAATATATGATTTACCCAGGGAAATATATAATAGAGTTGGTCAAATGATCATAGATTTAGAGCTGGAAAGGACCTTACAGACCATCTAGAATTTCATAAATACAAAACTGAGGTCAAGAGAGGTTCAATGATCTGTCCAAAGAAAATGAATAGAAATTTGAACTCAGATTCTCTGACTCAGAAATACAGCACTCTTTTCATGGAACCACATTAGGAACACAGAAGTACCCAGAGACAGATTCCCCAGAATCCATCATGTTCTAGATCAAATAGTCTTGACTTGACTCCTTGGTTCTTGTTTCTTCCCAGAGAAATATCTATACCACAGAAATAGAGCAAAGAATTCTAACAAGGATAAGACCAAAAGTTCTACTCTTCTGTACTTTCGTTAATTGCCAGCATCCCTAGAATAAGAGAGGCCAGCATTGTACATTGGACCAGCTGCACATAGTTGTTTGCTCAGTCCATGACAGCTGCACTCAATTCCTTTGTGTGGTAATAGAACCAAAGCTGAAAAGAACAGTAGTGGGGGCTGATCCAGCATGGCATTAACTGGGTTGACTTTGTCAGTCATGTGACAGAAGTTGTAGTATTAACAACAGTGATGTTGTCAAAGCCAACAAAGTTTTATCAGGGGTGGGATCTCACTCTTCCCATCACTCTACCAAGGTGAGGAACCTGAGAAAACACGTATAGTTACCCTGATTTAGAAACGGATTCATTGCCCAAAGGCTGTAATCTCATCGCTTCATCAGCTGAAGTGATACTTGGGAACTATTTTTAGGTGCCTGAAAACATCTATTCCGTCTGCTTCCTTTGGATGGTTTTCATTCTGCTTTATATTTGAACATGTTATATTTCATCTTTAATTAAGTGCAAGATGCCTCAAGTCCTTTAATAAGTATGTGAGATATAAATAATAAAGTCATAGAATGTTGGGATATAGAATATTAGAGCTGGAAGGGACCCTAGAAACCATCTAATTACAAACCCATAATTTTTCAGATGAGGAAATGGAACCCGGAGAACTAAATTGCCCAGTCACATGGTAAGTTAGTTACAAGAGCAAGATTAGAAATAACCTAGGCCTGTTGACTGCCAGTCCAGTCTTCTTTCTACTTTATTATATTATATTGATTCTCATTATATCATACTGCTTGGGGCCAGAGGAGCTAGGATATACAACAGGTAAATTTTGATGAAAGAGGTTAATTGAAAAGACAGGAGCTATAGTAAAAAATCCTGATTGGGAAAAAAGGAAGGGAGAGGGCACTGGTGGCCTTAGGGATTAGGATGGGAGTGGAAGAGAAGACACTGAAAGGAAAGTAGCAATGGGAGAAAGGGAAAGGAAGGAAAATAAACATTTATTAAGCACTTGACAAATATTACCTCATTTGATCCTGACAACAATCCTGGGAGGTAAGTGCTATTATTATCTCCATTTTACAGATAAGGAAAATGAGGCAGACAAAGGTTAACTGACTTGCCCAGGAACACACGGTTCTTATGTGTCTGAGATAGATTCGAACTCAGCTCTTCCTGAGTCCTGGTCTAGTGCTGTCTACTGTACGTTTGAAGTTCAAGAAGGAAAGTACCAGAACGCAACTTCACCTGTTTATTAGCTGTACACATAACTAACCCTGTTCAGAGAGAAAATCAACAGTGAATCTCAGTGACCTGAAGCTCCTGCTGAGTTCCAATTTTCATTTCTGACCCCAAGATGAAATCTCAGAATCAGAGGGGAAAATCGAGAACACATAATCTACATTCCCTTCCTTACCCCACTCCTATTTATCTAGCCTATATCTGAAAAAAAACACACGATAGTCATTTTTGTGTGCGTGGTTCAACATTCATTGTGATATCATATACTTATATTAATGTTATGTAACATATACTCTTTCATTTGGCTTAAAGCTTAACTGCATCATGTGGTGTAAAAATACACACATATACATACATATATATGTGTGTGAGTATATATGTATATGTATATATTTGTATATGTACAAACGTAGGTTGTGCTGTGGAATATATTATATACGTAGATAAATCTAGATACATAGGCATATGTGTATTATATATATGCTACTCACATACACAACTCTATCATATATACTTCTTAAATAACACAAAGGATGTTGATTTGTTCCCTCACATGATCTGCATACTTTAAGCCCAAAATTAAACTTACTGTCTGACTGGGGAGTGAGTATTTCTAAAAGAAAATGCACACATTCCCTGTCTCAGACCAAACCCAAACACTTAAATCTAGAGGATTTAAAGATAAGAACTGAGAACACAGCAAGAACATAGGTTAAGGGGTCTTGAAACCTGGGTTCCTGTGCTGAAGTACCCTTCATAAATCACTTGACCTCTCTGTGCCTAATTTTGCTCATTTCAGAAAAGGAGACAACAGCCAACTGAGGTTGATTTTGAGAATCTCCTGGGATGACATATGGTAAAATATTTTGAAAGGTAAAATGGCATTATCAAATAGCTTCCCAAACACATTGAACTCCTTTACGTACCTTGAATTTTTGATCCTAAGTGAAATATAGGTGATATGATCCATTCTAAGGAAGGCTATCATCTGAGCTCAGATCATTTTGGCAGACCAATGAAGTCTGGATCTATGAAACAAATATTATTTCCTGAAAAGTGTGATAGATCAAGGAAGATGAAATTCATGGATCAGTGAAGATAAGAAAAGCCAGATGGTTCCTTTCAACTTAGAGAGAGCATGGTAGAATGGATAGCAGACTAGGCTTTCAGTCAAGAAAACTTGGGTTCTAATTTAGCCTCATACTTACTAGTTTTTATTACCCCTTAGAAAGTCACTGAACACCTCTGTGCCTCAGGTTTTCCCATGTGTAAAATAAAGGGGTCAGAATTGATCATTTCTCAGGTCCCTTCCAGCTCTAAATCTATGATTCCCTAAACTTTGACTTTCTGCTATCTTACGGATGCTAATATTGTGAGTTATATGTCATAACTATAAGTTCTCTCCCAATTCTATGTTCTGTGTTCTAGCATTCAAAGGGTTCTAAGTTCTTTTCCAACTCTGATGTTCCCTGATTCTGCGAAATTCCATTAAAGCACCAAGTGTATTGCCAGGACAGGTTATAAACTCCGAATAGGACATGTCAGATGATAAACAGGTCCCTCTATTGACCTCAGCCAAAAAGCTAGGACATTAGAAGGCTTTTAATTTACTGTATGAAATACATTAGTTTGTCACCATTGATAGGCGATTGCTAGCTCTATATCGGCCCAAATGATATCAAAAAACTCAAATGACTTTTGGCTTATCAAAAGCGCATTCCCTCACAAAGTAGAGCCATTTTACCATCAGCAAGTATGGAAGTCCCACCTCTCCACCCTACCTCCCAATAAACAACTTATGGCAACAAGCCGTCTGACTTACTGACTCCCGGAGGTTTCCCTCCCTCCTTCCTCAGTAACTCACCATCACAGAAATATGCAGGATATGCATCTGCTCATCCACAATCTCTGAAGGCTCTTGGAGAGTGGGAGGAGTGGCCCTTGACAGCTGCCCAGCACTGCCCATGGAGACATGGAAATAGAGGGTGCCATTTTCTAGCCACTGCTGTCGCCAGTGTACCAAGGAGATGTCTGCTGCTGTTCCTGACATTTCTAGAAGAGACAAAAGACAAGTAGCTGGATTAACTGGGTGGCCCATAGTCAGTGTTCTGAAGACACTTGTGATAGAGATAGGATGATATACAGCTTTTATGGTGACACCAAATTATTCTATAAAATTGACTTCAGCCACCTATCGAGTTGGGGGTGCATAATAAAAGAAGCTAAGCAGAGCACTGAATTATGTGATCTCGAATAAGTCATTCTCTCTCTCTCCCTCTGTCTCAGTTCCATTATAATACAAATACTAGCTTACATTTATGTAGTGTTTTAAGGTTTAAAAAACGTTTACTTTCTCACAATGATAACATGACATACATAGTACTAGAGTGATTAGTCCTAATACTAAATGATAAGCTCAATGAAGGCAGAGACTATGTGTTCTCTTAACCTTTCATTCCTCATGGTGTTCCATACACAGTGCACACTCAATGTTTGTAGAACTGAATTGCTGTTGTATAGATAAGGCAAATGGAAAGATCAAGTGATTAATGTTGGCCCAGACAATTCAAAAATAGGCATCCCATGGATACCTGCAAACCAAGTTAAATAAAGTGATTAGACTAGTTTTAGGTGAACAGATCTTTGTCAACCTCTCCAACAGAAAAGATTGGGTTTGTTGTTTTGTTTTATTGGTAGTTGTAGTGGGCTACTATCCTTATTTCTCTAAATATCAGGATTAAATTTGTGCAAAATTCTTCTTCTCCATTTTACAAGGGAAGTGGCAGAACAGGATCTGAAATGTAAACTTAACATTTCCAATTGAACTGGTTATACTAAAATTTAAGAAGAATAAAAAAATAATAAAATCCTTGTATAGTTTTATAAAAAGGCAGATCTTAACGAAACATCAATATAAAATAATAATTACTATTTAAGAGATCTCTATGACTTCCGGGCTTGCCAGATTTCTTTTTAGAAATCCTTTAGTATTGCATTCATTTGTGCTATTAGTATTCTTTTGGCACAGCTTCACAGGCTATTAAAATATTATCATCAAAGAAGCTATGAGTCATATGTTGACAGTCCTTAGATCTGGGTTCTAGGTCAGAATCGGTCACTGCATTGTTTTGTGACCTTCCTTGGTAAGGCCATTTCTTCTCTCTGTTTCTGTTTCTTTATCTGTAAAATGAGTGGTGGGGTGGATGCCATAGATAATGCCTCAGGTCAATTCTAGAGCTAAAATGCTTTTATTCAAAACTTAAAAGGTCAGTGATTTTTATTGGTATTGATATCCTTTCCACCTATGTAAACCATGGCCTCTCTTCAGCATGGCAAAATGCCTTTGAGAAAATGTCCATCATCAAAAAAAATGCATCACAGGATAAAAGATATAGAATTGAAAAGGATTTCAGAAGCTCTCTGGTATCACTCAGTTTACAGATGAGAAAACTAAAATCCAAAAATGTTGAATGACTTAGAGCTAGAAGGGAACTTACAGACCATCTAAAATTTTATAAATGAAAAAACTGAGGTCAAGAGAGATTCAATGATTTGCCCAAAAAAGCACAGGGCCTGAGTCAGAAAGACCTGAGTTCAAATCTAGCCTAAGACATTTAGTAATTGTGTGACACTGGGCAAGTCATCTCATCCTGTTTGCCTCAGTTTCCTTATCTGTAAAATGAGCTGGAGAAGGAAATGGCAAACCACTCGAGTATCTTTGCCAAGAAAACTCCAAATAGGGCCACAGACTCAGACATTCCCAAAATCACTGAACTACAGCAATCAAACCTGTGACTCCAGAGCAACTGCTCTTTCCATTTTACTATCACCCTGTAGCTAACCTGGTGTTAAGCTCTTTGGAATTTAATTACACTACTTTTTAGACAAAAGGATGCAAAACCTTTCTGGCTGGAAGCTGTGCTCTGCTGGCAAAGTCGCTGTGAAACCAGGGTCACATCTATTCTGCAAGTAAATATTCAAGCAGGACTTTGGTGAAAAACAAATACCCTACATTCTAATATTCTTTATTCTAAAGATACTATCCAACTCTAACATTCTATGTTGTTATATTCTTTGTTCTAATATTCCTACATTACCAGAAAAAATAATGAATATATTATCTTCAAAAGGTATTTGAAAGAAAACCACCTACTAACCATTTATTAATTGTAATGTTGATCTATACACATACTGAGGGAATCCTTGATGAAAATATGAGAAATAGGTACGATTTGGAGAGGAAAATGCTATAGTAGACTATATCTTTATTGTCACAAGTTGTCTAAAAATTATGGTTCTCATTGTATTAGTTCTCATTGACTTTAGTGAATTGCAAGACAAAATTGCATTTGACTCAGAAGGAAGCCTCGAAGATTCTCCTCCAATATGGAGTCTTTCTTGGACACATTTAAATTGCATACAATTTCTTAATAAATGCAACCAAGGCTGTTTAATGGTCCTCTGATTATTCACATCAAAAGAAGCATAAAACAAAAAATAAGTGCTCTTCCAAATTATTTGCTGCTATCCTTGAAGATACCCTGTTTAGTAGTTAAAAAAAAGAGAGATTCTCTACTAATGCTAAAGTTCTCTAGATACTCTCATTTGTGGATGACACTATGTTCCCTCTTCAAGCTCCCAAACAGGGCTTCCTCAGTGAAATATATGCTTATCAAGATGAGACCAGACAAACAATCCATGACAGAAAATCAAAATGGATGAAAAATGTCCATTGTCCAGGCTGTTATATGAAGTTGGATTGAAGAGGCATGTCCGTATATGTATTTCAGACATTGTGGATTCAATTTAATCCAAATTAAAAAGAATTTATTAAATACCTACTATGTATAAGAACATTAACAGGCAAAAAAGAGAAAATAGACCCTATCCTCGAGGACCTTAAATTCAGAAATGCATGGATTTTGTTCTATTTAGATGTTATAAGCTCCATGAGGTTTGATTACCATCACTGTGGTGATAATTCTCAGATCTATTTATCCAGCCCTACCCTCTCTCCTAACTTTCAATCTTACATCTCTCAATGCCTATAGGACATCTTGAACTGGATGTCCCATAGACATCTTAAATTCCACATGTCCAAATCTAAACTCGATATCTCTACTCCCCACCCCATCTCTCACCTCTTCCTAATTTCCCTGCCGTTGAGAGTACCACCCCATCCTCCCAGACACCAAGGCTTATCATCTTAGGTATTATTCTCAAATCTTTATTTTCTCTCACATCCCCTATCCCATCCAATCCATTGCCAAGTCATGTCATTTCTGCCTTGATATTATTTCTAGTATCTGTATGTTCTCTTCTCTCCACTGACAGTGCCACCTCCTTGGTACATCACCTAGTACCTGGACTTCTGGTTGATCTTTCTTCAAGTCTCTCTCCAGCATATTCTCCACTCAGCTGTCAAACCGATCTTCCCAAAGGATAGATCTGATCATATCACCTCTCTATGCATTAAATTCCAGTGGCTCCCTATCACCTCCAGGATTAAATATGAAATTCTTTGTATGATATTCACAACTCTTCTAAACCTATGCCTTTCCTACCTTTTCGAGTATTTCTACCTTACTTCCCGCCACATATTCAGCGATCCAGTGACATCAGCCTCCTTGCTGCTCCTCAAACAACAAACCCCATTTCTTGGCTCTGTATATTTTCCACTGGCTTTCCTCCATGCTTGGAATTTCCTCCTCATCTCTGTGTCCTGGCTTACTTCAAGTTCCCGGACATATTCCAAACCTTCTACAAGAAACCTTCCCTGATCAATCTTAATGTTAGTGTTTTCTCTCTGTTATCTGTATAAATCTTTTTTTGCTCAAGTTGACAACATGCTGTCTCTCCCATTGGAGTGAGCTCTTGAGAGCAGAGAGAGCTTTTTTTTCTTTGTTTTTTTTTCATTTCTTTGAAATGAAATATCCTCAGAGCTTAGCATAGTACCAAGCACGCAATAGGCACTTTTAAAAAATGCTTGTTGATTGGTGCTTCTAGAGATATATCCATTTTAAGAACTAAATTTTTAACCTGAATTGGCATAAATTTGAAAATAAAAAAGGCAAATTTAAATAATCAAATGCACTCAGGAAACAAGTATTCAATTGATTAATTTTTGACTAAGATACTATAGGTTCTAGAAAAAAATCTAAATCACATTGTTTTGGAGGGCTGCATAATAGAGGCTGTAAAAGAGCCACTAAATAGAGGATACCTGGGTAAAAATCACAGTAATGTACCAAGAGGCATACTGTGAAATGAGTTCCTATTTACAAAATAAAGGGCTATAATTTTTTTTGTTTGTTTCAGAAGGAATATTGTACTAGGCATCTGGGTTTGAATCTTGCCTCAGATACTTGCTAGCAGTTGTGTGAGCCTAGGTAAGTCATTTAACCTCTCTATGTGACTGTTTCCCCATCTGTATAATGAGACAGTTGTATTTGATGGCCTCTAAGGGCCTTTCCAGTTCTAAAGCTATGATCCTACAAATTTTTCTATTACAAAAATGTTCACTACGTGATTTCTTGTAAGTTCTTTAAGGGATCATGTTAGATTAATGAGTTATATGAATTTATTAAAAATATGATTAAGTTATTTGAGTTCAAAGATATTTCTATGGGTTTTCAAGTCCTAGGAAAAAATCTGCCTGATAAAGGTTCATTCTGTTAGCATTTGCCTTAAATAACACTAAAAGCAAATGCAGGAAAAAGAAGGTTTATGGTAGGGTTTCCTGTCCCCCCCTCCCCTATTGAAGTAAATTTTCCTGACTGCCCAGCCAAGGGTTCTTAACCTTTATATTAATGAAGTTTTATTTGTACAGTAACTTTCTATGAGGTGCGCAGGGCTCACAATATTTTATCATTTAGGAAAGGCAGGTAGTAGACCTAGTGTTATGGATAAGGGGACACAGGGAGATTTTTGTGACTTATCCAAGATACCTGAGCTATACGTTCGGAGTGACAAAATATGATCTTCCCAGTCCAGCAGGGAAGGTATTCTAGTAGGTGTGTGTGGGAAAACAACAATAACAAAACCCTAGATTCAGGCGACCTGCCTACAAATTCAAGCTTTATTATTTCCTATCTCTTAGGATCATCATTTAACTTCTTGGGCTCTCAGTTTCCCCATCTGTAAAATAGAGGGAGCAGGGTTGAACTTGATGATTTCTAAGCCCTTTGTAGCTCTAATAGTCTCACAGTTACTACTGGAAAGAGTAATAGATTCGGAATCAAAGGATATGATACCTAAAACCTATTACCTACTACCTAAAACCTATGTGACCCTGAGTGAGACACTTTTCCTTTCCAAGCCTCAGTTTGTTCATCTGTAGCATGAGAGATTTGGAATCAATGTTTTCTAAGGACAGTTAAGTGGTGTAATGAACAAAGAACTACAGTCAGGTCTAGAGTTCAAGTCCAGCCACTAGCTATGTGACCTTGGATAAGTCACTTAGCTTCTGTTTGCCTCAGTTTCCTCAACTGTAAAATGGGGATAATAATAGCCCCTACCTTGGAGGTGCTAGAAGGAGGAGCTAGAACATGGAGGGTTATCTTGAGGATCACATGAGAAAACGCTTAGAAAGCACTTAGTATAATGCCTGGCATATAGTAAGTATTCTGAATGCTTATTTACTTCCCTACAACCCCCTCCATTCTGAGGGGGAGAAATCAGGCTGGATTATTTTGGGGAAATTGCGCAGTGTTTGGTTCCAAAGTGCTTCCTAATAGAGACAGAGACAGAGAGAGAGAGAGAGAGAGAGAGAGAGAGAGAGAGAGAGAGAGAGAGATTATATATATATATATATATATATATATATATATATACACACATATGTATGTCTACACAAATACTTCCCGGTAATTACTGTTTTATTGTGAATTTTTCATCCTTCTAAAAAGTGTGACCTTTAGGGCTAAGTAGAGAAATTCACAGTGGGCACAGATACATAACAGCTTATATCCAGTGATGGCCTATGTGCACAAGTTGACATAAGAGATTTCACTGAGGAAGTGAAAGCTCCAAAAAAAGGTGGTGGGTCAGTCATTTGGAGAAAGGGGGGATCTTAGGTCCCAAATGCTGCAGAGCCACCGATGGAAAAGATCCAGAAGCTGGCTCCAGCATAGTGGATATAAGGATAAGGATGTATGGACAAGAATGATGGAGGCGGAAAAAAAACATGACTAGATTATAATCTGCCCCATGAGGTGAACACCCACATTGATGAGTACACAGATCCATCGACATAGAAGTACCTTCTCTTCAGCTCTCACACCAGGTCTCTATAGTATTGGTTCTGAGGTTTCCTTCTGCTCTGATGTTCTAGGTTCTCGATTTTGACTAAGGTTTCTTCTAGCTCTAAAATTCTAGGCCTCCGTGATTCCCCTGCCACGTGGTTGTAAAGAAAGGGTCACGGCTCTGTAGGTTCACTGGGCCTCATATAACTGCTTTCCTCTTCACTCAGGGCCCCAGTCAATCAGCTCCTTATTGCCCTGGTTCTGTGCTGAGCCCTGAGGCTGTGTCCCAGCAAGAAGCAAGGTTAGGCCATTAAGGTAAACTTCCTTGCTCAGCACCCAGCTAATTATTCTGTCAATCAATGCAAGGCAATGGCAGGAGTCACTGAGAGCCAGCTGGGGTGGGGCACTGCTGGCAGGCACTAGGGGAATATGCTCCCTGGATTAACCTAAGCAAAGCTCGCAACTCCATTTCCCTGGAGGGAGGGGAATGGAGATAGAGAATTCCTCAGCACATTCAGCCTCACCTGTGGACAGAGCAGGCCGCTGAAGTGATCTCAGATGTGACTGAATTTCCCCGTATGTGGTACCCAACTTCCACTGTGATGCAGCTCACTCCACCCCCACACACAATCAATCTTCCTTTCCTGTGTCAGATATTTCCCCATAGAAACCTATCTCTCTGGTGTCAACACTGTCCATTGCCTACTTTGTTTTTCTTTTTAAGTCCAAACACTCCTAGGAGAGGTATTAGTACCTATCAGATGAATATGCTTATAAACATACAGAATTGTTGAGTTATGAGACCTTAGAACATAGACTGATGGAACGTAGAACATAGGATATAAGAGCTTGAGGGAATCTGGGAGAGTGAGAAGTCCAGCCCCCTCTCGTTACATATAGGAACATCCAGTAGTAACTTAGGGGCAAAGGCAATACCAATAGACATTAAGGTAGGGTTCCCTTATCTAGGCCGGGGTTACATGGTTAACCAAAGGGCAACTGGAGAGTCAGGAAAGGATCTCCTTGAGGTTTGCATTTTAGAAAGCACTCAGTACTGGCAAATGTCAAAGGGAAACAACTATGAACACAGTGAATACTGAATCAACACAATGTCTCAGGACACTCTTTCCTGCATGGAAAAATCTCTTGTCTCAGAGAAAGAAAAATATCGACTGGCCCCAAAGCAAGGAACCTCCCTGAAATGCAGCAGAGGTCCTTGTCTAGATAATCCAGCCCTTCATCCATTAAAAAAAAAAAGGTCAAAGAGATAGAGGGAGCAAGAGAAAGGCCAGACTAAGATTTCCCGCTGATTGATTTTCCAATTGCATTTTCCCTTTTATATTTCTTCATTCGTTACATATAAACATTTCATTGAAGTCTTCAAGTCATATTACAATCAAACTTGAAGCAAAGGGGGACTTAAACGCATTTGGTCGGGAACCAAGACGATTCCCATAAAAGCAGATTATGCTGACATGATGAATATAAAATGAAACAGCAGATATTAAAGTTGGAGAATTGTTACTCCATGCCTTCCGGCTCCATGCTGACTACAGTCCCTGCTTCCCTCCTACCCCCATCCTTTGTTTGACTAAAATCATAAAGAAACACAGCAATGGCCTTTTTGCCTCACACCGTTTCCCCCCAGTAGGCTACGCTTCTTGAAATATTCAGCAAGCTCAAATCCCCTCAAGCTTCCTATCCAAGGTCTCCTCTAGGTCTAAAATTTTATATGATTATATGGATAGGTGGTCTCCAAGGCCCTTTCTAGTTCTAACACTTTTCATGTTCTGAGGTTTCTACCAGCTTTAACATTCAAGGATTGTATGATGCTAAGACCAGCAAGAAGATTTCGACTATATCAGTAGTTGTAGACAAGGCTATGTGCTTCTTTATTTGTCATGGATGGCTGCTTTTCCCTGCTATCAGCTATGCTCTTCTTTTTAATGGATTTGGCTTTTTCCCCCTAATCTATGGAGCTTATATTTTAATTTAATTTCTGAAGGTCATTTTTATTCTATGTCATTTATTCTAAGACATCTTAGTAACACCTCCTATATGGATAACTACTAGTATATGGAATTCGGAAAAACATGTTGATTCTCCAATGAATGGTTTGCAAAGGGTCGGAGAGACCTCACAAAGGAGGACTTGAATGAGACATAACATCACCTTACAGGGGAGTGTTATGAGACATGCTTAGAAAGAGTCTGAGAAGCAACCAAAAGAGGTAGAAGGGAACGAGAGTCATCGCTCTTACTCACTCCCCTCCCCATATCAAATTATTTGTCAAGTCTTATTGATTTGACTTCTTCAGAATTTCTCACATCTATGCTCTTATTTCTGCTTACCCTGCAACCACTCTACTTCAGGTCTTTATCACTTTTCACATGGCCACAGTAATAGTGGGCTAGCAAACATTTCTTAAGTGTTTCCAAATTATTTCTCTTATTTGAGTCTTTTTACTTCAAACTCTCTTCCCTATGCGCCAGTGATATTCCTAAAGCAAAGGTCTATATGACTATTTGACTCTCCAGCTCAATGAGGGAAATGAATCAATGAGCCTTAACATTTATTAAACCTTTACTATATGCCAATCACTGTGCTAAGCCATGGGGACGCAATACAAAAGAAGACAGTCCTTCCTCTCAAGAAGCTTTTGTTCCAATGGATAAATAACATACATAGGGGGAGTTGTGGGCAGGGAGAGGCACTTTGTTCTAGAACCTGTAGGGGTGGGCAGATGGCAATGGTGACATAGGAAAGTAAACACCCAGCTGAAGAGCAATGGTTGAGTTGACTTGGTGGTTTTACGGAGGGGGCTGGGTGAAGGAAAGGCCATGAGAAATTGTTAAGAAAACCTCTGGAAAGGAAGGAGTAAAGTGAAAAGTGGCTAGGGCGTTCTTCAAACAGTGTTCAAAAATCTCCTGAGACACCCCACTAGATCTAAGATATTCTTCCTTTGACATTTAAAGCCCTCCATAGTCTGCCTTCCCACTATCTTTGCAGGCTGATTACATTCATCGTGTACTCTAGGATCTGGCCAAACTCACTACTTTACTTTTTTCCCCTTTACATAACATTTCATCTCCCAGGTCTATGTTTCTCTATAGACTGTCCCTGTGCCTGGAGTTTTATTCCTCCTCCCCTCCACCTTCTAAGTACCTCAAAGGCACAGATCAAATATCACATCCTTCAATAATCCATTCGTGATTCCCTCACACTTTAGCACTTCATCCTTCCCCAAATCTCTTTGTATTTACTTTGTATATAACCCATATTTACTTATCTGTGAGCATGTTGTACCAGTAGTGTGATGGTAAATGTTTAACGATTGGTTCTCTAAAAAAAAATAAGGTCTCTACCGTACATTTTTCAAGTTTAATCTACATTATCGAAACTTTCTCCAGTACTTTCTTAAGTGTTGACAATCAACAAAACAATAAATCAAGCTCTGATTTGGGCTGTTTGCTGACTTGCAAGGTATAAATATTCACAATGAAAATTTGTCAGTTGCCTCTCCTGAGCCAGTTTGAGCTTATTCCAGCACACTTCTGGTCGCATCTCTCTGGTAGAACGTAAGCTCCTTGAGGTTAGGAGCTGACTTACTTTTGAGGTGGTAATAGTAAAGGCTTGCAAAGTGCCTGTCTCATAGAAACTATATATATATATATATATATATATATATATATATATATATATATATATATATGTATATATATATATATATATATATACATATACACACACACACACAAATACATATAGTTTTGGTTTTTTGCTTAGAAATTAAAAAAAAAAAGATTTTAAAATGAATTTCAGTGGATATATACATACATATGTATAAATGTATATTGTGTGTTTATAGGTATGTATGGGTTTATATATGTATACACATGTATCTATATATACAAATATAAAAATAATAAATGTAATATACAGACAAATGTATGTATAAATATATACATATACATACATATGTGTGTACATATATGCATGAATGTGTAGGTATGGTATATGGCATATAGTGCCAGATTCCTTTGATGTATTAGGGAGAGAGAGATATTGATTTAAGTAACATATGTGTGCGTGTGTGTGTTATAGCACATTACCTACATCAATATCTCTCTCTCCTTATCCCTTATAACAGACAATGAAAGACTGGGGCAGCAAAACTAACACATCAGAGAAATCTGTCATCATATGCAGTGTTCTATACCTATAGTCTTTCACCTCAGCAAAGAAGGGGTGGCAAGATGTACCTTCTTATATCTCTCCTTCGGGACCAAGTTCGGATCTTTTAATTTCATGACATCCAGCTTTGATTTTTTAATTGTTGTGCATTCCATTTGTATTTTTGTAGTCATTGTATATAGTTTCACTGATTCCGCTTACTTTGATTCATATCAGTTAATGTCTTCCAATTCTTTTTATTCATCATTTCTTATAGAACAGTAATATTCCAGGACATTCATACACCACAACTTGATTGGCTTTCCCTTAATCCTTGGGCATCTACTGAAAAGAACATCATGTAATCTTTTCTAGTATATTCAAAAACAAAGAAAACAAAACAAAATGCTATTGTAAATACTTTGGTGTATATGAGATCTTTAAAAAATCATTAATCTTCTTGGGCTTATATGTCTAGTAGTTGAATCTCTGGATTAAAGGATATGAACATTTTAGCTTCTTTTTTATATATTTCCAAATTATTTTCCAGTATAGCTAAACCAATTCAAAACTCTACTAGCCTTAGCTATTCTCATTTTTTGACCATATTTGCCAGTTTTCCAGTTGCAAATGAAATCTAAGAGTTGCATTTCTTTTATATTAGTGATTTGGATCATTATTTCATATGATAATAACTTCTTGTTAATTGAAGGATTCAACAGGGGGAGTAGGTTGATGCACTGCCATCTCTGCAACTAACCGTTCTGTGACCCTAATATAATTACTTCACATCAGCAATTGGTTTAAGGCTTCGCATTTAAATGGGAATACAGAACCTCCATCAGATTGAGGGAAAAAAGGTGGCAAGTCAAAATCTCAATGTGCAATTGATTCCATTCAACTAATCAACAAATACCATGTTTGCAGCATATCAGCTCTGTGGCCTTAGGGAAGTTACTTCCTTTCAGTCTCAGGTTCCTCATTCAGCAATGAACAATTACCAGATCTTCTATTTGACACTTTTATAATTTTATGCAAGTCACTTTTTCTGGGTCTTCTCATCTAGAAAATGAAGAATATTAGATGACTCAACTTCTTTAATTCCCTTTTAGTTCTAAATTCATAAACAGGCATTTATTGGGTTAGGTGGGTTATTATTAGGTTAGGGATTTAAAAAAAATAGGAGATTTGGACCCTGACCTTAAGGATTTTATATTTTATGCATTCCAAATGGTTAGATATGTATAATTGAAACACTGAATTAAGAGGTCCAAACAAGAAGTATCATACTCCTGGAGATTTGAAGCTCTTACTTGGGACTAGAGAATCCATGGAAGACTTCTTGGAAGGGGTCACACTTAGGGTGGGGCTTTAAGGAATTAAGCAGGAGCAGTAGGGTAAGCGTGGGTGAGGGAGAAGAGTCCATATATGAGACACAGTGAGGAAGAGCTTAGATATCGGTATTGGTATCTCAAAAAAAGAGGAAAAAGAGAGTGAGGAGGCTGTCCTGACTGGGGCAGAAGGTTTTGTCTAGTAGCTCAGCAAGAGGTAAATTTAGATGGAGACGAAGAGCACAGAGCAACTAGAAGAATGCTGATTTGAAATTGAGGAACCTGGATTTGAATTACAACTCTTTCACTTAATAGTTCTATGACAATTTACTTCACCTTGCTGACCTGCTTCCAATCTGTAAAATA
Source organism: Trichosurus vulpecula (assembly GCF_011100635.1). NCBI lineage: Eukaryota > Metazoa > Chordata > Mammalia > Diprotodontia > Phalangeridae > Trichosurus > Trichosurus vulpecula. Next base: position 118,983,356 of record NC_050575.1, read on the forward strand.
GAAATCATATACATATATACGTCTCTATGTGTGTACATATGACTATATATATGTGTGTGTTTGTGTAAATATATATGTACATATACACACACGCATATGTATGTATGCTCCCCCTCCTAAGGAAGGTAAAATTTTGATGTCCAGAAGCTACCCACTTAACTTGGGGTTTACTGGCTGGTTTTCTCTCTCTCTCTCTCTCTCTCTCTCTCTCTCTCTCTCTCTCTCTCTCTCTCTCTCTCTCTCTCCCCCTCTCTCTCTCTCTCTCTCTCCTTCCTTCCTTCCTTCCTTCCTTCCTTCCTTCCTTCCTTCCTTCCTTCCTTCCTTCCTTCCTTCCTTCCTTCCTCAAAACCTTAAACACAGTTCACTCAGAAGCTAATGAAGAGGTCCCTGCTCAAGCTCCATTTATTGGCTGCATTTTGGGCCCTCCTGGCTTAGAGTGAAGATCAATGGTGACTGTGTCTCTTTCTAACAGCAACCCTGAGGTTCTCCCCCTCCCAGCTTGATATTTTCTAATTGAAGGGGGCATCCCCTGACTCACTTCTTAAAGAAGCCTATTCACTGGATAGGCATGACCTCACGCTTAGTGAGTACATGAAAAGGACTTAGCCTAAAAGGGCCAGGGTCTCCCATTGCATCCTGAGTCATCTACAGTCATCCTGATGAACATCAGGTCACTGGACCCAGAGGGCTCTGGAGGAGAAAGTGAGGCTGGTGACCTTGCACAGCCCTCCCTCACTCAAATCAAAGTCAACTGCAAGTCATATCATCATTTCCCTGATGTCATGGTCCTCTTTGAAAATGAAGGACAAACACAACAACGTATGCATATAGTCACTCACACACACACACACACACACACCCCTACTTATCTCATAAAAATTCTCCAGTCAGGAGGACTCATCTTTGTGAGTTCAAATCTGTCCTCAGACACTTACTGTGTGACCCAGGGCAAGTCACTTAACCCTGTTTGCCTCAGTTTTCTCATCTGTAAAATGAGCTGGAGAAGTAAATGGCAAACTGCTCTAGTATCTTTGCCAAGAAAACCTTCAAAGGGATCACAAACAATCAGACATGGCTGAAAAATATCTAAACAACAAAATCCATAGAAATTTGAGTTGTTTCATTACTTTTGTTGTTGTTACTATAGAGGTGTCTACTATAGATTTCTGAAAGGAGAATGAGGAGTTAAGAGGAAACATCGTAATTTCTTGAGCAGACAAAGGAGTTGATAAAAAGTGACTATTTACGAATCTTAGTCAGGTGGCTATGTCTGGAACACATGACTGGAAAAAGAAACTGGAAGGGTAAGAGCCCAGAGTCTAGATAGAAGATCAAGGAGAGGGCTACTGTTACTGAGTAAAGTGACTTTTATGTCATGTTGTGAACTGAGTATTGAGAGATCGGGTGGTACAGTAATAAATAAAGAGACAAACTTAGAGTCTGAAAGACCTGGGTTCACGTGTCACCTCTGACACATACAGTGTGTGTTACCCTGGACTTCACTTCTCCACGTTCTGCCAGAAAATTCTCCCAAAAAATGAATGACCAAGCAGGTGCTGCTCTGCACTGGGAGAGCGAGTACCATAGTTTGTTTTTCTATTTAACTGTAAGCTCCAGTTATTTGATTTACTTATTTATTTTCACAAATTTCCCCTACCACTTAGCATAGCGTACACCGAGGAAGGAGAAAGAGTATTTAGGATGTTACAATTTAGTGTGGGTGTGTATGTATCGTATTACATTGCACTAATTCAAATGTCTGATTGCAAGGATCCATACTGGGGTGGTGGCAATTGGAATGAAGAGGAAGGTATGACAGTGGAAAGGGAAAAAAATGGCATAACTTGGTGGCTGATTAGATATAGTAAACAAAGTAGAAATCCATAACCCATTTATTTTGAACAATTTCTATTTAAATATAATATTGATTGTTTTTATGTCACCTAAATTCACATATCAATTTTTTTCTTCTCTCTATCTCTACAAGAAAACAATTCTTTGTTAGAAAGAATTAAAATAAGGAGGGGGAAGAGAATTAACAGTTCAGGGAAAAAAAAACAAACATGATGAAAAAAAGTCTAAAATGATACACAATGTTCTATGTCAATTGTTCAACAACTTTGCAATGAAGCTGGGGGTAAGGGAGTACCTCGACCCTTTTAGGGTCAAATTGGATCATTACAATTTCAGAACATTTGGTTTGATCCTTTTTTAATTTTTCTTTCCATTTAGATTTCTGTAATCATTTTGTATATTATTTTCTAGTTTTGCCTACTTTGATTTGTTTCAGTTCATATATCTTCCCATGCTTCTCTGCATCCACCATATTTATTATTTCTCACAGCACAATAATATTCACTTTCATTCAGGTGCCACATGTTTAGCCATGCCACATTTGGGCATCTACCTAATTATTTAAAGAAATGTGTAACACCCTACAGGGTTCATCAAGTATAAGACAATCCAAGGAGGGAGGATATTAAGAACTAAAGCGGTACATTTAAAAAGGGGCGACTCATGTTCCTTTTTATGAAGGTAGTAGCAATGACCAATATCCCTGGTGGTTAATTACATGGCCATATAGAAAACATTCTGTCCAAAAGACGAGGCAAACTGTAGGACAAGTCGGTGAGCCTGTCATCCACACCTTGATGTTCGATATAGAATCTTCTGTTGTTCCAGAGATGTCTAGCTCCACAATTAAAAGTCAAGCTGGTTCCTAGAATAGTAACCTAATAAAGCAATAGATCCCAAGATTCAAATCTGACAAGAGTCACATGATATGTGTATATTGATTGGATGAAATAGTAACAGGTCACAGGCTCTATAGTATTCCTGGAAAGGGCCATAGAGATCTTCTAATCTATTTCTGTCATTTATGTGCTCCTTGGTGAAGTCAAGCTTTTTGGTTAGGGCAAGAGTTGAGAAAAGTATTTAGTGGTTCTCTCTCACCTCCTCCCTCTGCCCCACAGGCTCCCAGGGGAAAGCCCTGCTCCAAGGGATGAATGGTAGGACACAGGAAAGACAACCATCCCCTGGTATACGCATTCATCACTTCAGCCTCTGCTTCCAAACCCTGCAATTCAACTTTCTTTGGCATCACATCCTTCACACAAACTGTTTTCCAAAACTGCTTTGCTGAGATAAATAATATAGTTTACAAACTTAAATAATGGAGGGGAAGAGAGAAATTAAGAGGTATTGGCAAGGAAGAAAAACATATCTTTTCAGATTATATTTGAAAATAGATGGAGAGTTGATGGAATTGCATCCCATTACTCCTAGTTATACCACCCTAAATAATTTCCCTCCCTTCACAGTGTGCACACACACTTATTATATTAGCCCCATCACTGTCATTTAGCTAAGCTATATACACTTAGCTCTTCACATTTTTCCACATCTCCTCAGAAGGCTTTGAGTTTTCTTCACATACCACTGAACTGATGCCCAGAAAACTCGAAGTGTGGGCAAGGGACTGGCTTTTGGTAGGGTGAGCCAGTCACTGACACAGTGTCATTTGATGGGCATCAAGAAAGCCCTTCTGCCCCCAAAATATGATACAGGGGAAAGAACACTGGATTTGGAGTGAAAAGACCTAGGTTCAAATCCAAATTCGGTCACTTGGTATCTTTATAACTTCAGATAAGTGACCTCAAGGCTCTCAATTTCCTTATCTGTAAAGTATAGTGGAGGGGCAACTAGATTGTGCAGTAGATAGAGCACAGGCCTTAGAGCCAGGAGGACCTGAGTTCAAATGTGGTTTCAGAAACTTACTAGCTATGTGACTCTGGGTAAGCCACTCAACTGAGATTGCCTCACTGCCCCCCCAAAAAAAGTATAGTGGTTAGGGTAGATAATTTATAAGGTCCCTTCCAACTCTCAGTACTACGATTCTATGTCTCACTCAAACTAGACAAATGCTCCTGAGCTCTTTCTTGATATCAAAATATTAGAAAGCATGTAACACTGAGTAGTAAAGAACCCTGAATTTCTTGCTTCCTACCTGGGAAATAAAGAGGGGAATTTCCACCTAGGTCTCTCTGTCTGCCTCTGTTTCTCTCTCTCTCCTGGGGTGTATAGAACACAACCAATCACTTATTTCTCTTCATCTTATTGGTGTGTAGTCAAGCAGTCAAGAAGGATTTATTAAATGCTTACTATGTTCCAGGCACTTTAAGTGCTGGAGATACAAGGTAGTACCCTCTGGATATGTTGAGCTTGAGATCCTATGGGATATCCTGTTTAATACGAGAGACTAGAGGTCAATGAAAAGGTTTGGGCTAAATAAATGAATCTGAGAATTATATGGATAGAAATTATAATGGAGCCCAGGGAGTCAGATGAGATAATGAAAAGACATTTAGAGGGAGAGTGCCAAGGAGAGAAATTTGGGGGATATGCACCTGTACTAAGTGTGACCTGGAGAAAGAGCTAGTAAAGGAGATGGAGAAGGAGTAATCAGACAGGTAGGAGGAGAACTGGGACATGGTATGTCACAGAAATCCAGAGTGGAGAAAAAAATCCAGGAAAAGAGGGTGATTGGCCATGCGAAAGACTGCAGATGGGTCAAGAAGGATGAAGGTTGAGAAAAGGCTGTGTGATTTGACAATTAAGAGATTACTGGTAACTTTGGAGAGAAGAATTTTAGCTGAATAATGATGAAGCCAGACAGCAGACAGTTTAGATGAGAATAAGAGGAGAGGAAGTTGAATCACTGATTATAGCCAATTTTCTAAGGGAGTTAGCCACAAAAGAGAAAAGAGATATAGGATTATAGAAATAGGGAATGGTAAAATCAAGAGAAGTTTTGTCTGTTTTGTTTTAATACAAATGAAGTATTTCTAAGGTTGCAGAGTAGCTAGTAGCTGCGAGGAGAGGAGAGGAGAGGAGATACAGAGGGGACAATCTTTTGGAAAAAGATGTGATGAAAGAGGATCAAGAGTACACCAAGGATTTGCTTTGGCAAGAAGACAGGCTGATCCTTTATGTGCTATGAAGTGATGAAAGAGATAATAGGGGAAGAAATCTGAATGACATGAAATGAGGAGAGGGAAAGAGAGAGAGAGAGAGAGCTCTTGGCAAAAGGCCACAATTTTATTCATTTTTTTGACGAAGTGTGAGGTAGTATCCTCAGCTGAGAGGGTGGGGAAAAGAGGTGTCGTAGGAGGATTAAAGAGGGACGAAAAGGTTTAATGATGGAGTCATACCATCCAGATTTTAAAATACAAAGTTTTGGCCTCTTCACTTGGAAATGAGATGAAAAGGCAGCACACTGGGTTTGAGAGATCACTGGAACTAGAGTAAGAAGTGCTAGTTTTGATCCAGACTCCGTTATTTAATGTGCATCCTGTCTTAAATCATAGGATCATATATTTAGAACTTGGAAGGCCATTAATGACCATCTAGCCCAAAGTCCTCACTTTAGAAACAAGGAAACTGAGGTTCAGATAGGTTATATGATTTCCAGGAACATTCAGAGAGTTAAAGCAGAACCTAGGTTTGGACCTAAGTATTCCAATTAGTTACAAATGTAGTATTCTTTTATTTCACCATGGTAAAGCCTGATGAAATTCTCTCCTGAGGCTTTAGTTTTTTCTTCTGTAAAATGAGAACTGCAGTAGATGATCTTTAAGGTCCTGTTAAATTTTATTAACACATGATCCTTCGGTATGTGGGGGGTGAGGTGGGGAGGAGGACAGTAGAATAAAAGAAATGAAGGGACTCAGCCTCAAGAGGTCACTGAACAAAACAGACACTGAGGTGAGAGAGTTAGGAATTTTGTCTTTTTTGGGGTTGAACAGTAGGGGAGAACAAATCTCCCTTCCAGTCTCTACATCCCCATTTTCCCCATCTCTATAAAATGCACTTGAATCTTCAAAGTTGGGGTCTGGGGTGGGGGGGAAATATACCAATGATTTACTTTTTTCTTCTCTTTTTATTTTTTTTTCTATTTTAAATGTACATGAAGGTACTTTGACCTTTTTCTCACAAAATGTCTCCCCATCTGAAATGCTCCTGGTCCTTTTCTTCTTCACTTATACACAGATTCATAGACTGTTAGAGCTGGAGGAATCCTTGTGGGTCAGCCTGTGCCACTTTCTCATTTGGCAAAAAAAGAAACTGAGGCCCAAGGAGTAGAAGTAATGTGCTTATGGTCACATGACAAGTTAATGGTAGAGCTGAACTTAAAATCAGATTTTCTGACTGCAAGACTGCACACTTGCCTCCTTGGAGGCTCAGGTCAGACTTCTTCCCAATGTGTGACCCTCCCTGATACCCCATCACAGAGCAAATCCTCCTTCCTCTGAGCTCCTGATGCAATTAGTACCTGCAGTCCATGTTTGGCACATTTTACCTAGCTTCACTAGCTATCTCTTCCTCTTGGTGCCCAGGTTTATGTCTTTTTCACTTTCTCAGCTACATTACACCCGTCCTTAAGGGCAGAGGCTGGATCTTATGCTGCTCAGACTCCCTCCTCCCCTATCATAAGTAACTGGACAGTAAATATGCTATGTGTGTATTGATTAAATGGTGACCCTAGGAGAGGAAAGCCGGACTTAGTAGGGTAGGTTGCATTATACCTATTTTATAGATAAAATGACTAGTGCATATAAAAAAATTGCTCCCCCCTCCCCGGTTACTGATATTAAGCCAAGGTAAACCAGATTAGAACTTGGGTCCTTTGCTCAAAATTAAGAATCACAAAATTTTAGAGCTAGGAGAGACATCTGGGATCTTTAACTAAACCCTACACTCCAGAAATGAGGTAACCGAGGCCCCCAAAGCTCCAGGTCTTCCACAATCACATAACCAGTTAAAACGCAGGGGCTGGGATAGAACTAGAGACCGATTCTAAGTCCTAGGCTCTTTTCCTGGAACCAAAGAACGTTTGCTGTTACTTTTCTGTGAAGAATCCCTTGAGTTCATGAAAACAGAGGATTCCATGGTAATTGTTATCAATCATTTAATAGACCCAGTGTCCTGGACCCAGAATCCAGGCTCTCAGCAGCAACAATTGGCATTTCCATAGACCTTTAAAAATTGGCAGAACCTTTGTATCCCCGTATTCCTGTGTGGTATGAAGAGGATTATTGTCCTCACTTTACAGTTGAGGAAACTGATGCTCAGAGAACAGAAAGTGACTTGCCTACAAACACAAAAAATGTTGGAACCATTAATCAAACCCATGAGTTTGACCCCCAAGTCAAGAGCTCTTTCCAATACACCAAATTGTAGAAAAATGAGCTGTGTTTAAATGGGGTTCTACCATATCTGTCCCCTACTCCAAAAAAAAAAGTTGCCTGAGCTAAGGTTTGACTGAGTGGGTATTGATTTGCCTGCTCTGTGCTGCCTGCAGATCATAAGCTGCCTTTATATACTTTAAATAAACGCAGTGCTGATTCTGAGCTCTTAAGGCCGCTTTGATTGTAATTCAGTCTCTAGTACATTACCCTTATTTATAATGCCAGCGCCTGAGCACAGAGCCCTTGGCAGGCTGCAAAATGATTACAGGGCCCTTTTGACTCACACCTCCATGCCATTCAGTCCCATTCAGACAAGCCAGACAAGGTGTTCTCTGGGAGGCACAGGGGGTGATCATGTTCCTCCATGCCAGGCTGGTGGGTAGACAGGAACCCTCCTACATCAGGCCTTGATCTCAAGGGACCAAGCTAGAAAGTCAGACTGAGAGCTCTCAAGAGTAATCAAACCGGCCAAACCAAGAGAGACCAAGCTTGCCATACCTTAACAACATTTCTCTGCTTTAAAAACAATCTCCGTTATCTAATGCATAAATCTTCAACCTGCAGCACACACGCCACCCTCCCAGGCATATTATAATGCCCTTTATCCCTTTGTTCAGAAGAATATGAAATCAGATTAATGAGTCTTTATGGAAAGGAGCAAAGAACTGACTAGTAATACAAATAGGTTAGTGTTATAAACAAACACAAACAGATTAGAGATCTAAATTTAAGGCAAACACAGATTGCCCTGTAGGATAAAATCCAAACTCCTTATCCTGGCATTCAAACCCTTCTATAATCTGGTCTCCACCTGCCTTTCTAGATTTATATCCCACTACTCTCTTATGAGCACTGGTCTGATCCAGCCAAATTCTATTTGCTATCAGCCTGATCATGTCCGAGGCTTTCCTACTTCACTTATTTCCTCTTATTTTAAATCCAGCCCTACTTACTCCCTGAAATCTTCCCTGACCTAAGGAATACAGTGGGATGCCTTTCTCCCTATAGACTCCTACAGTTCTTATTTTCTGTGTCTATACAGCTAGAATTGACACAGGAAGAGACCTTCATGATCAGCTAATCTATCACGTGCATTTCACAGAGAGGGAAACTAAGTCAGAGAAGTAATGTCAGTGGCTAGTCAATGGTGAAACTGGAGCTCGAACTCAGATCTCCTTATTCTTTATCAATCGACTTGATACAAAATCACATGCCCATTTGTCATTTATAATCGGAAGACTTAAATTAGTTATTTATCTTATATATACTTGCTATAGCAAAAAGTGTAATGAGTTTGGAATCAGGAGATCTAAATTTAAATGTTGGTTCTGATGCTTGCTAGCTCTGTGACATTTGAAAAACAACATCATATCACTGAGCCTCAGTTTTTTTCGTCTGTAAAATAGAGTTAATCATGTACTATGTACCACACAATACTGCTATGAGGAAAATATTTTATAAAAACTTTGAAGAGCTCTTAACATGTGAATTGTTTATTATCAGAGATAAATCATGAGCTCTATGAGGTCAAGTCAACCCAATTTTGCATTTCCTATAATACACAGAGATGAAGTTCAGTAACTCTTGTTTGCTTTTTACAGGTGTGCATTTAGTTGCCCCTTTCCCCACAACCTTGGAAATCTGGTTTTGCTCCCAAACAGTGCTGTGAGCTTAAACAAATCAATATTCCCCTCTGGCTCATAGTTTCCTCAAGCTATAAAATGAGAGGGATTCGGTTGATGACTTTTAACTTTCCTTCCAGCTCTAATATTTTATGGCTACCTTCTAACCTGCTAAATGGTAAATTTACCAAATCACTTCTCAAATAGTGCAGAGAGCACTGGACTTGGAATGAGGAAGACCTGAATTCAAATCCTGACTCAGACATTTAATACCTGTGTGACTCTGGACAAATCACTTAACCTCTAACCTCAGTTACCTCATCTTTAAAATGGGAATAAAAATAGTACCTATCTCACAGGAATACTGTGAGGATAAAATGAATTACTATGCATAAAGCACTTTGTAAACTTCAAGTGCTGTATAAATGTGAGCCATTATTATTATTATTATTATTATTTGTTTTTTTTTTGGAGGGGGGAAGACAGGCCGAGCTATGAGGGTTAAGTGACTTGCCCAAGGTCACACAGCTAGCAAGTGTGTCAAGTGTCTGAGTAGGGATTTGAACTCAGGTCCTTCTGACTCCAAGGCCAGTTCTCTACTCACTGTGCCACCTAGCTGCCACTACTGTTATTCTTATTATTAATACTTATTACTAAGAGCTTGCACTTAGACAGTGATTTAAGTTTTACTACAGACTTTATATACATTATCTCATTTAATTCTTATGACAACCCTCAGGTAGAACCTATTTTTATCCCCATTCTACAGATGAGGAAACACTTAGAGACACACAGTTACTCCATATCTGACTTGGGATTTGGACTCAGGTTTTCCCGGTTGGCAGTCATGTACTCTTTCCATTGTGTGACCCTGCCTCTCTAAGTAGGAGATATTAAGAAGAGCTATACATTCAGAGGGACAGTACTCAAGAGAAAATAATTTGCCCCACATGCAGGTCAAGGAATCAATTGTTTAAATATTCACTACAGCCTGCCTTTAACATCTTTTGCCATTGGTAAACAATACAAAACAAATTCATTTGCAAAGAAGTGAAAGGATTTTTTCATTTTTTTAATTGGAAGAGATTAAACAACCTGGGAAGAGAGCATCAATCTCACGCTGAAATATTTCTCCCGCATCCATTTCAAGCTCAGGTGGCTCAACTCATTGATCCTCAGCTCCTCTTTGTAGGATAGAAACATCTCTGTCACTGTAAGGGCAGGGCAATCTCGACCAGCCAAAGTCTGTTCTGTATGACATCCTTCTGCAGTGTATTAGTGTTTCTGTCCTTCCCAGAGCTTGAATGTTAGACTTACTCAACCAAGCTGAACTAATTGTTTCTCTTTGTAGAGGGATAATGTGGTAGAGTGACCTGGACTGGGCAACAGGAAGCATGACGGGGTTCTGGTCCCTTCTCGGCCTTTTAACAGCTAAGTGACTTTGGACAAGGCACCTCACTGAATTTGGAGTCAGAGGATTTGAATGCAAATCTTGACTCTGTCACTTACTACTTGAAGGATCAGCTTTGGGTCTCACTTTCTTTCCTTGGAAAATGAGGGCGTTGAATTAAGTGATTTCTACACCATCTTCCAACTCTAAATCCTAAGAGTCTATGATGTTTCAAGACCTCTGTCAGCTTCCTCACATTTTTTGGATAATAATACAAGACCTTCCTGCTTCACAAGGCTATTTTATTGAAGATAATATTTAAGAAAGCATCATGAAAAAGAATAAAGTGCCGCATAATTGTAGAATACGATTAATAGGCTAATTAAATCAAGAACTCTATCTCTTAACTACAAAATTGGCTGGCTTTTTCTCAGTTGTCATACTCCTTATCCTCTGTGTTGACTAGTTCCATAGGACCTTAGTTCAGATACCAGTTCTGCCATTTACTACCATTCTGACCTTGGACAAGTCACTTAACCTATCTGAGTCTCCATTTCCTAATCTATAAAATGAGAAGGCTTGACTAGGTTGCTTCTAACTTCTCTTCTAGCTCTAGATTTATTATCCTACGAGATCTCCTCCTGAATGTCCTGTAAACATCTCAAACTCAACATGTTCAAGATGGAATTCATAAACTTCTCCATGACATTGGTTCCAAACTTCCTAATTCTGTCGATGCAAGACACCAACATTTTCCCATTTTTATAATTTGGGATCCATCTTGAATCCTCCTCCCCTCCCTCACCCGCTTCTCTCTCCCTACCCTCTCCCTTCCTCCCTATGTTGTTTTTTTATTCTATCACTACTATCTCTCACATACATCCCTTCCTCACCACTCATATAGACATCATGTCAGTTTGCATCCTCATCACTTTCTGCCTCTTAATGTATCTCCCAGTTTTTGCCTTTCCCCTTTCTAATGCACTCAGCTTCCAAAATCGTCTTTCGATTCTAGCTCTGTGCTCCTGATTCTATGAGTTACCTATGAGCTCCTGATCCTGTGAGCTACCTTCCAACAGGAGCTATGATAACTTTCGCTACCATCCCTCTGCTTTAAAACATTCAATGGCTCCCCACTTCCTAGAAGAAAAAAAGAAAATGTTTTTGCTTTGCATTTATGGCCCTCAACCATTTGACTCCTACCTATCTTTTGAGGTTTATTTTATATAACTTATCTATACAACCTCTATACATGAGGAAACCTTTTGCATGTGGCCCACAACACTTCTGAGCACTGCTGGTACCAGATTAAAATGTAAGTGGGAAATGTTTAACAGAATAATTTTAAAAATAATAAAACAGACATAATTTTGCATTTAAAACTAAGTCAATATGTCGCTCACAGGGATGTTTATGTATTAACTAGTGACCCCTGCTTCTAGTTTGACCCCACTGTTTTACATTACAGGCAGGCCAGACTTTGAGTTGTTTCTCTAGATCTAATACTTCATACCACATCTCAGTCCATTTGTACAAATCCTTCCCTAAGCCTAGACTATACTCTCTCACATCCCTTCAAAGCTTAACATGGATGCCACTCCCTGATTCTGTGGCAAAGCCCGAAATCTGGAGTCAGAGAAGCTACATTCAAAGCTCACTTTTGATGATTTTTATCTGTGTGACCTTGGGTAAGTTAATCTCCCTGGTCTCGGGTATCTCATCTGTAAAATGAAGGGTTTGGACTAGATGACTTCTAAAGTCCCTTCTAGAACTAGATCCATGATCCTATGCCTTCTCTTATTGCCCTTGTCTCCCCTATATTTTTAAGATTTTTTTTGTTTGTTTATTGTTTATCCTTTCAGTCTTTTTGGTAATAATTTATATACACACTGTATTCAGGGACTGATCCACCAGCACCTTCCAACAGTGCTATGCATATAGGAGGAGCTTAACAACTGTGAAATTGAATTAGAATCAACCAATTCATGGAAGAACAGCATTGATTTCCCAGAACATGCAACTCCTGTAACTCTTTAGTCACTACCCACCCACCCCCCGAATGCATATGATAGGCACATAACGAGAATGCCTTTTAATTTTACTTGCTCAATAATGTATGTCAAGTCTGAGTTTCTCAGCCTGTTTTCATTGCCTATGTATGATTATAGGTGCCCAGAGGAAGGAGATGGGGTTTCCTTAACTTTTCCTGCACAGGACCCAAGCAAAACCATGACTCATCAACTGTGATTTTCTCCTCCTGTTACTATCATTTTGTTTTTCTAGTCACGAGTGGCATGTTAGAATGTTAGGACAAGAAGGATCTTTGGCATAGGGACTGATAGAATATGGGATGCAAAAAAAAAAGTTTAGCAAGAGTGAAACGAACAGTGCCAAGAGAATGTTATATACAGTAATGCAATATTATTCAGAGAGTAAATGTGAATGACTAAGTTCTTCTGAATTATATGAATATTCAAATCATCTGCAAAGGACCTATGAAGAAAGATGCTATTCATCTCCAGAGAAAGACATGTTGTGTGGTTTTACACACCTATATACATTCATACATATATGTATATATGTGTGCATATATCTGTGTCAAATGTTGGCCTTCTCTAGTGTGTATTGGAAAGGAGGGAGGGAAACAGCTTGGAGCTAAAATGTATGAACAACAAAAATATATATTTTAAAATTAGCACTAGATGAGAACAACAACATTATAACAGAGACTGTGAGAATGCAGGACCATGGAGCATTAATTAAGGTTGGTGAGAGCCATGTGGAGCATCTGATCTAACCTCTTCATCTTATTAAACATGGAAATTGAAGCGACAAAGGGAGAGAGGGAAAATGTTGAAGCCCTCACAGTGATTTAGTGTCAGAGGCAGTGATAGAAACTGACCAGTGCTCTTTCTACTACACCATGTGACCAGTGCCTTCTTGTATCTCCCAGTTTACATGCAGTCTTATAAACTGGGATGGCTGGGATCACTTGTATTCATGCAGGCATGTTTCTTTCCCTCTTGAGCTCTGGATGAGAATGAGGTGACAAGAGCAGTGTGATTGCATCCTGTAACCTTATTCATCTCCTTGATGCTCCTCCTTGGAGAATACTTTTACAGTCGCCTAACCTCCGCCTGGGAAGGTCAAAAGATTTAGAGGATCTCTTTCCTCATAATCCTGAGAGATTTGAGGGTATGAGGTTACAGGGTTTATATGGAAGGATGACCAAGGAACACCTCCATTACCTGCTGCTTTATTCTTTCTGAGCACTTTCCTTTTAACCTCTCACCCCACTGGCCTCTGTTGGGGAAGACGTGCCCAGGAAGCCAAAGCCCAGCACAGGAAGGCTCCAGGGCTCCTGTAAGTAGAGCTGGTCAAGCGGAACGGCACTGTCAGGGTTGTTGGGTACAGAGAGTAATGATGCAGTTATCACTGCATGTTTGACACAAATTCACCAGGGTATGGGGGCAAGAATACACGACCAGGGTTAGGAATGAGTCCCTGATCCCTTGTTGCCTAATCATTACTGAATCCTGGATTAAGGGGAAAACTCAGGCAAGTCAAGGCACACACAAGAAAGATTCAAGGCTATTACATTCTCCCTTTTCCTATCAAGGAGGGGATCTTTGTTTGTCGCTACTAATATTAATGCTTAACAACAACAAATAATAACAATAATTCCATATATAAGGATTCATGATTTCATCAGCACAAATGCTCACAGAGGCACATCACAATCCCTCTATGGCTTAATAGGTGGTCATTAAGAACTGGAATGGCCAAACCTTTAATCCAGGGGTTCTTGAGGTGTTTTCTGTGTGTGTCTTGGACCCCTTTGGCAGTCTGTCAAAGCCTACAGACTCCTTATCAGAATAATGCGTTTAACTGAATAAAATAATATACATAGGGTTACAAAGGAAATCTACTATATTAGAAAACAGTGATCATAAAACCAATTAATGGGTGCCAAGTTAAGAACTCCCGTTTTCTTCACTCTGAAGTTTAATGATGGGCCTTTAAGAAAAAAGCGGATTCTTGGTAAATAGACATATAATTTGTCATTAAACCTGCACATGAAGCCATCTAATTTTGGGAGAACCTGATAGAGCTTCTGGTCCATTGACTTTGCCTTTCAGAACTCACAGTCACCCCCACACTAGAGAGAAGCATGGGGGCTGGGATTTAGTGGGGTACATTATTTACTATTACTACTACTACTACTAGTACTACTACTACATACTACTACCACCACTACTGCTACTACTACTATCATCATTTCCACCCCCACTATTGTCAGCAATAACAGGCCATAGAATACTATGTGTGTGTGCGTACACACACACACACACATATATATGTATATGTATGTGTATATACACACACACATGTATGTGTATATATACATATATACACATATACACATATATACATACATATATACATATATATATATAACTAGGATAGCATCTGGTCCTGGAACTATTTCTTCTGTCTGAATTCCATAAAAAAGATGAGACAAAAATCACAACAATCTTCTTAGTACCAGAAGTGAATTTTGAGATCATCATATATGATTCAACACAATATCATGGAACATTTCTGAAAGTAGAACCACAGGACCAGTCTTGAATCCTGGTTCCTCCCCTTACTGTATAGGTGACTAGATCAGTCACTAGGCCAGGGATTACTGGTCTATGGGTGTGGACCCTTTGTGGCAAGGGACAAGTAAGTCTTCATAGTATTCCAATGGGTCCTGAATCTATGTGCATAGGAAGCACTGTAATTTAGGGCTTTATTTTGCCTCAGATTATATAGACTGAATCATGGATTTTGTTTTATATTTTCAAATGTATGCAGATGCTATTGATAAGATACAAATTGATTTAAAGGCATGGTTGAATTAATAGTAGCTTGTTAATTGTTAAATATTTTCTCAATCAATGGATACTAATAGTATAACTACTGTCATGGGGGAGGGGGAGGTATATGAAAATTTGGACTTATCCTTAGAATATTTGGGAAACACTGAACTAGACTATACTGGGCCTTAATAATCAAGTGTGGGACTTAGAGTAGATGATTTTTAAAGCCTTTTCCATTGCTAAATTCTTTGATCTAATCTTATTCTCTCATTTTACAGATGTGAAAACCAAAGCTTTGAGAGAAAGGACCTTAGGTTTAGACTTGAAAGGAACATCTGGGATCATCTAGGAGGTTCCCCTCATTTTGCAGAGGAAACTGACACATAGAGATGTTAAGTGACTTGCCCATGGTCATACGGCAGTATCAGAAGCATGATTCAAACCCGAATGAATATGATTCTCAAGTCTAGGGTTCTAGCCATTATGTCATACTCTATCTCTAATCTAAGTCCCATTGTAGCAATCTTTTGATTTATTTATATATAAAACTGTGAACTTCTATTTATATATGTATATATATATGTATATATATACATATATATATATTTAAAGTATATATGAAATTTGACATGGAAGCAACAAAACTGTCCTGCTTGTCTATTTCTGAATTTTTTCTGTCCTTTTCTATGTGTTTTAAGGTTTCATTAGCATTATTTTCTTTTTCTTCTCCTTTTTGCACTGCTATCTCTATTTACCAAGTTTCTCACCACCACAAAATAGAAACCTTCTTTTATAAAAATAAATATAGTCAAAGAAAAAGTCCCTCATTGGCAGTCTGAAAAGGCATGTCTCACTCTGCACCTCTAATAATCCATCACTTATCCGACAAAGAAGTGGAAAGCATGATTCGCTATTCATTTTTTGAAGTCATGATTCGTTATTTTATTGAGTGAAGTTCCTAAGTCTGTCAAAGTTTGTTTTTCTTTGCATTATTACGGTGTACGTATAAGCTGTTCTCCACATTCTGCTCATTTTACTCTGCATCAGTTCACATAACTCTTCCCAGATTCCTCTTAATCTTCTCCTTTTATCATTTCTTATAAGCATAATAAAATTCCATTACACTCATATGCCATAAGTTGTTTAGACATTTTTCAACTTATGCACCCACTTTGTTTCCAGTTCTTTCCTACAACAAACTGCTGCAATAAATATTGTTGTGCACATAAATCCTTTTTGTCTTTGATCTCTTCGGGTGTATGTGTCAAAGAGTATTCACAGTTTAGTGATTTTGTTAGGGGGTATGGTTCCAAATTGCTTTTCAGCATGGTTGGACCAATTCACAGCTCCTACAACAGAGCCTTGGTGTGATTGTCCTCCCACAGCTCTGCCAACAATAGTAGCAGCACAAGAAAAAAATCATAATGCTATAGACTGTTAAAAGTTAGAAGAGAACCTAGAGATTTTCTAATGTAGCATTTCACAGCTTAAACTACCCTTTTGACTGAGAAAATGTCTAAATTCACCACTGTGGTGAGCTCCCATCATCGATTCAATGTAGGGGAAAGAAGACGGGAAATTAGAGTAGAAGAAAAAGAGGGAAGAGAGGAAAATGAGATGTGAATTATTTTTGCTAAGATAACAAGGGCTTTTGGTAGAACCCACCTCCCTTTTTAAATGGGAAAAAAAGCACCA
This sequence comes from Trichosurus vulpecula, assembly GCF_011100635.1. Lineage (NCBI taxonomy): Eukaryota > Metazoa > Chordata > Mammalia > Diprotodontia > Phalangeridae > Trichosurus > Trichosurus vulpecula. The sequence continues at coordinate 119,000,175 of NC_050575.1, forward strand.
CAAACCAATTTAGTTTTTTTTAAAGCACTTAAGAAAAGGAAGTGAGAGTACCTCTGTGCTCTGCCCTGATCAGACCACATTTGGATAACTGTTTTCAGGTCAAGAAAGCATATTCTAGAAAGGGGCAGTGGCAAATGAAAACATGTTCAAAAGAAGGCAAACAACCCCACATTTATCAGGATCAGTTGGATCAGCTAGGGAGGCTTAGCCTAATGAGGAGAAGCCTTGAGGGGAAACATGAAAATTCTTAAAGTATTTGAAAGATTTTTGTGTGGAGAAGAAATTAGGCTTCTTCCACTTGGCCCCAGAGGACAGGACAAGCAGCAACAGGTAGAAGCTGCAAAGAGGTTAAACAGCTCAATGTAAGAAGAAACTTCTTAACAAAGTTTAGATCTGACCAGGAAACCTATTTATTATTAAGCTCCAGTGGCTCATTGTTTTCCACATTTAAAGCTCTTGCAAACTGACCCCTTCTGACCTTTCCAGTGTTCTTAGAATTTGCACACCTCCATACACTTTACAATCTAGATTCATTGGCATACTTATTGTGCTTGGCACACTCCACTCCATCTCCACTTTCCAGGCTTTGTACTGGATGTTCCCCAGCCCTGGAAAGCTCTTCCTCTGAACTTCTTAGTTTCTCTGGCTTCCTTTAACATTCAGCTCAAATCCTACCTTCTGCAGGATGGATGCTGATACTTTATCATCTGAGATTACTTTTATACACACACACACACACAGATACACATACATATATGCACACAGAGAGAGTGTGTGTAAGTATATATGACATATATATTGGAAAAAAGAGAGAGAGAGAGAGAGAGAGAGAGAGAGAGAGAGAGAGAGAGAGAGAGAGAGAGATTTATGTATACTGGCAGCTAGTTGTTGCAGTGGGTAGAGTACAGGACCTAGAGTTAGGAATACTCATCTTCCTGAGTTCAAATCTGGCCTCTGACACATACTAGCTATGTGACCCTGGGCAAGTCATTTAACTCTGTTTGCCTCAGTTTCCTCATCTATAAAATGAGCTGGAGAAGGAAATGGCAAACCATCCCAATATCTTTGCCAAGAAAATTCCAAATGAGGTCTTGAAAAGTCACACATGACTGGAAAAAATTGTGTGTATATGTATATAAACATTTAACATATAAATACACCCACATGTACCCATGTATGTATATATATATGCATTACATATAGAGTGTCCTCAAAGTTTTCTTGTGTATAAACTTTAATAAGCTTATATGTACATATGTGCATAATGTAATTCACAATATTTATGTAAGCATGTATGGTTTACATTAAGCATGCATGTATCTAGTGATTTCCATCTTACCTCCCTCATTAGATTGTGAGCCCTTTGAAGGCAGGGGTAGTTTTTAACCTTTCTTTGTATCCTCAATGCGTAACATATCTGGCATGGAGTAAGTACTTAATAAATGCTTTTTGAGTTACTAATAATTACAACTGTCCAGGTTGTAGGAAAACAGGAATTAAGTAATACCCTGTTGGTTGAGCTACAAATTAGTTCAATCATCTGGAAAGCAATCTGAAACTATGCTACAAAAGTGACAAAAATATCCACATCCTTTGGTGCAGAGATCCCACAAGCAAATAGCCCAAGAAATTCAGCAGTAGAAATAAAGTCCAATATCCTCTCATACTCAAATGGATCTTTGATCTCATTGATTTTAGAATATCTTCCAATGCTGAAAAGTGAAACCCATCTATGCCTGCCCATTCTATGCAAGTAATGTTCATTAAAGTTAACCATGAAGCAGGCCACCCAAAGTGCTGGGAGCCTTTCTCACTTTCTCCCCAAAACGATAAGGGCACTAGCTTTTTTCTCTCCTTCTTGCCACTTTACCTGCCCATTTTCTTTTTCACATATTTCCTTGATGGCATCTTTTACTCCTATAATTTGAAGCTCCTGATTCATTGTAAGATGCAGTCTTAGTCAATCATAACACATATGCAGCATTGTCCTTCAGATGATATTCATATTTAATTCTTCTAAAGTGATGTTTGCTCCATTTCTCACTGCCATACAATATTGGTTAAAAAAAGTTTGTATTGAAAAAATGTACCTTTCCTGTTATGAGAAACCTGTGATAAATAAAACTGTGTTTCACTTTACTGAAAGCAATTCAGATTTCTCTTCTACCCCTTTTCAAGTCTAGACCCGGTTTCTCATTCATCTGTATTGTCTGTTGGGGATATACATATCATCTGAAAAGTCCTATAGAGTGTTCATTCAGATCCATGTTGAAATCTGGCCAATAGATATTTTGCATCCATTTGATTTTTTTGTGTGGATGGAAAGGACAGACTTCTCTGAAGGATTAAATATCTCTTCCAGGATGTTCTGTAGCGTCTTGGGCCTTTTTGCAATCAACACAATGTCATCCATAAACAGAAGTATCTGGATGAACCCACTATCTAAAAGACATTCCTCCTTGATCTGGACACTGATCTGGGCCTCCTATCACCATGATGAATAATCTGGCTGAGCACAAACCTATTTTTTACTTTACCTGTTGTTTAGCATCAGAGGATCATTGAAAAGGATTATTTCTGTGGTTACTTCTCCTAAGGAATCTTGAAAGATTCCCATTTGTGGACAGGAGATACCTTATTTAAGAGACTGTAAGGTATTATTTTGTTCTACTGAGTAACATACTCTCCCCACTTACACACAAATAAATACAATGGGATCTTACATTCTCTACATATTTTATTCAATTTTGAAATGGTCAAGATATGGTCCTTATTTGCAAAAGCTTACTTCTTCCCTTTTACGATTATTAATCATGTTCTCAATATTCGTAGAGATGAACTTCATAAAGATTTTGTATAGGAGGCAGAGTAGACATATAGGTTAGTAGTTGTTGATGGTAAATGAATGTAACAGAATATCATTGTGCCATAAAAATGATGTATTTGAAAAATGCAAGGAGATATCAGAAGACCTATACGAAATGACACAAAATAAAAAAAGCAGAACTATGAAAACAGGATGCACAACTACAATATAAATGGAAAGAAAATATTATTAATTTGAAAAACAAATTATGTGTAATTGTAATTACCAAGCATGGTCCAGAAGAAAATACATAAGAATATAAACTTTCTCCCCTTTTTTGCGGAGATTGGGCTATGGAGGTGGTATACCAAATATACTGTTGGAATCAATTATTTTAGTCTCTTTCCCTAACCTGCCCTGCCCTGCCTTATTATTTATTCATTGTTATAAAGAATGTTATAAGACCCACTGAGTGATATGAGAGGAGAAGGATATATTTGGAAAGTAAAAACACAAGTTGTCAACAAAAATTAAAATATCAAAATGATTAGAGATATTCTCAGAGGAAACGGGATGATTCAAGTAGACTCCCCATCATTTGAAGTCTTCAAGCTGACTAAAGGTCCACTTGTAAGGGAAGATGTATAGGGAATTTTTGGTCCAGTATGAGTTGGACCAGATGCAGAGCTATAACTCAGAACTTTTGCACCTTGGGCAAACGTAAGAAAGGCATCTTTAGTTGAAGCCACCCCCATCATCTCCTGAACTCCAACAGAACAATTAGGTAGCTTTATAATTAAAGTTACTTTAGCATCCAGTTATCAAGAAAGTTATGTGTTCTTTCACACTTGGTACTACAGGGGATGGAGGGTGGGAGTGAAATGGTAATCTTTATCAGAAACAAATAAATTTAGATCTACTTGCCCAGAGTTAAAAAAAAAAAAAGGTTCATTTCACTCTTACTGTCATTTAGGCTAAGTTAAGGTCGAGTTAAAGGAAGCTTTATCTCAGAGGATCATAGATTTAGAATTAGAAAGCATCCATCAAGTTTGATTTTTAGATCAGGAAACTGAGGCTCAGAGAGGTCAAGTGACTAGACCAGGGAAACACAGCTATTAAATGTCTAAGCCAAGATCTGAATTCAGATCTTCTGAACTCTAAGCCAGGAACTCTGTCTACTGCCTAGCTGCTTCTGTCCTGGACTCACAGACTGTCAGTTCTTGAAGAGAACATAGAGAGCACCTTTCCTATCCTAATTTTACAGAGGAGAAAACAGACAGCATTAGTGGAAGAGTAAAGACTAAAATAAGGATTTTCAACCTGAGTTTGATGACCCTTAATTTTTGTATTTGTATTTTGATAACCTTATATTAATATAGGTTCCTTTATATTTTTATTTATTTTAGTTTAAATTTATGCTATGAGTTTAAAAAAGGTTTCATCCTGAGAAGTGGTCCACAGAAATCATGAGACTGCCAAAGCAATGGTGTGGTCCATGACCAAAAAGATTAAGAACTTGGGGTAGTAAGTACTTCCTAATACTGGAGTCAATTCCAATGCTGCCCCAACCATTAGGCCACCTCACGGAGTCCCTGACACTCTGAGGAATACAATGGGTGGTCAACTGTGGCAAATTTTCTGCCCTGGAGCAAAGTCTAGGGTTCCTTCCTGAAACTACTAAAACACAGTCTCAAAGTTCCTTTCTAGGGAACAGGAGTGGGGTGTCAGGGGGCAGGTTCCCTCTATAGTTAATGACTGACATACAGCCTCTGCTTGAATATATATGTCACTTGATAAAGAAGGACTTCCTAAAATTTAGAGCTGTCCAAGAAGAGCAAATGGCTGCTTTATGACGTAGTAAGGTTCCTGTCACTGGAGATATCCAAACAGAGGTTGAATATATTGCACAAAAATATGCCTTCTGTAATTTCTCTCCATTGATTCCCTTTTTTTCATTACCTGGGGATCCCAATACACAGAGGCCATAGCTGAATTTGTACGTGGAACAATGCTAACAAAATTCATACTTACATGGGGCTTTAAGATTTACAAAGAGCTTTTCCTCTCAACGATGCTACAAATATTAATATCCCCATTTATCATATGAGCAAACTAAGACTAGAGTAATTAAAGACTTGGCTTTGGTCACAGAGCAAGAGACTCTCAGATTGCAGACTTGAACCCATGTTTCTGGACTTCAAACCTTTTGTCATTTCTTTTCCTACTATAGCGAGCTAAAGATGAGAAGGGTTTTAAGTGACTATTCTTTGAGTTCCCCTATCAAGACAGCACTCTCAGTGACCACAGCCTGGGCCATTAGCGAAGGACTATTAGAACTGGAAGCATCCAATCTCTGTCATTCTGTTGCACACAAGACACTTAATATCATTATCCTACTGACCACGTGTGGGATCCATTGGGAATCTCTCTTAATTAGGAGGATAAATTTAGAAGTCAATTATCATTTGGCTGCCATCTTCTTGGTTTCATGTAATGAAGTGACTTCCAGGAGAGTTCTTTGTGACAAAGGTGCTTTTCCTGTCCCCTCATTCCCCACTCTCATCAAAGAATGGAAGAAAAGGAACATTTAGCCATGCTTTGGTCTTCTACATCCCAGATGCTCATAGCTCTCCTGTAGCTTCTTTCTCTGTCATTGCTGTTCAACCCATTCAGGGAAGTCATTGGGGGGTGAGGGGTTGAGAGAGGATATATGCCATATCACATCACAGTGGAAGGCTCAGGAGAGCCTGAGAATAAAGAAATAGATTAGCAATTGCCAAAGATGACGATGACGATGATGACATAAAAATAATAACAGCTAACATTACATTGTGTTTGCTAGGTACCAGGCACTGGGCTTAGCACCTTACCTTTTAAAGTGCTGAGCACTTTACATTTTTTTTAACTTTTACTTTATTATCTCACTTGATCCTCACAATAACCCCGGGCTAGGTGCTATTATCCCCATTTTATGATTGAGGAAACTGAGGGAAAATGGAGGTTAAGTGTTATGCCCAAAGTCAAACAGCTAATAAATGACAGAGGCCAAATCTGAACTCAATGGGCCAGCACTCCATCTGCTTCACCAGCTAGCATAATAATAATAATAATAATATTAATAATGATGATGATGATGATGATGATGATGATAGCCTTTACATAGCACCTACACAGACGGGAAATAAGGATTAATATCCGTGCCCACGGACACATAGCTGTTAAGTGTCTGAGGTCACATTTGAACTCGACTCTGCCTGCCTCCCGATCCATACTATACATATGGAATTTAAGGATAATGAGAGACCCTTTTTAATGGTACTACTTAAAAAAATATTCCTTAATGCCAGAAAGTTCTACTATTCCCACACAATAAATACATTGTGTATTCATCTTGTTTAAAAAGGTATATATGTATTTATAACAAATCATTAGTGTTACAGGGAAGAACAACACAATGCCAGTTACACAAATAGGGGTATGATTTTCAAATCCTTCAAAAGATCAATACTCAACATGTTTTCATTAAGTGCCTACTATATTATTAAGAATGAAACACTCCTTTCTAGGAACTTATATTTGAGCAGGGAAGCAATAAATACATATATAAATATATACAGCATAAGTATAAAATGAATAAATATGAGGTAGTTAGGGAAGAACAGACCTAGTAGTTGGGGTGATAGGGAAAACCTTCAATCAGGAAATGGTACTTGAGCTGTATTGTAAGGGAAGAGAGGGGCTCTGTAAGGCAGAGGGGAGGAGGGCAGACAGCATTCTAGGCACAGGAATGGCTAGTGAATGGGCCTGGGAAGCAGACACAGAGAGTTATGTGTGAAGAACAGAACAAAGGCCTTTGGGGTTGGATTGCAGAGCATAGGAGAGCACACAGTGGTCAATGAAGCTGGAAGGATAGTTTGGGGTCAGGTTTTTTAAGGCTTTAAAAGTTAAGCAGAGGAGTTTATATTTGATCTTAGAGGCAATATGAAGTCACTGAGGTTGACTGAGTAGGGGAGACATATGGTCAGATCTGTGCTTAAAGAAAATTACTTTGGCATCAGTGCATAGGATGGACTGGAGTGGGGAGAGATATGAAAAGAGAGAGATTAGGAGGCTGTCGAAATAATCTAAGTGAGACGCAATGAGAAGCTGAACTAAGAAGTTCAGAGCTATGTGAGTGGAAACGAGTCACAACGTGTGAAAGATGTTTGTATATGTGGAATGAAGGGGGAGAGTGAGGAGCCCAGGAAAAGGCTGACCCAGAAAAGCTGGGAGATTAGAAGGATGCTGGTAGCTTTGGAAGAAATAGGGAAGTTTGGAAGAGGGGAGAAGGAAGATCATGAGTTCAATTTTGACATGTTGACTTTGAGATGGCTCTGGGACATCTAATTTGAAATGTCCAATAGACAACTGGTGAAGTGGGACTAGTGCTCAGGAGAGGGAATGGGACTACAGATTGGGCCAATGTACATATGTTGTTGTTGAGACATTTCAGTTGTGTCTGACTCTCCGTTGACCCATTTTGGGGTTTTCTTGGCAAAGATACTGGAGTGGTTTGCCATTTCCTTCTCCAGCTCATTTTACAGATGAGAAAACTGAGGCAAACATATTTAAGTGATTTGCCTAGGGTTACACAGCTACTGTGTCTGAGGTAGGATTTGAACTCATGAAGACAAATCTTCCTGATTCCAAACCCAGTGCTCTTTCCAGTCTCCACCTAGCTGCCCCATGTATTTAATACACACATGTACACGTCTATCTACTATGTGTATAAATGTGTGTACATATATATATATATATACACGTGTTTGCACATGTATGCAAACACATATGTTTGTTATTCAACTACATAGACACAATAGTTAAATCCACGACAGTTGATTAAAATAGGAGAGAATATATAGAGAGAAGAGGGTCTAGGATTGAACTCTAGGGAAAATCAATATTGGGTGGGAGGCATAATACAGATGATGAGTGACCAAAGGGGACTGAGGTAGAAGAGTCAGACAAAAGGAAAACCAGGATAGGGCAGTATCACAAAAGTCCAGAGAGAAAAGAGTATCTAGGAAAAGAGGTCATTTGCACTGGGAGTAGTTAAGTAGTGCAGTGTCTAGAGCACTGGGTCTGGAGTCAGGAAGACTCATCTTCCTGAGTTCAAATCCAGCCTCAGACACTTAGTACCTATGTGACCCTGGGCAAGTCACTTCACCCTGCTTGCCTCAGTTCCTCATCTGTAAAATGAGCTGGAGAAGGAAACAGCAAACCACTCCAATATCTTTGCTAAGAAAACCCCAAATGGGGTCATGAAGAGTCATACGGGACTGAAAAAAATGACTAAACAACAACATGTAGAAAGACAGGTGAAGAAGGATGAGGATTGAGAAAAAAACCATTAGATTTAGCAATTAAGAGATCATTGGTATCATTGGAGAGAGTGGTATGGTTGAACTAAGAGGCCCGAAATCGGACTACAAAAGGATGAAGAGTGAGTGAAAGGAGAGGAAGTGGAAGCAGTGAATCTAGACAAATTTCCCAAGAAATATGCCTGAGAAAGGGAGGAGACATAGAGGATGAACAAATGCTTGGTCCCCAGGGCCTTAGGGCCTGTTGTCTGTGGTATTTAGGACAGAGCATTTTGCTTCCCTGTCTTTTGTTCTCTCAGATAAATAGGACATAGTGTAATAGGAAGAAAAATACAATGAGATTTGGCATTTCTGCTACAGATTACCTGAGTGATGTTAAGTGAGTCGTTTCCCTTTCTATCATTCATTACGTGTGAAGTAGGCCATTAGACTAGATCACTTCTAAGGTTCTTTCCAGTTCTAAACCTTGTGATCTTTTCCTTTTTCTTTTCTTTCTTATTCTCTTCTCTTTTGTCCTTCTTCTCTCCTCCTAATTCCTCCTTTCCTTCCTTTTCTTCTGCTTCCCCCCTCTCCCAACAACACTAAGGAAACTTAACATTAAAAACAACAAATACATTATTCCTTCAGATACAGAGACCCGTTAAGAAGCCAAAACAGAAAGAGAATAAGACACAGAGGCCCAAGAGAGCACGCTGCTGAATTTGAATGGAAATCCAAAATTCTGTCAGACTCAACCTAATTTCATTGGAACCCTGGGCCCACAGACCACGAGTTTACAATGTGCTCATCTCTCCCTGGTGATAGGTTGAATTGCCTTCCAAACACTCTTACTAAGGCATGGCTCACTTTTGCTCTGTCCCCTGTCAGTAGCTTTCTCCCTCAAGGACATCAGACTGAAGGGATGAAATAATAAACTGGTGGGATTTTTTTTAAGCAAAATAAGAAAAGGATTAAGTGGATGGACAGGATAGGGCAGAATAAAGCTGGCTACGTGATGGCTCGACTTGCCACTGTTCAAGGAGGTGTGCCAATCTCATCCCAGAGGAGAGAGGACCCACTGAATGTTTCCTATTTCTCCTTGAGCAAACAATCATGCTTTCTACGGGATAAGCTCCTTGGAAAATATCTGTACAGAGGAGGTGTCATGATGTCATTGACTTCAGAGGTCTATACAAACATATGCATATATATATCTTTGGATTATTCAGTGAAAGAGATGAAAGAGACTTAAGGGATCATATGGTCTAGCTGCTCATTTTACAGAGGAAGAAACTGAGTCCCAGAGAAAAAGAAAGACTTGCCCAAGGCATCTCAGCGAATTGACTTATAGAACCAGTCTTAGAACCCAGATCTGCTAACAACCATGCCAATGCCTTTCCTTCTCCCTCCCTCCCCATAACAGTAATATTCATTCCCAGTTCAGGAACAGGTAATATGGATCCACCATGAAGCTCATCCTTTGGGTTAGATTAGAAAATAATGCGAGTGAATGAAAGAAAGTGTTCATTGTCTCCTGTGGGTCATAACAAACAAGCCAAAGAGGTTTTTGCCTGCTTCCCTCTGGATTCATCAGCCAGGCCAGTGTTTGTAGACTCATGAAGCCCAATGGGGCCAGTTTATTTCCAAGGCTCCACTTAATCATGTGCCTTCACAAATGACCCCATCTTCCAGTACACCTCTGGAAAAGTGAAATAAAACTGGGATTTAAGACACTTGTCTTCATAAACCAAATTATTACTGCTCTCAAAACATTCACCATTGGCATTAAAAGCATTCAAGGCTCTCCCATAACCTCTGCTTTACCTGTATCCAAGTTTACTGTGTAAATTCTTTACAAAGAAGAAAGTAGGGAACTCCAAGTTCGCATTGATCCCTGGAGGCATGGCATAATAATAAGGGTAGTTCACCTTTATGTAATGCTCTAAGGTTGGTAAAGAGCTTTACATACATAATGTCCTTGGGTCTTCACAACAGTACAAGCATAAGAATTATTCTCATCTCCAATTCACAGATAAGGAAGGCGAGTTTCAGAGAATCTAAGTGGCTTCTAAGTGGATTATTACACATCAGAAGCAGATTTGAACCTGGACCCTTCTTACTCAAAGCCTAACATTATCTTTTACATAACTGCCTCTCTCTAGGTTCTAAGGATTTTGTTTCTGATTTCACTGCTGAATGCTATGTGATCTTGGAAAAATCTGTCACCCTTTTGGCACCTCTATTTAACCATATCTCACCACCACTAGGGGAAAAAACCCCAAGTATTTGTTGACTTTTGTACTAAGTAGTCTCAAGCATCTCCCTTTCAGCTCTCATGATGCATAAAATAACTATAGATCTCATACTTAGCGCTTAGGCTAGCACCGAGGAGGAATTAAAATATATATATCCCTCTGCTTCTTCCTTGAAAAAATTCATTTGGGGAGATAAGATGTCTGGAAAAGCTCACAATTTTAAGGTATTTTAGTAAAAAACTTTATTGACATTACAAGTCATGGCAGGGAGACATTAGTTGACTCAGAAAATCTGTCAGTTACGAGAGCTCTTATTATAACAATTAGTTCTATATATAGAAGAAAGTGAAGAGGTAAAAAGCAAGGGCCATTATGCTGGATCATAAACTGATCCTAAGTACAAGGTAACGATGTTTCATACAAGGAGAGATAAGGATAGCGTATGCAGCTCTAAGACAGGGGCATGTAACTTCTTACAAACTACTTATGCCCTGTGGGTACCCTCATGATGATAAGATATACTATTAAAGTCTAAGCAAGGTAAGCAGTACCAGATCTCAAACTATTATAAAGCAGTAATCAACAAAACAATCTGCCACTGGCTAAGAAATAGAGTGGTGAAGCAGTGGAATATATCGGGTACAGAATATATAATAACAAATGAGCATAGTAATTAAGAGTTTGCTAAATTCAAAGATACAAGCTTTTGGGACAAGAACTCACTCACTGTTTGATGAAAATTCTTGGGAAAACTGGAAAGCAGTTTTGCAGAAACTAGGTAGAGACCAGTGTCTTACAACGAATACCAAGATAGGGTCAAACTCTGTATATGAAATAGTATCATAAGCAAATTAGGGAAGCATGGAAAATTTTACCTGCCAAATCTATAGGTAAGGGAAGAATTTATGACTAGAGATAGAGAACATTGTGGGAGATAAAATGGATAATTTTGATTATATTAAAGAGATTTTGCACAAACAAACCAATTCAACTAAGATTAGAAGGAAAGCAGAAAACTGGGAGCAGGAGATTACAGCAAATTACGCCTCATAAAGCCCTCATTTCTCAAATATATAAAGAAATGAGTCAAATTTATAAGAATATGAATCATTTCCCAATTGATAAATGGTCAAAGGATATGAACAGGAAGATTTGAAAGAATAAATAAAAGATATCTATAGTAATCAATGAAAAATTACTCTGAACCACTATGGATTGGAGAAATGCAAATTAAAGCAACTCAGAGGTATGATTCCACAACCTATCAGATAGGCTAGTATGATAGAAAAGGAAAATCACAAATGTTGGAGGGGATGTGGAAAAATTGGGATACTAATACATTTTGGGGAGTTATAGACTGATCCAACCATTTTCGGGAGCAATTTAGAACTATGCTCAAAGTGCTATAAAACCATGTACACCCTCTACCTAGCAATACCACTACTAGGTCAGTATCCCAAAGAGATAAAAGAAAAAGGGAAAGCACTTATACATACCAAAATACAGAAACATTTTTTGTGGTGGCAAAAAAAAATTAAGGGGATGCCTATCAATTGGGGAATGACTGAGCACATATGTATATGATTGTAATGGAATACTATTGTGCTATAAGAAATAACAAGCAGGATGCTTTCAGAAAAACCAGGGAAGACTTGAACTGGTGCAAAGTGAAGTGAGCAGAACCAGGAGACCATTGTACACAGTAAAAGCAATATTGTACAGATGGTCAGCTGTGAAAGGTTTAGCTACTCTGATCGAGACAATGATCCAAGACAATTCCAAAGGATCCATCCATAATGAAAAAATGCTCTCCACCTCCTGAGAAAGAACTGATGGAGCCTGAATGCAGATTGTAGTATACTTTTTTTTTACTTTATTTTGGTCTGTTTTCTTTTGCAACACAGCTAATATGGAACTATGTTTTGTGTTACTGCATACATATAATTTGTATCAAATTACTTGCCTTCTTGAGAAGGAAAAGGGGGGAGAGAGAGAGAAAATTTGGAACTCAAAATGAAAAAATCTTATAATTTTTAGACATATAATTGAGAAAATAATAAAATAAGAGAGACTAAAAAATCTAAGCAAGGTACTTGGTTGCTGGTAAAACCTAAGCACAGGGAAGAGAAAGTGCCCATGTGACTTACATGAAAATGAAGGCTTGTTAACGATGGAGTTAAATCAAGAGAGAAAAGATGCAGTGCCCCTTTTTCTTTGCCCCGAAAGATGTACATGGATGCAATGATTAACAAAATAAGGCAGTATACATTAGCCATCAAATGGATGATATGGTTAATATATGTATAGTTATGGAGGATAGATCATTACAGAAGGAGGTGTTCAGAGTTAGGTTCATGGAAGGGATTTGAAAGATTCCAGGTGAATGGAAAACGTGAGCAGTGTCATATGTCTTTAATGATCATCATAGAATCTCAGAACTGAAAGAGACCTCAGACATTATCTATTCCAATCTCTACCAAAATGAGGATCTTTCTACAGCTTCCCTGACAGTCTTCCAGGCTATTCTTTGGAGATCTCCAGTAATACTACCTTCTTAGCCATCCCATTTTGGACAACTCTAATCATCAGATTGTTTTCTCCCATACACAGAACCTAAATCTGTCCTTCCCTGTCCCCACTTCCATTCCCTGGCAGTCTCTACTCTTTGATCCTAGGTCTATCCTTTGGAGCAAGGAACAAGAAGTATGAATCCTCTTTTACATGCTAGCCTTGAAGGATATGAAGCTAAGCATAAACCAGAGAAGTGCAAGGTTTAATTGTCCCTTGAATTTGAAAAGGTTTCAAATACAGACTCAGTGAGAAGAGTTGTCTCTTTCATCTACGGACCAAGCTGTGTTCTGAAAGACTCATCACAAGAAGGGATTATGATAGGGATTTTTTTTCTTTTGTCACAGCCACAGCAACTCTTACAGAGCAAATAATAATAAAAAAAAACAACAGTAACTAATATTTATAATGTTTTATGGTTTACATAGTACTTTATAAATATTATTTCATTTTTCCTTATAATTCTGGGAGCAAGGTGTTATTATTATGTTTATTTTACATATGAGGAAACTGAGGCAGACATAAGTAAAATCACTTACTCAGAGTTATATGGCTAGTAAGTATCAGAGGCAGGATATGAACTCAGGTCTTCCTGACTCCAAGGTCAGTACTCTTTCTATTATGCAATCTATTTGTATCTACTAAGTGGAGAGAGATTATGAATCACTTTGGTGCAGGGACAATCCATAACAGTATGCTCATAGATACTTGAAGTATTTATTATTAATAATGACTCACATTTTATGGCTTTTTATGCTTTACCATTAGGAAATGCACTCAAGTTTTCTGACTACAAGTCTAGTGGTCTTTCCAATATACCTTTTCCCCCCATCCCTGCTTCTTATATCATTTACTCAACAACATGGAATGAGTGATCCAGTTTGGATCCCAGGTCACCCACCGCTCAGCCCCCATGTGAATTCCATTGCATTACTCAGTGTTTGAGGTATAAAGGGTAGACCAAATTTTTGGTAGTAAAGAGTTTGTTCAGAGAACTAACAGGAAGTATGTTTGAAAAGGTAATTTGGGGACAGATTGTTAAGACCCTTGAAAGGCAGATCTGCAGGATGGTGAGATCACAGATTTAGAGCTAGAAGAGACCTTCAATATTATCCAGTTCCACCCTTTCATTTGAAAGATGACAGAATTAAGGTCTAGCTGGGTCAAGTGCCTTTCCCAAGTCATACAGATACTAAAGAACAGACCTGAGATTTGACTCTATCCATGTCCAGTGATGCCAAATCTACTCCTTCTGCCTATAAAGAAAAAGAATGAGTCAGGGGCTAATTTCCTTCCACTATCTGAAATTGCCTTTCCAAAGGTGTGTTTCAACCTCTTCTCCCAGACACTATGCCTTCCCCACCTAAAAAACCTTTCCTTTCAGGATCAAAGTAAATACATTAGCCAACGCTTCACTAACAAGGCAGAAGCTTTTAACAGATTCCTAACATAGCACTACACGAATCCTCAGAGCCAAAGTCCCTAGGGAGATCTCACTGAGAGGGAGAGAAAATTTGCACTTATTAAGATTTTAGATTTTATTGTTTTCATAAAACACTGCAAAGATTGTGTCTATGTTTCTCATTCAAAAAGCAGTCCCTTTTAAAAAAATAACCCTGTTAAACAGAAAGCTCTGATGTATTCTTAACAAACACACTGCCTTCCCCTCTCCCTGAAATCTCCTCAGCATGAGATACAACTTCGTTTTATAGATGATAAAGCCAAAGCCCAGATGGGAAGGTACTTACCCAGGGTCACAGAACAAATTACCATATGAACACAGATTACAGATTTCTTGCTGGCCAACTCAGTGATTTTTCTTCAACACTTTCTATTGCCTCTGTTCACAAAACTATGCTCTCTCAGCTCTCCCACCCATCCCCAGCCTATCCAACAATCATCAAAGCACACTTAATAAGCTCTCATTACTAGTACTATCCTAGAAGATGGGGAAAATATAGAGGCAAGAGAAGACATGATCTCTACCCTCATGGAATGTAGAGTCAAATCAAATGATTGAATGAAGTTAATACAGATAACTATAGAGAGGTTCTGAGGCACAGTGGATAAAAGGACAGCAGTAAAGACAAGAAGACCAGGGTTTAAGTTCTAACCCTAAAATATACTATCTGTATGACCATGGACAGTTCATCTAATTTCTCAGAGCTACTCGAAACTCATTAAGATAGTAAATTATAGAGGAGCTGCATATCTGCATCATTGGAAGGAGTTTCCACATTGGAAGATCCTAATCCAAAAGAAATCACCTCTTTCCCCGTAAGGCTCCTTTCGACTTAAATTTTCTCAGAG
The DNA here is from genome assembly GCF_011100635.1 of Trichosurus vulpecula. Taxonomy (NCBI): domain Eukaryota; kingdom Metazoa; phylum Chordata; class Mammalia; order Diprotodontia; family Phalangeridae; genus Trichosurus; species Trichosurus vulpecula. Next base: position 119,015,453 of record NC_050575.1, read on the forward strand.
CATTTTTTAAGAGCCCCAGCCCCAGTACGACACCATGTAACTATAATACATAATATCAATGCATTATTTTATAGACAATCTAGGGTATAACAATATGCTATGTGAAATTATAACAGACTAATAAGAATTTGACAGTTGAAGAGGAGGAGGAAGATCATTCCAGGCAAAAGGAACAACATGAGCAAAGTCATAGAAATAGCAGAGATCAAGGTTTGCTAAAGAGACAGCCTATAGTCCAGGGGACAGGCTGGAATATAGAATACAATGACGGAAGCAGAATAAAATAAAGCTAGTAAGAAAGAATGGTTCTAGATTACCCTGAAAAGCCTTGAACGCCAGGCAAAGGAAGAGGGACATTACTCAAAGTAATAGTGAACCACTAAAGGATTTTGAGTTGTGGCTCAAAGCTTCTATTTGCTGTTTTGTTTTCTTTTTAGCAATATCTGCAGCCCTTTGCACAAGCAAAATTATTCTGGTGGCAAAGTTAAGGATAAATTGAAGGAAGGAAGAGAAGAACAAGTGTCAGGAAATCAATGCCCCTGTAGGCAAGGTAGGTGGTGATCAGTGACCATTCTGGCAAGAAATCCTCAATCCTCCTTTGTTGCTCCATACCTGCCTAGATCCTCCCATAAATGACACCTTATTTATGTTTATCTTTTGTATCACATGGAATTACACTGAATGTTTGAGCTAAGATCAGTCTTAAGGATCATCTGTTCCAAAACACCCTTTTTACAGGTGAGAAAATTTAAGATCAAGCAGACGGTCGATAGACTTGTGACTTGTACCCTAGTCTTCTAACCACTAGATAACGAATCCAGTGTTCTTCTTACTATGTGCTCCTGGCTCCCTCCCAGATTATTACAACTGACCAATCACACTCATTGACAATTCTATTCTCTCAAGCAGCAAATGAAAGACATTGTAACATAATAAAAAAGGGCTAGAGATTTGGAGTCACAGCAGAATATTATGTTAAAAAACACACACAAAAAAAAACCAGAGCTGAAGTCAGAAGACCTAGAATTGAATCTCAGTTTTATCGTTAATTATTTGTCTGACCTCATTCAAGCCCTTGAAATGCTTTAGTTTTTATTTTCCTCATAAATATAATGAATGGGACAGATGGTGCAGTGAATAAGGCACTGGACTTGCATTCAGGAAGACCTAGGTTTAAATTTTGGTTCAATCATTTTCTAGCTGTATACCCCAGCAGGTCTACTTAGCTTGTGCCTCAGTTTCCTCATATGTAAAATGAGAGGTTTGCACTCATTGGCCTCTAATATCCCTTCAAGCTCTATAGCCATGAGTCTATTATTATTTTAAGATCTCGACAAGGAAAAAAACTATATTTATTCAAAACATTCTGCCCTACTACTACCCTTTCTCAGGAACCTTGTGGACTGAGTTCCTAATTAAATGGCTGTATTTCTGGCTGGTAGCTATACTACCTTTCGAGAATGAAGCTCAAATAGCAATTGAAGGCAAACATACATTTTGCTGATGCAGTCAGGCTTTCACACAGATTACACATAGAAGAGTCCATTTTCTCTTTCCACTGTCCGTTACAAGGGCATTGGCCTTGAGACAGAAGAGGATTGATTCCTGATTATGCTGGGCCACTTCTTCCCCACAGCTGTATTTAGACTGAATCCCCAGGTGAAGCAATGGGGATGGAAGGATTATGAACCTACTGAAAGCCCCACAACTATCTACCCCCCGCTCCAGAGCAAGAACTTATTAGTTTTGGGAAACTGGCTCTGACTTTTGCTTCCCGATGCTCCATTTGGCTGAACAAGGCACTCCCTCAAAATGGTACATACAGAAGAAGAATGAGTTGTTTTAAAAGCCTGAGGCAGAACCTACATGTGCCAGTAATTAAAGAAAAGGGGTCTTGGGAGGCAATACTACTGATGGCAGGTGTAGTGTTTGAAGTGGGAGAACAGATCTGCACTAAAGGCCAGGTGAGGCACTGACATCCAAACAACTGAAATCAGAAATAATATGCCAAAAAAGAATCTAAATCTTTAGGGAGTTTGGGAAATTAACACTTCGTTTCAACTCTAGCTGCATTTTCAAGGCTTAGGGCTCTGTCTCTGTCTCTCTGCCTCTATGTGTGTCTCTGTTTCTGACTGTGTGTGTGTGTCTCAGTCTCTGTGTGTTTCTCTCTGTGTCTCAGTATGTGTGTGTGTCTCAGTCTGTGTGTGTGTGTGTGTGTGTGTGTGTGTGTGTCTGTCTGTGTCTCTGTGTTTCTCTGTTTCTGTCTCTGTCTTTGTGTGTCTCTTTGTCTCTCTGTGTCTTTCTCTGCCTGTCTGTCTCTGCCTCTTTTTCACACACATACACACAAACAGATACACACACCCTTCTATGTCCTCACTGCCCATAATAGCTTGTGTTGTCTATAAAGAAAACCTGTCTGGAAAAAATGCTGCTGAATTTCAGTCCCTGTCTTTCACTTTGCTACCAAAGTAATCTTCCTAATCACCATCTCTAACCAGTTCAAAAGCCTGTCCAAAAACCTGAAATTGTTTCCTATTGCCTCCAGGAAGAAATACAAACTCCTTAGCCTGCCATTCAAAATCCTTCACAAGCTCGCTCCCACCTATTTTTCCAGTTTTATTTCACTCGACTCTTTTTCAATATACTCTAAAATCCAGCCAAATCAAGCTATCAGCTGTTCTCTGATTCAGTTCTATTGTCTCTTGCATCTGAACATTAGTGTGTACGCATGCCACAATCTCCAACCCTCCTACCTAGGATTCACTTCCCCCTCCACTCCACCTGTTGGAATACTTTGTTTCCTTCAGGGTTTAGCTCTGGCCCATATCCTCTGCATCAGGCAAAGGTTCATACTGGGGGCCAAAGACCCGCAAGGGGTCTGTGGAGAGATTTGCGAGGATCAGTGAACTTTCATAAGGAAAAAAAAATCTTTATTTACACTAACTTCCAACAGAAGTTTTTTCTAATTTAAATATATATGATATATACACAGCTATATGTATTTGTGTATATATGCATATATACATACATACACATATGTATGTGTATGCATATTATTCTGATAAGGGGCCCACGGAGGCAACATAATCAAAGGTTAAGCTTTCCCAGATAACCCTAGGGTAAGGGGTCCTGATTAAGCAGTTCCTGCATTTCCTATAGCCTTTTTGTAGATCTCTCCTTTGACATATCATACTCTACTTTTCATTATATTTGATGGATTTTAATCTCTTTTAGGGCTGAGAAGTGTCACTTTCTATCTCTTTACACTCAGTGCCGTGGTGCTTTTGTTGGACCCATGCTTTCATTGGTAAAAGGGACTCTTTACAAGGAAACCCTCTTTACTAATGTAGGCCAGCACCTTCTGTGTAAATTATAGTGTTATAAAATTGTTGGGGAGATGAGCAGTTCAGTGACTTTCCCAGGGTTATAGAATTAACACGCCAGAGGCAGGACTTGAATCCAGGCCTTCCTGTCTCAGAGACCAATGCTCTATCTACTTCCTCAAAACATTTCTGCCTTGTACGTGTCATTGTTCATTCATTCCAGTTGTGTCTGACTCTTTGTGACTCTATTTGGTGTTTTACCAGCAGATACTGGAGTGGTTTGCAATTTCCTTCTCCAGTTGATTTTACAGATGAGGAAACTGAGACAAACAAGGTTAAGTCATTCGCCCAAGGTCATGCAGCTAGTGAATGTCTGAGGCCAGATTTGTACTCAAGAAGATGAGTCTTCTGACTCCAGGCCCAGCACTCTGTCCACTGCGCCCCCTAGCGCCCTACATTGCACATGACAGTAAATAATAGTAGTAACTCATATTTACAAAGACCTTTAATCTTTACAAAGGACTTTCTTCATAATAACCAGTGAAGCCAAGAGTAGATGTCTTATTAGCCTCATTTTGGAAAAGAAAAACCTGAGCTTGAGCGGTTAAGTGACTTAGGTCCTTGTTAGTCTATGCTAAAGCCAGGATATGAGCCCAGGTCTTTTGACTCCAAGTGCATTGCTCTTTTGGCTACACCCTGTGTCTCATAATTTTAATAAATGTTTGTTCAATTAGATTTGCAAGTAGTGATGAAGGGGGATAATAAGGAGAGCTGTGTTGCCAAGGCTGTAATTATAAGGGAGCCCACACCCCTCAGGTGGTGGTACAAGGCTGTCGAGTTGCCAGGATAATGATTCTTCCCTCAGACTTCTGACAATCTTTGGCTTCAAAGCTTCTTACAGCATCTCAGTCTCCTCCACAGAGCCCCCTCAGCAAGGTGAGACTGGTGCCCCTGAAGGTGACCACAGCAGTGAAGAGAAGCCAGGTTGCCCTGGAAGGGTGGTAGCAGCTAAGTGGCTCCCTAACAAGTCTGTCTTTCCTCTCACTAACCTGGCCCTGAGGCCAGCTGGGGAAAGGCAAGGGGCAATACTTTGCATGCATGACGGTTCCCCAGCTGGGGACAGTAACCTTCTGAGGTCTGCATTTCCATTCCATCATCATAGTGCTAAATGGAATAGACAGCTCCCGTTCAATAATTCATAACCCCACTGAGCCTGGCTTTGCTTTGCCCTTCCTCATAGTGGGGAGTGAGAGTGGGGGAGAGGGGAAGAGAGACAAGAGGGAGGGCAAGAAGGAGTAATGGAGATGACCAACTCCCCCGAGCAGTGCAATTTTACGAGCTGGCATATAATTATCGTCTATATCCTCCAGGCTGTGCTTCAATGCACAACCCCAAAGCCACTGGGGGCGGGGGTGCCCCAGTGTGGGCAATGATTGAGAAGGGCAGAGCTTTCAGAGCATATTTGTTCCCTGCTCCTGACACAGAGTATAGTCTGCGTGTTTGTGTATCTGTGTGTGTGTCTGTGCACCACCTCCCCCCCTGCCAACACGCACACAAACACTCCATTCCAAAGCTGCTGAGTTATACAATAGAATCCTAGAGCCAATGACTGTAGTTAGAATAGAACTCAGAACACAGAATACTAGAATTCCAAGAGTACCAGTGCCATTACTTCAAAGAATGTTAGGACAAAAGTACCAGGACAGGAAGGAATCTTAGAGATAATTTAATTACAACTCCTTTATATCGATGTAATTCATGGCCCAGGGCACCCCATAAAGTCTCTGAGCTCAGAGAAAACAAGTTTCATATTGGAAGCCTGACCCATGAACATTCTTGTCTCTTTGATTCATTGTTTGCCTCTGTAGTTACTACAGTAAAATTTCTTTTTAAAAAATCCTTGCGTATGGCTTGCATCAACAAATTTATGTAAAAGGCATCCCCAGGTCTGGTAAAAATCACTTAGGGTAGCACATACAAATTGGGTATGGCTCAGCTTTTATTTTATCACACAGAAAATATAGAGTACGTGAAGGACTCACAGAATATCATAAATATATTAAAACATCTCAAATACTCAAATCACCTACGCACTTCCCCCAGAAGAAAAGTAAAATTGGAGTTACTATTGGGGTACCCCCTTGACATTTTAGTGAGCCCTTCTTTCCTCAAATCTTCTGCAGTCTCACCAAAATTCATAACGCTCTGCCATTTAGACATTCCAAACAATGAAGGAGGAGATAGGCGAAAGAAAGAGAGGGAGGGAGGGAGAGAGAGAGAGAAAGAGAGAGAGAGAGAGAGAGAGAGAGAGAGAGAGAGAGAGAGGGGGAGGGAGGGTGGGGGGGGAGAGAGAGAGAGACAGAGAGACACAGACAGACAGAGAGACAGAGAGAGGCAGACAGAGACAGACAGACAGAGACACAAAGAGAGAGAGGCAGACAGAGAGTCAGAGAGACAGGGGGGAGAGACAGACAGAAAGACAGAGACAGACAGAGACAGACAGACAAGGCACAGAGAGACAGAGACAGTGAGAGACAGAGATAGACAGAGACAGTGACACAAACAGTGACACAGACAAAAACAGACAGACTGAGACAGAAAAGGGAGCTCATCTGTTAGAATATATTGATACTATTGGGTCTATAACAATAGGAAGGGCAGTTTCTCTGATAAGAGTTTGCCCTGAGTCTCAATCAGTCCATCAGGATGGAGGCTGAGTCTCAGAAATTCACAATTAGTAGTTCTCTTTTCTCTCTAAAAGATGTCCTTGGATATGTTCATACTCCATGGGAAAATGCCTTGTAGATGCTTCCAAAGGTAGTTTTGTCAGATTGGCAGGGGGAATTTATCAAACTAATCAGATCAAGATTAAACCTCTTTTTATGGAAATTTAAGAATAGAGAAAGGAAGTCATGTGCCCATTTTCAACTGAGAAGTTAATGACCAAACTGGAATCAGAACTCAAATTTCCTAACACTTGGTCTAGGTAACTCTCTATTATACCATGTGATCATCTATGAGAGCAAGGGCCATGGACATTACTGAACTTTGCACAGTCCTCAGTGAGCACTGATCGTGATGATAAACAGACAGCTACTTCCCCTCTCCTACACAAGCTTCTTTTGTAAACTAAAAGACCTGAAGCTGTGGCTGTAATGAAGAAAGATGGAGAGGCTGTGATGATAGGAGTTAGATTGCCTAATCTGACTCCACACACCATACCAACAGTCCCTAAATCCTAGTATCTGGCACATAGAGAAAAGGACAACAACAACAACATAGGTGTCAGCCAACTTCAAGACAAGAGGATCAGACATTCCTATATACAACACAGAAGAACATTTATCAGGCCTAATTCAAGGAGAAATCTTCTTGGGAGAAACAAGGAAGGTTACAAGGCAGCTGGGATCGAAAAGGCTATGGATCTGTGTTTTATTCTAACTCTACCATGCTGTGTGCCCTGGCTAATGACTCATACCCTCTCTGTGGCTCGAAGTGAAAATTAGACTTCCCCTTTCACAGACTCGTGATCAAGGAGATATAGACTCAGAATTCAGCTATGCCCGTCCTCAGATCATCAGTTGATGAGCACAGGGCTGGAGCATCAAAATCATATTGTTATATAGCACTTTGCTAATAAAAACCGTGAAAGAATGACTTACACAGGCAACGGCACCACTCTTACCCTGAGCCAGGGTGACTAAACTAGTCACGGCAGGGGGCAAATTAAAACACATTTGTTTTATTCAGGCCACCACTTAGTAAATTGCCTCTTCCCAAGGCTCTCTAGAACTACTCTTTCTCCTCCTGTGGGGGAAATGTTTCTTCTGAGAAAATTATTTATTCCTGTAAGAATAGCTCAGCCATTGGGAGCCAATATCCTCTTTTGCTCTGCTTTTTATCAAATCTATATTGAACATAATTGATAGACTGATGGATAGCTATGTGAAAAAGCACACCATTTTTACATTTTTTTTTTAAAAATTCTACTGATATTTTTCTCACCATTTCCAATATATCTTTTCTGTCTCACCTACCCAACTACTTCCCTGAAGCAGAGAAAGAACTGTTATTCTAATCTGGTAGAGAAGTAAACTGAGGCTGAGAGAAGTGAAATTATTTGCCCAACATCGCACAGCTACTATGCGGCCAAGCCAGAATACAAGCCTTTGTATTGCAAATTCTAGGCTAGATACCTTCCAATTATACCAAGCTTTCTTACAGGGATATTAGAAGGATTAAATAAAATAATGAAATAATGCCCATGGAATGTTCATTCAATTCTTTGGCTCCCTTAAAACAAGGTGGGAAAAGCAAAAACTAACCAACAAACGAAAAAGCAGCTCAGCAAAATTAACCAATTAACCAATATATCAACATATGCAACATGCAATCTTTTACACCCATGTCCCCTGACCCAACTTTGTAAAGAAGAGAAGAAGTACATTTACTCATCTCTTCTTTGGGGCCAAGATTAATCATCATAATTATACCACGCTTGGATTTCGTTCTGGTTTTGTTTCTCATTCTATCTATGTTGTTGTGGTTACTGTATAGCACAGTGGTCTATAGGACAGCAGTCTAAAGACAGCTATGTGGCACAGGGGACAGAGGGCTGGTCAAATCCAATCTCAGAGACTTACTAGCTGTGTGACCTTGGGAAAATCGCTTAACCTCTTTTCACCTCAATTTCTTCATCTATAAAATGGGGATAATAGAGAAGAGCACCTCCCTCCCAGGGTTGTTGTGAGGACCAAGTGATATAACAATGATAAAGCACTTAGCACGGTATTTGGCACATAGTAAGCACTATACAAATGTTAGCTATCATTATTAGTCTTCCTCAAAACATTTTCCTAGGAGAAAGGATCATAGGAAAGGATCCTTGGCTGGGAACTTAGTGGTCATCTAGCCTAAGCCCCTCAATTTCAGGGGAGGGATCTGAAGTCCAGGGAAGGGACCTGAGATGAATCACCCATGTTCACACAGGTAGTTAATAGCAGAGCCATGACTCAGACTGATGTCAAATATGGTGCTTTCCACTGTACCTCACTTTACTGTTTCCACGGACCATATCTCATTTAATCCTTCTAATATCCCTGTAAGGCAGCTTGGGGTAGTGGCAAGAAACCTAGCCTAGGAGTCAAAATATATAGTCGTGCATTCTGGCTTGGCCACACAGTAGCCGTGTGATCTTGGGCAAATCACATCAATCCTGAGCCTCAGTTTCCTTCTCTGCCAAATGAGAATAACAGTTCTTTCTTTGTTTCCCTCATAGAGTTGATATGAGGAAAATACTTTGTTAGCTTTGAAGGGCTACAGAAATGAGAGGAATTATTATCATTGCTGAGAAGAATCATGGAGGAATGAATAGTGAACTGGCCTTGGAGTCAGGAAGGCCTGGCTTTGGCTCTTCCTTCTGATATGTGCTAGCTGTGTGACTCTGGGGAAAAATCACTTAATGTCTCAGCACCCCCAGTAAATTCTCAAAGAATAACAGTTGGAGAGGGGTTGCTATCTTCATATCAGTCAAGGGAGTTTCCTCTCCAGGGATGAAATCACAGAACTAATTCAAAATGATCTTAATCAAACCAGATCATAGATGTATAAAAGTATGTTGCATTATCCAAATCTAAAAGCAGAGGGTATTATTCCCATTGGAATTTGATAGATAAGGAAACAAGCTTGCTCACAGTCCCAAAGCTAGTTAGTGACAGAGCTTGCCTCCCAGCCCCCTCCTCTTTCTACTTTACCCGGGGGAGTACCATCTCACTCTGAAGCCCAGTGTGTTTTTTCCACTCTCCAATAAAGGTAACCTTGTCCCTGGCACTAATTGGCTCTCCCACAAGCTGTTATCATTCTTTACCTACAGCCCAGATGGGCTCTGGAAGACGGACTTCCTTCCCATCCCCCACAAACTCTGTGCATTTCACCATCAGACACTCAGAAAAAGACACACATAAACACCGCACAAAATAGTCAATCAAAGAAATTACTTCCCATCTCCACTTTACAGCCCTCTGCTTGAGCAGAGCTGGAATGGAAGGAGAAACACGACAGCAGGAATCAAAGGAGGCATTTGAAAATTAAAATTGGATGCTTCTAAGGATGAACATAGGAACCAATGTGAGAGCTTATTGGCATACATCATGGATGGGGACATATATGTATGTATGTTTACACATATACATACATACATATATGTGTGTGTCTCCCCACCCCCTTCAAAGTGGGTAAGTTTATTGCTTCACTCTCCTTTGCTTATTTCTATTGGCAGTAAAAGCAAATATATCAGCAGGAAAGGCAGAGATTCCATTCCTTAAGATGGGAAAATAGATTCCATGATTTAGAGCTAGGAGGGACCCTTGCAATCATTTAGTCCAAGTCCTTTATTTTATAGAATGGGAAACTGAGGCCCAGAGAAGTTAAATGACTCACCTAGGGTCACAAAGGTAGGGGATAGTGTTTCTGAGATTCCAAGGTCATGATAGCTTGCCACCTCCAGAATTAAGCCCTAGGATGTCCACTGGAGAACTCCTCTTCACCAGCCTCCAGCTTCTTTTACTCCACTAGGACTGCACTCACATAAGTTAGCAAACCCCTAAGTATTGCTGACCTGTATTTGGGGGACTTCCTCATGTGAGAGGCAGCAACTGAAGTAAAGCTTGGGGTTTGGGGAGAGGGGTGGTCAGGGTTACCAACCTTTACCAAAAGGTAATCATTTGACTGGTTAGCTGGCATTTAATCCAGTTGTTTCTTAGTTAAGCACTTCATTGTGGTAATTTTAAGAGGTCCTTCCTCCCTTCCTATTTATTTTACTAAAGTTTTAATTTTGGTAAGCCTAATTAGGATGAAGACATATGAGCTGCTGCCCAGAGCCAAGCTTAGACCAAGGCAGAGAAACTTTCCATTCTTAACATTCCATCACCCTTCTCTGTTATTGAAGGTTTTAAACCAGCCTATTAAGGGGACCCTTTGGGACTTGTAATAAAAACACTGACTTTTTTTCCTCTCCTAGAGCTGAGTTAGATGGAAAGCTCAGAATTTATTAAAGAAAAGACTAGAGGATTCCAAAGCCACTTTGCTCTGCTCCTAAAGTTTTGTTTTGGTTTTCTGGTTTGTTTTTTGTTTTGTTGTTGTTGTGTTTGCTTTTGTTTTGTTGTTCTTGTGTTTTAATTTAGAATTTAGTGCTGCTACTGGACTGGCAGTGCATGGAGCTGAAGTATATCTATCCCCAGAACAGGTTTAGTGCAGTGGTAAAGCAAGTCATTTTTATATATACACACTTACAAAGAACTCAACAACCAACAATTTTTCACAGAAATATTTAGCTACTTTCCAGTGAGCTAAGGTACAAAAAGGACAAGTCAATATGAGGCTTGGCAAATAATTTCCTTTCCTGGGGCTTTCCCCTTTGGGAAAAATAAGGTGGATGGACCACTAGAGAGGTCTAGCATTCTATAAATCTTGACATTATAAAATTAAAAATTTGTTCAAATTGTAAAATGCAAAATTGTGTAATATAGACACACTAAGTGTCATAAGAATTCAGAGAAGGGGAAAAATTGCTATGTACTTGAATGGTCTCAATCAAGGCTTCATGGAAGAAGGATTTGAGCTGTCTTTGAAAGCCAAGTGTGATTTCAGAAGGTGGAGAGGAAAAGAATGGCTTTTCACGAAGGAAAAATGGCCTAGGAACAAAGGTGGCAATGAACATGCCCTGCCTATTATAGTGTACAGAGTTCTAGATAGACCATTGATTCTAACACTTCCTAGCTGTGTGAATAGGGACAAATTAACTCAACACTCTGAGCTTCAATTTCCTCCTCTATAACATGGAGATATTAATGACACACGCACTTCATGAAACACAAAGATGTTGTTAGAAAGAGCTTGGAAAACCTTGAAGTGCTATGGTAAGGTGAGCTATGATGAAGATCACTGATTTTCATGGGGATTACCTCAATACCCAAAAATTCTAGAGGGATCATTTTGGCCTAAAAACTAAGATGTCACGAGTAAAGACCTCCTCTTTTGACCTAAGCCACAGTTTTCTCTGGAGTAAACCATAGGAATCTGTGTGAGGTTTCCTTTCTCAAAGAACACAAACATATCTGGAACCACATCATACAATGAGGGTAGTATGAATAGTGAGGGTATTTGGAATGATACTATATGAGGATCAGTTGAAGGAACTTGTGATGTTCAGCCTAGAGAAGACTTAGAGATTTTATATGTTGAAGAGTGATAATATAGTTGTGCTCTGGTCTTTGAAGGATTCTTTAGTGGAAGAGGGATTAGGATTATAATTGTAATCTCCAACAAGTTCGGAGAGGTTGACATTCCCAGAATCAACAGAATCACCCAGAATTTCCAGAAGGTCTAGAGCCAGGAGTTTAACTAAAAAATCTAGTGCTTTATACTATACCATACTTAGGATGGAGAAAGTAGGATCAATCAATCAAAAAATAGTTATTACATGCTTATTATGCGTCAAGAACGATTCTAAGTATTGCAGATGCAAAGAAAAAACAAAAATGGTTCCTGCCCTCGAGGAGCCTAGATTCTAATAAGGAAACAACCTTCATATAAATTTGCAAATAAAATAGAAATATGGTGATCTCAAGAGACAGGAGATGGAGTATGGGGAAAGGCAAGTAGGTCAACATGAATGGACCACATAAAGTTACTATTGGACATGGAAAATGGAAAGGTAAGAAGGTAGAAGATTATCAAAGTTATTAAATATTCCAAATACACTTTTTATATTTGCTCCTCTGGGCAGTAGTGACCATTGGAATTTGTTGAGTGTATGTGGGATAGTGGTGGTGGTGGCATGGTCAGATCTCAGCTTTAGGAAAAATTACTTTAGCAGTTTAGTGGAAGTGGTTTGGGATGTAGAGAGATGAGACAGAGAGGTCAATTAGGCAGACCTGAAGTAGGGTAGCAACTGTGAAAATAGAGAGAAGAGGATATATTTGCTCTGCGTCTTTAAGGATGGCAACGGTTTGGACAGATAAATGAGTGAGGAAGGCAGTTTGTGCTAGAAGATCACCATGAATAAAAAAAAAAGTATGGAGTCAAGAAGTGAAAGGGAGATAGGATGCCCAGCCTAGAGGAGGCCCGGTGATTTGTATAGGTTAGTGGTAAGACCAAAAGATCCATCTTTCAGTTATACATACAGTTCTCTCATCTGTTAATAAAAAGTGGGAGAAAGATGTTTACTAAAGTAGGTGATACGAATATTGGGATTAGAGGACAGATTCCCACAGTTCTGTAGAAGAGAGGCCTCATCACACTTCCCTGCCCACAAAGGCTACAGGTATGTCCTCTCAGATCATCAAATGTGGACCACAAGACAAGACGACATACACCAGTTCCTTGCCTTCAGGCCTCATGACCAGATATTGAGAGGTCTCCTAGGAGCTTTCTAGATATTCTAATGGCCTGACCTCTTAATTACTAGGATGAACATATTGGAGCCCTGAGTTAGGCTGATACACTTTGATCACTTGAAAAAGCAGCTGTCAAAGAGCATCCCCCCTCCCACATTTCTTACTGGCATCGTGAAGCCCCCTCTATTCCCCTTCCTTGATTATTAAGAGCATCTCATCAATTCCCCCACTAATTACCATGGTAGCATTGCCCACCCGGAGGCTGATAAGGAAGTGTAATTAGGATGGACGAGTGGGGATTACAGAACACCAAACCGGGCCATTGTCAAGATAATGCCACTTACAAAACAATAAATGACTGAGCATGTCTCAGGGATATTCTGGGATAGAGACATGAGCAGTATTTGGGTAGGGGGAGGAGTGAAGAGGAGGAAATGAAATGAAACACTACCAAATTTCAATTTCATCCAGTGCTTGCAAAATGCTTTTTTTTTGCCAAAAAAGAAAACATATAAGCACATCAGAGAATTTTAGGATTTAGAGCTAAAAGAGTCTTTAGAGATAATCTAGTCTAAACCTTCCCTCTCATTATAGAGGAAAGGAAACTGAGTCCCAGGGAGAATGTGACTTGCTAACATCTCATGCACAATAAGTGGAATCACCAGGATTTGAATGCAAGTTTTTTACTCTATACCCAGTGTACTCTGCATATTATCATTTTATATCAAATGAGACAAAATTTTCAAAGCACTTAGCACAGTGCCTGGCACATAGAAAGAACTTAATAAATGCTTGTTATCTTACCCTCTTCCCCTCTTTTTGCAGGTTATCTGAAGTCAAGAAAAGAACATCAAATATCGGGAAGAAAGCCTAGGATTCCTGAAGTTCAGAAGGAGACTAAAATTCTCCATATCCCACTCTAGTGGCCATTCTTGATCCTTACCTCCAAAGTATTTTTTTGGGGGGGTCTCTGAAGCAGGAGACTCTACACAGATTCTAAGAGTTTATTCCAGAGAACATGGGAACTTCGGTATAAACAGAAAATTATCTTTCCACAGAATTCCTAGGTATGACAGAGATAACCTCATGGAATATTGTAGCCAATCCCTGGGCAGAACTCCTGCATTTTCTCTGCCACTATCATCTTTTAATCAAAATTAGCTTCCCTATAACGTCCTCCAGATGCTCAAATTCTGTTCCCTTTGCCCCCAAAGCTCTTCAGCTATTTGAAGGTATTTGCTATCTTCTATCCTTCCTCACTCCCACCCTTCTCTTCTCTAGGCAGAATATTTTAAGTTCCTTAATGGCCCATTTTACAGCATAGAATCCAACGGCCCTCTTGCTCTTCCTTGATGGGAAATTCTGTCTCTCAACTCTAGGCATTTCCATGAGCTGTCCCCATGCCTGAGATTCTCTCCCTCTTGGCTTCTCCCCAGCTAAAATCCCACCTCCGTCCAGAAGCCTTCCTCAATTCTCCTTAATTAGGATGTCTTCCCTCTGTTGGTTATCTCCAATTTATCCTCGGTATATCTTGTTTGTAAATAGTTGTTTTATATGTCATCTCCCCTGTTGGACCATGAGCTCCTTGAAAGCAAGGGCTGTTTTTTGTCTTTCCTTGAATCCCCGGTGCTCAGCACAGTACCTAGGCACATGGTAGTCATTTGTTAAATGCTTCTGGACTTATTAGCTAACCCCTCACTACTGCTAGTCACTCTCCTGTGAAAATATATGTTCCGATGTGTTAATACTCTCCTAAAGGTATGATGGCCAAAATTGGATACAAAATATATGATGTAAACAGGTAAAAGACCCTGTTTGGACATTACTTCCCTTGATTTCCAGACACACAAGAGTCTAGCATTAGCAGCCAAGCCTGCATGGCACACAATCATAGTCTCAGAGTTGAAAAGACTTCTTAAAATATCCCTTCCAAATATGACCTCAACAAGCGTCATTGTTATTATTTGAAGACATATAGTGATGAGGAACTTCCCACCTCTAGAGATCATTCATTCATTCATTCATATATTTACTGAGCATTAATTATGTTACTTTCCTAGGGCAGCATATTCTTCTTTTTAAAAACTCTAGTGGTAAGGAACATTTCCCATACATCATTCTAAATGATAATTCCAGAAGTCAAAGGGCTAATTTTCATATGGGATCCTTTCTGACTGAGTATTACTCGGACATTTTGCTAACTGGATGCATCCAAGTGCTACCACTTAAAATAGCAAAGGATAGAAACAAAATTACATGAAGTCTGCTCTTCTTATGTCCTTCCAGGTGGTATATTACATGTACGAAGATCCCTTATATCTCTGACATTCAGTGATCCTAAAAAAATTGTGGGAGATCAAAAGGCTGTGGTTGGACAACCCCAAGCCATTCGCTGGCCATTTGTGGAGCTTCAGGAAGAGGCCCTTACCTTTAGCCTAGCCCTTGGCAGACCTTGTGCTAAATTGCCACTCTAGTTTCCTTGCTGCTTTCATTATTATAATTATCAAATTCATTGGTGTTCTCTCTGTATTGTGTATGTGGAAAAGCACTTTCACAATGACTGCTATTAATTAATTCCCCACAGCCCCTCTGCCTAGCAGGCACCAACCCTTGTTCTCATTTTTCAGCTAGGGAAATGAGCCCAGAGAGGGGGATGGGCCCTGACAGGGTCATTAAGAGAGGTTGATGTGAATCACATGGATTCTTAGCATACATAACACCTTTTTCTTTCTTTTTTTAAATCTTTTTAAACATTCTTTTCCTCTTACACTACTATCACTCTGCCGCTGACCATCCTCTCTTCCCTATAAATCATGCCAAACAAATCAAAGCATTGGTCCTGTCTGAAAAGAGATGCTTCATTCAGTCTCTCTAGTCTACCAACCACCTCTGTTCCAAGAGGCAAAATGCAGTCCTCTGAAGGCACGGTTGGATACTGTGTGGGTTCTGAAGGCTTTCAGTGCTGTTTTCCTTTAACATATTGTGGTTATCACGCATATGGTTCATAACATTTTTTCCTCACTTGGCCCACCCAAATAACCTAGTGAGCTCCTTCCATCCCTATTATTCAATGACTGAAAATAACCAAGAGACAAAAAATGATGTCACATCTTTTAAAAATTGAGTGTGCATTGAAGTTGATTATAATCTCCTATGTCACCTGTTCATCTTTGTATTTCCAATGACTATCACAAATGCCCTGAAGATGGAAAAGGTTTTTTTTTTTTTAATTGAGTTGAATTAGTGTCAGGACTCTATAATTATTCTATTTTTACATTCTCAAGAACACCTTTACACATGCAGGAAATTGATAACATGGCATAATTTATAGGGATATAGGAAGACCACTCCCTAGCCCATGCTAAAACACTTTTTCTGCTGTATTTATTTGGCACATACATATTTATATACATGTTTCTCTTGATAGAATGTAAGCTTCTTGGGGGAAGAGATTATTTTTTGTCTTTGTATCCCTAGTGCCTAGCCTAGTTCATGGCACATAGTAGGTGCTTAATAAGTGCTTGTTGATTTATAAGACTTACCTGCTTTCTACTTCATTTCCAATGTGTATTATATTTACCTGAGTACATGTTTTCCTTCTACCATATGATAAGCTCCTCAAAGGAAGGCTACAGGCCTTATTTATTTATTTCTTCCCTACATTCTCCCCGCCCACTAAAAAAAGTCACTGGATTGTACATAATAAGTTCTACTTAATATTAGTAAAAATGAAAAAAAAATGAATGTAGGCTGTTTTCTCTGACGCTTCCTCCGTGAAAACAAAGACTAGGCAAACCTGAGGCATGGTGGCTGGGACGTGAAAGGTAAATTACTGGGAGTCAGGAGGAAAGAAGAAAGTGTTGCTTTCTCCTCAGAAAAACCCCACCTTCTGCCCTCCCTGACTTTCAGTCCTAAGGGAAGATTAGAGAAGAGAAGACTGGATAGGATGCCTTTGAACAACGGCTCAAGGGAAAAATACTATTACCAAATCCTCAAATAAGTAAAAAAAAAAGGTTTCTTGAAGTTGCATGGTCAACCCTGTTTTTTAAAAGAAAGAAATAGCTGGATTTTGTGGGAGGTGGTTGGTGACACCCAGGTTGGTGAAATGATCTCTTTGGTGAGCTTAGATACTTGACCAAGTTGGGCTTACACATAGGTGCTTCCAAGTACAGAATCAAATGGAATATTTGTTTGCCTCTTATTCAGTCCAGAGAATTGGTTATTCTACAGAGAGGGGACTAACATGGTATTTATTTGTTCTTTTCTTTTAATGAAACTCTAGTTTAAACCTCAAGTATTTATTGGAAGTGTACCATTACATATTATATTAGTACGTTGCAAAAGTACACTCAAATGAAAGAATCCAGGCACCAGAAGGAGGAAGCAAGGCAGAGTATTTGAATAAAAGTTATTGATGGGGTGGAAGGGCCAGGAACAGAAGTGATTTTGTCATTGGAGAATACTACTGACCACTTGAGAAGAGGAAATAGGTAAGGGATTTGGAAAAGAGATCACAAGCCTGGCCCAGACACAAGATGTTGAAGTGGGGGGAGAGGGGAATGAGGGGAGGGACACTATTGAATTATCCAGATATTTGGTGCAGCTGTCTCTATCTCAAAAGCAGAACCATTTCTGGACTTGCTTAGTGATAATTGTGTCCTTAAAATGTGGAAAAATTAGTCTAGAGTTAATTCTCACTAGTAGCACAGAACTGGGGTAGAAATGATGAGAAACCTAGTGGGAAATGATCATTCTGTCCTAGAGTTTGTGACAGAGGAGAGGAAATTTGGGCATAGTGTAATTAATGCACCCTAGGAAACTAGATTTCAAAGGGTTGAGAAGAAAGATAGGTAGGATCCAATGAACTAAAATACTTCAGAGAAAGTCTGCCCACAAGGGCTGGAAGATACTCAAAAATATTATTCTGAAGACATAAAGAGAAATATTTCCAATGAGGAGGGAAAAGAGATTTGTCTGAAGAGATGGATGTAGGTCCATAGGGAACTCATGAACCAATATATATGTATATATATATGTATATATACACACATACATACATATACATACATACATATATATACATGTATACATATATATACATACATATATATACACATATATGTGTGTGTGTGTTGGCATGATCCTATAAAAATTTAAGGAATGGGAAAACTCAGAAAGAACTGAAGCTGATAAGGAAAGCTGTACAAAAGGCATTTTTTTGTTATTTGGTTTTTAAACTAATTAGAAGAAAAAAGCAGATCAGAGAAAGCATAAGGCTTTTGCTTGGGGTAGTTGAGACAATAATAATGGAAAACGGAGAAGACAGAGGTGCTCTGTTCTGATTTGTCTTCTGTTTTCTCTGGCAAGAAGAAAGACTTTTGTACTGGAAGTGACAGAACAAAGGAAGGCTAATGGTGTTGATACTCAGGATATGTAAGGAGATAATAAGAAAACATCTAGCTGACCTTAATGAAATCAAGGTACCTATGGGCAACGAATTACATCCTTGATTACTGAAAAAATTGGCAGATGTGATTGTTTGGCAATTGTCTGCAATTTCTGAGAGATCATGAAAAAACAGGAGATGTATCACAAGATTGGAGAAAAGGATGTGACTGGGTACTGGAGGCTATTTTAGGCTGCACTGAGAGAACGATAGCATCCAGGAAAAAGGAGGTGATCATCCCATTGTACTCTGCCCTTGTCAGACATCATCTGGAGTATCAAGTTAATTTATGGGAACCATGATTTTAGAAGGTCGTTGTTAAACTGGAGACTGGCCAGAGGAGAGCAACCAGAATGGTGAAGGAGCTTGATTCCACAGCACCAGAAAATGATGTGAATGAATTGAGGATGCTTAGCCCGGAGAACAAAAGACTCAGGAAGGGACATTATAGTTACCTTCACAAACTTAAAGGCTTCATTGAAAGGAGATATTAGATTAGTTATTTGCTTCTAGAAAACAGAAGCAAGAGCAAAAGGAAGATGCTGCAAAGCGACAAATTAAAGCTAGATGTCAGAAAGACCTTCCTAAAAACTAAAGCTGTTCAAAGGTAAAATGGGCTACAACAAGAGTTGGTAGATTCCCTCTCCTTGGAGGTATGCAAGGAAGCGGCTGATCACTTATCAGATATATAACAGTGAGCATTCCTTTGCAATAAGGTTTGGACTGGATGGAACAATGTCCCTTCCACTTCTCAAAATCTGTGATGCTGTGAAATCCTTGGCTCTTTCTTTTGTACGACACCATCATTCCCAATATGTTACATGGTGTCTCCTTATAAAATCTAGGATCTAAGGGATTTGGGTTTTATTGAGTATCGGTGGGTGGTTATTGGAAGTATTTTCTTTGAAAATACTGTAATGCCTAAAACAAAGGAGGAGGAGATACTATTTTACTTTGTTTAATAAAATATGGTACAGTGAAAAAAGCTTTGAACTTGAAGTCAGAGCAGATGAGTTTGAATCATGGCTCTGGCACTAATGAGGAAGTAATCTTAAAGGAATCACAATACATTTCCAGACTTTTTATATCCTTATCTATAAAATTAAGGGGCCGGACTAAATCTCCATTGTCTCTTGGAACTCAAAATACTACGATCTTTTTCATAGTATCCAAAAAACTGGGAACTATAGGGTTGCCACTGTATTGGAAAAAGGCTAAAGAAATGATGGCACATGAACACAATGGAATGTTATCATGTCATAAGAAATGATAAAATGCATATTTTCATAGGAAACTGGGAAGACCTCTAACTGAGGAAGAATGAAGTGGGCAAAACTAGGGGAACAAATTTATACAATGACAACAATATTATAAAAAAATTTTGAAAACCTTTAGAACTCTAATCACTATAATGATAAACTACAAATCCAGAGGGCTGAAGATAAAACAAGAGGCCTGCCTCCTGGGAGAGAAGTGATGCACCTAAAATGTGAAACAACTATTCAACTTTGTTATAGTGGATATTGTTTTCTTTTCAATGGAACAGCACAGTGGGGAAAAAGATTAAAAAATGTTTAAACAGATAGAAATTTTAAAACTGCTTTGATAAGACATACTTCTCTCTGTTCTAAGTACCACATTTTAAGAGGGAAAATGACAAATTGAATCCTATCCAAAACTTGGGGAAATGATAACAGTGAAGAGACAGTAACATGACGAATAGTTATAGCAAATGGGGACTTTTTTTCCTAGAGA
The DNA here is from genome assembly GCF_011100635.1 of Trichosurus vulpecula. Lineage (NCBI taxonomy): Eukaryota > Metazoa > Chordata > Mammalia > Diprotodontia > Phalangeridae > Trichosurus > Trichosurus vulpecula. The sequence goes on from NC_050575.1 coordinate 119,035,372, forward strand.
ACGCTTGTAGGGAAACACAAAAACTAGCTTCAAATAGTTAAAGGGTTGTCACGTGAAAGGAGTTCAGTTATTTTGTATAGATCCAAAAATCAGAAACAGAACCCACAAGAGTGTTTGGTAGAGAGGGCACAAACTTTAAGACACTAGATTTCTTCTCAATGTCTCAAGATCTCCTTGATTTCATCAGTCTGGATAGTGCATTCACTTGGACAGATTGCCATCACACCATGCTTTAGTAGTCTATTTCATGACTTATCCCGATAGCCATTCTTTCAGTTTATCTCATGTGTTGTACCTGAAGACTCTTTAGCCTAGTGGGATCTGGTCAAGTTCTGCTGGAATAATTTGAAGACCCTGGAGGGCGTCACCTCCATGCCCTCATGAGGAATTGGAGTCAGCCGTTAGTGAAGGAATAACTTACTATCAATTAATGCTGTTTAAAAATGGAATGAGCTGCCTCAATAGGTAGGAAGTCCTCCATTAGATAAAGTATACAAGGAAAAGCTGGATGAGTGTTTGTCAGGGATGCTATAGAGGTTATTCCTACATTAGCAGGGATGTTGGATTAACTGACTCCCAAGGTTCCCTTGAGCTCCAGGGTTCTATTATTCTAAATACAATACATGAATTGGCTAATTATTCTTTTCTGAGAGCAGGCATCAGTTGGAGCTCAGTCTTTAGCCAGAGGACACATTTAAAATAACCAAGCACTCAGCACTACATAGAATTTCAATCAGCATGCATGGTCCCCCATGGGGCAGATGACCTGATCTCCCTCCAAACATGGAGCTGCAGAGAAAGGTCTAGGCTTTCCATTTCAGGTCATTTCCCTTCTGTTAAATCCCCTGACTATAAAATGGTTCCCTTCCCTGGTACTTACTCATTAATTATTATTATTATTTTCCCCCTTTGACAAGGCCTGTCATTTTACTGCTATAGGCACCTTCCAGTAAGGAAGTCCCCCTACCAATGCAAACCTGCTCTCAAATGTATAACCTTAGGAGGGTTCCCATTGAACTTAAAGTCCAGGAAAATAAACAACCACAAAACAAAAACAAACCTATATATTTTCCTGGGGAAGTCAAGGGTGCCATCTCTCACAGTGGGTCATCAGATTCTAAGGTTACTTCTTTCCACTGAACTTTGCCACGAAAGTCAGAAAAGAGTTCTCAGTTATATCGGGAGACTTGGAGAGAAAAGGATCTGGAATCGATCAGCATTTGTCAGTAGCTGTTGTCGTTAAGTTGTTTTTCAGTCCTGTCCAACCCTTGGTGACCCCATATGGAATTTTCTAGGCAAAGATGCTGGAGTGGTTTGCCATTTCCTATCCAGCTCATCTTAGAGATGAGGAAAATGAGCTAAACAAGGTTAAATGACATGTTAGATGGGTCAGAGGATACAGTATCAGGCCTAGAGTCAGAAACACCTGGATTAAAATCCAGTCTCAGAATACTCACTAGCTGTGTGACCTTGGGCAAGTGACTTAACCTTTGCCTTAATGCACTGGAGAAGATAATGCAAACCACTCCAGTATCTTTGCCAAGAAAATCCCAATATGGGGTCACAAGGAGTTGGACATGACTGAAATGACTCAACAACAACCACAACATCAATTGCTGGATCCAAACATAGCGAGAAAGAGAGTTACCATTTCAGAAACCGTGGAGGCTGCCCCAGGCAGAGTGATTAACTGGACTCACCCAATTCACAGGGACCAACCTGACACATGTGCGTGTGCGTGTGTGTGTGTGTGTGTGTGTGAGTGTGGTTGTGTATAAGGAGGGTGCTGCTTTCTCATAGGGTGGAGAGAGAAGGGGCAGGTGCAGGGGCACCTCCTTGTTGGGATCAAGTCCAAGTGAAAAACTGATGGCTGAGCAGGTTGCTTCCATGGCCCAGGAAGACAGCAGCCACCTCAGACTGCCTGAGAGGCTGTTTATTTTCCAATTCACTTCATCCAAGGACTTCATTGTTTAACATTCATTCATACGCAATCCCTGTCACCTGGCAGGGCAGGATAAATTAGAAGTGGGTGTCATGGGGGAGAATAAGGAGGCACCCCCTGTGGAGCATCAGAGATTAAGTGCAGCCACTTTCAATCAGGAAAATTAAAAAGGAAAGAGTATCCAGTGACACTGGAAGGGAGGAGGGAGCCATAGTGACTGCCAAAGCTCTCCCTTCTAACTCGCTTTTCTGTGGCCTGGCCCCAGCTAGGCTTTCCAGGGCTCCTTCCTGCCTCTGGGTGGAGTATTACACTGGGTCCCACATAGGGCAACCAAGCAAGCTGAGCAGGTATACCAGGAAAATGTCAGGTCCCGGAGAGCCCTGTTAGAAGCTAGTGGAGTCAGGGCAAGTGGAGGATGAGGAATCTGGGGTCAGCAAATAGGAAGAGTAGTCCATATTAGGTGGTATGGAGGAGGGCTCCTGCTGTTAGGCTCACATGGATTTAAAACTCATTGCAGGTCACCACTGTCTTCTGGGAGGCATATCCCTCTTTAAAAATCTTTTTCGTCAATTTTTGTAGGATTTTGAGGGCTAGAATAGACTTCAGAGGTCATTTTGTCCGATCCCTCATTCTGCAGATGAGAAGACTGAGGTGCAGAGAGGTTAGGGGGCTCATGAAGGATCAACTACCTCCTTCCCTAAGTGCCCTCAGTGCTGAGAAATCTAATAACTCCAGGAGAGAACATTCCCAGGACAAAAATGCTCACAAGAGTCTGAGTGGTCCCAGCCCACCATATCCAAAAAGGTCACTCCAGCAAATTTCTAAGGCTAATAAATCTGTGCCCCCTAACAAGAGGCTACCAAGAATGTCAAGAGCACATGACTTTCAAACAAATCTGGTTCTAAGCTAGTTGTTTCAAATGATCCCATGCTGCCAAATGAAATGATAATACTGTTCCTTTACACTGGTGTAGTGTTTTACAATTTATTGTTATTAACTTATATTTTATAGTATTTTATGGTTTAATGCCATTTAAAAAAACATCTATTAAGTGCATGTGACATGCTTCACAACATTCTCATTCTAGAAGATAGAAAGCCTACCTTGGTATCAGGAACATCTGAGTTCCAGTCCTACCCTGATAGATTGGTGTTGTAACTCCCTATAGGCTACTTAGCCTCTTAAGAATACTGAGCAGCCAAGACCATAAACTATTGTCTATGTGAGGGACATCAAAAGAGTAGCATTTTCCTCAACAGCGAAATCACAGGCCAGGTCTTAAAACAACAACAAAACCACCAAAACAAACTACCCATGTAAAATACCATGCCAGGTCAAAGGGACAAAAAGACAAGCAAAAACAAAAATTTTTTTTAAAAAGTCACTACTCTCAAGGACCTTGCACTCTAACAGGAGGATATAGTATATAATGTCCATAAAAGTCCACAGATAAGTCCATAAAAGATAATCTGAAGGACAGGTCAGGAAAACCTTTCCATTTACAAAGCAAATGTATCACAGCAACTCTATAAGGTAGGTAGTCTCTGTATTATTATTCATCCATTTTACAGATGGCAGAACTGATACTCAGAGAGATTGACTTGCCAAACAATGGCCATGACCAATGACACAGCCAGTAAGTGGAAGAGTAGAAAATAAAACTTGGGTCTTCTCACCCTCTAGTACAGTTAAATATTCTTTCCAACATACCATGGTGCTTCTACTGTCCCCCGGATGTCAATCCTCATCTAAACAGAAAGGAGAGCTGAATATGTGGGAAAATAACCCAGTCTTTCCCTTTCTCTCTTCCTAGCTCCTCTGCCCTCATTTCTCTTCTTTTTCAGCTTAATTCTTGATGGTATATAGGGGGATGCCATGGATTGCTTTGTAATTCAGAAGCACAGAATAAAGGCTCCAAGTACATCAGGGAAAGGAGAAAAGTCATTGATCCTTGGGCACCAGGCATGAAATTAGCCAAAGCCTTATGTTCCCTATCCAGAAAGGGACATTTCAGCTCAGCTCACTGAGCTGTGACTAGGCTCATTCAAAATGGGATGCCTTTCCCCTAAGCATACCGTCTCCATTTGGCTCCCCATCGACCCAGCCCACTTCAATGAAATGCAAGGGGTTGCACATGTCCCCCAACCACATAACCTCCAAAATCTCTCTCTCTCTCTTTCTCCTCCCCATCTTTCTTGCTCTCTGCCTGTCTCTGTCTCTCCTCTTCCTCTTCCCTCTCTCTGTCTCTCCCCTCCTCCTGTCTCTCTCCAGCTCTATCTGTCTCTATCTGTGTGTCTTCCCATCTTTCTCTGTCTCTCTGCCTCTCTCTTCCTCCTCTCCCTTCTTTCTGTCTCTCCCCTCCCCACTCTCTGTCTCTCTCCATCTGTCTCTCTCTTTCGCTCTCCCCTCCTCGAGTGTGCTCTGGGATGAGTGCATGTGAGCACTCTATTCATTCACACATACACACACACACCCTGCTTCATTCTCTGCAGTGCAGACTACCAACTTCTTGAGTATGAGTACTATTTGTGACTCCAACTTTCTTACTCCTTTCCACACAACCCCTGCCTAAAGTCTAGCATTGATTTGGTGAAACAGTACAGTCAATAATCATGGGTTCAATTGATAGGGGTGTCTTTCTGCCTGTCTACCTGTATTCCCTCACTGTCCTGTAACTCCATCCACTGTTAGTCATTTGAAGATAAGATTTTTCTTTCAGATGTTGTTCAACAAGACAATCTGCTGGTGTAAAATACTAATAATTAACAATAATGATAATAATAATTAATAAGAAAAGATGTGATACTTTAAAGCCAGAAAGTGTAAGAAAAACGGGATGGCATAGTTATGGGCCCTCCAGGCATGAGATATAAAAGAACTGCTCCATTATTTCTTACCATAGAGAAGCAACATGATCTGGTAGAATAAACAGTGATCTGGTAGTCAGGGTCTGAATCCCAGCTCTGGCACATAATATCCGGGTTGTCATGTGAAATTAGCTCCATTTCTCTAAGGCCAGACCTCAATGCTGCAAAATGTAAGAACCAGTAGGTACTTCAGGGCTCCTATAAACTAACTTCCTTCATTGAGGCAGCCTGGCATAGTGGAGTCAGTACTGGACTCGGGATTCTAGAAGACTAACATTGAAATCTCCACACAGACACTATGAGCACGATCCTGTTAATTGTCCTCTCTTTGTCTCAGTTTTTTCATCTGAGAAATGGACATAATAGTCGCTACCAGGCACATGTTTTATTTTTAAGGGTCAACTATTGTAATGTAAAGTGTTTTGCAAATGCAAGATTTTTTCAGAAAAGGAAATTGAGGCCATAGAGCTTTACGTGATTTGCCTAAGCTCACATAGCTAGCACGTGGCAAAGCCAGAATTCAAATCAAGGTGTTCTTGTTCCAATTCCAGTGCTCTTTGTCAATAAGTTATACAAAGAAACATGAAAAAAAAAAGAAATGAACTGATGTAAAGTGAATCAGGGCCAAGAAAACAATATACACAATGACTACATTGATGTAGGTGGAGAGAATAACAACTGAACAATAAAGCTGAATGTCGTGAAATTATGATGGCCTTTGTGTAGAGGGGGAGGTGTAAGGGCTTCGAACACTATATAGTATGTCAGATGTGCTTGATGTGTTGATTAGTTTTGCTGAACTGCATTTTTTCTTCTGATTAAAAAAATCTTTATTATACATCATCAGAGGGAGAAAAATACATTGGGAAATGTGTTGGGGATGTTAACTTAAAAGATATCATACATTTTTTTAAAAAATATGAGTTATATTTATCCTCCTCCACAAAACATATCAAAGGCTTTTTCTTTATAAAAGGGAAAAAAATTAAGTCACCAGGAGGCTGAACTGATTTTCCAAACATACCCTGGGTGAAGAGTAACTTAGAAGAACACTGCTCAAAAGGGATTTAGGGACCATCCAGTTCAAGTCTTTCATTGCGTCGAAGAGGAAACTGAGGCATAAAGAAGGTCACCCAGTGAGAATGGCAGGGCAAGTTTAAACCAAAGCTCCCTGAATTGGAGGGTCAATTTTTCTCCCCATTAAATACCCCCTGCTTCCCCCTCTATTGGATCTTGACAGAAAGAAGAACAAAAGAGAGCAGCCGGGATGTGTGTTTAAAAATGCTCATAAATTCCAACAATATTAGTAACACACACCAGCTTCGGAGAACAAATTGACACTGAGTGGTGGCAGCCTGAGAGGGTATGAGGTCTGGTTTACACACACACACACACACACACACACACACACACACACATATCTCATCTGAGTCTCTTCTGAATGAGGATACCCTAGAATAGACTGAGCTTGAATGCAGTGATAACTTGTAGGCTGTAGAGGGGGAAGGGAGAGAAAGAGAGAGGGAGAGAGGGGGGAGCAGAGAGAGATAGGGAGGGAGGGGGGGGGGGTGGGTGGGGGAGAGAGAGGGAGAGAGGGAGGGAGGGAGGAGAGGGAGGAGGGGGGGGGGGAGAGAGAGAGAGAGAGAGAGAGAGAGAGAGAGAGAGAGAGAGAGAGAGAGAGAGAGAGAATTTTGGGAGTGGGGCTTAAGGGAGTGAGTGAGCGATATTGGCTTGAAGCCAGAATAATCCATTCATAGTATGTCCCTCATTTTAGACATAAATTAACCTCCATCCCACTCATGACTGGGAGGAATTTACTATTGATTCTGTTCAGGTTCTTTGGCATTCAGAATGTGAAACCTCACCACTGATTAAAGAAAGCAGCTTGCCTTTTGATGGGTTGAAAGGAGGCAGTCAGGAAGCTGAAGCTGGAGAGGACAGAAGGGAGGGGGGAGGAGGGGAGGGGGGAGAAGTGGGGGCCTTCCAGGTGTGCAGGACAGTGAGTGAAGATGTAGAAGAGTTGGAAGGTGGAGGGTCTTGTGTGAGAACAGCAAGGAGGACAGTGTTACTGGATGGAGTTGTGCATGTATGAGTGGGGTGGGGGTGGGGGTAGAGTAAAGTTTAAGAAGCCAGGAAAGGAGTAAGAAGGCCAATTTATGAAGAGCTTTCAGCACCAAAGCATTTCTATATTCGATCCTGGAGGTAAAAGGTGGCCACTGGAGTTGATCAAATGGGGTGGGAATGGGGGTGAGGATGGCATGGCAGAATATGTGCTTTCGGAAGATCAATTTCATGGCTGAACAGAAAATGGATTGTAGCAGGGAGAGACTTGAGGCAGTGAGACCAACCAAAAAGCTGTTACAATAACTGAGGTCTTCTGTGTAAAGGGCCCACACCAGGTGGTGATAGTGTCAATGCAGAGAAGGGGCCATATTTGAGAGGCATTACAAGAGAGAATCTACATAATTTGAGATATCGGGGAATGAGAAAGAGTAAATAATTGAGGATGATCCTTACATGGTGAGCCTGGGTGAATAAGAGGATCTTGCTGCCCATGACAGTAACAGGAGCATTATAAGGAAGGGAGAGCTTGGGGAGGGAAAGATAATGATTTTAATTTTAGACACGCTAAGTTTAAGATGTCTATGGGACATCCAGCTCAAGTTGTCCCAAAGGCAAGTGGAGATGCAAGACTGTAGGTTAGGAAAAAGGGTAGAGCTGGGTAAGCATATCTGGAAACCATTAGTATATAGGTAATAATCAAATCCATGGGAGCTGATGAGTTCACTAAGTGAGATAATAACAGAGGGCAAAGAGAGAAGAGCCCAAGAGAAAGGCACGAAGGAGTCTCAAATTTAATGGGGATGACCTGGATTAAGACCCAGAAAAAGAGAAAGAAAAGGAGTTGTCAGATCCAGAGGAGGAGAAACAAGAAAAAACCGGGTCAGAAAAACCTAGGGAGAAGAGATTATCAAGGAGAAGAGGTTTATTGACAGCACCAAAGTTTTCAGAGGCCAAGAAGGATGAGGATTGAGAAAAGACTATTAAATTTAGCTATTAAGAGATCACCAATAGCTTTAAAGAGAGCAATTTTAGCTGAATGATGAGGTTTGAAGTCAAGGGGTGGGGGTAGGGAAGATAGAAGCACAGAAAGGGCAAAGCAACACACATTTTCTAAATTTTTTTTTGTATTTTAATTAGATTTTTTGTTTTTAATTTACAGCACTCAGTTCCACAACTTTTTGAGTTCCAGATTTTCTTCCCCTCTCTTTCCCCACTCCAATACGTCTTGGAATCCTGTATATCTTCTACATATGCCTTCGCATTAAACTTATTTACACAATAGTCAAGTTGTAAAGAAGAATTATGACCAATGGAATGAATCATGACAAAGACGAAATAAAATGGGAAAAAAGAAAAAAAGAGCAAATAGTTTGCCTCAGTCTTCATTTAGACTCTATAATTCTGTCTCTGGATATAGATAGCTCTTTCCATCATGAATCCTTTGGAACTCTCTTTGCACCTTGTATTGTTGAGAGGAGCCAAGTCTATCAAAGTTAGTCATCACAGAAGCAATATGACTGTGATTGTGTACAATGTTCTCCTGATTCTGCTCCCCTCACTCAGCATCAGATCATGTAGGTCTTTCCAGGTTATTATGAAGTCTGTGCCTTCCCCATTTCTTATGGTGCAATAGTATTCCATTACATTCATGTACCACATCTTGTTTAGTATTCCCCAATTGATGGGCATCCCCTTGATTTCCAATTCTTTGCTACCACAAAAAAAAAGCTGCTATAAATATTTTTGTACATACAGGTCTCTTTCCTACTTCTGTGATCTCTTTGGGATACAGCCCTAGAAGTGGTATTGCTGAGTCAAAGGGTATGCACATTTTCATAGCCCTTTGGGTATAGTTCCAAATTGCTCTCCAGAATGGCTGGATCTGTTCACAACGCCACCAACAATGTAACAGGCAACGTACATTTATTAAGTGCTTACTGTGTGCTTACATACCAGTGAGGAGCTGTGATGAAGACAGAAGCACAGGGAAATGAAGGTTAGCTGGCTTGGACCCCTCCTCAAAATGTAGGTCATGAAAGTTATCAGCAAGGAGAGAAGGGGTCCAGGATGGTGAAGTGAGAAGGCTGCAAGGTAGGATGCATATGTGAAGGCAAGTGGGCCCCACATACAGAGGATAATGCCAGGGTGAAACTACAGCTGAGACACATTGAAGTCAATGGAGAAAAGGCAGCTGGTCAGCACAGTAGAGGAAAGATCCAGCATGCAGAGGAACCAGGAACAGAGGGAGGTTCTGAGGAGAGACTAAAATTGAGACATGGCGTTGAAATCCACAAAGTGTAGACATTAAATGTAGGAATATGCAGGTATATGTGTAAACATACATGTACACATATGCCTGCGCAGATATAGGTTATACACAATGTCTGTGTGCATGTTGTGTATGTATCTATATTCTATCTGTATATATTCATACATGTTTATATGTGTATGTATATACATGCACATATAGATATACATACACACAAACATACAATACAATACACAGGAATGTTGTGAGGAAAATGCCTTAGAAATATTAAAGCACTATAGAAATATGCACCATTAGCTCCAACCCTGCTGCTTTCGTAGCAGAAAAGAAGATAAAATATTTCCAAATTTTACTTTGCCTTGCATCTGAAAGTCATAGAATTATAAAAGAGTAAAACATAAACATTAGACACATAGAATGTTATAGAATAGAGAATGCCATGATGGGCACGAGAGGGGTAGACCTTGGAAGAGAGAATGCTACAGGTGGAAGGTGTCTTACTTTGGCATGTATTATCAGAGAGGGCTATTAGGGTTCAGCTAGTCCTATCTTCTCATTTTATACATGAGGGAACAGATGGAGAAACAGAGTTCTGTGGAACCAAAATCTAAGAAAGACGAGATGAGTTGCCCAAGGTGACAAAGACTGTTAATAGCAAAGTCAGGATCTGAACCCATGGCTCCCATCTCTTTCCACTTTAAAGGATGTAATTTTTAGAAGCTCTGGAAGATTCCAGGAGGTAGTCTAATTTTATATTTATTTTTAAAAGTTCCAAAACATTAATTAGGACTACGTTGTAAGAAATGAACCTCTCTCCTTTTTATTTCTTAGCTGTGTACCTAAGTTTTTGGTACTCCCTAATATAAATCAGTAATGCTAACAAGGAATTAATGAGTACAGGTTTTTAAAGTACACTAAGTGCATTTATTCTGAACAGCCTAGAGTAGAAAAGTAAGGAAAAAGATAGATCAGCGATGATTTGCTCTGCTTTACAGAGTGGAAAACAATCTGGGGAGTGGCAGGGGGGAGGTCCAGACAATTTAAGAGACTTGGCCAATGACACACGCAAGTCAGTGGCAGGGCCAATATTTCTAATTTATTGTTTTGTGGGGAATTCACTTTTTCTGAGGATAATACAGTGCTAATCATAAGAGTTTGAGAGAAATGATGACTACTGATCTCTGCACCATGCTCCCTGAATTGTTGTTGTTCATTTGTTTCAGTCATATCTTGGCAAAAAAAAAATGGTTTGCCATTTCCTGCTCCAGATCATTTCACAGATGAGGAAACTGAGACAAATAGGGTTAAGTGACTTGTCAGGGTCACACAGCTGGTAAGTGTCTGAGAATGGATTTGAACTCAGTTGTCATGCTTCCTATTCTTTAGTTTTGCTGGATCTTGCTGGAACCAGAACCCCACATCCCTTCCTGGCCATCTTCACAACATAGTGCCACACAGATGCCCCCCCCCCCCCACACACACACCACGGCCTCCCTTTCTAGCTTCATTTGATATGTTACCTTTCCCATTAGAATTTTAGTTCCTTGAAGATGGAGCTGTATATTGTTTGCTTGTACGTGTACCTTCAGTGTTTAGCCTAGTGTCTGTCACGTAATAAGTGCTTAATAAGTGATTTCTCTATTTTCAAGGTTTCTAATGTCTTTTAGGTTAATTTCCTTATTCTATATCCTCATACTATAGTATATTTGTTGTTCTTGTGATTGTTGTTAATGACACCATGATTTCATTGGAGAGAAAGAAGGGGAGGGCAAGAGAGGGTTTAAGGAGAAATAAAAGCATTGCTGCATGAAGTTGAGATTATATAATGCAGATTTGTAGCAGACTCAGATGGCATGGTCATGTGGCTTACTTTAACAGAGCTGTACAGGTCAAGATGAACAAAGATAACTCTCTTCACCACACTGTGCCTTAGTTTCTTCATCTGTAAAATGAGAAACTTGTATGAGATAATCTCCAAGATCCTTTTCAGGTCTCAATGTAGGACCTTATGAATGGTCAATGTTTTAGGTACTGACAGCAACAGTTGTACTGCTATTGTTAAGCATAGTGTGTGTGTGTGTGTATTCGAGTGCTCATGCACCTGGGGTGGGGGGTCCTCAGGGTAGGTACTTAAGGCAGAGCCTATTTCCCCATTTTATAGTGAGGGAACTAATCGGAAAAGGTTGTGATTTGGTAAAAATCATAATGCAAAGGAGCCATAGACTTAAACTTAGGTTTCCGATTCTTTCCCCTTTAATTATGTTCTCCAATACCATTATCATTTCGTGAAATACATCATATACTGTTTGACCAACCAAATCAACTGCTAAGCAAGTCATTTAATACTGATGGGTCTCAGTCACCTCACCTGTAAAGTGGGGCTACCAATACCTTATCTATCCTGGGTTGGAATCCGGACCAAATGAGTTCTTGATAATTCTTCCAACTCATTAGCCTATGATTCAAGTACCATCCCTATTCCCTATTCTCCTCCCCCACACACACACACTCCCTTCCCACCCTTTAGTCCAGAGTTTGGGAAAAGACCAAAGAGACCACACCACACCATTTATCAGATTAGGTGATGCAGCTGCTTCCTACCCCCAATCCCAGCAACCAGGCTGACACTAGCAGATGCCTGAAGTAGAAGGAAACCATCCCCCAAATCCCCTACTTACAGAGGAGCCCCAATAGTAACCATGCCTTTTCCTGGAGAAACTTTTTTCCCTGTCAAGTTGCAAGGATCCAACGGCCTCCCTGAGACCCATTTTTCATCCGATTAATGTCAGCACTCCTATGTTTCCTAATGAAACCTGACACTAACGGAGAAAAATGGATACATTAATATTGAGTTCATTAGTAAATAGATTACCCAAATGTTTGGCAGGGTGCAAGGGGAGAGGGGGGAGGGGAAAGCTGTGGGAAGAAGGAGGAAGGGGAGAGAAGCACACATGGATAAGCTCAGCTATTATTGTAGCAGTCTCTCCGAGGACTACTCGCTGATCAAATATTTATGGATTTTAATGCGCTGATCTGTTAAGTCTGGAAATAATCCCTTACACAAAAAGAAAAGACAGAAAGAGAGAGAGAGTGATGGAGAGACAGAAAAAGAGATAAGGAGTAAAACAGCCTTATCCAAAGAAACTGAGACCCAGAAAGACAGAGAGAGGGTTGGGGAGACAGAGCCAGAGAAAGAGAGACAGAGACAAGAAAGAGACGAGAGACTTCTTTTCATCATTATTAGCAATAAATGCTTTATTTTTAGGCAATGCAAGGATATGGTATCACTCAGAACATGAGCCAAATAACATTTACCTTTTGGTGACTTTTTAGATGATGTTTCCACCAATTGCTACCTCCAGAGCATAGTTAAATGGACCACAAAGAGAGGATGTGGCAGTCTAATAAGTAGGTAGATATTATTCAGATGGACAGGAAAAGGAGAGACGGTCAAAAATATTATGCAGAAGAGTTGATCAGGGGAGTTCTTTGATCATCATGGTAAGGTCAAAGGGAAGGAAACCTTTGTTTGGGACTTATATGGCAATCTTCCTATGGAGGGTTTGAGTCATTACCATTGAAAAGCTCTGTGAGAGAACTAAAGTTATATCCCTGAGCATTAAGAACCAACCTTATCCTGGGCTACACAAGAAAATCAGAATTTTTCCCAATCTCCTTTAAAGAGATCCAGTGAAAACTGAGCATGAGTTAGAGATAAGTGACCTGAGAGTGGACCATGGTCTCTGAGGAGCACTTGCTTGGGCTCCCTAGAAGTCAATCTACTATTCCCAATTCCACAAACAGGAGCCTCTTGGCCCATTGGAAGACAGCAGATGAAAGTAGTCATGAAAAACAATTCCAGGACACTACATTCTTTGACTCTGAGCACCTGGATTTAGTTAGGGGATAGACATGTTGTGAGTGCAAGTACTCTGAGGCCCATGACCCAAGGAGAGGGGAACAACACTGTCAAGTAACGGAAATACCTGAATATCAAGCCTCTTAATTGGCAGAGGAGCATTTACTCCACAATGTTGACTTCTTGTAGAATTTGGCTAACTAGTCTTTTCATAACTACATCTGCTGAAGGCTAGGGAAAGAAATTTCTCAGAACCAAAATACTTAGCATTGCCAAATTGTTCAGCCTTAGAAATGGATATTGTTTTATCAGTAGAAATAACATCAAAGAAGGATCGTTAACATCTGCTTTGCTGCTACACCCTAAAGACCATGGGGCTTTCCATTTGACTTGCAGATGAAACCTCCTATATGTGTTATCTCTCACTATTATAAATGTGAGCCCCTTTACAATATGGACAATGTTGTTTTGCTATTGCTTCTTAGAGAGAACATATCAGAATTTAGACTTCCATTGAGATATGGGGTATCTCCTTGAGAACACCAGCCTCTCAAAGAGAACAGGAAAATAGACATTGCCTCACAGTAAGAGGAACTGCATGGTGCAGAACTGTGAATTGAAGGAAGCAAAACTTTATTTTTTTTCCTCTATGTGAAAGGTTCAGCTCTTATGGGAAAGGAACTATTTCTAGCATCCATAAGTTCCTTTTCCTTCTCAGAGAGTCCAAGCCTTTAGGGTAGTGTCATAAGGCTGGAACTCATATACATCACTAGGACGACAGAGGGGCTTATAGGAATCTTGGGGAAGAGTTACCACTCCAGAAACCTCAAATTCATTTCCTTTCCAAGCAGAGTTCAAACCACAGTGTGACCTTATGAGGGTAAGGAATTCTACAGGACCCTGGGGACAAGGTGAGCTTCATTTGAAGGGGAGGAAAATTATACCAATTATTTATGAAGTACCATGGGCCATTTTTGTGTTCTCTGCATTTTCCGTTGGGTAAAATAAACCTGTAACCAATATCCTTTGTTACCTTGAGTACTTACACATAATGTGGGGTCTTTTAAACTATAGAGATAGGCACAAACTGTAATCTAATCCAAGAGAAATTCTGGGTTGGTGTAAAATGAACCAAAGAAAAAGTGATTGGGGTGAGCATGGAATGGGGCTGCCCTCGAGACTGAAACTTGATTAGTGCAAACCCAGAGCCTGGAATCCTGGAGCATTAGTAACAATCAATGAACAAGCATTCATTAAATGCCTACAATATGCTGGGCACAGTACTAGGTACTGGAGATAGAGAGACTGGATGAGAAGAATGATCAGGAAAAGCTTTATGAAAAGATCATGCTCTAGGCCCACCCAAATTTTAAACTTTTTTTTCCTTTTTTTTTTTAAATTTGTGCCTGTTGTTTTAAAAATCAATTTATTTCAGGATATACTCCTCCCATTTCCCCTAACCTTTTACCCTTCCCTGATAACAAAGATTAAAAATGAAAAATTGATTTGAACAAAACCACTTAGCCTATCAATAACATTTAACTGCCTACTATGTGGCAGGTATTTTACTAAGCACTGGGGACCCAAATAAAGGCCAAAGATGGCCCCTGCTTTCAAGGAGCTCATACTCTAAAGAGAAAAGGCAACAGATAAAAGGAATCTGAAAAGTTGGTAAGAGTGTGCAGCAGGAATGAGGAGCCTCATGAAGTCCAGAGGAGCACAGCCAGGTGGGAAATAAAGACATGTCTAACCTAGTTGTCTTCCTTAAAAGGAAGTTCTGAAATAGGCTCTCCACTTTCTCCAATCACAGAGAGGGAGGGGACCCAAGAGAAAGGGAACTGATGAAGTGTGAGTTCTAGGACAAATGTGCTCTTGTTGGATGGTGAGGTTTCTGGGGTCATGATGATGACCAGATGGGTACAGCCTAGTGGGAAATGAACTTAATCATTGACTGTGTCTGACAACATATGAAATATTCTACATCTATAGTCCAACAGTTCAATAAAGGAAGAGAAGTGAATTTTCTCATTTCTTCTCTGGAACCAGTCCTAGCCAACTGAATAATACAATGTGCAATCTTTTTTTGTTTTCCCAGTTTTGCTGACTTCCCTTTGCATCAGTTCAAAGTTTTACTATGCTTTTCTAGGTTATTTAGGAAATAGTTTATTTTGCCAGGATTTTATTTAAAGTTTACATAAATATTCACTAATAATATTGTTCTATATTTTCTTTTCTTTCTTTTTCTTTTTGCTTTATTCTTCCCCAGTTTAGTATCACATTTATCTTGTAAGAGGAATTTTGTGAAATGTTTTCTTTCCTAATTTCTGAAAATAAAGTGTACTGCATAGGTACTTGTTGCTCTTAAAGTGGTTGATCTCACTCACCGTTAAATCTGTCATAAGCTTCCTCTTCACCGCCACCACCATCTTGGGTAATTCCTTTATGGCTTCATCAATTTCAATTTCTGAGATATGATTATTTAAGATCTCTATCTCATGTTGTATTCATTTGGATATTTTATCTTTCAAGTAATGGTCCATTTCCTTTACATTCTTGGTTTGCTAGCATATAATTGCATATAAAAGGTTCTGATAACTTTATTTTTTTTCCTTTGTGGTGATTTCATCTTGTTCCTTATTTTAGTAATTCCTCACTCTTTTTCCCCTCCCTCCTCCCCTTCTCTTGCCTTCAGCCTCTCTCTCTCTCTCTCTCACACACACACACACACACACACACACACACACACGCACACGCACACACACGCACACACACGCACACACACACACTCACACATCACTAATTGTGATGGTCTTTTCAAAGAACCTATTTTTAGCTTTGTCATTTCTCTGATCTTTATTTTCCACTTCACTTTTTTCTCTTGTAATTTTCAGGATTTCTCTTTTCTTATTGCCGTGCTTATATTAGAATTTTTAATGTCCTAAATATTCCTAACTGCATACTTAATTAATCAATCCTTTAAAAATATTTATTATAATATGTTTTAGAAGCATATTTTATCTAAGTATTTTTAAGCTACAAACTTCAAATTTTGGTATGTTGCCTAATTTTTATTATTTAATTTCATAAAATTATTCATGGTTTATATGATTTATTTACTTTTTTTTACTAACTTAGCAAGATATCATTAAGTTTCCCCCATGTCTGTATTTCTTGTTTCTTGAGGTCACCACCCATTTTTATATGTGGTCGCATATGTTAGAGTACAAACTCCTTGAAGGCAGGAGAAGTTTGCACAATGATTTGAACATAGTAGGCTATTAATGTTTTTTCATCCATCCATTCATTATTTCATTATCTAAGGAAAACAAATTACAACACAAACACTAATAAAAACTATTTTATTCTTATTTTTTCAGTCTTTATTTTCTTTTTTAAGTTGAGTTAGTAGTATCCATACAGATCAAATTATTAGTACAGTGTTTTTGTCCAATGTCCATTTTCACTTAAAAGCCTGATCTGTTTATTCAAAAATGATGATAATGGATTTAAGGGTAGGCAGAACTATATTGGGCATAAACTGTCTTCTCTGGAAGATCCCATGCTCTATATCAATTACTTCTGACATTATCGTGTTGATGGTGTATTTTAAATAGAGAACAGTTTGCCACGTGGATATAAATACACTAGTATTTTTATTATCCTTGGCTATATTTTACATATTTGCAATATATGACTAAGCCATGAGTGCAGACTTGAATAGAAGGTTTTGTGGAACTAAATAAAGGAAGTAAAAATGTTATAATGCATTAGGGTGGCTTGTTCAAGAAATAACAGATTGAAATGTCATGTTATTCTTTATTTCCCTGGGACGATTTTTTTTGACACATCCTTTGTCCTCCTCAGCTAATACATATATTTCTAATTAATTTTTTTGAGTCAGAGAAATTGATTTTTTAAATAAAAGTTTATAAACATGTAATTGGTCTATTTTGGAAGGGGTCACTTTCTGTAATAAAAATGTAATACTTCTTTAAAGGAAAGTGAAATGAGCCTTGGATCAAACAACATGCTCATTTGATACTACCTTCCTTGCAAGCTTTCCCCCTCCCCTCTGGTTCTCTATTTCTCAGCCAAGAGACCCTGTGTATTGTAATGGAGAGAGAGCTAGCCTCAAAATGGGAAAAATTTAGCTTCAAGTCCTGCTACTGATCTTTTCTGGCTGTTTGATCCTGGGCAAGTCACCTAACTTCTAAATATTCAAGGCAATTCTCTGAGACTGGAAGTTGGAGAGAAAAGGCCAACCAGCTTTGGTGGAGGAAGGTTCCTCACTGGGCAGTTCTCTATACCAATGAAATCATTGGTCTAGTTGCTATCCTGTTTCAGCCTAAGACCTTAAAAAGCTGTCTGTATTGTTGCCTTCTACTTCCTTTCTTTGTGCTTCCTCTTAAACCTCTGGCTTCTAACTTCATCATTCAACTGGATATGTTTTCTCCAAATTTACCAAAAAAATCTCTTAATAGCCAAATCTAATGACATTTTCCCTTTAAAAATATTCTGACCTTAATAAAAAGGCACTTCCAAACACACAGCAGAACACAAAAAGAAATTCTATATAAAACTGTGAATTTCCATTTCATATAATTGGTTTTCAAAGTATATTTACTCTAGGATTTATTACATATTTATAAATATTCTGTTTATATACATATATATATATACACTACCCTATAAAATCTTCCACATTACTTTCAAAATAATCCTGCTAATCTATGTTATATTTTAAATTTGTTCCTGTTCCCTTTTGTGCATTAAAAAATTACAATGCCCATCTTTTTAATGTTCTGGTATCACTGTTGCTAACCCTCATCTCCTAATTAAAAGGAGAGGGGGATAGAGGGAAGGAAAAAGGAGAGAGAGAGAGGAAAGGGGGAGAGAGAAAGAGAGGGAGAGAGAGGAAGGGAGGCAGAGAGAGAGAGAGAGAGAGCGAGCGAGCAGTGTCCTGGAAACCCAGAGAGAGAGATAGAGGGAGAGAGGGAGATGGAGGGGGAGCAGACATGCTTCATCATTAAATACTTTGGAGAGATGTTTAAACACTGCATTGATCAGAGTTTCTAAAATTTTCACAGTTGTTTATGTTTATAATGCTGGGTTCTTCTTGTATATATTGTCCTTAGTTCTACTGCCTTGACTTTGCATTTGTCCACACTCCCCAAGATTCTCTGAAATCACCTTTCAACTTTTCCTATGTTTAAGTAATAGTCCATTGCCTTTATATACTACAATTTGTTCAACTATTACCCAATTGAAATGAACTTTTCTCCACCCTTCTCCTTCTTGACCTGCACTATTCACTACCTCCTCCTAGCTACTCTCTCTCCTCCAGATTTCTGCTATGACACTGTTCCTCATCCTGTCTGACTGCTCCTTCTCAGTCACCTATCGTGGATCTTCAAATATGTCACACCATCTAGCTGGGGATGGCCACCAAATATCTATTTGAGGCTGTCTTCTCTTCTTCTCTATGAAACCTCTTGGTAACCTCATCAGTTCTTTTCATCTCTATGCAGATCACTCCCAAATCTAAAATGCTGCTTCCAATGAAACTATTGTGCTACATTCAGCCTAGCATTACAAACTGCCCATTGAACATTTAAAAGTAGATGTTCCATAAGCTTCTCTAATTCAATATGCCTAGGAAAGAATTAATCTTTCCCCCAAACCACCTCATTTACTAACTTCCCATTCATTCTTCCAGTCAGCTTGGTTTACAACCACATAGTCATGGTTGACTCCTTACTCTTCCTAACTCCCACATATCCTAGAGAAAGATGTAAAAAATATCACCTTTATTGAGTGGGAATGAGGAGACAGAAATGCCCTAGACTCCAGTCTCAGTAGGATAAGTAACAGCAAGACAGGGAAAATAATAGCTAAGTTGAATGGAACATGTGGTAGTTTTTTATCTTACCTAATTATTGTTCTGCATGAGCAGGTGTCAATTAGGCCCCATAGGGCTGGTCCTGAGAAGTTCAGGGAAAGGGTTATAGTTGATATCCCTTCTCCACCAACCCTTTTCTCCCCATAATTACTTCTCCCATATTCCATGTGCACTCAGGTAAAAACCTGGTTACACATTTCTCACTCATTTCCTTGATCCTAGGTGAACCCAACACTAAAAAGGAAATTTGCAAAGGACTGGGACCCTCTGCTAAGGAATGGATGTGGTAGAACAGGGCCAAATGGATATGTGTATAGTTTGTGTGTGTGTGTGTGTGTGTGTGTGTGTGTGTGTGTGTGTGTGTGTGTAAGAAGAGGAGGCAGAAGGAAGTACGTTGTATGTACTAAGGGGATTATCTCTCCCACCGCTCCTCAATTTTTGTTCTTACAAAACCTGGAGAACCTATTTCAATTTTCTGGGATTCCATAGGAGAGAAAGGGCCAAGGCCTCCTCAGAGCAGGAAGAAGTAGGAACTTAGGACTGCAGTGCACCCTATAGCAACTCAGATACCAACCACTGCCCCTTCCCAGCCCTTGGCAGATAAGGTCAGCACCTATGATTACTATAACCCACCAAGTTAAACCGCCTTCCCACTACCATGGGGTATTGATGTAAAAGATCTTGCCTAGAACCACCTGGGTCTGACGGCAGAATCACAACTCTGGAGTGGCCCAGCTGAGGCAACCCTTAACTTTCTCCCAAACCATGGGTCCAGATGTCCAGCAAATCCTAGGGGAAAGGGTTAAAAACTCAGGAATCATCCCTCTTCCCACAGCCTTGACTTTGTGGAAGACATCTAGAATGTTGGCAGTCATAGCCAGACCTCAGGAAGAAGAGCTGCCTGATTATCACTTCCTTTCAACTATTGTAGGGATAGTGGTAGGCATTGTCAATCACGCCAGGAGTGCTATGTAGAATTTATAAAGGGAAGTGCCTAGGAAAGCAGTCTAAGGAGATGTGGCATCCAGAACACAGAGCTAGTTGAGTAATCTGTCACCATGGGACCTTCAGTAAATACACAGGAAAGAACACTGAATGTGAAGGCAGAGAATCTGGATAGATTCAAATCCTGGTTCCAATTACTTACTAGTAATTGGACCTCTTGGACAAGACACAAATTCTCAGTTTTCTCATACAGACTGAAGGCAATACAACTGTTACTAAGGTCCCTTCTACTCTAAGTTTTGTGATCATAGGATCACATACCATTACTTTAGAGATGAAATGGATCTTAGAGGTCATAATTTCATTTGAAAGATTTAATAATTAAGATCCAGGGAGTTTAAAAGATTGCTCAAGGTCACACAAAAGTAGTAATTGTCTGAGCTGGGCTCAGATCCTTGACTCCAAATCTAGAATTCTTCCCATCACATACACCTAATCCTGCCCTTCCTCTGGATCTTAGCTTGCATATAGAAGGAGGGGATTGAACTAAGTGAATTCTAAGGTCCCTTATAATGCCTAGTCCCATGAGCTCAAAGAGATTCTCTTCTTTTTCTCATATTCTTCTGAGACCGCAGCATCGAGAAAATGATGTGCCAAAACATATTTGCACACAAAAAGTGGAGGGTACACAAACATGGGAAAAGTAGGGAAGGCATTCACACAAATTTACAGAGAAAGAAGAGTAAGCAGAAAAATTAAAATGCCACCAAATATCTCAGAACAATCAAGAAAACAATGGCATCTTTAGTATTGAATCTTTGTGTTCCAAATTATGGTGGCATCTGTCTTGTTTGCAAACTTCATCCTTTGATTTGACTCTCTAGCCAACCAGCCACTGGATGGTGGGAGGAGATGTTGGAGAATGCAGAATAGGTCCTAGAAAAGCAACTTGCTCCCCAAATCTACTAATATGACTCACCTGGCTGTATTGTGACAAAGCGAGGTACCTCTAAGGAGTTCATTTCACATCTCATCCATCCTCTGAGTAATGGCAAAATCCCGTTTTGTTTCTCTAAAGCATCGACACACATGGCGCAGGGCACACACTCAATTCCATTAGATGTAATGGAATGAGATTGTCCCAGAAGTTGTTTTCAATTGCTTGAGTGCATCCTTCATTTAGGAAAACAAAAATATATGAGCTTTTTGACTAAGCCCGACGTGTGGACCCAAGTTTGAAGCTGCAACTGGGCTGTTTTTGGTTTTTTGTATTGTCAAATGGCTAAGAGAGAAGGTTGGTCAAATGGTCCCTTTTCCCAGAGGGCTACAAGAAATTACTTAGCATTTCTAGTGAATTTTATATACAGAAAAGTATCTTGCAACTATTTATTAGGTATTTCTCACAATGTACTGAGCAGGTCACTGACTAGTCAGAATCCTTAGAGTTACCCTCTATCAACATCCCCAGAGAAGATTCTCAATAAGGATCAGTTTGAAATGGAAGTCAAATAGGCAAAATAATCTTTGGATGCATTAATTAAAGGAGGTGATAGCCCCTATGAACTCCACTCTCATCAAATTACGTTGGCAATATTCTGAGCAGCATATTTAAAAAAAAAAAAACACAAAACCGGAGAACGGTCAGACAAGTGTGACCTAGACGGAGAGCAGACTGGAGATCTTTCCATATGATGAGCACTTGAAGGAACTTAGAGTGTTTAGCATGAAGGTAAGGGTTAAACTTAGGAAGAACGTAAGATCTTTCTTCAAGTATTTCCCCCTCAATGCTAATGCCTGCCCTTTGAGATTGCCTCTAGGTTAGATGTAGATATGGATATCAGATATAGATAGAGATAGAGAGAGCTTGTCCATACATAGTTCTTTACATTTTGTCTTATTAGATTACATTATTATTAGATTATAAGCTTCTTGAGGGTAGGGACTACTTTCACCTTTCTTTGTATTCCCAGCATTTAGTACAGTGCCTATCATGTAGTAGGTAATGAGTGTTTGTTGATGACTAACTTGGAATATTACTATTTAGAAGAAATATTGAATTCTTTCAGATCAGTACTATAATCTTCCTAATAATTTGTTGCTCAAAAACAAAGAATGAGCTGCCTCAGAAGGTAGAAGTTTACTCTCGTGGGAGATTTTCAATTAGAGATGTTATGTTTAGGTATTCGTACTATAGGTCTCTGAGGTCCATTCTAAATCTCAAATTCTATCAATTCAACCAAATGAAAATCAGAGAGGTAGAGAAATGCTATGCATATGCACAAGTGCATATGCACATTCTTTCTCCAAAAGCAAAAGTACCATAAAATATTTAATTCTATGCGGAGGCATATTTATTAAAACTTCAAAGCACTTTAGAAATTAAATTAATCCTCAAGGCAGACTGGAGTGGAAAACACTGTTCATATTACAGTCCTTCATAACCTGGCTCCTTCCTACCTTTTTGGTATTCTTATGTCTCACTTCCTTCCCTATATTCTGTGATCCAGTACCGATCACCTTTCTGTTCCACACACACACACACACACACACACACACACACACACACACACCCATCTCCTGATTCCAAGAGTTCTTGTTGGCTGTCCTCCATTCCTGGATGCTGTCCCACTTCGTATCTTCCTAACTCCCCTATTTTGGCTAAAGTCATACCTCTTGCAAGAAAGCTTTCTCAGGCCTCTGTACCCAGAAGGGTAGATGCCTTCTTTTCAAATAGAAGTTACTGCAGTAGGGTCAATTGTATTTTCCTCCCTTGAAGATCTGTTTTGCTTTCCTATTTGCTTATTAGACCCTAAAGCCAAGAGAAAAAGACAGAATAACTTTGGGCTTTAAGTCTAGGTTTAAGACTAATGAGGGCATCTAAGTGATGCAGTGGATAGAGCACTGGGGTTGGAATAAGGAAAACTCATCTTCATGAACTCAAATCCAGCCCCAGACACTGACTAACTAAAGTCACTAAAAACCGTTTGCCTCAGTTCCTCATCTAAAAATGGCAAACCATTCTAGTATCTTTGCCAAGAAAACCCCTGAATGGGGTCATGAAGACTGGACATAACTGAAAATGACTGAACAACAACCACAAAAGAGTAATGGAGAGTCAAGAATGAAACAGGGACCAGAACAGAGATCAGACTATATGTAATGCTAATGAAAACATTAGCTTTTCCTTACACATTTTTCCCTTAAATTCCCCTGTGCATTTCTTCATGTGAATATACACCAGAGTTCTTTTTTATATATTTTTATCCCCCGCCACCACCAACTCACAAAATCAAGATGTACATCTTTCTTTCTTCAAAGGAAAATAAAACTATAGCCAAGGGTTCAGCCCAAGGCCAACCTTGAGCCAGGATGTGACCCAGAAAGATTCCTTTGGAGTCCCAAATACCACCCTACTGTTCAGTTATAACTAGGAAACCTTCACCAAAGCTCTTCCCTCTGAGAGGCATCTAAGAATGTTCTCAGTGGCATTTTCTCTACCACTCACCATCTTGCATGCATTTTTCTTCACTCAGTTTTTTCTTCTACTCAAATTTTCTTGCTCCCTTCCCCCAGTTTCCTCTTTTTTTCCTTCCCTTTGTCTCTTCACCACTCCCATCTTTTCTTATTTGGGTTAAGAGATGTAGAAAGTCACTTAGAGACCAACTAGTCCAGACTCCATATTTGCGTCTATGAGAACTGAGTAAAATATACAAAAACAAAAGTCAAGAAGTTTTCATCTCTCTCCTAACTCCTGCCCCTTTTTTCCCTCAGCCTAAACTTGGGCCAATTGGTGATTCTCACAGGTATAGTTTATCCATGATTATGAACCTCAGACCTATAAAGGTTGCTGAGCTATGAACAAAGCCAAAAACCCTTTTAACTATTCACAAAATTGTAAAAAGCCAGGAAACAGATTGGCGAGAGAAGGCTGCAGATTCTCCCTGAAAAATAACAGCATAAAGAGACTCTCCAAGAAGCCATCCTCCCGGAACTCCCACTTGTGTGCCAAGACTGTAGCATCATAGAATGGTGAGCTTAGATAGAATCTTGGAATTTTAACATTGCAAAGTACTTCAGAGGCCTATCAAGTCTAACCAATAATTGACCAAAATCTCACATACACTATCCCCAATGTGTGCTCTTCATACCTTTGCTAAAAGACTTTCGCTAAAGGGAACTTGGGGGTTGGGGTGTGTTGCTCACAGCTAGAGTTCTCAGTCCCTTTTTTAACCTTGATGCTAGTTTGTCGCAGAATTTTCCTTGTATTAGACACTGAGCTAAAAGCAGAGCCAAGATGTTGGGTATTAAAAGCAACATCATAGCTCATTCTTAGGATTCTTTTGCTAAAGGGATTGATGATGAGATCCTAAGTATTAAATGCAATAACATATGTAAAGTACTTTGCAAAATTTAGATGCCAAGGAAATGTTATATTATTATTATTATACTAATTTTTTTTTATCACCTGTCAGTGTTGCCTTCAAATAACTCAAGGGCTGTCATACAGAGGAAGGTGTCAACTGCTCATGTTTCACCCCAAGTGAATAGAAGGAGGAAATTAGCAAGTGTTTTTTTTTTTTTTTAGGGGAGATGGGTATTAGAGAGAAAGGAGAATTCCAGAGAAGCAGAAGAAGATTTCAGTACCATATCAGCATTTTCAAACAATTGGAACTGTCCAAGAATTGATTGGGGTGTCACAAGCAGAATGAGTTCCCCATTACTTAACATGTCCAAGAGGCTCTCATAAGGATTTGCAAAGTGGCTAAGTTGGGCTGTTTGTTCTGTAAAGGTCCCTTCTAGCACTAAGATTCAGTAATTCAATAATTCTAAATCACAATAGAGATGTTGCCAGACAGTGAAGAGAGAATGTGAATCATTAAAATAAAAACAAAAAAGTGTTTTTGACCTCTTTTGTCTTCTTCTCCCTCTCTCTCTCCCCCCCACCCCCGCCCTCCCTCCCTCTCATAAAAGTAGATGAGAATTCACATGCTAAAGAGCACAAAAGACCTTGAGACCTAAGTGTTATGTCCAACCTCCCAGAGACAAAAATCTTTATTAAGTGGGATTTCAAGCCTCTGACCTAGCTTAGCTAGAATTGAGAAGAAACCCTGAAAATGTTAATCAGGGAGTCTATTACCAGATCAGAAGATTGCATTTAACTTACATCCTCATTATTTTTAATGTCTTCAACTTACACTGCATCAAGTTTAAACACAGGAGGGATGGGGCAGGGTTAACCTATTTATAAGCTTGTAGGTAATTAGCCAAATACTACTCAGCTCCCACCAGGGGAATATGGGTTGTCACCTAAGCCCCCGAAGGTAAGGACTTGGCAAAAAGACCAGATTTAAACAGGCAATGTAACCTGTAAACTCAATACAATCGACTAGATCATTCTCAGTAAACTAAACCCTCCATCTCCAATTCCTAGACAATTGTGGGCAAAGGAACTAATTTAGGTTATTAATGGTTTGTTGAATTTTGTAGTTTTTCCCCCTCGAATTCTCCACATAATTGTTTCGATTTTCTATCCCTAGCATTCACAGCTAGAAGGGACCTTAGAGAACCTATTTCCTCATTTGACAAAGAAGGAACTTGAGGACCAAAGAAGGAAAATAATAGGATTGAAGTCATGCAAGTCACATATAGAAGAGCTGGGATTCAAACCCATGTCACTTGACTCCAAATCCGGGACTCTTTTCATTCATTATACCTTGCTGTGTACCTAGACAGCCAAAAAGATACAACGGTTTTATTGCATCTTACCTTCCCCTCTCCCCCTGCCAATTTGCAAGTTGGGAAAACAGAGGCCTAGGGTAAAGTTACAGCATTTTATGTGAGCCCTTTTAGACCCTTCAATGCAACACACTTTGTAAATGCAAAGTACTCTATTACCGTATTATTAGGTTGGAGTATTTCATTAATAACTGATCTCCTAATTCATGTTTTATGACCCTGTTGGCACACAGAAGCATCTGTCTCTGTCTGGATGGAAAGTGTGTGCAGCTTATAATCATTTTGCTCTTTCCCCCATTAACTTGAAGAGGGATTGTTGCTGGAAAAGGTAGAAGAAAGTCAAAACAATTGAGTTGTATTTCTTCGGATTTATACCATGCTACCTTTTGCCATCTAAGAGCAATAAACATGGGCAAGCACATGTACCAGGTTAGCTGAGTATGAATCACATGGGTCACCATAGGCTTGTCCCCCATACTCCCATTACCAAATAAACAACTTTGAGTCTCACAAAAGGAAGAGAGATTAGCATCAAAAACCCTTTGAGATTTTTCCAAGGTTGCAGTAGAGAAATAATGAACATGATTATCCTTAGCATCTAGATTCAGAAACTCAGAATTTTACATTAGTAATAAACCTATGAGATCATCTGGTCCCAACCTCTCATTTAAAAATGAAATATTTATTTTGAAAAAACAGTCACTTTGCAGCAAACCCATCTACAAAACGTATATTTCATGAAAACAATCAAAACTGCCTAATAATGAGAGTGCCACTGATAGCACTTGCCACTATTCATTGCTTGTAGTTTAACCATTGTTAACAAAAAGGATGTTTTAGCTATGTTTTCTGTTTTAACTATGATTATAGAGAATCAGCTTTGTCCATTATTTGATCCAAGTTTTATTGCCAAATGTGTCACTTTATGAATATGGAAACTAAGGCACAAAGCAATGGAATTATGCATTTTTAGCCCTAGTAATAGTAATTTATTGGAAGTATGGCATGGGCTACAATAAAGCACTAGTTTTGGAGTCAGAAAAGCTTGGTTGATTTCCCAGCTCTGCCCCTTAGTACCTGTGTGATCTTGGCTAAGTCACTTTACTTCTCTTGAGCTCAATTTCCTTATCAATCAATTGAAATCAAATGAAGTAAATGTCTTTCGAGATCTCTTCCTACTCTAAATGTATGACACTATGACTAGATGGCCTCTAAAGCATCCAATAGTTCTACATTTAAAATCCTATGATCTATAATTTTAAGAGAGAGGGAAAGTGAGAATGAAAGACGTTGATTTGACCAAGGACACACATTGGGTCAAGGGTGAAGCAAAGCAAAGGCATGGAAAACTGTTATAATTACAATGATCCATCACATGAATTGTTATGCCTTTGAGGTGACTGGGGACTGGGTGAGGTTTGTGTAGAGTTGATCCTATAATACTTCAGTCTTTCAAGGATCTGATTCAACGGCCATGGGCACTCACTCCACTAGCACAGAGCATGTTTCACTGAGTGACTGTGGTTGAAACAAATTCTCATGTGGTCAGGCAGCCTGCTGGCCATGCTGAGCCTCTTTGTCCTTAAATCAGTTGTTTCCTGGGTTATCAGACTGGGTTCAAAGCTTTTTTCAAATTAGTCCCAGAACTTGGGTTCCAGAGCTTGGACTCCTGGGGAAGAATCTTTGAGAGGTCAAGATCCCCTTCTTCACACATATGGAAACTCTGGAGGAGGACTTTAGTGCAGATGCCTCAATGACACAAATCTTTCTAACTCAAAGTCTCATTTCACCAGAGGTTCTGGCATACATAAACCAGAATCTGGGTACAAGAAAGAAAGAAGAAATAGGAAACCTGGGTAGATGAAAAAAATGAGGCATGGGAACAGTGATGGCAGCCTCCAGTTCTCTAGCAATTTCAGGTTTACAAAATATTTTCCTCACAACAACTCTGTCAGGTAAATGCTACAAGTTTCTCTTATCCCCATTTTATAGATGAGGGCATTGAGACTTAGTAAGATGAAATAATTGGCTCAAGGTCATAAGTCCAAGAAATATCAGACTGAGAACTCAAACCCAGGTCTTCTTACTGTCCCAGTAATACTCCCCGATGGATTCAAAGGAAGTGTAAATAATTTAGACAAATAAATGAATAAATGGCATCATTACGAAAGTTATTAGCTGCAACTAAGAAGTCTGGGACTATCCCTAACCTACAAGGTTGGGGTCAAAGAACAGTGACATTGTTTCCCACATCATACATATCCTTTCCTTCCTCCAGATTTCAGATCCTGGATGAACAGCAGCACTGTCAGTGTTGGGTAATTACGTTCTTGTAAGGATTTCTTATCCTGCTCAAGTAACTACCTCCCAGGCTGAGTAATAATCTCATTACAACTTCATCTACCTTTAAATGTCAAGCGGTGGACTCCCAGCACAGCCCCTGGGAGAAGCGCTATCTTAGTGAAGAACGTGGGGCAATCATACACTTCCTCAGAGTTCCGCTACTTCAGAGGTATTATCTCCCTCTCCCTTGTGGCACCCAAACATTACCCTGGCAGAGGTCAAGTCTGCGACTCACATCTCACAGCCCAGCAAGAGGCAGCTGAGAGCAGCAGCAGTAGTCCCAGAGACAGTCAGTTATCCATTGGAGCAGAAAATTACTGAATATTTATGCTGGAAGTACCTAACTTAACCTCATTGTATAGGTGGGTAAACTAAGGACTGGAGTGGTTAAGTGGCTTGTCTAAGGAGGGGATTTAACCCCAGGTCTCCTCACCCCTAGTTCAATGGGTTTTTCATGGGGACACACACCCTCTCTGAGCCCTAGTTTCTTTATCTGCAAAATGGGGACAAATCATCATCACACTACTTATCTTGCACAGTTGCTCTAAGGATCAGATGAGCATGATGACTATAAAGCGCTATGTAAATGTCAGCTATCATTACTACAACCAAGCTCATTTTAGCATGAAAGTCTTCGCCAAGCAAGGGTGAAGCTCAGGCTGGCTGGAACATTAGCAGTGGGGCAGAGAGCCAAAAGAGGCAGTGAAAGTGTCTGGGTAGCCCAGCTAAGTGGGGGGAGAGAGAATGGACTATGATTACAATTTGAGGGGATTCTTATGATGAAAGGGAGCTGATTCCATTATGCTGAAGCTCTAGGCTGTCAGCAATCAAACTGTCTCTGCTGGCCCTAAGGCATTAGTAACTAGGGCTTCTTTGGAGGTAGAGTGTGGGGGCAAGAATAGGCCTAGGGAGGGGAATCAGGTGTGGACCTCCTTAGAATGGGGTCCAAGTGGTGGATAGTGAGGAATTGAGGATGACGCCTGGGTTGTGAGCCTGGGTGACTGGGAGGATGGTAGTGCCATTGACAGTAAGAGGACAACTAAGAAAAACAGAGGCTTTGGTGGGGAAGATAAGAAGTTAAGTTTTGAATGTGTCGAATTTAAGAAGTCTACAGGATGTACAGTTCAAGATGTCAACTAGGCAGTTGGCAATGCAACATTGGGGGTTAGGAGAGAGGTTAGGGATAGAAAGTAGATCTGTTAATTGTCTGCACAGAGATGATAATTGACTCAATGGGAACTGATGAGGTTACCAGGTAAAATAGTATAAAAAGAGAAGAGGGTCCAAGACAGAGCGCTGTGGGATACCCACAGTTGGCAGTCATGACTTAGGTAAAAATCCAGTAAAAGAGATTGAGAAGGAGAGGTCAGACAGGCAAGAGGACAAGCAGGAGAGAGAGAGAGAGAGAGAGAGAGAGAGAGAGAGAGAGAGAGAGAGAGTGAGCAGTGTCCTGGAAACCCAGAGAGAAGAAAGCCTCAACAAGAGTGTGATGGACACTGTCAAAAGCTGCTGAGAGGTCAAAAAGGATGATGATTGAGAAAAAAAAATTGGGGAAGGATAGTACCAGAGGCAGATGAACATAAGCTTCTTAAGGGCAAAGGATGTTTTTCATTTGGCCTTTATACAAATAGCACTGCCGCCATGACTGGTGCACAGCAGGGGCTTAATAAATGCTTGTTTGATTGTAGTGTAATGATAATCCCTGATGGTATCATAAGATCAGAGATTTAGAGCTGAAAAAGGACTTTATAGGTCATCTCACTAAAGCCCTCATTTTAAAGATGAGGAAAGTAAAGATGTGCCCAAGATCACATAATAGGAAAATGGCACAGGAGCGATTTTATCATTCCAAATCCAGCACTTTTCCCCACTATGCCACAATGAATCCTAAGCAGTTATCTTACTTTTAAAAATGTTTTCATATTTAAATTTATTTTCATATTTATTCATGTTTTCATATTATCCTTGAGACTTACAATAACTCTGTGAGGGAATCAGTAAAGGGTTTATTATCCCCATTTAACAGATGAGGAAAATGATGTTTAGATAACCACTGGAAGTGGACTCACCCAAAGTGGTTGAAGGAGTGACCAAACTTGGACTTGTCATTTTTTCTTTCTTCATGCTGTCATCTCCCTGCATACCCCTCATGCCTAGGCACTTGGGCAGCTAACATCCTACAACAACAGCCTGGCATAGTGAGCAAAACAATGGACAGAATACAAGAGTGGGGACTGAGACCCAGCTCTGCTACCAACTAGTTGTGTGACCTTATCATCTTCTTTATGGCTGCTATTTGAAGGAAGATGCCCAGGCCAATCACGTCTTCTTTTATCTCCAGGCTCCACTCTTGACTCTCTCATCTTTTCCCTGAGTTGACCATTCCACAAAAGCCTCCTTATCCTGGAAGTTCACAACACCCCTGGACGTTTCACAGTAGAATTATCCTTCACCTGGCAGGTCTTATTCTGATTGATTTGTCCACTACCTCATAAGAGCAAGCAAAGTGGAACTTTTTACTGTTTTTTTTTTTCCTCTGGGAGTGCTTCTCAGCACTAAGGATCAAGTACCTTTGAACCAGTCTTGCCTTTGTTTGTAGGAAGGCCCATACCCTTTTGTTACTTAGATCCCAAGAGTTATGAAGCCCTCGGGCCCTGAAAAGGGGTATACATGCTCTGAGGGTAGCTGTTAAGCTAGAACTCTTAAAACTCTCGGAACTACAGGGGGAGAGGTTGTTCCTGTGGAGACTGTGGGTAGCCATTAAGGAGCATCCCCCTCCCCTGCTTTGAAAACCCAGATGTTGGTGCTTCTCTCTCTGGTATGCATGTATGTATTGCTGTGTTCAGACAGAAGCCTGGCTGTTGATTTGTGTTATTTTCTATGTCTGTAATTTCTATTTGTATTTGCTCTGAAGTTCAGGGTGCTGACTTTTCCCTCTGAACTAAGTGAGTGGTATATGTATGTTTAATTAAAGTGAGATTGTATACCCTTTAAAGTTGCTTTCCTTAGAAAAGCGGATCAAAGAACCTAGGGCTAGCAGCCCTCCTATGTGCTGGTGTCATTGGTCTTACACAGCCACAGTAGCAGCAAGTAGCATTGTTGCTACAAACCTCCATTTTAAAGAAAATTCTTAGACCCTTCTTTCCTTGTTAGGTTCACTAAGCTGTATCTATCCTTGGGTGGCTAACTTCTTACCCCTCCTGAAGCTCCCTTTTATGCACCTTTTTCCCCCATTAGAATACAAGCTTCCTGAGGGCAGGAATCTTCCATACTTTCTGTATCTGCTTGTTTTCACAATACTTCAGCATAATGCCTTACACACAGTAAAGATTTAATAAATGGTTGTTGAAGTGAGAACTTTTATATAACACTTTAAGATTCACAAAAATGCCTAACCTACATTATCTCTTTTGCTCTCCACAAGAACCCTGTGAGGGAGGTGCTGCTATTATCTTTGTTTTCTAGGTAAAGAAGATAAGACTGGGGGCAGCTAGGTGGTGCAGTAAGTAGAGCACCGGCCCTGGATTCATGAGGACCTGAGTTCAAATCCGGCCTCAGACACTCGACACATGTACTAGCTGTGTGCAATTGCCCTGCCAAAAAAAAAAAAAAAAAGACTTGAAAGGCTGAGTGAGTTGTCCAAGGGCACATCATGGGTAAATACATGAGGTGGGATTCCTGACTTCAAAGGTAATGTTCCATCTATTGTGCTGCACTCATTGTCTCTTCTGTGTGTCAGTTTCCTCATCTGGAAACTGAGAAGATGATTAACTGATTTATAGAATCATAGAATTTATAGCTAGAAGTACTTTACTATGATGTAGTCAACCCCTCATTTTTCCAACGAGGACTCAGCCTAGAATGACTTGGCCAGGGTCCCAAGAACATTAAATAGCAGAGGCAGCATAACAGCAAAGCCTTTGAAATCCAAATTCAGTGCATCTCACAGGGCCTTGAGCATAGTAGGTGTTTAATCAATATTTCTTGATTTGAATTAAATTGAACATCTGCTATTGCTATGCCCAATAATCCTCTAATATTC
Source organism: Trichosurus vulpecula (assembly GCF_011100635.1). NCBI lineage: Eukaryota > Metazoa > Chordata > Mammalia > Diprotodontia > Phalangeridae > Trichosurus > Trichosurus vulpecula. The sequence goes on from NC_050575.1 coordinate 119,067,338, forward strand.
TGTGAGTCTTGGATACACTCTCCACTTTCTAACCAGATTTCTTTAGCGAATAAGGTATATAGTGAAGGTTGGGCAAGCCTTTTATTTAGGCTTTTATTTTGTTCAAGTTGCTTAAATTGGAAATTCAAAATTAATTAGAGAGAAGATAGGCAGTTTTGGCAATAATTTCCAGATAAATGGAAAACAAAGTATGGAGTTGGTAAGGAACTTGATGAGCAATAAAACCAGAAATTGAATGCGGGGGCACTCGTGGTCAGGAAGCTTTTCTAGTGATAGATTATAGGCAATAATACCAAATACCTCACCCACTGCCAGCATTAGGATCACTTTCTGTTTTAAGGCTAGCAAGTAGACACCCAAGAGGATTTGTAATTCTATTCCCTTTTCCTTCATTTGAAAAAGGGGAGAAACAGAAAAGGAGCCAATTGGCTTTACTACAACCTTGTGCCACTCCTAATCACAAATCTAAGAACCACCAGCCGCTGAGTGGCAAACCTATGGAGTGTGCAAATTATCAGGTAATTTACAATGGGCGATCTTCTGAAAGAGACTATTTATTGCATCTGGGTCCAGGCAGCCCAAAGATGAAGAACACAGAAAGGCTCAAGGGGAAACTGAAGAAATTTATATCGTGTTTGAATAGGGGCCCCTTCTTCAAAATAAGCCTCCTCACAGGCCAATCTAATACTTTCTCATCTCAGCCCTCTCCTCTAGCAGCTGGGTGGCTTTATAGATAGATCCAATGCGGACTTGGAGTCAGGATGATCCGAGTTAAAATCTTATACCAAATACTTATTAGCTATGAGACCTTGGGCAACTGACTTAACCTCTCCCAACCTCAGTTTCCACAAACGTAAAAAGTGGATAATCAGAGACCTTACCTTACAGAGATGAGGTATTATAATAAAGTGCTTTTCAAATCTTAAAGCACTCTATAAATACTAGCTATTTTATTACTGTTGCTACTGCAGTTGTTATTGTTAATCAGGTCTCACTCATTCTGTAACACAAAATGAGAATATTCTTACCCCTACATTTTCACCAATGCAGCCAAAACCTTACCTTGGATGCTTTCCCTCTCATCTCTACCTGTCTGAATCCTCCCCACTGCAGAGGGAAGCAAAGCCCACTAATACACTTTTTCCAACCATTCAGGAAAACAATTTGGAACTGTACCCAAAAAACCACTTAAATGTACCTACTCTTTGACCCAGAGATACTACTATCAGACATGTGCATAGTCCTTCCCCCTACTCCCAAGGAAGTAAAAAAAAATAGAGGGAAAGGACCATATGTACCAGACTATTTAAAGCAAATATAGCACTTTTGTTAGAGTAAGGAATTGGAAACAAACTTGGTGCCAAGAGTTGAAGAATGGTTACACAAATCATGGTACCTGAATGTAATAGAATTTTATTGAACTATAAGAAATGATGAATATGATGGGTTCATAGACATATAGAAGGACTTGTAAGAACTAATGCTGAGTGAAATGAACAGAATCGAGAGAACAATCTGTGGAATGACCACCAGCATGTGAGAGGAAACCACTTTGAAAGGCCTCAGAACTCTGTACAATGCCAGGACCAATCGTGACTTTGAAAGACTGATGACAAAACCTACCTCCACCCTCTTGACAAAAAAGGTGAGGGAATAGAGGGTAGAGAATGAGATATGTCTCCTCAGATACAGCTAATGTGTGCATTTAGATTAGTTTGAATATACTTATTTGTTATAAGAGAGGGCTTCTCCTTGGGGTGGGAGGAGGTTGATTAGTACTTAGGTATAGTCATAAAAGAACTTTTAAAATTTAAAAAATGATAGTAATTATTATTATTATGACAGGATCTTTCCTTTAAGACTAAGATGAAGACAAACTTATTCCTGAAACCCTCCAGACCAAGCCAAGCCAGTCCATAATAGCCTCTAACTTCCTTGAAGCCTGGCCATTTTGTCTCTATTGCTCATTTTACGCTGCCATATCAAGTCTGGGGGGAAAGGGGGAAAGCGAGAAAGAATCTAGGGATGATCTAGTCCAAACTACCACTCCACAGAGAAATTCTCTGTACAGTTTCTGACAATTAGTCAGCCAGCCTCCAATTCATTTCCCCAAGATTCAGAATATACTGTTCTTCCCACACATAATTCCCTCTCCTGCCTCTCATTCTCTTAAGAAAACCAGTCCATTGCATTGTTAGACAGTTTTAATGGTTAGAAAGTCCTTCCTTATCTGGAGTTGAAACATGATAACTTGTAGTTTCCACCCATTGGTTCTAGCCTCTGGGCCAAGGAAATACGTCTAATCTCTGCCTTGTTATCACCGTGCCATCTTGCCCACAAAAAAGAATCTTCCTAAGAACTTCTACATGAATGATAGAAATTAACATTATAATATTATACTCAAATTATTAAAATGATAAGAAGAAAGCTTCTATAGATTTTTCTATGGGGGATTCATGTAAAGATACAGATGGGAATGTACAGAATGAAAAGACATGGATGGCTGTGATATCCATGATTACAAGAGGATCTATATCACTGAAATCAAAGTACTGACATAATAACCATGTACTGAAGTAATAACAATGATAAACTATAATACTTTATCTGTTTCCCATTTGTAATGACCATTTTATTCAAACTTTGAGGTGCTGTACAAATGAAAATGATATTAAGATCATAGATTTAAAACTTGAAGGGACCTCAGAGATCCTATAGTCCAACTCCCTTATCTATAAATATAGATAAATAAATGAAGAATGAGGGGCAGGTAGATGACACAGTGAGTAGAGTACCGGACCTGGAGTCAGGAGAACCTGAGTTCAAATATGGCCTCAGACACTTGACACATGTACTAGCTATGTGACCTTGGGCAAGTCACTTAACCCTAATTGCCCTGACAAAAAACAAAACAAAACAAATAAATGAAGAATGAGGGTCAGAGAAGTTAAGTGATTTGCCCAAAGTCCCACAGGTAATAAGCTGGGCCTTATAAGTAAGGCCGGAATTTGAACCCAAGTCTTCTGATTTCCAAATTCAGTATTGCCCCCCTGTACTAGAAGGATAGTACCAAGAACTACAATAAGAATTATTCTTTTCAAGATCATAATGAAATAAATATCACTTTTTCTGCCCATAGGTGATGACAGCTAACATTAAGTCATATGGTCATAGATTTAGAGCCATAGCGGAACTCTTACGTTGCCTAAGTCAGCCACCAAGTACAATTCCCTAATTTTATAGATGGAGAAAATGAGAGATAGACGGCTTAAGTAATTTGCCCAGAGTCTCATAACTAGTAATGATCTGAGGCAGGATTTGAATTCTTGGCTAGCAAATAAAAAAATTAGGAGGTGAGGACCACGAATCAGTAAGAGCAATATTGGAACTAAAGAAGGGACCTAGGAAGAAATGTAGAATAATAAATGTTTCAAAGACCCTTCACGTCCCTAGGGCATTTTTAAAAGTGGGCCTTGTACTCTGGGATTCACCATGGGTTCATGTGATCTCAGCTGTTTACTTACTTTTTCCTTCAAATTGTCTACATGATACACATCTGACTTTCAGAAGGCAACAATCAAAGAATTTTCTGTGAGATTTTTTTTTTTTGCTTTTGAACAGACTCACTTAAAAAAAAAAAACACCTTTATGTCCTTCTTTGGGAAATGGAAAACTAGTTTTTATTCCTCACATCCTGCAGGGTTTAAATCCCCAGGTGACTTTAAATCCTGGCTAGGCCCAACATGCTGAATAAATTCTTATTCCTGAGACTCTTCCAATGGGGAAAAAGATAAATAACACTTGCCACTCCAGTGACCCCTTTCAGTGTTCTGGCTACAAAACCCTATACACAGAAGGTTGGCCATTATCATTCCAGGCAAGAGAAGGATACGACATATCCAGAGAATGGGGTTCCTCGGCGTTTGGGAAGGGGGAGAATAAGAAGCTTCACCTTAGCAATAGTCAATAGAAGAAAGAAAAGTATGACTAACTGGTCCCTATATTTGTGACTGCAGTCTGGCTCAGGGCCATCTTATCCAAAGAGTTGGGTAGCAGGGACAGCGTCATAAAGTCCACCAGTGTCTGGGCCCACAAATAGGAGTCTTCATGGTCAGCAGGCAAAGCCCCCACTATTTTCTAGTAGTCGCTCAGGCTTATAATCATCAGCTCTTTCCTATAATCCCTCATATCCAATCAGTGGCCATACCCTGTCAGCGTTTCTCACATCCGTTTTCTCTACTCCCATAGCCAACAATCCAGCTCAGGCTTCATAATTGATCTCCTTGGCTCACGTCTAATGTATGCTATGCATGGCTTATAAATTCCTAAAGTGTCAGTCTTACCTACACGAACTCATGCAATGTGAAGGGAGCAGAACCAGGAGAACTGTACACAGTAACTGCCATATTGTAAGGATGATCAACTGTGAAAGACTTGGCTACTCCGATGAAGAAAATGATCCAAAGGACCCATGATGAAAAATGCTATCCACCTTTGAAGAGAGAACTTATGAACTTTGAATGCGTACTTTTTTTTAAAAACTTTCTTTCTTTTTATTGTTTTACTTTGTCTTTCATTTTGCAACATGGCTAATATGGAAATGTTTTATATGACTTCGCATGTATAATAGGTATCAAATTGTTTGCCCTCTCAAAGAGGGTGGAGGAGCAGGAAGGAGAAAGAGAATTTGGAATTCAAATTTTTAAAAAATGAATGGGTTTTTTAATGTGTTTTGGGAAATATTTAATGAAACAAATAAAAAATAATTTAAAAACTAAAGTGCCGATCTTATCATGCCATTCTCCTGCTCAAGAAGCTCAAATGGCTCCCTATTGCTTGTAGAATTCAATGCTAAGGCTTCTGTTTGGTATTTAAAGCCTTACACAAATTTCCTTTAGCCTCCTTTCCAGACTTGTTAAATATTTCTCCTTTTTCACAAACTCTCGCCCAGCTACACTACTTTATTTGCTCTTCTTCACACAGAGCCTTTCATCTCCCATCTCTATTGCTTTGTACCAGTTCTCCCTATGTTGGGAATATGCTCATCTTGGAATGTTTAGCTTCCTTCAAGGATCCCTCCAGCTGCTCACAAAATTTATCTTGAATTTATTTTATATAAATGCCATATCTACTTACATGTTCATATTTTATTTCTCCTGATAGAATGTAAACTCTTTGAGGGCAGAAACTGTTCCTTTTTTTTTTTTTTGCTTTGTATTCACAGCACCTTCAACAGTGCTGGGCACAGAGGCTTGTCAATTGCTAATTTACCCCAAGGCCCAGCACTGTGGGGCCTTATACAGCCTTACTAGCAATCATGGCTTCATTGCTGTTCTTTGCTTGACAAAGACAAGTTGTCTTAACTGTTGACTCACATTTATTTATGTGTCTCTCCAAAGGTTACAAAGTATCTTCCTTACAATTACTCTCTAAGGTTGGGAGAGAGTTTCCCAAGCCTCAGTTTCCCCCAAGTATAAAATGAGAATCATTATGCTTGATGTCCAACTGCTTCCAACTAGCATGGGTCAAGCTAGCCAATAAAGATCCATATCTCTGAAATGGTGTCTCCACCCCACCCTGCTTTCTTTATACTAAAGGACTTATCTGCCATTACAAAGTGCTGTGAAAGTGCTGATTTTTTAAAGCATTCATCATTCCGGTTTATCATGGGCAGCTAGGTGACACAGTGGATAAAGTGCCAGTCCTGGAGTCAGGAAGACTCATCTTCCTAAGTTCAAATCTAGCCTCAGATACCTATTAGCTGTGTGACCCTAGGTAATTCACTTAACCCCGTTTGCCTCCATTTCCTCATCTGTAAATGAACTGGAGAAGAAAATAGCAAACTACTCCAGTATCTTTGCCAAGAAACCCCCAAATGGAGTCGTAAAGAGTTAGACATGACTGAAAATGACTGAACAATACTACCATGAATCCAGTTTATTTGTTTTCCAACTATTCTTGTAAGGCCAGAATTCTTCTACTAATTAACCTAGATTCTGGAAACTGACTTTATTTCATTTTCTCTCCCCAAACACATCTTCCCTCTGTTGTGACTTATTATACTCAAATGCAGTATGATTCAGGAGCAAAAACTGGATTGATTTAAAATCTCTGCTCCAGTTAGTAGGATTTATGCTCCATTTAAAAAACAAAAACAAAAAATAACATAGTTGGTCATTTCACTCCCTATTGTCTACTCACACCAAAACTGAACCCTAGTTTTCCATGCAACTGGAGGCATGGAAACAAAAGGTTCAGGACAGCATTAAAGATCATTTTGCAGCATATCTTTCATTTTACCTCTGTGCCAACAATAAAGCCCAGATCAGAGGGTGTTTATGGAGCTTGCTTACCAGTGCTCTCAGATGATTGTCTGCTTCCCCACCTCTCCCCCATCACCACCACCTCCATGGAGACTTCAAAATATGCCATTTTAATCTCTAGAAGGTCAACCATTTATTTATGCATGAGAATAAGTCCGAGAATTAACATAACACTATCTGAATTATCACATTGGGTCAATTGACTAGCCCACTAAGAATTCTGTTGCTAACTAGATGTTAACAAATAGGTTGTATGGAAGAACATGGTGGCTAACTTACAGAAGTGTCCTAAATGTCTTTGATTGTCCTGTAGTAATCCCTTGCTGATTCCTTATCCATTATATGTAAGTCATAGTCTCTCCAAGGCAGTTTCCACTTCCACTTGCCAATGGCATGCATTCTGGAGTTTAAGGAGAAGGTCCAGAAAAAGGGCAACCACAATATCAAACGGACTGGAGATATGTTATATGGAGATGAGTTAGAAAAAATAGAGTTTATCTTACACCTAACTCTCTCTCCCATCTCTTTGCCTTTGTGTTTTTTTTTCTTTCCCCAATGCCAAGGGTGTTCTTGCTTCTCAGATCCTTTTAGCGTCTTTGGTTTTTTTCAGGACTCAACTTAAATTCCAACTTCTGCATGAGGTGTTTCCTGGTCTCTTCCCCGCTGCACTGCAAATCCTTTTCACCCTTAGTATCTCATGCCTTCCTCTCCAAGTCTATCTTCAATCTAATTCTGTATCTATAGTGAATGTACTTGTTGCTTCCCCTATTAGAATATAAGTTCCTTAAGGGCAGCAGATTTTTTTTATTTTTTCTTTGTATCAATACTTAATTGTGCCAGTCACATAAAAAGTGCTTTATAAATGATTGTTGATTGAGGTGGTCTAATTCAATATTAATTTTGCTGATACTTAGAGGGAAGAACTGACTTGTCTAATTAACGAGGCTAGTTAGGGGCTCTCTTTCCCCAATATGTCAGAGAATACCAAACCAAGTGAAAATAATTATTAAAACACTGAAACCACTCTAAGAAAAACCAGAAGGGGGAGTATAATTTAGTACAAAGAGTACAGTCAGGAAAGACGGGTTCAAATTCAATCTCTAGCATTCCTTAGCTGTGACCTTGGGTAATTCACCTAACTTCTCTGAGATCCAGTTTTATCCTTTATAAAATAGGCAGAATAATAACCAAAGCACCAGACTTATAGAGTTGTGAAGCTCAAACAAGATGAGGTTTGTAAAGCACTTTGCAATCTTCTCAGGTCTATAGCAACTTCCATAAAAATATATACATGTGTGTATACATAAATACATATACATACATGTATGTGTATGTACATGTATATGTGTATATATGTATGTGTATATGTATATATTTGTATGTGTATACGTATATACATACACACACATATGTGTATGTGTGTGTGAATGAGACTTTGGAGCACACAAGAAAAACCATTGAATTTTAAATCAAAAGACCTGGATTAGTATCTTAGCTCTGCTTCTTATCTGTGTGGTGTTGGATAGTAAGAATATCCGTTATATAGCATTTTAAAGTTTACAAAATTCTTTTCAAATATGATCTCCTTTGATTCTCACTGCAACTCAGGGAGGTAGATGCTATTATTATCCCCATTTTATAGAGGAAGAAACTGAGGCACACAGAGGTTTTGCCCAGATTTGTCCAGAGTCACACAGCTTAATAACGGTCTGCAAGGGAATTTGAACTCAAGTCTTTGTGACTGCAAGTCTGGCTCTCTATCCACTTTACCATCTAGTTGCCTCTGAAGAGCAAGTCAAATCCCCTTTTCAAGGTCTCAGACTTCTCTTCTGTAAAATGAGGAGTACGGACTCTGTGATCTTCTAAGGTCCCCTCCAGCTCTAAATCTGTGCTCTTATGACCAGATTGGGAAAGGGCATGAAGGATTATTTAATCCCTTTCTCTCATTTTATGGATGAGGTACAGGACATTAATCATTTTACCTGGGATTACATAAATGGCATATACTAGAGCTGGAATTTGAACCCAGACCCTGTGACTCCCAATCCAGTGTCCTTTTGACTATATTACTGGGGATTGCACTACATGATCACAAAAATTCTATGAGTCCTTACAGGTCCTTTTCCACAGAGGGAAACTCATCATTACTTAGGTCACAAGGCCCAGAAGCAGGCAAAGGAGGCTTTATATAAAACCTAGCCAGGAAGGCCCAAGAGCCGGATGAGCCAGCCTCTTGGTGTGCAAGGAAAAATATGTGCCTCTTGAACCTGCACGAGTTCTCTGACAAATTTAATCAAGTATGAAATAAAAGGCAGACGTGATTTACTTGGTTTTTCCAAAAGCTGCTGATGAGGTGCCTCATAAAAGGCTGGAGAGGAAGATAAATAATGCCAGGATGGGGAATAAAGTGTGGTGGTAGAATAAGAGGCAGATAAGAACAGGGAAACAGAGCTTGGACCCCATAAAATGGCAAAACTGCTCTTTGGGTAACCCCAAGGTGGACGCCATGAGGAACTCTTATAAACCAGCTCCAAACTTGGCTCATCATTTGTAAGGTCAGGCAAAAAGCGTTTTTTTTTTTTTTCTTTGCAACTCAAGTCCATCCATTCGATCAAGGTCAATACCATGAATGCAATCCAAAGAGGAAAAACACAAATACACAATCTCAGTTCTGTTTTTCACACTTTTACGTGACCATTATTGTTGTCCTCCCACTCCTAATCCAGAATCCTGTTACGTTCTTTAGCCAATAACATGAACTGAAATGTGGCTGAGGGTCTTCTAGCACAACCAAAGCTGAATGGAGAGTTGGGGGACAGTTTTCCCTATTTAGTTTCACATGTTAATATAGAACTTTGAACCATTCTCAGAATATATAACATGATACCATATATCATAATCATTTGCTTATGTCTCAAATATCCTCTTGAATCCTTCTGAGGGCAAAGGCTGTCTTATGTGCCTTCTGCTGCCCTATCCACCTGATAATCATCATTCATTATCGTATTATATAATATAATAATTACTATTATTGAGTAGTGATGATGATGGTGATGCTGATATCTCCCGATCTCACCTAGGATGAAATATAGCAGCCTCTCATAGGTCTGATCCCAATACCAATCCTCTTCCCTTTTTCTACCCTGGGCCTGTCCACCGCTCCTTAAGCAGTCTGGTGGCCAGTCCTCCACTCCCAAGAGTTTACCATATTTGCTCTGGGCTTAGTGCAGACACAAAAATGGCTTTGGTGCTAATGAAGTTCAAAATTCCTGAATCTTTGTAAACCACATATTATTAAAAAGAATCACGACTACCTTGTCAAAATATTGTCTCCATTTTACAAATGAGAAAACTAATGTTCAGCATCTTAAATGACTTGACCAATGGCACAGAGCTAGTGAGAGCTGACACCTCAAACCCATGTCTTCTGACTCCAACCAAGTCTAGTGCTTGTTTCTCTAAATCACCAATGAATAGTGTTATTTTCCTGAAGCTTGTGATCTTCAGACATTATTACAGCTCTGTGGATGAAACCTGTGCTACAAATATCCAGTCATTTTCAGTCTTCTCCATCTCTTCATGACCCCATTTGGGATTTACTTGGCAAAGACACTGGAAGTGATTTGTTATTATCTTTCTCCAGCTCATTTTACAGATGAAGAAGCTGAACCAAACAGGGGTAAGTGACATTCCCAGGGTCACACAGCTAGTAAAGTATCTGAATCCAAATTTGAAATCAGGAAAATGAGTCTTGCTGACTCCAGGCCCAGCACTCTATCTACTCTGCCACCATGCTAAAAATGCTGGCACTTTTTTAGGAACATGATTTCTAGAAAATTCCTAGGTATCATCAGGCCTGTATAACATTTTATTTCTCACATGTTTCTTCCTAAGGAAATCGCATAGATTCCTTGTGCTTAGTTTTCCACTGTTTAAATGTATTACTAACAATACTGTCAACATAGCATTATTGATATTAATAGATTTAGCCTTCTAATTCTGTCTACCAAAAGCTAAAGATGTTATATTACATCTATGGGCCAATAGACCACAGTGTGATACACTGTACTTAGAGAAGAACAGCAACTTTCTGAATTGAGGTCATGTTTGTACATCAGTTTGAATGACAGTCTTTTGTTAGCTTAGGACCTTATGCTTTAATTACATGCAGCTCTCAGCCTAGGAAAGTATCGATTGGGCTGTGTCCCTAGCTGTCAGATTCAAGATAGGAGGTTCAAACATGTTAGAGAGGAAATTTCAAAACTCATCACCATGTGCTTCTGGGGACTAGAAACTTTAAAGATAGGCAGCATAATTTATTTAAACAATCACAGTTGTCCACAGAAACACAAGCTAGCTTTAATGAATAGATTTGCTAATTGTTCTTTTCTGCAACCTATTGGCACATCTGGAGGAATGAAGTGCTATGGGGTGCAAATGTGGGAGAGCTATTGAGTGCCACCGAACATTATGCCCTCGGACCCTCCTGCCTCAGTGAGGATGCTATTCTCATTTGAACTAAAGGAAGGCTGAGTGTAATGTACTCCTGGCAAGCGGGTTTTATGGGGCCTACATAAATGGGAAGGGAAGTTGTGTATCTTTTACTGAACAGGCCAATGTCTAATAATTGTGGATGTAAGTGAAGTGAGTGGAATGTCCATCTTCTCCCTGGGTGTCATCATTGTGTGGACAGATGTTTTTGTCAGTCTCTGGTAATGGCTGTTACTTCTCCAGCATCAGGACTGACAGATTATGTTGCAACAGGAATGGAATTGTTGTAGGGGAGAGAACGTGCTAGACTTGGAGACAAAGAGGTCTAGATTTCAATTCTACCTATGACACTTGATGCATTATCCTGAGCAAGTAATTTAACTTCACAGCCTCAGTTTTCTCATCTGCAAAATGGGGGTAATAATACCTATAATTACACTCACCGGTTTGATGTGGGGATCAAATTAGATAATATGTGTGGAACATTATTGAAGCATTAGATGTTGTTTTTGTTGTATCTAGCTTCATATCTGAAATACACCTGCTGAGCTTACTCCCAATTTCCCTGTTGCTTGAGCAGAATGCCCAGTAGTAGGCACTGGGCATGTAACAATATATAAATATTAAATAGAGTGGCTTTTGACTGTAACATCTGTTGGAGTGTCTGAGCCTCTTGGGAAAGGACCCCCATCTCCAAAACAGTATCACTGATAATCTGCTACACTGATGTACACTTTGGGATAGAGGGAGGGTACTTCTGGGAGGGGGAAAGCCCCAAGCTCTAGCAGCTCCCCTTCCATTACCTCCACCGATCCATTCATAATACAGTCCTGGATGCCCCCAGACAACTATGTAGCATAAATATGAGTGCAGGGGGGTGGTCTGACAGTTCAGGCAGCCAAATTCAATTTGAGAGAATCTGGTTCAGTGCTTTCCATTAGCAAGACTCCAAGAAAAATATAATTCCCAAGACTAAAGGAAAAAAAAAAACTTTTCATCGTGCGCAGTGAACACAGAACAAAATCAATCAAACTGCTTCTCCCCCATCATGGGGGATGCCTCACTGAGCCCTGGCAAGGGAGGGCTCAGAGCTTGGGATGAATCAGCAGAGTTGCAGAGAGAGTCAAGTACATGGGACAAGATGGGCCTCAGTTTCTTAAACTGTAAAATGAGGGTGTCAGATTCAATAACCTCTGAGATTCCCTCAACCTCCAGATATATACTAGATAAACAGACAGACAGATAGACAGATGGATAGGTAGATAGAGAGACAGATAGACAGACAGATACATAGGTAGGCAGGCAGACAGACAGAAAAACAGATAGACAGACAGATAGACAGATGGATAGATGGATACTATAATTCTAAAGGGACTAGCTTGGGAATCTTTGTGGGTTCCTCTTTATTACATACCTAAAAGGTCTTCTCCTCCTCTCTAGAGCTGTTTGTCCTCTAAATGAAGATGACACCACCTGTTCTATCTACTTCATAGTACTGTTACAGAACCTCAGAGCTGGAAGGGACATTAAAGGGCCTGTATATCACCTTGCATATGAATAGACATCCCACTCAATGGCATCCCTGATAAATGATCATCCAGCCTCTGTTTAAAGACTCCCACAGGCCCTCCTGAGGTGGATGATTCCACTTCTGAGAAGTGGTACGAGAAAAAATATCTCTGATCAATGACCCTCTTTTACCTTCCACCTATTGTTCCTACATTTGCCTTTTAGGATGAAGGGAGAAAAAAATCTAATTTCTTTTCAACAATATATTACATTAAATCAAATGGTGTGATTCAGGAAAAAGACTATGAGACCTGGAGTCAAAGGATACCAGTCTGAATCCTAGCTCTACCACTTCTGACCTCTGTGACTGGGCAAGTTGTTTAAACTTTGGGGTCCTCAATTACTCATATGTAAAATGAAGGTGTTGGACTAGATGGCCTCTAATGTCCCTTTCAGCTTTTATGGTTACAATCTTAAATACTCCAAGCAGCCCCAAGTCCTCTCCCTGATCCCTGAATTTAGTCTTCTCTTCTCCAGGATAAATGTCCCCCACTTCCTTCCATTGATCTTCATATGGCATGCCTCTGATCTCCTTGGCATCCAGGGTCTCCTACCATGCATCTATTTCATATTATTCACATCCCTCCTGAAAGGTGGTGGCCACTAACACCATATTCTATGTATGAAGTCATCAAGAGAGAGTATAGTGGGGCAATTATTTCCTTTGTCCTTGACACTACATTTGTTTGCATGTAGCTGAAGATCAGATTGGCTTTCTTGGTTACCACAGCATACACTTAACCCATTTGTGGTCTACAAAACCCCAAGAGATTCTTAACATGAACAATTTTCTGGCCATGCCTTCTCCAGGATGTTGTGAAAGTCAAAGGAAATGATGTGGGACTGGGGTGCTGCCATCAATAATAACAATCTCTTTGAGGTGAAGGTCTTTGTGGAAAATGGCTAAAATGTCCTACAGACTTGCTGAGTGAGCTCAGGCAAGTTATAAATTTCTCTATGCATCTATCAAAAAAAAGAGAGTTCTGAGATGAGTAGATCACGGCCATGATCCAAAGAAAATGAGGGAGAGAAAATTCATTTTTTTTCTTTTTAACAGATAATAGTCCAAGGAAAGTATTTTATCTAAAGGTAAGGCAAAGAGTAACATGGGTACAGAAAAGGAATACAGGTTGGATCAATGTTCTTCTGTGACTCTAGTCTTTTCTACTTCATTCCATTTCTTAATAAGTGTGATCTTCAGTAAGTTATTTAATTTCTCTAGGCCGTGATTTCCACCTCTATAAAAGGAGGGAGCTGAAGAACCAGATGCTCCCTAAAGTCCTTTTCCAGATTAAATCTATGATCGTATTCTTTTTTAATAAGTTCATTTTTAGTTTTCAACATTCGATTCCATAAGTTTTAAATTTTCTCCCCCTCTTTCCCCCTCCCCAAGATGGCACGCAATCTGATATAGTCTTTATATACATTCCTATTAAATATATTTTCACATTAGTCATGTTATATAGAAGAATTAGAACAGATGGGAGTAACCATGAGTAAGAAAAACATAAACAAAAGAAGAAAATAGTCTGCTACAATCTGCATTCAGACTCCGTGTTTCTTTTTCTAGATGTGCATGGCATTTTTCCATCATATTTTGGAGTTGTTTTAGGTCCTGAGAAGAGCTAAGTCTATCAAAGTCAGTCATCAAACACTGTGGCTGTTACTGTGTAAAATATTCTCCTGGTTCTGCTCACTTCACTCAGCATCAGTTCATATAAGCCTTCCCAGGTATTTCTGAAGTCTGCCTGCTCATCATTTCTTATAGCACAATAGTATTCCATTACAATCATATACCACAACTTGTTCAGCCATTCCCCACTGATAGGCAGCCTCTCAATTTCCAGTTCTTGGCCACCACAAAAAGAGCTGCTTTAAATATTTTTGTACATGTGGGTCCTTTCCCCTTTTTATGATCTCTTTGGGATACAGACCTAGAAGTGGTACTGCTGGGTCAAAGGGCATATATATTTTTATAGCTCTTTGGAAACCACTCTCCAGAATGTTTGGACCATGATCATATTCTTAACAATTGATCAAAGTCATAAAGGCCCTCCGTGGCTCATCCTTCCTAGCTTCCTACTTTCTTCCCCTCCTTTTGGAAGGGAATGGATGGCAACCTTTTAGAACACTATAAATACAGGTAGCACTGGGTCACATGCTCTGTTAGACAAGGATGAACAAGTTCTAGCTACCAGGAATGTACTCTGCAGATTTCTATCCCAACCCAAAAGCATTCCAAGGTATGACTACAAAGGGCCTACAATATTGTACCACATCAGTGTTAATTTAATTTAAGGGATATGTGGGAAGAGAAAAGACAGAATTTACACAGGAATAGCGCTATCACCTTTAAAATACTTTCCCATTTGCTATTAGTAAAGGCATCATTTATGATGACCAATAACATAGTAAGATTTGGGAGCAGTCAACACCATATGGCAAAGCAGATATAGAATATAGACCCATTGAACGTTAGATCTGTAAGTGTAATGGTAATTTAAATTTGAAGATATTTCCCACCCATTAATAGGCCCATGTGACCTGCTTACATCAAAGGAAGCCTAAGTCACATGTGGTAGGAGAAGCTTGCTGATTGAGAGGAACTGGAATGGTGGAGCAGGAAATTCTCAAAGCACTTAGACCTGGGGGAGAGAACAGATGTATTCTAGCTCTGTGAATGTGTGTCAGTGGCAAGGCCCCAGCAGGGGGTGGGGAGGTTATGGAATGGAGTCATTCTCTTCTGTGATTATGTGTATTAATTTCTTTGCTACTATGATGGATTGAGCTTACTGGTTTTGGCATCTGGTTCTCTGGTGTCTGAATAAATGGTTTACTTCTACCTTCTATATGAAGAGTCTCTTATATTTTGTGATGCAGAGCTACGTAGGCATATTGACAATTGTCGTCTAAATTGTGATTATTGCCTTGCTAACACAATAAGGGGCTTCAGCACAAAATATTAGAGCTGGAAGGGATCTAAAAGATTATCCAATCCACTATAGAGTCACCTAGGTGGGGCAGTGGATAGAAAACTGAACCTGGAGTCAGGAAGACCTGAGAACACATCCACCCCCAGACACTTAGTAACTGTGTGATTCTGAGCAAGATGCCCAACCTATATGTACCTCAGTTTCCTTATCTGTCAAATGGTGATAATAACACCTGCCTCCCAGAGTTGCTGTGAGGATAACATAAGATGTCATGAATAAAGTGTTTTGTGAAAAGTGATAAGGGCTTGATGGTGATGAGATGATGATAACGATGATGATTAAGCAAATGAGAAACAGCAGTTAGTAGCAAATCCAGGACTAGAATCTAAATCTCCTGGTACCTTGCCCTTTCCACTTTCTTCTACACCAAGCTGTAACTCCTAGCCTGGTATGAATATGGCTCTATTGCTTTAAATGTGCTTCCAATTCATTATAGGGAGAACAAGAGGTCATGATGATCTAATGGGGGTGAATACACTTTGAGAGTTATCTTCACAATAGTTGGGAAAGTTGCTACAGGTAGTGAAGATTATTCAATTTCTATTCCCAATATGGAAACTGAGAGCCTATTGTACAGTCCCAGGGGCAGACCATGTAAGAATATTCAAGTCCAAGCAACATAATCATTCAGTGAATGATTATCTAATTTCTAGATTATCCAAGTCCAACATGCCTCCTTATTTCTCCTGCTGCCCTGTGGTCATTTCATGGTTCATTAATACTTCCCCCAGAGGGTGAGCTAGAGGAGGGAGAAACCACAAAACTCAAATTAGTCAAAGTTGTTTTCCACTGTTGTTGTTCAGTCATGTCTGACTCTTTATGACCCCATTTAAGGTTTTCTTGGCAGAGATAACTGGAGTGCTTTGTCATTTCCTTCTGCAGCTCATTTTATAGAAGAGGAAACTGAGGCAAATAGGGTTAAGTTACTTGGCCAGGGTCACACAGCTAGTAAGTGGCTGAGGCTGGATTTGAACTCCTAAAGATGAGTCTTCCTGATTCTAAGTCCAGTGCTTGATCCCTTGAACAAGATAGTCAGCAAATCTTACAGGAGTCTGGTGGAAACAAAGTCAGTCAACAAGTATTTATTAAATTCCCACTAAGTACCAGGCACTGTGCTTACTGCTGGAGATAGAAAGAATGGGAAAAGGCAAAAGTCCCTGATCTAAAAGAGCTCACAGTCTAATGGGCGAGAGAACATACAATCAACTACGTACAAACCAGATATATACTGGTTAAATTGGCACTAGCTTTAAGAGGGATCAGAAAAAGCTTCTTCTAGCATGTAGGACTTTAGCTGGGACTCGAAAGAAAGTAGGGAAGTCAATAGCAAACAAGTACCTGAACTTAGATTTGGTGATACTCTTTCAACAATTTTCCCTATTCATATGGGATGTTAGGTAAGGGTGGAACCCTGGCTAAGGTCCGCAATGCAGAGAAATGACAAGTACATAAACTATTTGGGGTCTCATTTGCATATTTAATGTTAATATTCTTTAGTTATTAACAGAATCATAAAGAAAGTTAGAAAGTGCTTCAGACAACATATAGTCCAACCCGCAGCTGGACATGAACACACTCTAAAACTATACCAAGCAAATGGTTATATGATCTCCATTCACAGGATTCCAGTAATGAGTTACTTACTACCCAACTAAACAAAGCAGACAATCCTAAGATGGGATCACTCTATTACCACTCAATCAACAGGCATTTATTAAGAGTCTATGACGGACCCTTTGTTAGGTACTGGGCATAAAAAGGCAAAAAGTTAAATAGTCCCTGCCTTCAAGGAGGTTACATTCTATCAAGGAAAACAGCAAATAATTAAATGTAAGATGCTTATCAACTAAATGTAATATCAACTATTATACCAGAAAAAGAAGTGGTAGAGGATGGGAGAGCAAAAGGAAAAACTGAGATATAATAGTAAATGCACTGTACCTGGAATTGGAAGACCTAGGCATGAGTCCTATCAACATTATGACTCTAGGTAAATCACTTCACCTCTTTGAGTATCAGTACCCTTCTCTATGAAATAAAGCAGTGTTATATAGAGTTCAAAAGACCTGAGTTCAAGTTCTGCGGGGTCACAGGACATTAACTTTGCCTTTAAATGACCCAGGCATGTTCCTAATCCTATAAAGTTATAAGCTGGTTGGCTATCTACATAAGTGCAGGGAGTTTCCATATTCACAGTTCATTGGTCCAGATGGAAAGAAAAGCAGAGAATGGGGGAAGGGATGGAGGGCTGTTCAGACCATATAATCTCTAAGGTCCCTGCTAACTAAAACTGTCTATGCTTCTAGGAAAACTGAAAACTGAGTAAAGATTGTCAGATGATCAATCTGTTTTATATATTTGTATCAGGGAAAGAGAATTTGTGTGATGAAAGTAACATCAAGAGCAGATGGAAAAAACCAAGAAGGACAAATAGTCTACTATGGGGGAACAACAAACAAACCCATATTTGGAGAGGTTGGATGAGACAGATGCTAATCATCCTTATGTTATGTATCAGTTATGTACCAGATGACAGTGGGGACTTGGATACCAACTAAAGTTTAAGTCTCTATTTGTGCTTTCACAGTAACTGTACCACTACCCCTGGGACTTCTAAAAGTATTATTCATTAAGCATTGGTCAAATCAATGTGGAACAGGTGTCTCAAATCTCATAGGAACATAAATCTGAAGCTAGAAGGAACCTGCAAGGCCATCTATTTCAGCCCATTCATTTTACAAATAAGGAAACAAAGGACTAAAGAGACTGAAAGACTTGCTGGTCTCACAGGTAGTATTAAAGGTGTGATTTGAAGATAGGACCTCTGACTCCACGGTTCTTTCCATTATACCACCCTATCTCAGAATTATAAAGGCTTTATACCAGACCATCCACTTCAGACTTGATTCAATAGGACTGAGAGCCACTAGAGATTCTTTACTAAGTGTAATGTTCTTGTGATATGAATAATTATTCATCTGGCTATATGTGCAAGATGAGGAGAACATAGCACACCCAAACTCCCCTGATTAAGGGGATAATATTCAGGGTAATCTTCAGTATTGGTCAGATTATGACATACAGAATGAAGAAATCTGTGATAGGGGAGAGAGAAGGGCCTAGCATCATTTTCAAGAGAACAACCTTTGAAGGTTAAATGTGATTAAAGAGACGCTGAGGCCATAGAGAGCTGTTACTAAGAAACCAGGTGGGAAATCATACAGAAAACTCAAATGTTCTCCCCTCTAATAATGAGGAAAGAAGGAAATTAATGATGACTCTAAAATGGCAGAGATCCTGAACCTATCTTTTAAAATCTGTCTTTAGCAAGAGAAAATGAAAAGAAATGTGGACAATTAGGAAGTAATTAAGATCTTGCAGAAATGGGGATGACAGAGAGTAGTTAAGGGAATACTTAGAGATTTTTAGAAATACACAAATCAGCAGATCTGGATGACATGAATCCTAGAAATACTCAGGGAATTCACCAACCCTTACTGAATAACCTACAATTATAATTTTTTTAGAGACAGTAGAATAAGAGATCCTACTTTTCTCCCCCAATACAACAGCAAATTCCATATTGATCTTTTTTAAAGAGAAGAAAAATAATGCATGAAAGCTGAGCTTTAGGAATGATGGGTCAAGGAGGAACTTCTCATTGAGAGGAGGGAGAGGGAGAAATACCTTTTTATTGCTTTTATGAAAACAAGTATTAACAAATTGGACAATGCTGGAGAAGACAAAGGAATTATGAGACAACACAGGACTAGGGGTTATAAAAAGTACAAATTGCACCAGGCTTTTCATAGAATTACAAAGTTAGCAGATGAAAGGATCACAGATGACTTAATCCAGGCGACAATAACTCAAAAATGTTTCTCACAAAATTAGTTCAAATGGGTTGGGATAGGCGCACAGCTGTATAGCTTGGAAATTAGCTCAAAGGCTGTAAATAAAGAGTAATGACGGTGATAATTCATGTACAAAGGAAGGCACCTTGCCTGGTGGAGCTCAAAGCCCCTTGCAAATGTTAATTTATTAATCCTCCTGGTGGGCTGGCTATGCATCATGGCTAGGGCTAAGAGAATCTAGGGAAACAGAGACTTGTTGGAGGAGGACTTTGTTTGGCCCTGATAAGTAAATAAAGGACTGGAACAGTGGCTAATTCAGCTTTCAAACTGTATGAAATTGCAAGGCTTTATAAAGAGCAAGAGGAAAGAGAGAAATATGCAAGAGGTAACTGGGAAGGCTTGCTACAGGGGAGTTAGGGGAGGGGGCAGAGAAATGACACCTAGACAGATACAGACATCCAGCTTGGCCCTTCAGATCTTCTTAGCCTTAGAGAAAAATAAGATGAGATGGGTTTCTAAGATATCATATGACACTGTCATAGAATTTTTAGGGTTTGAAAGAACCAGAAAACCAGACAGTCACAATTGTAAGGGGCCTAAAACACAGAGAATGTGAGAGCTGGAAGGAACCTTAGAAATCATGTAGTTCAGATTCCCCACCCCAGATTCTAGTTTAAAAACTCCATTTTGCCAATAAAGAAATTGAAATCTCAAGAGGGCAAATGACTTTGACAAAGTCACACAGTTAGTGAGTAGCAGGATGGCAGGTCTCCTGAATTCCAGAACATGGTTCTTTCTAGCACCTCGCACAGACACGTGCTGCAAAAATTATTTCTACTTGAGATGGTTTGATGAATCACTTGGAGTATGTCTGGACTCATGATGATGTGTTGATGACAAAAGTAAGATCCATTATGACAGTGATAATATTACCATCCATTCAGTATGTGTGTGAATAATATGCATATACCCATATGTGTGTATTCATCAATCACATGATACACACACACACACACACACACACACACAAATACACACATTGCTCATTAGGGTATATATACACACACACTGTATATATTTCTTCAAAACAGCCTGTGAAGGGACTTGCACAGGAATAACTATTACCATTTTACAGATAATGCAACTGAGTTTCAGGACACAAAATGATTTGCTGAAGGTCACACAAATAGTAAAAGTGTCAGGGCTGAATTTTGAATTCTGGTCTCTGGATTTTAGGTTCATAGTCTTTATCCCTTATACTATATTACCTCTCAAAAATGATCCCTTCAGGTTGAAACTATGGTCTGAAACAAAAAGCATTTGATTTAATAGAGATAAATAAAAAGTCCTGCATCAAAATTTTTTTTAAAAAAGTAGCTACAGAGATTCAGGATGAAGAATGATATGGCTTGACCATACTTCCCATGGGGAAAAAGACCTGAGGGCTTTAGTTGACCACAGAATCACTGACTTAATATGTGTCAATAGTGTGTCATGTTTATTTAAAAACCCATCTTGATCTGAGGCTGCATCACTAGAATCATAATAAACATTTAGGACCAGAAAGATGAGAATACCACTCTTCTCTGGACAAGTGGGAGCATTGCATTTAGATGTGGGCATACTTTCAGGAAAAAAAATGAGAAATCAGAGAATAGCTAATTAAGGATGTTTAGAATGATGGGAAAGGGTATAGAGATCATGTCTTACATAGAATAATAGAAGGACTATTTAGCCTGGACAAGAGAAGGGATGGGGGTAGGGATGGGAAAGGGAAAGGGAAAAGGAAAGGGAGAAGGAAATCAATGCTTTCAAACATTTAAGGGTTATCATGGTGCAGAGAGGAAAATTATATATTTTTGTGACCCTAGAACCCAGAAGACCAATTTAATAAACATTAATTAAATTACTATTAAGCACAACAAACTAGGCTGGGATTAAAAGATTAAAAATGGATAAAAGATGGGGAGGGGGAGAGTCAGAGTGCCTGCCCTTAAGAAACTTACACTTCACCAGGGACTGAATGACATGTATTCATATGAGAATAATACAAGGAAGAATGTGATGGTAGCAAGGGGAGAGACAGACAAAAGCTCTAGGAACATGTGAAGAGGAAGAGGATATTTTCAACTGGGAGATGAAGTGAGAATTCACCAGAAAAAAAAAAAAAGTTGAGCTGAGATTTGGATAGGCTTTGTATAAGAATGTGTTCTAGGAGGATGGGAAGAAGGCCTATGTGAATGCCACAGGTTGGAAGACACCATGTTTGGTTGTGGGAATAGCAAGGAATCCAGTTTGGCTGCAGTAGAGAGTTTATGTTAATGAGAGTAATATGAAAAATAGCTAAACATTTAGATTGAGGACATTATAGGGGGGCTTAAATGCCAAGTTAGAAGCAACAGGGAGTCACTGGAGTTCTTTGAGCATGGGAATGACATGGTAAGATCTAGGTAGTAGGAAGATTATTTTGGTAGCTGTGTGAAGAATGATGAATTAGAAAAAAGGGGAAAGGAAAGAGAGAGAAAAATTATGGAGTTCTCAAAAAATCCATGCTGGAAATGATGAGGTTCTGAACTGGGTTGGCAGTAGTGTTAGCAAAGAGGTGATGGATGAAAACTGCCATGGAGGTAGAAGGAGTCAGTAACTGATAAAATGTGTGGGGTAAGGAAGAGAGAGTAGTCCATGATGAATGACAAAAGACATCAGTGTTATTCATATAAACAGGAAATATAACATTAGGAAAAGGGTTAAAGAAAGGGAAAGTTCAGTTTAGGACAGAACAGGTTTGTGGTGCTTGCAGTAATCCAACTGTCCATCATGTGGATGACAATATGGTGCTGGGGCTCATGGGGGAGATTATGGATAGATAATATAAATTTTGGAGTCATTTGCATAATTGAACATATGGGAACAGAAGAATACCAAGGGAGAGATTGTAGAGAGAAAAAAGAAGAGGACCTAGGACAGAGCCTTGGGGAACACCCACATGTCAGGGGGTGGGAAGAGAACTATTAATCAGTGAAGAAGATCAAGAGGGAATGATAATGATAATAGCTGATACTTTAAGATTTACAAAAGACTGTATACATATATTATGTCATGTGGTTCTCACAATAAACCACTGAGGTGCGTTATATTATTCTCATGTTACATCTGAGAAAACTAAGGTTTGGTCATACAGCTACCAAATGGTGCCAGCAGCAGTCAAACGCTCATGTGCCCTGCCCCACCCCACCCAAATCCAAGTTCTTTTGTTTGATAATAAAACAATTTAGCTCAGAGACAAAACAAAAACAAAAAGACTTATTTATCAACAATTCATCAACAAGTGTTAGAAAACCGTAAAAAGCAGTAAAGGAGAACGTCTACATTGATTGAATATTTTCTTTTCTTCTCAAGTTTATAAACTATAGTCAGTTTCCCCTTAATGCTAGGTCCTTTCCTTCCCTTACCACCGAACAACAAAAAACACCTCAGCAAAGCCAAGCAATGTAACAACAGCTTCCTAACATTCCTATTTCCCATTTCTCTGTAGAGAGGATGGCATGTTTCTTTATCAGTTCTCCAGGATTGAAATTGTTCACTATGATCCAGCCTTCTCCTCGTCCAGGTGGCCCTTTGAGACAGATAAGGGGAGAACAAGGACAGACGAATGCCACAGAAGCCAAAGCAGGGGTGGGGTGGAGAATACCCAGGAAGAGGAGAGGGTATTTAACAATCTCAAAGGCTGAAGGAAGGTCAAGGAGAATAAGGACTAAGAAAAGATCATTGAATCTAACAACTAAGAGATCACAGGGACATTGTATCCATAACGTACTGGATTGGACACAGTTTGGTGGCTCAGTGGATAGAGGGCTGGGCCTGGAGTCAGGAAGACTCATTTGTGAGTTCAAATCCAGTCTCAGACACTAGCTGTGTGACCCTGAGCAAGTCACTTAACCCTGTGTGCCTCAGTTTTCTCATCTGTAAAATGAGGTGGAGAAGGAAATGGCAAGCCATTCCAGTATCTTTGCCAAGAAAATCCCAAGTGGGCTCATGAAGAGTTGGGCATGATTGAAATGTCTAAACAATAACAACAACTGGGTCAGAAGCCCCAGATTGCAAGGGGTTTGAGTGGACAGAAAGGCAAAGAAGGCTGTAAGCACAGATGAATTTCTTAGTGTTTAGACACAAAAGGAAGGCAAGGCATTAGGACAATATGTGAATTTAGGGACAGGTTTTGTTTTTATGAGAGGGAAAATTTGAGCATGTCTATAGGTATTTTGAAGGAATGAGTAAACCAATATTAACAAATTAATGGCACACATGTGTTTGTATAAATGGGGGGTGAGGTAGGGTTTAGAATTTTAAGGAGGCAGATTTTGCCACAAATAAGGTAAAACATTCTAGTGACTAAAGCATGGATATAACCCATCCCTCCCCACTGCTCAATCAATGTGTCCTCAGGGAAGGCAAACTCATTTTCACATCATCTTCAGCAAAATAGAACCAGAAAGGAAAGACTAAAGACAAAATGCCATGCTATGCATTTCACAATTAAATATAAAACAATTTAGTGATTATTGGCACTTTTTGCTCTCTAAACTCTACCCCGTGCTTCTGGGGGTGTGAATAACCAAGCAAGCATAGCACATTAGAATGAATGATGAACCTTAAGTCACCAGATACCAGTGAGAATCTTGACTCTGCTACTTAATACCTGTGAGATATTGGTTAAGTCATTTAGCCTCTTGGGGCCTCAGTTTCCTCATCTGTAAATTGAGAAGTTTGGATTAGATGACTTTTAAGGTTCTTTCCCAATATATATATATATATATATATATATATATATATATATATATCTGTGAACCTCTGGGATCTGAGTGGAAGTATACTAGAAAGGAGGATGTTCAAGGTATCTGACAGATGATATTCTTCCTGGCCTCTTGTATATGGGGCTGGAGGTTTAGAAACAAAAGCATTTGACCTCAATTTGAAGAAAGGACTGGAGCTGAGCAACCAATCCTATAATCACTATTAAACTATTATCTTTCTCTCTGTCCCCATTGTAAAAAGTAAGAATTCATAATCCTAAAGAGAAAGAAGAAAGAGAGATAGACACACACAGAGACACA
Source organism: Trichosurus vulpecula (assembly GCF_011100635.1). Lineage (NCBI taxonomy): Eukaryota > Metazoa > Chordata > Mammalia > Diprotodontia > Phalangeridae > Trichosurus > Trichosurus vulpecula. The sequence continues at coordinate 119,091,682 of NC_050575.1, forward strand.
CACATAGAAAGACACATGCACACAGATATGCACCAAGATCATGTCTGCGCGTAACTACACACACACACACACACACACACACACACACACACACATGCAAACACAGACACACATATCCATCAATCACTCCTGCCTGGACCCTATATATAAAATGCATTGCTTAAGGCCTTTATTTGCAGTCCTCTAGTTGTAGAGGAAGGAAGAGGGGCATCTTCTACATACCTCAGGACTTGATATATTTCTGCATTGAATGTGACAATGTCAGAAGCCACGGATGCTTTGAGACATCAAGATACCTTCAAGATATCTCTGTCAGATCCCACAGCCTTCATGAGGAAAAGAGGTTAATGGAAACACCAGTCAGTTGTGGAAAACTATGTCTGTAGGCATGTTTGGGGAATTCTCAATTCCATGTTCCTTCTCACAATAGGTATATGCTTATCAAATTCTCCCCTACTTCCTGTAGAAGTACCAGAAATGCCTCCATTGAAGATTGACTTCTTTTGACCTTGCAGACATTTAGTTTGATAGAGTCACCAATTAAATTGAAAATACATCTGGGAGGGGGAAATACCTCAAGCCCTCTTCTGTTAATGGGAGATTATTTCAATATCAACCAAGAGTAAAGCCCTAGTGATAGGACACTAAATATGCTAGAAAAAGATTATGTCACCAGGACACTGGAAAAGATTAAAAAGAAATTTTAAGATTTCACTGAAGGATAGCTATGGACTAAGGAGATCCCAAATCCTTATGCTAAAAAGCACCACAGAATCTCAGAGATAGACAGGACCTTACATACATTTAGTCCAATCTGTACGTGAACAAAAATCTCCTTCATAACATATCTGACCATGTAGAAATTAAACCTATCTATAGGCATATGAAAAAATGTTGCAAATCACTATTGACTGGGAAATTCAGGTTAAAACAACTCTGAGGCACTACCTCACACCTATCAGATTGGCTAATATGACCAAAAAAAAAGGAAAATGATAAATGTTGGAGAAGATATGGGAACATTGGAACACTAATGCATTGCTGGTGGAGTTGTGAACTGATCCAACTATTCTAGAGAGCAGTTTTGAATTATGCCCAAAGGGCTATAAAACTGTGAATACTCTTTGACCCAGCAATACCACTTCTAGGGCTGTATCTCAAAGAGATCATGAAAATGGGGAAAGGACCCACATGTACAAAAAAATTTATAGTAGCTCTTTTTGTGGTAGTCAAGAATTGGAAATTGAGGGGATGCCCATCAACTGGGGAATGGCTGAACAAGTTGTGGTATATTAATGTAATGAAATATGATTGTGCTATAAGAGATGATGAACAGAAGACTTCAGAAAAACCTGGAAAGACTTGTATGAATTGATGCTGAATGAAGTAAGCAGAAGCAGGAGAACATTGTATACAGCAACAGCAACACTGTGCGATGACCAACTCTGACAGACTTGGCTGTACAATGATCTAAGACAATTCCAAAAGACTCAAGTTGGAATATGCTCTCCACATCCAGAGAAAGAACTATGGAGTCCGCGTTCAGATCAAATCAGACTATTTTAACTTTTTTTTTTCCTTTCTTGTGATTTTAGATTATTCTTTCAAAACATGACTAATGTGGAAATATGTTCAATATGAGTGTACATGTATAGCTGTCTTGGAAAGGGGGAAGGGGAGGGAAGGGAAAAAAGTGGAACTCACAATCTTATAAAAGTGAGTGTTGAATACTATATATGTAATTGGAAAAAATAAAATACTATTAAGGGAAAAAAGAGCTGTATCTATACAATCTAAATAAATAACATATCTGACCCGCTGGCCCCCAGCAATCCATTGAAGGCATCCAATATGGGAGAAACCACTACCTTCCAATTCTGGATAGCCCCAATCCTTCACAAGTTATTTTTTTTTAATTTTTTTTTGCTTTTCTTCCTGGAACACATCTTACGTGCTACCTATTGCTCCTCATTCTTCCCTGTGAGGCCAAACTGAACAAGCCAAATGTTTCTTCAAATACTTGAAGAGAGCTATCATGTCCATCTTCTCTCCTCCAGGTTACACTCCTGAAGCTAAACCAAAATTCCTATCTCATAGGCTCAAGGCCCTTTACCTTCACCATCCAGGCTGCTTTCCTCTAGAAGGTCTCTAGCTTATGAATGTCCTTCCTAAAATGTGGCACCAGAATTGGAACTATACTCTTGATATGATTTGACCAGAACAGAGTAAATCCAGATAATTTCCTGCCCAATCTAGGACACTACATCTCTCTTAATACAGTTGCAAATCATAACAACTTTTGGGGGCTTATAGCCCACTCAACTGAGAGCTTGCTTTCTGTGAAAATTTCCTTATTGTTTTTAGGGAACTGATGTCTAACCACATCTCCTGCACCCTGTACTTATAAAGTTTTTTTCTCTTTTCTTCAGAAATCAAGTGCAAGACTTTATGTCTGTCCCTATTTAAATTTCATCTTATTAGATTCACCTCAATATTCTAGCCTGCCAAGATATTTTTAGGATACTGATTCTATCAGTCAGTGTATTAGCTAGCCCTCCCAGCTTTATGTCATCTGCAAATTTGATAAGCATGCCATGGAAGCTTTTATTCAATTCACTGATGAAAACATTAAAATAGCACAGGGCCAAGAACATATCACCCATAACCAGGTCAACCTCAAACAATTAATGATCATTCTTTGCCTTCAGACCTTCATCCAGGTCTGAGTCTATCTAAACTCATTATCTGGACCATATCTACAGCTTTTCTACAAGAATAGCATTAGAAACTGTCAAATGTTTCTTTCCCAAAATTTAGGAGAACCAGTTCTACAGATTTTTTTTCTGACCTGTCAGTTTAAAAGCTTGTTAAAAAAGAAAATTAGGTCATTCTCATATGACTGGCTCTTGATGATGCTATATTCACTTCTATGAATCCTGCTTCCTTTTATAAAGGTTTACAACTAGCCATTACTTTAATGATACATCTAGAGACTTCTGGGGGTGGCGCCAAGATGGTGGAGAAGAGAAGCACTGAGCCAAGCTCTCCTAATATTTTCCTCCAAACAACTTTAAAATAATTCCTCAAATTATATTCTCAAGAGGCAGAGCCAATAAAAGGTCAGAATTAGACACTTTTTCCAGCCAAAGACAACATAGGAAGTTAGAAAGAAAGATCCATAACATGGGGGAAGAGGCTGGCCCAGAGTCCTCATGAATGAAAATCCATTGGTGGGACTGGGTGGTAGAGAATGAAGCAGCAACAGCTTAAGGAGTTCCGAAGCCAGAGATAATAATAAGACCAGGCAACTGGTCAGAAGGAGATTACAGGGTACCCCTCTGCTATCAATGGACACAGGACTGGACTCTGCCAACTCCATTACCAATACCCACTTCTGGGTCATAGGTCAAGGGTAGACAGTTGCACTTTTGGTCAAAAGGGAGTAGAACTCCTAAGGGGCAATATCACTTCAAGACCTAAGAGCTCAGAAACCCAAAGGAACAGTACCATCTCTGGTCCCAAGGGAAGAAGGGCCCTGAGGAACAATATTGATTGCAATCCCAAGGGATCCAGATCACACCACCTTGGAAGCACTGAAAACTTCCAGAACCCCAGAACTAGCTCTGAAAATGGCAATTTGAAAAAGCCTGAAACTTGAGCCAGAGACCTTTTGCTCATGCAAGGAACAGAGCCCAGCATCGCCATAAAGTTCCAAATCAAGAAATAGGGTGGGGGAAAATGAGTGGTGACAGGGAAGAACAAGATACCAACTCAAAAGAAGACAATTAAGTCAAAATAGTTGCAAGTAAAGCCTCAAAGGGAAAAACAAACAAACAAAAAACCAACCAAATATGTGAATCAGATATAAGCCCAATGAAAAGTCCTGGAAGACCTAAAAAACTTATTTTAAAAATCAATTAAGATAAAAAACCCAAAGACTCCAGCTTCTTGGATAAGAACTTACTATCTGACAAAAACTGCTGGGAAAACTGGAAAACAGTATGACAAAAACTAGCGATAGACCAACATCTTACACTGTATGCCAAGTTCAAAACTGATACACAATTTAGACATAAAGGGTGATACAATAAGCAAATTAGGAGAAGAAAGAATAGTTTACCTTTCAGATATAAGGAGAAGGGAAGAATTTATGACCAAACAAGAGACAAAGAACATTATGAAATGCAAAATGGATAATATTGATTACATTAAATTAAAAAAGGTTTTGCACAAACAAAATGAATGCAACCAAGATTAGAAGGGAAGCAGAAAGCTGGGAAACAATTTTTGCAGCAGTGTTTCTGAGAAAGGCCTCATTTCTAAAATATATAGAGAAGTGAGTCAAATTCATAAGAATACAAGTCATTCCCCAAGTGATAAATGTTCAAAGAATATGAACAGGCAGTTTTCAGAAAAGTAAATTAAAGCTATCTCTAGTCATATAAAAAAAAAATTCCCTAAATCACTATTAGTTAGAGAAATGAAAATTAAAACAGTTCTGAGGTACCATATCAAAGCTGCCAGACTGGCTAACATGACAAACAGGAAAATGATAAATGTTGGAGAAGATGTTGGAAAATTGTAACACTAATGCATTGCTGGTGGAGTTGTGAACTGATCCAACTATTCTGGAGAGCAATTTGGAACTATGCCCAAAGGGCTATAAAACTGTGCATACCTTTTTATTCAGCAATATCACTACTAGGTCTGTATATCAAAGAGATCATAAAAATAAGAAAAGGGCACACATGAACAAAAATATTCATAGAAACTCTTTTTGTGGTAGCTAAGAATTGGAAATTGAGGGGATGCCCAGCAAGTAGGGAATGGCTGAACAAGTTGTGGTATATTATTGTAATGGAATACTATTGTTCCATAAGAAATGGTGAGCAGGCAGACTTCAGAAAAAACTTGAAAAGACTTGCATGAATGGATGCTGAGTGAAATGAACAGAATCAGTAGAACACTGTACACAGTAACAGCAACATTGTGCGATGACCAACTTTGTTAGACTTACTTCTTCTGAGCAATGCAATAACCTAAGAAAGTTCCAGAAGACTCATGATGGAAAATGCTATCCACATCCAGAGAAAGAACTATGGAGTCTAAACACAGATGGAAGCATACTATTTTCTCTTTTTTGTTGTTTTTTTTTTTCTTTCTTGTGGTTCCTTCTTGCTCTGATTCTTCTCTCACAACATGACTAATGTAGAAATATGTTTAATATGATATGTTTAATACATGTTTAGTCTATATCAGATTGCATTCTGTCTTGGGGAGTGGGGAGGAGAGGGAGAGGAGGGAAATTAAGAACTCAAAATCTTATAAAAGTGAATGTTGAAAACTAAAAAGAAATACTTTGAAAAATCAAATAAAGTGGTAGAGGGAAAATAGGCAAATAAATTAAAGCAAAGGAAGAAAGTTATGAAAAGATAATCTAATAGCTTGGTAAAAGAGGCACAAAAATACTAAAAAAGCAACAACCTAAGAAAACAGAATTGGACAAATGTAAAAAGAGGTACAAAAATTCACTGATAAAAATAACTACTTAAAAAGCAGAACTGGCCAAATAGAAAAAGAGGTACAAAAGCTCACTGAGGAAAATAATTCCTTGAAAATTAGAATTGGGCAAGTGGAAGCTAATGATTCCATCACACATCAAGAAACAATAAAACAAAATCAAAAGGATGAAAAAAAAGTTGAAGAAAATGTGAAATATCTAATGGGGAAAACAAATGACCAGACAAATAGATCAAGGAGAGATAATTTAAGAATTACTAGATTATCTGAAAGCAATGACAAAAGACAGAGCCTAGACCTCATATTTCAAAAAATTATCAAGGAAAATTACCTTGATATCCTAGAGCCTGGGAGCAAAATAAAAATCAAAAGAATCCATCAATCACCACCTGAAATAGATCCCAAATGAAACCTCCCAGGAAAATTTTAGCCAAACTCTAGAATTCCCAGTTCAAAGAGAAAATACTTCAAGTAGAAAGAAAGAAATCATTAAAATACTGTGGAGCCATAGCCAGAATCACACAATATTTAGCAGCTGCCACATTAAAGGAGCAGAGAGCTTGAAATATGACATTCTGGAAGCCAAAATAGCTGGGATTACAAGAAAGAATAATCTACCTAGGAAAACTGAATATAATCCTTCAAGAGGAAAAAAAAGATATTTGATGAAATAGAGGGTTTTCAAGTATTCCTGATAAAAAGCCTAGATCTGAACAGAAAATATCACTTTCAAAAACAAAACTCAAGAGAAGCAAAAAAAGGTAATCATGAAAGATAAATCATAAGGAATTCAATTAGGTTAAACTGCCTAACTTTCTATATAGGAACGTGATACATGTATCTTCTAAGAGCTTTATCATTATTAGGGCAGTTATTAGGATTCTTCATAGAAAGATGGTATGGGAATGAATCAATTATTTTGGAATGATAAAAAAATGGGTAGCAAAGACAGTAGTAAGCCCAGGGGGAAGGGAAAGGAAGAATGGGGAAAATTATCTCACATACAAGAGGCACACAAGGAAGGATTTTTACAGTAGAAAGGGATGGTAAAAGGAGCAGGCAAAGACTGAAACTCTCTCACATCTAAATTGGTTCAAAAGGAAATTATACATACACATTCGATTGGTATTCAAAATCTCTCCTACCTAGTAAAGAAGTAGGAGAGAAAAGGGATAAGGGAAACAGAATGTGATAAAGGGGAGTGTGGATAAAAGAAGGCAAAAACAGACTTAAGAAGAGGGACAGGATTAAAAAAGAGAGACAAGGATAAACTGAATAAGATAAAGGGAAATGAACAATTAGTAATCATAACTATGAATATGAATGGGATAAACTCACTAATAAAACAGAAGTGGATGGCAGAATGGATTAGAAACCAGAATCTAACACTATGCTGTTTACAAGAAACATATTTGAAACAGAATGACACATACATAGTTAAAATAAGGGGCTGGAGCACAATCTGTTATGCTTCAACTAAAATAAAAAAGGCAAGGGTAGAAATCATGATCTAAGATAAAATAAAAACAAAAATAGACCTAATTAAATCACATAAGTAGGGAAACTACATTATGCTAAAAGGTACCACAGACAATGAAGCAATATCAATACTAAACATATATGCACCACATAGCATAGCATCCAAATTCTTAAAGGGAATGTTAAATAAATTACAAGAGGAAGTGAAAGTAAAACAATACTAATGGGGGACCTCAACTTTTTCCTCTTAGAGATAGATAAATCTTACCATAAAATAAACTAGAAAGAGTCAAGAAGATAAATAGAATCTTCGACAAGTTAGATATGATAGACGTGTGAAAAAAAACTGAATGGAAATGGAAAGAAGTCTATCTTTTTCTCTGCTGTATATGGCACCTTCACAAGAACTGACCATGCATTAGGACATAAAAACCTCATAACCAAAAGCAGAAATTTAATAAGGGCTATAGAAGCATAGATTAAAAGCTAATTAAAAACTAAAAATCCAATCCCAAAGAATTAGTAGGTCAAAGAATAAGTAACATAAACAATCAGTAATTTCATTAAAGAGAAGGGTAACAATGAGAAAACATTCCAAAATTTGTGGGATGCCACCAAAGCAGTACTTTGGGGAAAATTTTGTATCTCTTAACATGTACATTAATAAATGAGAGAATGAGCACATCAATGAGTTAGACCCACAGCTAAAAAAAAAAAAAGAAACTGGGAAAAAACCAACAAATTAAACAGCAAAAAAAATCTGAAAAATCAAAGGAGAGATAAATAAAATTGAAAACTAAAATGCTGTTGAAGTAATAAATAAGAATAGGAAGTGGTTTTATGAAAAAATAATAAAATTGATAAACAATTACTTAATTTGATTAAAAAAAAGAATTAAGAAAACCAAATAACTAATTTCAAAAGTGAAATGGTTAAATGTACTGCCAATGAAGATGAAACTAAAGCAATTATTAGGAGTTATTTTGCCCAATTATATGCCAGTAAAACTGACAACTTAAGTGAAATGAACAAATATTTACAAAAATTTGAGTAGAAGAGGAAATAGACTCCTGAAATAACCCTACCTTAGTAAAATAACTCCCTAAGGAAATAAATCCCCAGGACTAGATGGATTCACAAGTGAATTTGACCAACTGTTTAAGGAACAATTTATTATAATAGTGTACAAACTATTCAAAAAATAAAGAAGGACTTCTACCAAATTCCTTTTATGGCACAAATACAGTTTTGATACTTCAAACAGAGGAGACAAAAACAGTGAAAGAAAACTATAGACCAATTTCCTTACTTAGTGAATATCAATGCTAAAATTTTAAATAAAATACTAGCAAGGATATTACAACAATATATCACAAAGATCCTTCACTATGACCAGGAGAGATTTATACCAGGAATGTAGGGCTGTTCCAATATTAAGAACATTGTGAGCATAATTGACCATATTAATAATAATAACAACAGAAATTATATAGTTACATCAATAGATGCAGAAAAAGACTTTTACAAAACATAAAACACATTCATATTAAAAACACTAGAAAGCAGAAAAATCAATGGAACCTGTCTTAAAATGATAAATAGAATCTATCTAAAACCCAGAGCAGATATTATCTGAAATGGAGATAAACTTGAAACCTTTCAGTAAGATCAGTAGTGAAGCAAATATGTCTATTATCACAACTTTTATTCAATATTGTAGCAGGAATGCTAGCTATAGAAATAGGAAAAGAAAAAGAAATTGAAGGAATAAAAATAGGCAATAAGAAAACAAAAGTATCACTCTTTGTAAATGATATGGTGGTATATTTAGAGAGGCCTAAGGAATTGAATAAAAAAACTAGCTGAAACAATCAAAAACTTCAGTAAAGTTGCAGGATATAAAACAAACCCATATAAACTCTCAGCATTTCTATATACTACCAACAAAACCCAACAGGAAGACGTAGAAAGAGAAATTCCATTTAAATAACTGCAAACAATATAAAATACTTGGGAGTCTTCCTGACAAGGCAAACCCAGTGATTTTATGAACATAATTACAGAATACCTTTCACACAAATAAAGATAGATCTAAACAACTGGAGAACTATTGACTGCTCATGGGTAGGTTGAGCCAATATAATAAAAATGACAATTCTACCTAATTTACTTGTTCAATGGCATACCAATCAAACTGCTAAAGAATTATTTTATAGCACTATAAAAATAATAGTAATAAAATTCATTTAGAAGAACAAAAGATTAAGACTATCAAGGGAATCAATAAAAAAAATGTGAAGGAAAGTGACCTAGAAGTTCCAGGATTCAAAACATATGACAAAGCAGTAATCATCAAAACAATCTGGTAGCAGCTAAGAAATAAGAGTTCTGGATCGGTAGAATAGAGTAGGTATATAAAACACAGTAGTAAATAACCATAATAATCTAGTGTTTGATAAACCCAGAGATCCAAGTTTTGGAGATAAGAACTCAACATATAACTAAAATTTCTGGGAAAACTTGAAAGCAGTTTGATAGAAACTAGAGCAGCATCTCACACCATATACAAAGATCAGGTCAAAATGGATAATTGATTTAGACATAAAGGGTGATCTCATAAGTAAATGAGGGGATCATGGAAAAATGTACTTGTCTGATTTATGGATAAGGGAAGAGTTCACGACCAAACCAGGGACAGAAAAGGTTTTGGAAGTAAAATAGATAATTTTGTTTACATGCAATTAAAAAGCTTTTGTACAAACAAAACTTTTGTTCAGTAATTTCAGTTGATTTTGACTCTATGATGCCATTTGGAGTTTTCTTGGCAAACATACAGGAAAGGTTTGCCATTTCCTTCTCCTTCTCATTTTACAGATGAGGAAACTGAAGCAAAGAGGGTTAAGAGACTTGCCCAGGGTCACACAGCCAGTAAGTGTCTGAAGCCAGAGCTGAACTCATGGAGATGAGTCTTCTTGACTCCAGGCCTAGCACCTTATCCACTGCCCACACAAACAAAACGAATGCAGTAAAAATTAAAAGGAAAACAGCAAACTGGAGAAAAAGTTTGCAACAAGTTTTCTCTGATAAAGGTCTCATTTTTCAAAAATATCAGGAACTGAGCCAAATTTATAAAAGTAAGAGCCATTCCTCAGTTGATAAATGGTCAAATGATATGAACAGGCAGTTTTCAGAAGAAGAAATAAAACTCAATGGTCACATAAAAATGCTCTAAATCACTAATGATTAGAGAAATGCACATTAAAACAACTCTAAGATGTCACTGCCTACCTGACAGATTGACTCATCTAAAAGCAAAAGAAAATGACAAATGCTGGAGGGGATATGGAAAAATTGGGTCACTAAAGCACAGTTGGAGGAGTTATGAACTGGTCCAACTATATTGGAGAACAGTTTGGAACTACAGCCAAAAGGCTATAAAATTGTGTATATCCTTTGACCCAGCAATACCACTACTAAGTCTGTATCCCAAAGAAATCAGAGAAAAGGCAAAAGAACCTATTTGTACAAAAAATATTTAGAGCAGTTCTTTTTGTGGGGACAAAGAATTGGAAATCAAGAGGATGACCATCAATTGGGGAATGGCTGAACAAGCTGTAGTATGATTGTATGGACTGCCAGTGCTCTATAAGAAATGAGAAGCAAGATGGTTTGAGAAAAACTAGGGACAACTTTTATGAACTGATGCAAAGTAAAGTGAGCAGAAACAGGAGGTCATTTTACACACTAACAGCAATACTGTAAAGATAATCAACTATGAAAGATTTAGCTACTCTGATCAAGACAATGATCAAAGACAATTTCAAAGGACACATGATGAAAAAATGCTATCCACCTCCAAAGACAGAATTGATGAATGATGAATGCAGATTGAAGCAGATTTTTTTAAACTTCATTTTTATTATTTTATTTTGTTTGTGCTTTCTTTTGCAAGATGGTAAATGTGGAAATATGTCTGTCATGACCTCAGACATAAAATCAAAATCAAAATGCTTGTCTTCGTGGTGTGGGGTGGGTGGGGGAGGTGAAGCAAGAAGGAGGGAGAGAATTTAGAACTCAAAAGTTTTAAAAAAGATTGTTAAATGTAATTGGGAAATATTTAATGAAATAGGAGTAATTTTAAAAATAATACATCTAGTATATTGCCAGAAACTATAGTCAAGCTTATTAGTATACAGTTTATAGACTCCTTTCTTTTCACTTTTTTTGAAGACTGGAGCATGTTTTTTCTCTAATTCTGTGGTACCATGCCTCTTCTGTATAATTTTTCATAGATAAATGATGTCAACAGTCATCTGTGTCTTTTAGAACATCAGGATGTAGTTCATTTGGGCTTGATGACTCGATCCCATCAAAGGTAGGTAAGTGTGCTCTCAACATCTCTCTACTCACTTGGGATTTAAAATATATATATGATATATATATATATATATATGTAAGTATATACATGTATGTACATATTAACTGTTTTTGTCTGAATTTTATAGCTAACATTTAGGTAGCACTTTAAGGTCTGAAACGTGCTGTGCATGTTATCTTACTTGGATTTTCATCCAAAGCTTATTCTTGTAAAGCAAAAAAAAAAAAACTGAAGCAAAAATGAAAGTTGAATATTTTGGTCTCCTGTCATCCATTATAATCATACCTTCCATTCTCAGCAGTAATAACATGCTTTCCTTGAGCATCTTCTTTTGCACAATGTGGCTTAAAACATATACACATAAAACAACCAAATAACAAACCCTGAGCAGGAGTTCTTAACCTGGGATCTTCAGACTCCCAAGGGGACCATGGATAGATTTCAAGGGGTCTAAATATTAGGACGGGAAAATACATTTTATTTTTGATAAGCTCAAACTGGAATTCGGTATTCACATCAATTATTTATAAACATTAGTCTCAGTAGGGGCACATAACCTTTTGAAGATTGCCAAAGTGATCCATGACACAAACAATGGTTAAGAACCCTTATTCCAGATGATGACTATGGAACTAGGGGAAAATTTTCTCTAGTTCCTAGGAACCTTGATCCAACCACAAATAGAAGACCCTCCAATTACACACACTGATCATTTGCACGCTAAACTTAGTTCTCACTGAAATTTCTGTATGTTCTTGGTCAAGACATTTTTCATATCCAGGCAGAGTTGCTTTCTCTGTACTCCTTAGATTTAACTCCACCATCATCATGCTGCCGCCAGGAAAAGCTCATGACCAGGAACCTCATCATACTGGAGATTGCATTAGCTTTGGCACTGCCCATCACTGTCTTCAGTAGCTTCTGCTTCCGTGATTGGAAAACTGTTGAACGGAGCTAAATGGAGTTAAAACTCCCAAAGCTTCCACTTTAAGAGAGCTCACATTTTCTATCAGCTGCACCTTTGGATTCAACTTTACCATCACTGTCATCATACCCCACTAGTACCTTTTCCTTCCCATCTCCTTTCTAGCTTCCTTTTGTGTGTTGTCTTTCACCATTAGATTACAAGCTTGATGAGGACAGGGGTGGTCTTTATTTTTTTTTCCTCATCTGTATGCCCAGAACTTAGAACAGTGCCTAGCACACAGCAGATGCTTAATAGATATCTGTTGAAATCTAATTTATTTGAATCTGTAACATGAGAGAATTAAATTAAATGATCTCTAAATGATCTTCTAGGCCAGGCCTATCATTCTATGGAAATCCAGGTACCACCCTTCTCTAACAGCAATACTGTAAAGATAATCAACTATGAAACATTTGCCATACCAGATTAACCCTGATTAAACAAAAATTTTAAAAAATAGCCTAAAGGCTCTAGATGTGAGTACTCTGTCTCTGTTCAGACCTAGAAACAACCTTAAAGACAGAGGCCTTATTAGACCATAAGCCCTTGTTGATGCCTTTCTAAAACATTATGTAAAAATTACAGCCCCATCAACCCTGGATAGTTCCCACCTCTGGGGAAAGCACCTGTCCAGTGAGGTAGACCCAGCCCTAAATCAGCAAAGAGCAAGATTCTATTAGGAAAGAAATCACCACAGCGTTTCCCCCACCCCCCATCCTCCTTGGCCATCTCTTTACCACCACCACCGCACTACCATCTCAACTCACCAAGCTCACATGTCTTATTCTCCAAAATCCCTATTTCAAAAATAATTGCAGCACACAATAATTGGCGGGGGGGAAGCAGGAAAGCAGCTGGTACAAGAGCAGCCCAGTGCAATTTGGGGAGATTTGTTACGCTTAGCTCACTTCTATCAATTTCAGCAGCTCAGATGCTTATGACCTGTTGCTCAGGTTATTGTGAAAGCAGCTTTTATTTACTGCACTTCCATTAAAAGATGAAATCCATGCATAGGGGCTCACAGGCCAGAAAATCATAGCTAACATCCTGACTTATCTCTTGTCAGCGGCTGAGAACCTCAGCTCTGTGTTCCCTGGAACCAACCTGGCTGCCAGCATTGAAATCATCCTCAGGATAACAGGGAGTGGGTTCTACCCAGACCAAATGGTAATTTCAGGTAGATTTTAGGGCTGAACTCTCTACAGATGGAAGTGGAAGGACTTCTACTGCCATGAAGGAACCACCAGAGTATTCAGAGCAGAGTCTGAAGTTATATCTTATCCAGACAACGCTTGTAACGTCTCCTAGGACTTAGAGCTGTAACAAGGCTTTGAGATGATCAAAATCAAGCCCCCCTCTCTCCCAGTTCCCATTTTACATCTGAAGAATACAAGCTACTTACTCCAAGAAGCAAACCCAAACCCTAAATGCAAATACGGAGGCCTTAATCCACCCATACTTATTCAGTCCTAGGGAGTAACTCATAGAAGGAGGTATGATGAGATCACTGGGACCCAGAGGACCTTCTGAAAAAGACAAAGGAGGCATCGAGAGTGAGAGAAATAACAAGTCTAGACCTGGGACCTTAGAAGTCATCTAGAAGAACTCCCTCATTTTACAAATGAAGAAAGTGAGTTCCAGGGAGGTTAAATGGCTTTCTCAAGGTGACATGGGTAGTAAACAGAGGTAGGATTTCAACTATATCTTTTTACTCCAGAGTCAGTGTTGTTTCCATTATAACTTTTTCAGACTTCTTCATACTGAGAATGTCTCTACATGGAAAGAGCATCATAGCAGGGAAAAGTAGAACAGGAAATGTAATCAAGTAACAGAGTGATTAGTGTCTTTTGGCAGTAGATTTGGCACTGGAAAGTGTCTCAAATCTAGATCTGAAAGGAATTTAGAAATTCCTTAGGCTTACCTTCTTTTTATATGGATAAGACAACCGAGGTCTAGACATTAAATATCTTGACCAAGGTCAAAGAGGTAGTAAGTGCTGGAATCAGGATTTGCATCCAGCCCCTAGCTACAAAATTGTTGCTATTGTTCAGTTGTTTAAGTCATATTCTACTCTTTGTGACCCCATATCAGCAGAGAATGGCTAGCCATTTCCTTCCCCAGCTCATTTTACAGAGAAGGAAACTGAGGCAAAGAAGGTAAAGGGACTTGCCCAGGGTTGCACAGCTAGTAAGTGTCTGAGGCCAGATTTGAACTCAGGAAGACGAGTCTTCTTGACTCTAGACCTGGCACTCTATCCACTGTGCCACCTAGCTGCCCAAACTCTATATACAGTGCTCTTTCTACTGCAGAATAGTTTCGTCCATAAGTATTGGCTTTGCACAGCAAGTCAGTGTCAGAGCCCAGATGAGGAATTTGTGAGACCCAAGCAAAATGTGAAAAGCATGCCGAATGAGTATCCTATGCAGGCTTTGAGACTTCATTGTAGCATATGCTACTTGACTTACCACAAGATGAATACCTAGGGGCCATGGGGAGCAGGATTTAAGGAGCCTAAAGACATGAATTTATTTCAAAGTTATTCCTCATTTCAGTCCTCCATTCAATGATCTCTAGGTTACTTCCTACCTTGCTGATCTCTGGTTCTTTTGCAATTTGATCTTGGGCAAATTAATTCCTTTCTCTGGGACTCAGTTTTCTTATTGGTAGAATGGTTGGACTAGAGACAAATAGGTACAAAGTTGTCTCTTTAGTTATCAGCTCTGATTGCTATGAAGGAAGCGAGGGCTGAATTAACCTTCGATCAGAGACAGTCTCAAGGAGCAAGGATGGCAGACAGCCAGGGCAGGGACAGGAGGAAATGAATGATGAAGGGGAGACAGATGTTCCGTCCAAGTAGTGGCCTATGTCCAGAAGAGACAAGCAAATGTCAACTAGGTATATGAGGGCCACTGGAACTTGGTGGCTGTAGTGCTGTTGCTTGCTCTGAGTTGCTAAGGTTACCATTTCAGCTGCCTAATTAGAGAAGCTGTCACTCTCCAACATAGATCAGGAGGGGGGAGAAACTACAGCAGACAATTTATATGCTGAGACAATAAAAAAAATACTCATCCACCATCATGGAGAAGATGCCTGCAATTAGCTGTGATTCTTACTTTACTGGTAACACCCTCTGTCACTAGCTTATGTAGATGCCTGGAAATGGGAAAAGTTCAAGGACTGAGTTGTTATAGAGCTGCAAAAAACCATTGGCCTAGAAGAGGAGAGTAGACCAGGGAAGTTAGAAAGAATGGGATCATAGATTTAGGGCAGGAAGGGACCATCGAGGCTATTGAATCCAACCCTCTTCATTTTACAGATTAGGAAACCGAGGCACAGAAAGGTTTGATAGGATTGATACTGCCTATGTTGTTGTTAATGTCTGGAAACTCGCATAGACTGAAAACTGCTTCATCCTTCTTTGCATGGGTGAGGTCATAAAGAGCACTAGTTTAGAAAAGGGTCTTCTTAATCCTTTCCTTACCATTGGTTTGCCATGTGATTTTGGGCTCCTTCAGCCTCAGTTTCTTGATCTAGAAAATGGGGATGCCTCAACTAATGCTTTACTCTGATACCTCATTGAGGGACAGAGGCACTTTAATGACAATTTAGACTTGAAGATTTTTCCCACCCATTAATAGGCCATGTGACCTGCTTACATCACAGGATGCCTGAGTCATATGTGGTAGGAGGAGCTTGCTGAAAAGAAAAGGAAAGTGTGTCACAGGAAATAGAGAGAGAACAGTTAGAACTGAGGGAGAGAGCGGATGTGTTTGCTGTGAGTGTATTTGTGGGAAGGCCCCAGCAGGAGGCAGATGGCTTGGAGGACGGCGAGACTCCATGCTGTGATGTTTGTGTTGAATTCTTTGACACTGGGATGGATTGAGATTACTGGTTATGGGATTTTGTCCTCTGGTGTCTAAATAAATGTTTTACTTCTTCTGCCTTCTGTGTGGAGACTCTGATATTTTGTGATACAGAACCACATAGGCATTTTGACAATTATCATCTATATTGTGATTATTGCCTTGCTAATCCAGGTTGCCCTTGGTTCTTGACAGCAATAGTAGCTAGTACAAGGTTAGATGGGAAATTTTTAAGGCTGGGCCCTGTAATGAATGACAGATATCCAGTTTGAGTATCTGCCATGCTACATTCAGAGAAGTTCATCATTAAATGACTGGCCACTAGGCAATGATTTCTTGTCCCACCTGAAGTATAGAAACTCACAGATATTGTTTACAAAATCATTGAGGGATTAGGATTCATTCCAATGGAAACAAAAGCTACACTCACCAAATCATAGATACTGGAAGTGAATCAGGTATGAACTGGGTACAATACCACCAGTCTAGTCTACCTTACAGGGATGCCACGTGGTTCAAGTGCAGGAAAAATCATCAAAGATTTCAGACACAAAGTTTTTTTGAAAATTTCTCTCAAAAACCTTTGACTCCTATCACGCTGGGCAGGTGAGTGGGCTAAGCTGACTCAACTTTCACAAACTTACTCTTCAGCACCCATGAAGCCCCATCTCTCTTACTTCTGCTTTAGGACTGACTGTCCCCATTCCAGGAATATATTCTCATCATCTCTGTCCCTTTGTCTCCTTGGTCACATTCAATACTCAGTTCAAGTAACCCTTTCTTCATTAAATCTTTCTAATATTTTCTTCTTTTTTTTCGGAGGGGAGAAGGCAGGGCAATTGGGGTTAAGTGACCTGCCCAAGGTCACACAGCTAGTAAGTGTGTCAAGTGTCTGAGGCTGTATTTGAACCCAGGTCCTCCCGACTCCAGGACTGGCACTCTACTCACTGTGCCACGTAGGTGCCCCAACATGAAATCTTTCTTGATATCCCCAGATGCTAGAACACCCCCCAAATACATTTTTATGGCTCATATGTGTGGATGTTGTCCCATTGAATGAGTGTAAGCTCCTTGCGGGGCAAAGAGTCTTTTACTTTTGTTTTCTGTAACACCAGCAATTATCACTAAGCACTTGAAACTAAGCCTTTAACAAACACTAGCTTGTTGACTAATGAATCAGGGAGCTAAGTGGGCGTGGAACCAGAAAGTCCTGAGCTCAAATCCAATCTCAGACACACCCTAGCTATGTGACCCTGGACCAGTCATTTAACCTGTCTGTTGGAGTTTCCTTGTTTATAAAATGGGGACCAAATGATATAATAATCCTAAAGGGCTGAGCACAGTGCTAAGCCAATAGTAAGTGCTATATGAATGTTAGCTATTGTCATTATTAATAATCATTACTTAACCTCAGCCTGCCTTAGTTCCCTCATCTGTAAAATGGAAATAATAACAGCACGTACCTAACAGGGTTAGGTGATAATGGCTTAAATATAAATTTGTACATCAGTCACTCCTCATATTCCATTAAATAGATGTATTTATAGAACTACATAAAAACAAGGATGGGTACCATATCTGTTGAAGAAATCTACACCAAACCAAAATACAATGAATGGTATCACAGTGACTTTTTCTCCTCTTCCTCTCTCTCTCTCTCTCTCTCTCTCTCTCTCCCCCTTTCCCCTTCTCTTTCTCTCTTTCTGTATCTCTCTTTCTGCATCTCTCCATCTTCTTCTCCCTTGATCTCCCTCTTCCCACCCCTGACTACAGAATACAAACTTAAATATATTTTTTTCACTTTTCCCAACTTCAAATGGCATCTCCCAACGATCTGTTCCTATAGTCTTTCCCATTCTACTCAATTTCCACAATCTGAAGGCTACAGACAACATAATTCTCATCCATGTAGAGGAAAGAAGAAGGCATGTGTGTGAGAAGGGGATATTACCAAGACAGCGAAATAGAAAGGTGGCCTCTGATGGATAAGGCTGATGACACCATAATATCTGGTCCCATTTTTGGTAGCACCTCAAGATTTATCAAGGACTTTCTTCCTAGTGACTTTGTAAGGTAAATTTACCTCTATTTCCTCCATTTTCCAATTGAAAATGTCAAGACTCAGTGAGGTTAATGACTCCATCAAGGTCATATAGTCAAAGTATGGCAGTGCTGACCTTGAAATCAGACACATTCACTCCTATTCTAGAGCTCTTTGCAATATTTTCTCTTACTTCCACTTAGAAGTTGAAAGGTTGGTTTCTTGTATCATAATTTACTGTGTTCTCAAACAGATAATTTCATCTCTCTATACCTCAGTTTATTTATCTATAAATTGAGGGCAATAATACTTGTAACTACATCCCAGGATCATTTTGTGGTTCAGATAAAGGACAGTAGAAAACTTGATTTTCATTATTTATCATGTGTAATTTCCGTGTAGATCATTTCTTTGCTAATTTACGATAAAAACAAACTATGCTTTGGCTGAGTGTCTTTTTGGGGTGAGGATGGAGAATTGTACCCAACTATTCAATTCAATAACCATTTACTAAATGCCTACTATGTGCCAGTCACTGTACTAAGCCCTGGAGACACAAAAAGAGTCAAAAGATGTCCCTGCCCTCAAGAAGCTTAAAATCTGATAAGTAACACAATATGCAAACAGATATATACAAAGCAAGCTATACACAGGGTAAATAGGAAATAATTAAGAGAGGGAAAGTGCTAGAATTAAGAGGTATTAGAGAAGGCTTCCTATAGAAGGAAAAATTTTAGTTGAGACATACAGGAAGCTAGAGAGGTCAATAGTTCAAGAGGAGGACAGAAAGCATTCCAGGCATAGGGGACAGACAGAGAAAATGCCTGGAGCTAAGACATAGAATATCTTGTTCCTGAAACAGCTAGGCCAGTGTCACTGGATCGAAGAGTGAGTGTTGCAGAATAAGGAGAAAGAAGACTGGAAAGGTAGGAGGAAGCTAGGCTATGAAGGACTTTGAATGCCAAACAGCATTATGTATTTGTTCCTGGAAGTAATAGGAATTTAGGTGATGAACCTCTCTGAATTACACTAGACTAATTTGCTTATACACAAAGCTTTTCTATTTTGGTAGGACCTTTCTGAGTTCAGGCTTTGCTGGCAAAGTCAGCTAGAACCCAGGAACACCTCCACATCACAATGAGGCAATAGAAATATTTTAGAGGATGTAGCCATAAAGCAATACAAAAAGCAGAAGTGATCTTTTTTATTAATAATTGTAATTATAAATGGGTCTTGCTTTTAGCTCATATGACAAATAGTGCAGGGGGATGGCTTAAGCTTCCTGTCACAATATGTTTAAATAGGAGCAGAAAATGTTCCTAATGCTCATGGAAAATGGAAGCCCTTAGGACAATTGTTTCATTCTGCCTTTTGAACAATCACAGTGAATATTATTGCAGAGAAGGGGGAAAAGTGACACACAAGTGTAACTTCTCTAATTACCTTTCTTAAAGCTCAAATCTACATCACCTTTTCCCTTCCCAACCTCCATACAATTTAGCTCAAGGAGAGGATAATGCAGAATTAACCCACATCAAGTATTCCAAAGGAAATGGTACATAACCCAGTTTTATTTGAACTCAGGGTTAGGGAATTGGTGCAAATAAACCTTCTACAAAGCACAGTTGTCCTGTTCTCCTATTGGGAAAGCTAGGCATTGGACCTAAGGGTTTATTTCAACCTTTTTTAAAAGACTGAATTTAACCCTAGATAAAACATTAATGTAGCCATACGTATAGAGACGAAATCACCACCCTGCTAGAGTAACCTAACAGGCTACCTTTCATCAGAGGGATAGGCGCTACCTCTAAGGCCTCCTGCAAGGTTACCTGATTCTTCTGATGTTTATCATAGCCAGATAAGCATATATCCCTAGAGCCTAATTTAACCCAGTTCCATCATTGATATAGAGGTTAAAAAAGGGAGGGGGGAGAAGGGTAGAAAAATTAATATCATCTCAAATTTGTAGCTACATTTATTTATACCTGAATTTTATTCTTTTGCTTGTGACCTTTCCTTAGAGTTATTGAAAAATGTTTTTCAGACATTTACTAACAGATGTTATCAAATACTCTGGGGAAGATTCCTCTTTGACAATTATTTGATAATATTATTTTAGATAAATAAATAAGGAGGGAGCAACAAGGGAATTACTGAAGGGATTTAATCAGGATTGCATGACATGTCCTGGGGGGGTGGGGGTTGGCAAAAGGAAGAAAAGGGTAGTAAGGTGTTTTGCTTTGCTTTTCCTCCATACAGTTTCATTGCTCATGCACCAAACACACAAGTTTTCACCAAGGCCCTAAGTACTCAGCTTTGTGCTTGATAAGGCAAGGTTTATGGAAAACATAAACAAAGTGCTGGATTCAATGTCAGAGGCTGGGAAACTGAGACCAAATCCCAGCTCTGCTCTTTGTTACTGATGTGATCCTGAGCACGTCATTGAATTTCCCTAAACCTCAGTTTCCTCAGTTGCAAAATAAACGAATTGGACTAAATTATGTGAGGTTTCTTCCAGTTCTAAATCCTGCGCTTTTATAGTCCCTTTTGGGCCAGAAGCTTATGGTCTAGTTGGGGAAGGAAATGGGTGGGGAGAGGAAGGAAGAAAGAAAGGAACAGAGGGAGGGATTATTAAGCACCTACCATGTGCCAAGTGTTGTACTAAATGTTTTAGAAATATATCATTTAATCCTCATAAAAACCCTAGGATCTCCTCATAAAAACCCTAGGTGCTCTTCTTATTCCCATTTACTGTTGAGGAAACTAAGGAATATAGAGGTAAAATGACTTATCCAGAATCACACAACTGCTAAATTTTTGAGGCTAAATATTTGAGAATTCAGGCCTAACGTTATTCAGTAAGCCACCTGGCTGCATAAGGAAATGATTAGAGACGTTAGTTTCTACCCCCACCACATTAAAATGATGGAATTGCAAGTCAGAGCATATCAGGGTGGTTGGGGTAGTGAGTGAACACATCACGGAGAAGGTGGGGTTTGAGCTGGATCCCGAAAGGCAGATAAGATTTCCCAAACTAAAGTGAGAAGGCATTCTACATAGAGGGGAGGTATGGAGAGAAGAGAAATAGCCTAAGCAAAGCAGAGTGAGGAGGGAATAAGCAAATCTGTCACCTGAAATAAGAGTTACCTATCTCCCCAGAGACAGCCTTTCACAGGTAATGAGCCAGGGGTCTCTTGCCCAGGTTAGCGTCAAGACTCACCTCAATTTCCTCTCTTCCCTTCATCAAAGCACCCAGTGAATCCTGTGATGAACAGCCCCTATAGGCTGTGCTCCCTGAGGCTATGGGGCCCACCTTGGCAGACCCTAAAGGACATGTCACTGCCTGATTTATGCTTAATTCACCCAGAGGGCCAAACAGGGAAGTAACCATTAGAGCCCTTGGCCATCGCTCCTGGAGGGGAATATGAGCAAAACCCAGCCAGCCTCATAAATTCCATACAGATTTCATCACTCACAGGGGAGAGGTTTCAGGAGTTTTCTCTCAAAGAAACACTAATAAATCTTCCATGAAACAACCAGGGAAGCCTGGCCCCATGCATTCCTGTCAGGTGTATTCCTATCAGACAGCTCCATCTGCACCTGTCTCCCAGAATGAAAGCCAAAGCCAGCAGCTACACGCTCTCTCCTCTATGTTGTCCCAGGCAGGGCCAGCCCTAAGGGAAGGGGGCTAAGTAGGCACCTGCAGAAGACCCACTGCCTCCAAGTGTCTGGAATCCTTATCGCTCCTTACAGGTCTTTTAATTAAGGCTCCTTAACCTGAGTCCATGAACTCGAAAGGGATCCATGGATAGATTTCAAGGGGTCCATGAATTTGAATGGAGGGAAAAAAAACCAACACAAATCACATCATTATTTTCACTGTCCTTTAAGGTGAAAATTAGCATTTCCTTCTATTATGAATATAGTAACAATATGTAGGGATCTCATAGGCTTTGCCAGATTACCAAAGATGTCCATGACCCAAAGAAAAGGTTGGAGGATCTATGGCCTAGAGATACATGCATTTTAACTGAGTTAAAGTATTGTGTTACCCAGATAAATAACACTTGAGCTAGTAGTCAAGGGTCTGATTTATCTAAATTAGCCTAGTAAAATATTTTGTGGCCCAGCCAATTGGGCCAGTCTAAGTCAGAGTCAGTAGAGAATTGTCAGATGCTGTCATTGCCTTTCCAATATGGTTATTTAGGTTCAAACTTTCTCCAGCCCCATTCTACTGTCAAGAAAACTGAGAGATCACAACATGTGTATAGTGACAACTAGGGGCCAGGCACTGTGCTAGGTACTTCACAGATATTATCTTGCTTGAGCCTCACAACAGCCCTGGGAGGCAGGTAGTATTATTATTTCCACTTTGCAGATCAGGAAACTGAGTCAAAAAGAGGTTAAATGACTTGACCAAGGTCACGCAGCTAGTACTCGTCTGAGACTGGATTTAAACTCAAGGCCAAAATCTCTGTCCTATACTCTTCCCATCATCCTACCTTTGGAGACTGGAAAAGTGGCAGGGGACCATGAATGGAGAGCCTAGTGGTTATAAAGAAAGCTTAATAGCAAAATGCGGTGTTAGAAAGTACATTAGAATTAGGAATCCTCTGAATTTCTCTAGTACTTATAGTTAGCTTGTCAAGCTTGAATTTAATAATAGACTGTTCATTTAGAGGCTAAGACAGTTGAACACAGGCAATGTCTCCATTGCCTCCTTCTCCCCCTTTCCTTGTTCCCCCTGCCTTTCCTTCTCTCCCCTCTCACATACATCCCTTTCAATCTATGCTAATTATACAGGTTTATTGACAAACCTCTCAGATTATAAAACACACAGAGTTTTGGAAAAGATAGCTGAAGACATTTATGAGCTGGAGAACAGCCAAGAAATTTTGGTCAGTTATTGGAAGTACGGAGAGCGTGTGTGGTAGTGATGGTAGCTGGGGTAGGGGGTAGGTAGGCTAGATGGCCTCTGAGGTTCTTTCCAACTGCTAAGATTCTGAAATACTGCAAGCCCTGGTGGGACTTTACAAAAAAAGAGAGAGAAAGAGAGATCATGATTTTTTTCTTCTAAGTAGTAACCCCAATATCTGGTCTTTTTCTCCTCTTCCTCCCTCCCCTTCATTATCCACTCTACCCTGAGGTCCAGCAGCATACAGCTGGTGTTAGTGTGTCAGTTTCAGGGAAGTCTGGCAACATTTTTTTCCTCCCTGAATAAGAAGAATTTCATATAGCCAGATAAATACAGTAATTGGTAAAGGCAGAAGGAGGTTAGGAACATGGATTCTTCTAGGCCTCAACACAAGCCTAAAGCCATTTTCTAGTGGATGATGGTCAAGGAAAATGACCCTACATAGAAGGAGGGATTGTTTTTTATTTGGCCAGCTCCTAGCCTCTAGTGCCCCATTAATGTTCTTCTAACAGCCTTCATTCACATTATTCCCCTCCTTCCTTGCCTCCTTCCCCCCTCCCCCCAGAATCCCTCTACCTACTGAGGGACTCATGGACTTAGTAATCAATACAGCATCCCTGAGAACTAGAGGAAGGAAAAGAGGGAGGGAGGGACCAATGAAATATTTTTAAGGCAGCACCTATTTAGTCAAAACAAATTTCCAATTGTTCCCACCGAAGGAGACTTTATAAGGCTAGATGTCCTAAAAAGTGGGTTTTGCATTATATTCTGCGCCTTATAAACCACAAGGACACTTGGCAAATGGCCAAAATATACTCCCTTCTCTCTCCAACTCCCAGCAACATGTATGGAAGCTAGAGAATCAGAGTTAGAGAAAATAGCGCCAGGGTGGGATCCAGTCTATAGAGGGCACTGGGCTGATTTGCCTGAAAGATGAGTCCTTCTAGATCTTTCTGCAAAACAGCTCATCTCTTACTGATTTCTTCCTCTCTGGTATAAAACAGCTTTGGCTTTAAAATACTGGACTAGGGATTAAGGGTCTTGGGCTCTAGTCAAAGTTTTGTTATACAAAGTACTATGTGACCTTGAGGAAAAAAAAAATCATCTCTCTGAGCCTCAGGTTCGCCGTCTATAAAAAAGGAAAATAGTTCCCCTGTATAATCACAGGTGTATTTGTGAAAAACAAATAAGAGGTGAAAATAATTTCATGGCTAAAGTATAGAAATAAAGGATATTTGGAACAATCCGTCAGGATCATTGATTTAGAACACGTCATCCAGTCCAGAAATGTCAAACACATTGCCCTCCAGAGTGTAGCTGAAGCCAGATTTTAAAAATAACTGAGAGATATTTAACACAATAAATAGTAAAATAAAACAACAAAATAAATAAATACTAAAAAATAAAAACAAAATACAATAAAGCATAGATAATGCTCTTACATGGTTTTCTAAGTCAATATGCCTCCTGCAAGGATCCTGTTTAGCTGTCCCTTCTACTTTCTATTTGAGTTTGACACTATCCTCATCCTCTCCTTTTACAGATAAGGAAACTGAGGTCTTGCCCCAGGTTACACTGGTAGCAATAGGCAGATGTAAGATTCTAGTGCAGGTTCCTTGACTCAAAATCCAGTGCCCTTTCCACAGAAACAAATTGAGTAAACTTAAGCCCTAAGAAATTAAAATTATATAAGAAATTAGTGACAACAGTGATGAGAATCTAGTGAGTTCTTTTAATTGTTCCTTCCCAGTCCTCTGTCCTACCTCAAAGAACCTCCCAGCAGCACATGACCTGGGTGACTTCTCTGGGCTTCAGAGAGAGGAAGACTAGATAGCCTTTAAAATCTTTCCTGGCTATACCTTTTGATGCTCCAAATTTTCACATTCTATATTCCCAATTTTCTTCAAACTGTAACAGTCTATGATGGGGATTCTTATTTTAGGAGGGGAGGGGATGAGTAAGGGGGATGAGATCTGCTATTTCCTTCCTCCCAGTGAAGAGATCCTTTTCCCAATGCAGACCTACACCAGAAAGCTGCCTGTGAGCCCAGAGCAGTTAAATGACAAGCCCAGGGCTATGTAGTCTACATATTGGAGGAAAAACCTGAACCTCTTCCTGACTCAGATGCTAGCCCTGTTTCCATTATGACATGCTACAAAGACTTTTAAAGATAATAAAAACTGAAAAATAAACATCATACCTAGATTCCAGGAGACTTTTCCCAGCACAACGCCATTCTGCCTCATTTGCTGAGAAATATCTTTGGGGAGGATTGCTTTATCAATCATGTCAAATCATATGAGAAAAAAAGAAACAACCATCCCCTAATTCACTTTTATAATTGACCTATCCCCTTCCCACCTTTCTTTTCGCCATCAAAGCATTTTGATTCATCTTTTTCCTCCCGTGACAAACAAAAGTGTGTATGTGTGTTTGTGCATACGTGCACACACACATATATATACACACACATACATAAATACGCATAAACACATTATACACACACACATTTATATACACAGAGAGACAGAGACAGAAAGAAAAAGAGAGAAACTGAGACAGAGAGATTTCCAAAGACCCCCTCCCCTAACATACACACACATACACACACACACACACACACACACACTTTGGAGCCTCAAGCTGAAGTTACCAGACACATAACTTCCCCAGTAGTTATGAAGATATCTTCCGGCCTAAGACTGACCATCAGTGATTTCGATTTAATGTAGCTCCGTGTTCCTACTTGTACTTCATAGGAGAGTATTCAAAAGTCCAGTTTTAGGGGAGTAGGTCAAATGACTTTCCTTCCAAGGTAGGAGGCCAAGATGCAGGCCATTTGAACTCTTGGGAGAAAGCCTTGGACCAGGTCTGAGTGTGGTCTATTGAATGAATACTGGATTTGGATTCATAAGACTTGAGTGGGCATCTTTTACTCAAGTCTTTGCTAGCTATGGGTCCTGATGCAAGTCTCTTCCCCTTGGTGGGTCCCCTGTTCCCTCATCTGGTCTAAGCAGAATATAGTGGAAAGAGCCCTGGGTCCGGAGTCGGGGACGTGGATTTGAATTCCACCTCGGTTACTATCTACTTGACCTTGAATAGGTCACCTAGCATAAGCCTCACTTCTCCATCTGTAAAATTGAAAGCATTGGAGTAAATGACCTTCTTCAAGGCTTTAGTCCCTTTCAGTTCTAAAGCCTTGAAAGGCAGCTCAGAGGCAGCTTCCTCAGAGTTAGCTAGGTGACACAGTAGAATCAAAAAACTGAGGTCAAATTAGATCCCAGACACTTGTCAGTTGTGAAACCCTGGACAAGTCACTTAACCTTTGTCTCAGTTTTCTCAATAATAAAACGAGGATAATTTTTGTACTTATTTCCAAGGGTTGTTGTGAATATCAGAGGAAAACTTAACCTAGTACCTGGCACATAGTAGGCACTTAATTTTTGTTTGTGTCCTTTGAAGGGACTTTACTGTTCATCTCACCTAGTCCCTTCCTTTTATAGAGGAGAAGGTTGAAGCTAAGAGACAAGAAATGGAATTATACAGGGTCACAGAGCTAGCTAATAACACAAATGGAGCCAGAACCTAGGTCCGAAGGCTCCTTATGCAGTGCTCTTTGAACTCTACAATTCTAATTTATCTTATTTGGTGTCCTATGTGGGGCAGCTAGGAGGTACAGTCAATAGAAAGCTCGGCCTGGAATCAGGAAGACTCATCTTCCTGAATTCAAATCTGGCCTCAGACACTTACTAGCTGTGTGACCCTGGGCAAGTCACTGAACCCTATTTGCCTCACTTTCCTCATCTGTAAAATGAGTTGGAGAAGGAAATGACAAATCACTGTTTGCCAAGAAAACATCAGACGGGGTAACAAAGAGCCAGACATGACTGAAAATGACCCAACAACAACAAAATGTCCTATGTCCTTGCAATTCATAACCAAAGATTCCAATGGCTTCCTACAGGAGAAAAGTCATGAACAAATTTTTCACTTAAGAAAAGAGGAGGTAGAAATTACCTCCCCGGTCCCCAGACTTAAAAGGCAGGCTGAGCTAGCAGTCCCACCTAAGAGCTCCCTGAACTAGTTATTCTTCACCATAGTCCCTCCAACACTAGTGTGCCTGCCCTTCATCTTCTGGAGGGGAAGCAGTCATGAATTATGTAATATGTTTTCTCAACACTTCCTACAGTAGAAGGAGGTACTAATCAGTCACAAGGGTTTTCTAGCCACCAGAAATCCTGTATTCTTAGAATCACAGAATTTTTAGAGCTGGAAAGGATATTAAATAACTACCTAATACAACAACTAGGGCAGCTAGGTGGCGCCATAGCGCACAAAGTGTGTGTGTGGGTGGGTGGGGAGAGCTGGGATCAGGAAGACTCATCTTGCCCAGTTCAAAGACTAGTTGTTTGGTCGTGGGCAAGTCACTTAACCCTGTTTGCCTCAGTTTCTTCATCTGTAAAATGAGCTGGAGAAAAAAATGTCAAACCACTCCAGTATCTTTATCAAGAAAGCCTTAAATGGGGCCACAAAGAGTTGGACACTACTGAAAACAACTGAACACCAACAAATGCAACTCCTCTAACACACAGAGGAGCAAAAGTGACCCAGAGAGTGGAAGGGACAGGCCCAAGGTCACAAAGCAATTCAGTAGTCGGCCTAGAACTAGAATTAGGATCTCAGCACTTGTTTGGGATCATAGTCTCTAAAGCTTAAAGGGATCTTAACAAACAACTTGCCATGTTATAGGTGGGGAAACTGCAGCCCATAAAGGGGAAGGGATTTGACCAAGGCTGTGCATTTTAGCCCAGAATTGTTTCTGGGCTATGTCCCATTTTCTGGTCTGCTTCTTACACCAGACTGCTGCTTCTTTGATATGGCAACCCTGTGATGGAAGAAAGCTCCCCACAGGTCTGTCTGGCTCAGCAGAGAACAAGAATAAAAATAGGAGGGAAGAGGTTAAAAAAAAAGGAAGAAAAAAAACACCACACTGTAGCAGCTCAGCTATTGGCAGGCAGGTAATTGGTTACTCTTAGCCGTCAGTATTTCCCTCCCTAGGGGAAGACAGGGAAGAAAGTAATTGAAGTAGGTTCCCTAACAAATGAGTGTGGCTGGTCTTGAAAACTCAGAGTTGCACCTGGGTTCAGAGTCAGTGGATTGATCTTCTCAGCCCTGGGGAAGGGGGAGGGGAGGGAAGGGAGAAGGGAGGGAAGCAACCCTCCACTTTCCCCTGGCCTTAGGCAGCTCAGTGCAGGAGGCCCTCCCTCCATTTCAGCATGTTCTACCTCCCACGGAGAATTAGAAAGCACAAAACTGGAAGGGACCCCCACAGACCGTTCCATCCAAACTGCTCACATTTACTTACAAAGAAACTAAGACCCAGAAAGGTCTAGGAACTCATCCAAAGTCTCACATGTTGTGAAGTGGTGGGGGAGAAGGGATGGACTCCCAAATACCATGTCTGTGCTTCATGTGGCTTTCTGGGTTTTCTCTAGTAATTCCCTTTGGAAGAAAACTGTATTTCTTTTTGATCAAATCTCCCTTCTTTCAGCTCAGGGGTGGGAGGGAAATGCAACCCAACATGCAAATCATGTCACTACTATAAGCCTAACCTCAGCCAAGGAGATAGTAGTATTCGGCAGAATAGTAAATATAAATGCTAGCTCAAGGGATTAATTCATTTCAAGGGAAGCAGGGTGGGAGAGACCTAGAGCGCTACGGTGGGATCTCAGAAGGCTGTGTGAGGAAAAGAGACCCTGAACCAAATGAGCCCCGAAGATGGTCGCTGTGGGTGGAGACCCTGGGGTACCACTGCTAGGGAGGGAACAACACAGCACCAGTGTGAAGAAAGCTGCCCTGGTGGGCAGGAAAGCTTAGGATCTTCAGTTCTTCACTACTAAACTTAAGCAAACTCCTAGTTCCCCAAACCGGCAGCACACTGGAGCATAAAGAACAGTCCACACAGGTTAGGTGCAGTTGTGTTGGGAAAGGGAGCAGCCTGGACAAAGATCCCTGAAAGGAGTCAGGGAGGAAGACAGTAGACAATAGACTGGGGAGTAATTAGCTTTGGGAAAGGGGCTGAGCAAGGACATTTATGCCATGTGGAACCAGTGAGGAGGATCATGAGGAAAAGGGCCAGAGGACTACAGCAGGAGATGGTGCATCACTTAGATGTCCAAAACCTGGGACAAACCTCCAGTCATCCCACCCCAGTTATTACTCTGCTATGTAGGCTTCCCACCTTGAGCCACCTGTAAACTTGCTGTGGGAAGGGGTCAAAATCATTTAGTGCTCATAATTTAGTTAAGGAGATCAGACAGACACAGAATAAGAGGAAAATGAAGCTCAGGTCAGGGAGGTTACATGACTTGCTTTAGGTGACACAGAAAAACGTCAGAACCATGATCTGAATTCAGGTCTCCTAACTCTAATTCCAATATTTTTTTCACTACTACGTCATCCTGCCCCAAAACACATTTCTGGACTTCCATTGCTGACATCATTTCAGGAACCCTTTTTTTGAGAATTTCCTTCAAAGATAATTTTACCCCATCATAAGGAAACCAGTCTCATTCCCAAGGCTTCATCTTGTTTTGTGTTAACCCTCCGTTTACCATGTACCTAATTTGCCATACGTGACACAAAAATGATGATTTCCAAGAAATCCACCCCCAGAAAAGCAATACCTGCTGCCATTGAGAATTCTGAGAAGAAATTATCACAGTCCCCTCAAGACAATTCCCTAGAAAGAGTTCCAGCTATTGTTTGGAATAAGGAAGCAAGGCTGTAATAAGGATACAGCCTTTAAAAGGGAATACTTTAAGGTGATGCCATCCATTTCTATAATTCCATGCCTCTAAGGCCTCAGTTTCCCTATCTGTAAACGAGGGCACCCTCTCTAAACATCTTTCCCCATCACTAACATTTTATGTTAAAAGAGTCTTTGTTCTACAGTCCCTTCCAGCTCTGACGTTTTATATTCTAACATGCTTTGCTATATGGCCCCTTCTAGCTCTAAGAGTCTTCTCTTACGATTCTGTAAGTTCTGCTGGTTGTTAAGTAATCAGTCTGATTGCTTTATAGCTACACCTGACAAGTATCACCTCCCCCCTCACCCCCCACACAGAGCCAATTCACAGCTCTGTTGTAGGAGAACAATTTGTTCCTTACTCCCCCTCCCATGACTGTGTCCCCACCTCGACCAATATAGGAAGCGATTCCCCTAAATTCAGCTATTACCAGGTGACTGGAAATCTCTTTACTGCTGATGCTACTTAATGGAAAATTTCTTTCCCTTTTTGGCTGCTTGCAAAGCCACTCGTGACTTAGCCGGCTGCATGAGAGCAGGGCTTTGTCAGGCTTGAGGAGAAGGGAGCGAGGGATGCTCACCCTCCACCTGCTTCAGACTCACTATCTAAAAGCTTCTCTGTGCAGACCGACCTCAGGCAACCCCAGATACTCCTCCCACCCCCTCAGAAACAGCAGGGAATCAATGCTCAATTCTAGCCTTCTTATCCTCTCTAAGGGGAAAATGAACCAGTCTGCTATAGTGGAAAGAACACTGGGCCAGGAATCAAAAGAACTGGGTTCTAAGGCCTGCTCTACTATTAACTGCCTGTGTGGCTTTGGGCAAGTCATTTCACTCCTGAGTCTCCAAAGGTGCTGTGGCTGTGGATCCTCAAGAGCATGTGGCATGATCCCAAGGGGTGTGTGATCGGTCCACTGTAGGGTTGTGTCTTGGCCTTCACACACTCTGAACCCAGATCACCTGGCATACATAGCAGACAGCAGATTGTGTACTCTAAGGTTGTAGCCAGTGCGTAAGAGCTCTATTGCTCATCTCCCTCCCCCAGGTCATTTCCCACATCTGTTTTTTTTAAGTGATAAAAGGAGAGTCTCACAGGATGAGCATGCATGGATGGATTTTTATAAAACTGCCCATTTTCTGCAGAGGAAACCACTATCCTAGTCACTGAGGTTCACAACCTTAGCTCATCCTTGACTCTTTACTCTCCCTCTAGTCAGTTGTCAAATTTTGTTTTTTCTCCCTGCACTACATTTCTCACATGGCTCGCTTTCACTCTCACCCCACAACCACCATCCTAGTTCACTGCCTTATCACTTCCCACCTGGACGACTGCAATAGCTTCCTAGTCAGTCTCTCTGCCTCAGTTTCAGTACTCTCTAATCCACCCTCCACGCAGCTTCCAGGTGATTTTTTTCCATTAAGTACAGGTCTCATCATTCCCTTTTCACACTTCAACTCCAGGGTCTTTTTACTAACTCTAAAAGCAAATATAAGTTGACCTATAACTTATCCTTTTATTAATTTCTATTTTGTGTAAATTTTGTTACCTAAATATTAGTATAGTATTACATATATGTAATTTGTAAATAAGTATTCACATATTAAGAGTGGGTGATTTTTGAAAAATGGTTATTGACGTGGTGAGTTCTAAAGCTTGGAGGTCACTGGTCCAAGGCATCTTAATTCTGTCATATGTAAAACAAATGTTGGAATAAGATGAACTGATCGAAATGAATTCATTAAATACACCTACCTCACCCTTCCAATTCTGCTTTCCGAGGATTTTTCCGTTTTTTCCTCCCCCTAATCCTCAACTCAATTCAAATAATGGAAATAACCTGCTTCCTGAATGTGGGAGAAAATGAGTCATAGGAAAGTCAAAGAACTCTTTCCAGGTGCTCTAGGACTTGCTAGAAAAATCTGATGCAGTAACTCATGCTGTCCTAAGGGGGCAACAAGGAGGAAGAAGGGCAGTGGTATCAGTGGTATCAAACTCAAAAAGAAAAAGAGGGGAGGGGTTGGGCCTAAGCCATACTTAAGGATCCTTGCACAACATATTGACTTAGGATACCACATATTGACATTATCTATATTTTATTGTATTTTTCTTAAATCTTTTCCAATTACATTTTAATCTAGTTCCAGTCTCAACACTCCATCTCATGTTTGATACCTCTGCTCTAGATCCAAAGACTGGTGAATGGAAAGAATATTAATGCTAGAGTCAAAGGACCCAAGTTCAAATACAATCAAATTGAAATACAAATTAAAATACAATCTCTAGTCTTACGTTCTTATACAAAACTGAGCAAGTAAATTTTTGTGTCCTCATATGTAACATAAGGGTTTAGGACTACTATACTATCCTTTCCAGTTCTAAATCTGTTATCACATAATCCTCTGAACTTGAGTCTCAGATAGGGGATGTAGCAGCTCATTGTTATAAAGCTAGTCAGTATTTGAACCCAGGAATTCTTACCTTAAATCCAACACTCTTTCTCTAGTACACTATGCTGTCTCCCTATGAGGATTAGAATATTAAACGCAATGTGGGGTACGGCATTGGATTAAAATATAATCCAACAATGGGATAGAGCCTCCCACTTCTTGGTTCTAAGTTCTTTCTACTACCCTACAACAAGGTCCTTTGAGGCCAAACCACCAATGCCAAGCACAAGGGGATGAGGGAAGGCAAGGAAAAAGGGAGCGAGACTTCAGGATGAAAGCTTCCCAAGTCAATTTTCCAAGCCTGACTTTCATGAAGTTAACCCCAATAGCCATAGCAGTGTCTGTAAGTCACAGAGGAACTGAGCTCCATAAATGCCGGGAGGATGGAAAGGGACTACTGGGGTGCATACATCTATAGGCTGATGGTTACCTTGAGCAGAGTGGGCTCTGACCAGGCAGGACTGTAGCTAAGTGCCTCTGGCATTCTCCAGGTTGTACCACCATCACTACCACACCCCACCTCCCAGTAGTTGCTAATTCTGAGAAAGAGACAGCTGCATAATTAGGCATGCTGCCTTTGGAGCCCTTTCTCAGAAGGTTCCTACAAAATGTTTCCTTATTAAACGAGGATGGGGAGGGAAATGGAATGAAAACTCCATGTTTCTGCACTTTGTACACATTCACATGACAGAGGGATACTTGGAAGGAGGGTACTAAAAGGATAACAAACTGTGAATATCCAAGTCTCTATGACCTTCTGCCAGTAATAATCATAACGATAATAGCAAACAGCTCACATTTTTATAATGCTTGAAGATTTGAAAGGGCATCTTGAACTCCTTCCCCCAGAAATGGGTTGTCATTATCACAACAGTCTCTCCTCCTTGGTCTCTCTAACTTCAGGCTCTCCTTCTTCCCATACACATTTAGCCAGACTAATATTCCTTAAAGACCACATTCACTGCATCATTTGCTCCGAGATTTTGAACAGCTCACAACTTCCTGTGATACCCAGACTAAACACCTCTGAATCCAATAGAGGAGAGCATTAGCTTTGGCAATATAGAAACATGGGCCCCTGATAGACAGTAGACATTTAATAAATATTTCTTCTCTTCCAACTTTATGAACAATGTGAATGAGGACCTTAGTTTTCTCATAGAAAATGAGTATAATACTAAGATTACCTATCTCTAATGAAGTGATATTCTTCATCACCACAAAGTGCTACGTAAAAGCTACTTATCCTTCTTTCAAAGTTGTCCAATATTTGATTTTGCCCCACATTCCCCATCTTCAATGCTGCCCCCCTTTTTATGAACACACACTCTGCTCATGTCAGGTATTATCAACATCCTACAATCAAGTTCCCTCCACTTCCCACTTTATGCCATGATATTTTTTTGTGGTGTCATGGAAAAAAACACTGACTTGGGAGTCAGAGACCTCAGTTCAAATTCTCCTTCTGTCATTTATTTCCCACTTGTTTGACGTTCAAGTCACTTTAACTTTTTATTATTGTTGTTGTTGATTCATGTCTTCTTTGTGACCCCATTCAGGACTCTCTTGGTTAAAAATAATTGAGCAGTTTGTCATTTCCTTCTCCAGCTCATTTTACAGATGAGGAAATTGAGGCAAACAGGGTTAAGTGACTTGCCCAGGGTCACATGGCTAGTAAGTGTCTGAGGCCAGATTTGAACTCAGGAAGATGATGAGTCTTCCTTATTCCAGGTCCAGCACTCTATCCACTATCCCATCTAGCTGCCAACCTATCTAACCTCAATCTCCCCATCTCTAACACTAAGTAGGTGGATTAAATGACCTTTAAGGTCCCCATTGCACTAATTCTATTGCACTATGATCCTTACCAGTGAAGAATGATAGATTTAGTCAGAATTGGAAAACCCAAAATTTAATCCTGGCTCTTGCATTTGCTCTCTGTATGACCTTGAATGACCTTTAACATTTTTGAACCTCAGTCTCCTCACCCATAAAATTAGGTGGGGGTACTTGATATTATCTGGGAATCCTTCTGGATTTAAATCTGTGATCCTATATTCATTAACTATCTTTGAAAGCCTACTTCAACCCAAACTGGGACGCTAACCTCCTTCCCTGGCTACTTTCCTAACTACAATCCCTCCTCCCTTGTTTAATAAAAAGAAGACCCCAACAGTTGGAGGTATGCCCTGTCCTATAAGCCAAAGCCTCAGAATTATAACCTGTATGTTTATAGTATCCCAGTCCCGTACCTACCCCCCAAGACATTCTGTGAGGTAGGAAGTATAAGGATTTTAAAGGTTTAAGGCACAAAGAGGAAATGTGAATTAAACTAAGTGCTCCAGGTAGTAAAGCTCCTCCTTGTGAATCGAATGAACTTGGAATTGAAATGGAGCCTCCCTTCTTCAGATCCAAACTTCTTTTCACCATAAATACTACAAAGACTTTCATCATATTGCAAAGGTAAAAGAGAGTCCTTAGTGATCTTCTAGTTCAACTTTCTTTTATAAATGCAGATTAGACCCAGAATGGGGCAGTGACTTGCCCAAAGTCACATAGCTAGCTAACAGAGCTGTTTTCTGGATAACAGACCAACCTCCTTTCCTCCCTGTCCCTCTTTAACATGAAAGGGTTAGAACAAAACAAAATATTATAGAAATGAACGAGCTTGGCTCTGGAGAAGACTTAGGAAAACAGAGCTTCCTCTTGTTTTTGCAGAGTTGGGGGACTATGGATATGAAATATTTTATATACTGTCAGTTACCAGTGATGTCTTGATTGGTTTTGTTGAAATCAACTGCTCTCTCCACTCTTTAAAAATATTATTCTTTGTTACAAAGGATAAGCCAGTGGATAGGGAGGGGAGGGAAATGGAGATATTTGGAAATGAAAGTGATTTAAAAACAAAAGGTATAAATTCAATTAACATAATTCAGGGGTTCTTTTTTTCTGAGTCTGTTCTAAAAATACACTGAATGCCCCTTTAGAAGGTTGTTGGATCAAGTCCAGGACTCATATTTGCCTTATATAATTGTTTTTTTTTTGACTTGCAATAATAGCAGCTGACATTTATATAGTACATTAAAGTTTCAGAAGCATTTAAGCCCACAAGGCAGATAACTACAGGTGTTATTATTCCCGTTATGCAGATAGGAAAATAGAGGCTTATGGAAATGAATGGTCATGTTATCTGGTAAGTATCTGAGGCGGCCTTGGAACCCCGAGCTTTCTGACAAGTCCAAGATTCCACCTACTTCAGGTTCATGGCATATGATTTGATGGCAATGAGAGAGAGAGAGAGAGAGAGGGAGAATGAGAATATACCGGTTAACAACAGTAACTCTGCAGTGAAAGGTCAGTGTTAAATGGGTCACATGAGTGAAGACTGGGGGTTATGAAGGTTGTGGTGGGTTGGAAAGGAGAGAGAAGGCATAATTCTAAGTTCTCACATGCTCAGAAGTTGCATCACCCTTAGGCAAGTCATTTAACCTCTCTCAGCCTCAGTTTCTTCATCTATAAAATGGAGATGCTAATGGCACTTACTTTAGAAAGATCACAGCAAGGTTCAAATGAGATAATATATGTAAAGGTCTATATAAATCCTAGGACAGTTGGTGGCATAATGGATAGAGTGCTGGGCCTGGAGTCAGGAAGTCTTAACTTCCTAAGTTCAAATATGACTTCAGACACTTTAGACCCCAGGCAAATCACTTCACCCTGCTTGCCTCAGTTTCCTCATCTGTAAAATGAGCTGGAGAAGGAAATGGCAAAACTACTCCAGTATCTCTGTTGAGGAAACCCCAAATGAGGCCATGAAGAGTTAGACAAAACTGAACAAAAATATAAATCCTAGCCATTATTAAGATACACGTCTACATTGAATTCATGGGATCTAGAGCCAGAAAGATCCTTAGAGATCCTCTAGTACAAACCGAGGCCTAGAGAGAGGAAGTTGCTTGTGTGACCTTGAGGAAGTAACCAATTAGATCAGGATTGAATTCCAGATTCTCTACTTCCATATCCAGTGCTCTACCATATTACATTTGAATCTTGGGCCATCTGAATTTTGAATGCTGTAGGACCCGATCAGCTTTTGCTCTCCAAAAAAGAGGCTGGGAAGGTGAGGGAAAAAATAAAGCATGTAAGAAATGAGTAGGAAACAGAAAGGAGGAAAGCCTCCTTTCTGGGCTTCCTCTGGAAAGACTGTCTAGAAATTCAGTTTGAAAGGAGTTGCTTCCCTTTCCCTGCTATAGTTAATCTTCTGTTGCCACTAGCTGGTCAGTATAGGTACTTGGAAAAGCAACGGCTCTTTAAACAGGCTCTATCCTCTCTGGTTTTAGGACCTGTGAAAACACCCTTGCTCACTGGATTTTCTCCTCCCTGGGAAAAGTAACCTCTTTCTTTTTGCTTTCTAAAGACCTCCTGATTAATATGGGGAAAGAAAAGTCTTCCATCCTTCCCCCAAAGGCAACAAGTCACCCCCAAATTCATAAGTATTTTAATAAGCTAATGTCATTCCTGCAAGGATAATACTCTATTTCCTCAGAGGACTTCTCTCTCTCCTCTACCCTACCCTGATACAGTTAGAGAAGAGGATGGGAAGGGGAAGGAGGTCGTAATTGTCTGCCTGGGTCCGGAGTCTGAAATATACTCAGTTCTTTCTAACACATCATTAAAGTCATCTGTCATGGTGATGCTTTCTGTTAGATTTATCCCAAGGCTTGTATTTTCCCCCTGGTTTCCTCATCAGCCACCCCCCCCTTCCCGGCTCTGGTCCTTCTGAAGGCAGCCAGGTCTAAGTGGGTTTCTAACAAAAGGGGGTGCTGAGAGGCAAGAGCCTCTGTGGAACAGGGAAAGCTAGCCAGCTCAGAGTAAGCTAACTCCGGGATTCAGCGTACACTGATTAAGATACACAGAATGAGCTGCCTCCCACAGGGCCAATTCAGTACTCGGAGCCGGTACAAATGGTCAGGCTCTCAGCCACGCCACGGCTCACAACGGTAGTTTTCTTTTTGCTTCTATGGCTCCAGAAAATCAGGGCTGTGTTTAGCCCTGGAATCTCAGCTGACTGAGCCCACCTCTTCCTACCCTCTCACCTCTAAACAATGGGGGTGGGGGGTGGATGATCTGTTATACTGCCATCCACCCCAGTTCCTTCTTTATCAAAAAATACATTTCTGTTGCTTCTAGATCGTTAGAAAAAAAAAAACTAATAGGAACACTGCTACTTCTGGGGTAGAGAGATTCTCAAAAAAGATGCAGTAATCAGATTTGAATGAGCAAAGTGGGAATTTTAAGAGGGAATTGGGGGCTAGGAAGGAGTGGAATCAGACTGCTACCTGACAACCCTAGTCTCTAGCTAGAGACACCCCAGGATGCTGCCAGGTACTTCATATAACACTGAAAAGAATAGTGTAATCGACAATATAGTGAGGCAAAGAAGAAAAAGATATGCTATAGCCTTCCAGCTGTATACTGATGCATGCCTCATTCTGTGAATATGGAGAAGCAGAGTATATACAGAGAGGGACTCGAAGCTAGGAAGACATGGATCTGAGCACCGATCCTGTCACTGGCTTTGTGACCCTGGGCAAGTCATTTATCTCTCAATGTTCTTGGCAACTCTCTAAAACTCTAAGTTGCTTAGAAGGTCCTGACCTTCACTGGTAAAGGGAGGCACCTCACCTGAATGGGAATCTAGCCAGATGGAAGCAATTTTAGCCTAATTTAAAACAAAAAACCTGAATTTGAATCCTGATTCTGTTACTTAGTACTTGTATAATCTTGGAAAAGTGGGAAAGTGACCTCTCTCTGGGCCTCTGTTTCCTTATTTGTAACCTAAAAGGGATGGATTAGGTTATCTCTAATGTTCCAGCTCTAAATTCTGAAGTCTAAGGAGTCTTCTTTGTTGATCTGAACAGGTCATTTTCCTACCTGTAGTCCTTTCTGGCCCTTTAAGGCCCCATGTCCAAAGAAGCCCTGCCCTATAGCTAAAAAAAAAAACCCTGAGATGAGACATTTTGAACTTGCAATGTGCCCAATTTCTTTCTCCCCATCCCCTCCCCCCACAAGACACTGTACACCCCCTCAGTTACATGCTTTACATGACAAAGGAAATTACTGAGAGATGTTAAGACAAAGTAAGGTTATTAAATTTTCTTTTCCCTTTTTTTCTGAATCAAAGCTGGTGGTAAACAACTGAACTTCCCCTCCCCTGGCTGCTATTAAGTACAGTGGGAAAGACACATTTAGGTGTATGTGTTAGAATCAAAACTAAATCCCAGATAAGATCTGGGCTGCCTGTGGGAGGGTGCTGCTGGGAGGGGGAAGGGAAGAGACAAGAGAGGGGAGGGGGAAGGGAGTAGTCTGAGAGAGGAAAAGACTGAACCCAGGACACCTGAACTAGTTACCTCTTCTAGCCAAACTCTTTCCTATTTGACCACTTCTTACCCTATTCTCCAAATAATAAAAGAAGGGTGATGATTGACAAAGAATGGAATGACCGTAGCACTGACTGATAGCATTTGTATTTATAATTGTCTAGAACGTCAAGGTTAAAAGGGAACTTAGAGATGACCTGGGTTCAAATCCAAGATTACAATGTGGCCGTGAGCAAGCCATAATTTTCCCACCTCATATGTAAAATGGAGGTAACATTACCTGTTTTCCAGAGTTAAGCAGAAGTATGACAACTGGAATACCATCTAGCTTTGCCCCTTCTTTATACAAATAAGGTAACTAAGGCACAGAAATATAAGTGACTTGGCCAAAGGCTCACATTAGTTAAAAGGTTAAATCAGTGCAATTCCCAAATGACACTATTTCAATTGCCTTCCTCTTGACCCCTACTCATCTTCCAGGTAGGTAACACCAGTTTCCCTGCTCTATTCCAAACCATCAACCATATCCAGATCCTGTTTCAAGGTCCAGGCAACCTTACTCTAATAAAGCTTTCCCAGACCACTTCAGTCCAATGATTTCTCCTCTGGACCAATGGTATTTGGCTTGCTCCTCTGCTCCTTAATCGTATACAGTCTTGTGACTGGCATCTCTTATACTGTCTTAAAATTAAACATGCATTTACATATACGTACACAAACACCTCAAAAAGTGAAAGGATCCTTGATGGAATACCACATAGTTTGCCTCTTCCCATCATTAGTTATTTAACTTTTAAGCCTATTTCCCTAACCATATGGTGTATTCCATAATATTGAGGACTATGCCTAATTGAGGGTTGTATCCCCCACAGTATCAAGCATTCAAGATATTCAATAAATCTTTGCTTTGTATTTTCCTAATGGAATTTCAGTCCCCCTCTTCTCTATTGTGGAAACAGCTTTTTTCTGCCTTTAGGCCTTCTGTACCAAGAAACATGGATTTTAGGACCCTTAATCCCTTTCTGATTTTTGATCATTCCCATCCGAGAAGGAAAGGCCCATTTATTTACCCAGGGAAACTCAAGCCTGCCAAAGAAGGAAGAGATGAAGGCAGGGGAGATGCAGAAAGAAACAGCACTTGTAATTCACCTCCATACCAGTCAAGAGCAGAGTAGATTGTTCAGGACACTTAGGCAGAGGGAGACAGAGAGGAAGAACATCTTGAGACAAAAGGAAGGGAGGATTTCAGAGTCCAGTTTACAGAGGAAACCAGTTGTGCAAGGAGAAATCTCCTATAGATCACAAACAGCCATACTCGATGGGGGTGGGGAGGTTATCCTCTCATTTTTTAAATTCACCTTATGGACCCAAGAGGACTTTTAATGCCAGGGGGTCAGTTGGATAATGTGATGCTGGGTCACTAGAATGAATAAACAGAGTAAATTTCCCCCAAGGACCTAAATGTAGCCTCATCGGACACTACCACCTCCTAGTAGCCCCAGAGAGTCATCAGATGCTTAGTACATCTCATTAACAGATCTCCTTGTACAAGGGTCACAGACTTCATCAGATGAAGGAACTCATACACTCCAGATCTCCTCTCTGGTTAGAAGCAAGAGAGAATGGAATTGTCCACTCCTATTGGAGAAACATAAGGCACGGGAATTCTTCAGAGGCAGGAAAACTGATCGAATGGTTAGGTAGGTGCAGACAAGTGTCTCTAACACCATGAGGCCTAGGGAAGAGGGGATGGCAGGAATACCAAATCTTCCCTTTCTAGCCAGTTGTAGGGCTCTCCACAAAGCTCACTGTGCACCCAGTGTTTACCCGCAAACAGTCTCAGACCAATACAAATAAAAAGCCTCCGTTTCTCTGCATAGCTCCTGCCATCCATCCCCAGCCATCTGCTTGCTGCCGATGCTCGCCAAATTCCCCAGCGGGAAGCAGCACCACCACAGGTCCCTGGCACAGGGCAGAAGAGAGAGATGGGGAGGGCATACCCCAGAAACAGGCAAATCTCCAGGAACAGATCACAGTAGGATGAAGGGGAAAATCATCCACAAGGTGGGTGGGGGGGTTAACCTCAAGGAATGGAACTATACTTCACAGCCTCCACAATTTCTGATACTCTCTAATCACAAAACATTTATAAAGGCTCCTAGTGAGAAAAGAAATTCTTAGAGGGAGAGAAGAGAAGAATTCTAGAGATACAACTGCCCATGGCAAAGAGTTGAGAGAATCCAGGATTTTTAGCTTTCTATTTTATACTTCTGCTTCCAGTCATTTCCATGCCACGATTTCATCTGTTCAATCCTTGGGATCAGAGCTTTTCTGAGAAAATTCTGACCATGAGTTGAAACACAAGACACGGAACCTTGTGCAGTCTGGTCTAGGGAAGCTTCCCAAGCAGCCAAACAGGAGCTTTCTCTCCCCTGCTCCCCCATTCCAAGATTCTGAGGTTCTCATTCTCCTATCTTTCAAGTAGTTCATATCCCCTCTTGTAATTCTGCCATCTGGGTCTCTGAATCCGTTGGGCTCACTCCTTAATGACTCAGGAGACCTTGGTGCAGTTGGGTGACATAACCTGCCTGTTCTATTAAAGGTAGAATGCTGGGGGGTGCCTATAGGAGAAGAAGTTTGGCATTACGGGAGTCTTTGAGTCCCTCAGTTCAGTGACCTGGGGCTTGCCTCCTTAGTAGCCAAGAACCAGAAGGGGAAGGGGGGCAGTAGTGAGCCTATGGAGAACCCTGGCTGCTTCACTGCCGAGATCATAGAGCTGAGCTAGGAGTCTCAGATTTCCTGTGCTATCTGTGGCAAGAAGTTAATACTGGACTCCAAGAGCCCAGGTGGAAGGGGGCACAAAGCTAATTCACAGCGGTGCATCATCTCCCCTTCAACACTCTTTTATCCTTCTAGGCAGAATGGACACTACAGGGGAAGGAATATGCTTTCCCACAGAGGTTAAGATAAACTGCCCTGGGAAGTCGCCCCAGAAGGAACCTTAAACTTGATATGCCTGCCACACCTCCCCCTATATCCTTCTCTCAGGGAAGCCAAGAGCACTCTAGTTACCGTAGGCTGGAGGGCTAAGAGAGGAAAGAAAATCAGAACAGTGTCAAGTGCCCATCTGCTGCCTTTTTATACGGAGGAGGAAGTTCAGGGCTTTGGGAAGAGCAGAGGAAAGAGGAACTCAATTGATATTCAGACATTCTGCTCTCATTCTTTAGCATCTTTGGGATCATAGAATTTTAGACTTGGAATGGATTTTAGAAATTATCTAGTCCATTCCTTTCATTTTGCAGAGGAGCAAAAAGAGACTCCGAGTTGAAATTATTTGCCCAAGGTCATAGGTAGTAAAAGGAGCTGGGATTTGAACTCATAGATCTTACTTTAAATCCAGTTTTCCTCAGTCCCCTCAACTACATCTCTCCGAGTTCTCTTTCTGAAGTGGGCAAGAGTTGAGTGATGACAGAAGGGGAAGAAAATGTCCCTTTATCTTTTGACAGATATTTCCTAGAAGGGAACACAGGCCAAAATCCCCCGTCTGCATCCAGAACAGAATCTCACCTCGCTTGCCTCCCAGGGAGGGCTGAGGAGAATTTGGGACAGACCAAGGGAGGAGGGGTCCTTCGATAAGTAGCACAAGGGTGAGCTTGTGTCTCATTGGACAGACTCTATTAATAAATCTTTCTCGTGGGTCTAAATGGGTGGATGGATAGGGATGGGGAGACATCTAGAGAGAAGGAGAGTAGAAAAAAAAAAACATTTTGGAATGCTCTAGATAATTAAGATACAAAGAGGAAAACCAGCCACTCTTCCGATAGCCCTGAAGGGAACGCTCCTCGGGGACTCGGCCAAACAGAGCAGGCGTCAGTCTGCCCCGGAACTTTCTGATTAAGTTCTCCCTTCACTGTTATTCTTTCAAGCCCTGCAAGTTATTATTTGCAGAAAATCAAGTGCTAAGCCAGGGGAGCTGTGCCTTAAGGAAGGAGTGGAGATCGGGAGACAAGGCATAAGCAGACAAGAAATAGGGGGTTCTAATGCCACTGACCAGACTTTCTAGTGCATTGTGTCAGCGCCTACTTGGAGACAGACCCCACACTAAAGTTCTGCCCTTTCCCCCACGCGATTTCCAGGGGCAACAGGGTCATCCTTATACTGGGCACATTCAGATCGTAAAAAGACCATAATCTAGACAACATTTTTCATTAAGGATCTGCCCGATGTGCCAAATCCCTGGAGCAGGAGGTTCCGTTACTGAAAAGTGGAAGGGGGCGAGGAAAGGAGGTCAGGTGCTCCAGTACAGGGGTTATTCCGCCTTCCCCCATTTCCACGATTTCCCCCAACACACATAGTTAGCTAGTGCATGCGTCTTCTAAACTCTTCTTTCGGCACGACAGCGCCCCGGAGGGGGGAATATAGGGGGAGAGCCTTCTTTTCCTTGCCCTCTGTGCCTGGGAGTTTGCCCTGAGAAGCACTCTGCTCTGTTTGGATCTCCACTGCTCCAAAGCCAGGTGTCCTAGCACTGATCCCAAACCCTGAGGTACCCTAGGTAGCAAATCTGGCTTCCACTAACTCTCATCCCAATCTCCAAAGGGAACAAAATCCCAAATCCACAAGCTGTCATCCCCCATCCCCTCCCCCGGCACCTTGCTTCCAGCTGCTCCCACTCCCGGAGCACACTCGAACCACCTGTGTGCTGGTCCCCTGATAGAGTTGATGGTTGTGAAGGGGTGCCCCTACCTCCCATCTACCTCTGATCACAGCCGCACGCCCCCCACCCCCCAACTCTTTTCCTGTCTCTCTAGTCTCGTTCAGGACGGTCTCCAGATCCAATGCAAGTACCTCACTCCCCACGCCCCCTGGGGCCCTGGGAGAACTCTTCGGGCCCCAAGCCAGAGATGCACGCGGGTTAATGGGGGGTTCTCTCTCTAGCGGATGATTCGGGCCCTGGGGATTGTCTGAGCTCCGAAATACGATGCCCAGTAGAGATACATCCCAGAGAGACAGTCCAGTGAGAGGGAGACAGACTGAGCTCCAGACTCCTACCCCTGGGTCCCACTGTTCTATGCCTCCCCGGCCCCGGGTTCCGCCTCTTACCCAGAGTGAAGAACGGCAGCTCCGTGTTGTCCAGGTCGTCCAGCACTGCGATGCGCCCGGGCAGCTCGTTGCGCACAAAGAGCAGGAGCCGGGACTCTGCGGGGCTGCCCGGGCCGCCAGAGCCGGAGCCTCCTGAGCCCAAAGAGCCTGCCGCCGCCGCGGCTGCGGAGGCAGCGGCAGCAGCAGTGGCGGCTCCTGCTCCGGCCCGGCCGCCGCTCCAGCTAATGTCGCTCTCCCGTAGCACTGGAAGCGTGGACACAGTGACCGTCTTCAGCCGGCACGAGCTGTCGGG
Source organism: Trichosurus vulpecula (assembly GCF_011100635.1). Taxonomy (NCBI): domain Eukaryota; kingdom Metazoa; phylum Chordata; class Mammalia; order Diprotodontia; family Phalangeridae; genus Trichosurus; species Trichosurus vulpecula. Next base: position 119,135,873 of record NC_050575.1, read on the forward strand.
TTCCCTGGAGGCAGAGGAGCCGGGCCCGCTGGCCAGCAGCAGGAGAAGAGGGAGCAGCGGGGCGGGAGCGGAGGGAGGCGGCGGCAGCAGAGACGAGCGGCCGGAGCCCGAGCCTAGGCGGAGCCGGAGCCGCAGCTGCCACCGGAGCCCGAGCCCGGGGCTGCTCGGGTCGGCCATGCCTGAGGGGGCCGCGGAGCTGCAGCCCGGGAGGGCGCACCAAGAGGTGGGTACGGTGGTGGAGACGGAGACTGGAGGAGAACAAGGACGCTGGAAGGGAAGGAGCCGAGTGAGTCGCTTTCTAGCAGCCCCCAGCTCCCGGGCTCCGCCTCCCGATCGGCCCTGGACCGCCCCCCCCGCACCGCCTCCCCGGCCCCGCCGCCCCCACCACGGCTCAGCCTGGGACCCACTCTGCTTCGCCCCCCGCCCTGTGCCACCCCCTCCCCATTCACCTTCTGAGCTCGCCGCAGTGACCACCTATCGTCTAAGAACCGAAGAGTCCGACTCCCTGATATCCCTGCACCCCAATTTAATCTTGCCCTTCACCCCAGCATTGCCCCGGATTCACCGGGAGCTCCTCTACCCCCTCCCCCCTCCAACTCCTAGGACTTCACATTGCCCCTCCCTTCTCCCATCTGCCCCCCTCCCCCAACAGCTTCCCCTTCCTCTCCTATCCCCAATATAGAACTGCTTCTCTCCTTCACCCCCCACCCCCAGTATCCATCCCTCTTGTCCCCTCAAGGTCCAGTCATCTTGTGCTTTCACCTCTCTCCACCTGCCCCACCCCAGGCTAATACTGGCAGTCTCAGCTATGGCCTCTCCCCCCACCCTTCTGCCACCCCCAGGAGGGGTTGTCCCCCTATTGCCCTATGTAGCCAGGACATAACTTTGTGTTTCCCCAAGTACACTCTCCACCTTTTTCTTTTGATGCCTAGAGTCCCCTCCCCCCTCGAATTCGTGGGATAAACCCCTCCTCTGACCTACCTCTCCTTTCCTTCAACATTTAGTTATCTTTACCAGCCTTGCGTCCTATAGGCTGCAAATACCCCAACTCTGAGCCCTAAACCTGCCTTCACTATCCCACGTCTCCCACCCCCAGTCCCTTTCCCCATCTCCCCCCCGCTGTTTTAAGGCTCTGTAGCTTAGAGTAGACTAAGTCTGGCCAAGAAGCCCTTCTCCACTCCAGGCTCTCAGCAATGTCCCTGTCATCCCTCTCTCCTGGTTTTCCAAGAGCTTTTTAATGTTGGATGCCTGCTCCTGGGATGCTCAGAGCTCAGCATTTATCAGTTTCTACTCTGGGTGTGAAATTCCTGAAAAGGGTGTGAGGCAGACAAGAGCAGGTCTGTCTGCCCCTCTCCCGACTTCCCCTTAACCCTTCCCCACTCTAAGAGACTCAGGTGAGAAGCCTTTGCCTGCTCCATCTTTTAACCTAGCCTTCTTCTGAACTGTTTGAAGTTGAACCACACATCTCAGCCCTTTAATTTTCCTCATCACTTTGGCCTTCCAGTAGGGTTCCATCCCCTCTCTCCCCCTCCCTCCCTCCCTCCCTCTCTGTCTCTCTCTCTTCCTCTCTCTCTCTCTCTCTCTCTCTCTCTCTCTCCCACACACACACACACACACACACCCTCTGCTGACCTCCCTATCCTATCCAAACTTTCAACTTACCACTCATACATCTTTTTGTTCACCAGGCTCTTCTTTCTAAACTCTATTTCCTTGATCTTTTTTTTTCTTTTCTCTAGATTCACTCTTTCATCTTGTCAACCATTTCTTCCTTACTCATCTTAACTTTAATCTTAGAGTACCTTCTTCCTACAATTTGTTGTACATCTTTCCACATCTGTTCTTCATAGCTTAAGATCATGGGGATCATAGGACTTTTAGAGCCAGGAAAGACCCCAGAGATCATTTCCTCCCTACTTCTTGTTTCTTTTTCTCTTCTTCCTTCTTATTCTCTCTTTAACCCTTCACATGATTCCCCATAACTACCTTTGTTGGGATCTCTTTCACCTAATTTTAAATGGTGTTTTTAATATCTCTATTTGAAGGTATTGTTGTTCAGTTGTGTCCGACTCTTCATGACTTTATTTGGACTTTTCTTGGCAAAGATACTACAGTGCTTTGCATTTCTTTCTCCAAATGCTTAGATGGCATCTGGAAATTTTTTAAAGATGAGGAAACTGAGGCAAACAGGGTTAAGTGACTTGCTCAGGGTCCCACAACTAGTAAATGCCTGAGGACAGATTTGAACTCAGGGGGATGAGTCTTCCTGACTCCAGGCTCAGCATTCTATCCACTGTGCCACCTAGCTGAAAGTATAGAATCATAGATTTAGGTCTGAAAAGGATAGGTCCAATCTCTTCATTTTGCAAATGGGAAAACTGAAATCTAGAAAGGTTAAATAATTTGCTCAAGGTCATGTGTTAAGATACCACCTCCTTCTTTGTGGTTTTCTGATAGCTGCTTCTTTTGGGCAATACTAACTTCTATAATTACTGTTGAGGGCCTTCCAACAATGGATAAATAGGTTAGACTATTAAATTACCTTCTACTTCTTATTCCGTGAATCATTTTCATTTCTCTCGGCCTTAGTCTTCCCATCTGTATGATGAGGGTTTTAAGCAACTTGATAATTTCAACTATCCCTTCCAGATCTCAAGCTATAATTGTATAATTCAATTCCTCTTTTCAGGTCCTCTTTTTTCCCCATAGGTAAAATGAGGTAATTGAATTAGATGATGTCCAAGATTCCTTCTAACTAAGTAACTCACTAACTAACCAACTATATATATTTAGAAGTTATATGTATATATATAGTTTATATATAATATGTATAGTTATGTAACTATACATCTTTGATTCTAAGATTTTTTTCTTGCCTCTCTTTGGCTTACTTGGGTCCATTCATCTCTCCCAAATATTTCACCCCTGCCTCCCTCAGTCTCTTCTTTATACATTAACAATACTCCACTATTCTGTGCAACCAGCCTCTCTGAGTCTCTGTGCCCCATTCTTCAGATATGCTGACACAGTCCATTTATAGATGTGCTTTCCCAGAAAAGGCTTAGTTTATGTAATTCAGAGAAGGCAGAGCCTGGGGAAGGCCTTCAAAGACCGAGGGAACATAGATATCTTGCCTCTGGCCAATAGTGTATATCCACAAAAGACACAAGAGCCCTTTACCAGCTGTCCTTCCCATAAAATATTAGGCTCATAGGATATTAGAGAAGAAAGTTTACTCAATGATTATTTATTCCAGTCCTCTGATTTTAGAAATTAGCAATCGGAGGCCTAGATAGGTTAAGTGGGATTTGCCCAAAGCCATATAAGAAGTAGGAAGTGGAACCTAGTCCTAACTCAAGTCATCTGCTTCTAGGTGAGTTGTTTAGTGTTTTGTTTTGTTTAGATTTTTTTTATCCCACTATTTTAAGACTTCATTTCTGGGCTGTCTATTTGACCAGGTTTCTTCTAGGTTGATAAGTCTCATATTACCTCTTGACATTCCTCCTTATTCTGTGGTCATATCTCACTTAGTGATGCTTCTGTGCTGAATTAATGAACTCTTTCATGCCTCTACAACCTACATGAAATTCCTTTTCATTTTCCCCAACCCCCTTCTCTATTCTACTAAGCAAAGGCCTCCTATTCTTGTTTCATCTTGTATATCTGGTAGGTGATTTTCAGGGATACACACACACACGTACATACACATATGTACATATACATATGTGGATGTATATGTACATGTGTGTATGTATGTGTGTGTATCTATAGTCTCTTTTTCTAAATTCCTCCAATCAAGACTGTCTGAAATGTTTTCTCTGATTCAAGTTCTTCTCTTGATCTTTCTGGGTGTCCCCTCAAACACAAATAAACTGCTGTTAGGAAGAGAAAAACTCTATCTCTAGCTCCATCTAGAATTGAGCCAAACTAAATCTCCTATCAATCCCCTTTCCTAGCCATTAAAACCCTTCAAATGTTTTTCCCCTTTCTCTAATTATTGGGGCCTCTTTAATTCACCTGATCACTGCTTCAAAATTGTTGATATCCCTCTGAATTCTTGATGCCATTTATCACCAACCCAACCTCTTTACCAAAATTTTAACTAAATGGGACAAAACATGCATGGGTTTCTTTAGGCCACCCTCATTTCTCCTTGATTTTTTTATGATTCTCCTTTTTCCTTTTCTCTACACTCCAGTATAAAATATCAGGAAATGTACTAGACTTGGAGTCAAAAGATCTCTCCTCAAATCCTGGTTCTAAGATTGACTATCTCTGTATCTGTGGACATAACCTCTCCTAGACTCCGTTTCCCAATCTATAAAATAACAAGAAAATAAAACTTTACTAAGCACCTACTGTGTGTCAGGCACTCTGCTAAACTTTACAAATATCATCTCATTTTATTCTCACAACAATTTTATGAAATAGGTGCTATTTTATCTCTATTGAGGAAACTGAGATCCACAGACGTTAAGTGATTTGCTGAGAGTGTCACACAGGTCACAGCTAGTAACTGTTTGAGACTGGAGTAGAACTCAGGGCTTCCTGACTCCAGGCCCAGTTTTCTATCTACTGCGCCACCTAGCTAACAATCCTTCTACTATCTACCTCACGGGTCAGTTGCACTTTCTAAACCTCAAAGTGATATTTAAATACAATTTGTTGCTATCACTTTCTATGCTCACTTTTCCTTCACTTTCTTTACCATCTCTCTCAGATTTAGCTGTATCCACTTTAATATCTACTCAGCCACAATAGATCACCTGGTCTTACCTGGGCAATGTAGAATCATAATGAGAACCAAAATTAGTAAGCCTTAAATTTTTTAATGGATCATTCTCCTATTTTTCTCACATCCAAATCTCTCCTTTGTCTATACTTTTAGGGTTCACATTTAATTCTCTCCCTCTTGGTCGGCTTATTGGAAAGGCTCACAAATTTAGATCTGGAGGAGGTTGTCTAGTGTATCTACTAATCCCCTCATTTTACAGATGACGAAACTAGGGAAGGAGAGAAATATTTTGCTCAGTTATACAGTTAGTTGAAGAACTAGGGCCTAAAGCCAAATTTCCCAATGCTTATTTAGTCCATTACTTTTTGCCCTATACTGTATTGCTTCATTCATTTACTCATTTGGCAAATATACATGAGATGCCTACTCCTTACAATGCATTTTAAAAGCTCTTCATTGTAGAATTATAGACAAATGATGAATCATGGTGTAATGGAAAGATCACTAGTTCTGGAGTCAAAGTACCTATGTTCAAATCTTGCCTGTGGCCTCTAATGTTTACTACCTGTGTGACTCTGAGCGAGGCTTAGAATCATAAGGACTTGGGTTAAAATCTTATATCAGCCACTTAATTGTTATATGACCCTGGGCTTATCACTTAACCTTCCTGTGCCTCAGTTTCCCCATCTATAAAATGAGAGTTGTGCCCTATGACCTCTAACATCCCTGCCAGCTCTAAATCTGCTCCTCTGATCTTTGGATTTCAGTTTCCTCATCTGTAAAACTGGAGACTAGATGACCTCTGAGGTGCTTTTCAGTTTTAGATCTATGATTTCACGAATTTCTATAACTGTTGAAGCCAGAAGAGACCCTAGAACATAAATTATGCAAAATGAAAAAGCCCTTAGAATATTCAGTGTTAAAAAAAGAAGAAATCTTAAAAAAAGACAGGTTGAAGTAGAAAGGATGAAACTTTAGTAATGATTTCCTTGGGACTCAATCATTCCCCCTTCATTTGTACATTTCCTCCTCTCCCTTTTCTCTGCAGTCCTGTTTTGTCTCATTTAGTTGCAACTTTTGCCACTGTCTTTAGGTATCCTTTTGTGAGGAAGGAAAGAATATTTTAATCACTGGTGTCTTTCTTCATTCCCACTTGCATCTGTTTGACTGATTTCTGTTTCAACTCAGTACTTCACCTGACTCTTTCTCTTAGAAATTCTCAAATTTATTATCTTTCTTTTTCAGTCCATGCTTTTCACTACCTCCCACTTTCTCTTACCCTATCCTTTAAATCAAGTCCTTGCTCTGTGATTTACTGATGTCATTTCATAGCCTCCTTTCACCATCTAGCCAAAATCCCTACAATACTTCTTTCTCTCTTTCTTCATTCATACTTTTGCATTTTCTCCTACGGATCCACTCATCTTTAATTCATTCCCATCACTCAATCGCTCCCTTCCAAATCTCTGTACCTTTTGCCTACATAATCCTTAAACTTATTTTTGTTGCTTTCAACCTCAGTTAGTCTATTCATACTTCATCATTAACACATACTTATGTGTTGTATTTCTTTAGTGCATTTTATCATCTGCCTCATAAAAATTATTGTTTTCTGAACCATCTTTTTTGAAATCTTTTTTGAAATCATTCACTAAGCCTCTCTCTCCAGAATATTTTCTGCCCCCAGTTGTGCTCCTGTGAGAGATCAACCCACTCTAAACTTACCCTAATTGAACTACTATAGTTCTGACCCATTGGAATAGATAACATTAGAAGTATGGTTCCTTTCCTATTATACCATACAGCTCAAACATATGATATTTTAACATTCTGTATTCCAAGAACCCTTCCAGTTCTAGAAACTTCTCAGCTCTTCTAACATTCTAGGTGCCCTTCTGACACCATATTTTAGAACATCAACATAGCTAGCTGTTATGTTTTTAGTTGTATCGTAATAAACAAGTTTGACAGAATAGAAACTTTATAGATTTTCATTTCTCTCCTCCAGGCCTAACTGAAACACTACTTCTAAGACCCTCAGGGTATAGCTATTAGATATATCCATCTCTACTTGAGGACCCCAAGAGATAAGCTCTAGACCACCAACCTAATTGAAGCCTCTAAGCTTAGACAAAGGATATAAGAGTCCTCAGGAGGAATCTAAGACTTCAATCAAATAAGACCATTTTATATATTTCTCACTTTAGTTAAATCCTCTAAGCTTGAGAGGCAGCCTTGTATAGCAGAAAGAGCATTGAATTTGAAATTAAGAGCCTTCAGTTCATATGCTCCTATACTAAGCTGTGTTCCTTCATCCCCTGTGAACCTCAATCTTCTCATCCATAAAATGGCAAAATATTTGTACTTATTCCATCAAAGGACTGCCTATGAGGAAAATGCTTTTTAAACCTTGAAGTACCATATAATTGTGAACTATTATTATGAAAGGCAGCCAACAGAGTAGAAAAAGCTCAACTTGGAGGCAGGACCCATAGCTTCATTTTCTGGTTCTGATATTTACTAGTGATGTGACCTTAAGTAAGTACCTTCACCACCTCTGTTAACCTCATCTGAAAAATCAGGATAATAAATACCTACCCCCTAGCATTGTTGTGTGGAAAGCACATTGTAAACCTCAGAGAGCTAGAGCAATGGGAGCTGTTATGATTAGGAATATTAGAAATAATGAGAGAAGAAATCCATTTAATGGAGATCAGTGGTTCAGCTCGATTGCTGGTTGATTCTTCATTGAGCTTTGGTCTGCATAGGGGAAAATAGAAATTGAAATGAAGAGGAAATCAGAGTCAGAAGCAGGACCTAGTGGCTCTTGCCCCAGCCTTTTGAGGCTATTTTGGTACTTAAGAGGCTTTTGCTGAAGAGTTAGGCCAGAGAGTGATGCTCAAAGCAAGAAGTCTTTATTTGGCATGTTTAACTAGCATAACGGAAGACCTGAGGCTCAGGGGAGACACATATGGTTTAAAATAAAAAGGGGGATACAGCCTCAACAAGGAAATGCTGCATTCAGAGAGCTCACAGAGTAGGGGTGATGGGTTCCCCACTCTGCCAGGAGCATGAAGAAGGCTCATGGCAGGATCAAATTTATAGCTGGCAGAGATGTTAGTGGTCATCTAATCCAGTCTCTTCATTTTGCAGATGAGGAAACCTGGGTCCATCAAGGTTAAGTGACTTGTCTAAGGTCACTTATGTAGTGAGTGGCAGAGTCCAAAAGAAAACCTCAAATTCCAAATCTTACATTCTCACCATGGCCTCAAATTGGAGGTTGCTATAGTCAGGCTGTTCCTTGGTCTTGACATACCTTGCTTTAGTGTAGTCTCCTGGTCACTCCTATTCATGGTGAGAGTTTCTTGATTGTTGATTGATCCATCAGTTATTTCCTGCATTAGGGAAGCATATCAAACACTACACACCCACACACCCCACACCACACCCCACACACACCCACACACACACACTGACCCTAACACAACACCCCCCAAACAGGGGAAAGTGGGCTGACCTACTAGACCTACACTAAAACAACCCTGCTCCAGGGAGCACTCTGCTTTCCAGGACAACAACAAAATAAGTCAGCATTACGGGTGTTATGCAGAGGGGCCACAGTCCTGATTGATTGCCTCCACACCTTTTATGTCTCAGTAATGAGTTACCAGTGACTGGCTGGCAAGCACAAGCCATGGATATTTCTAGCATGGAGGCATCCCTCATAGAAGGAGTTCTAGAGAAGAGGGTGGGGTGCTAGGAAGGAGGAGGGGGTATATCTAGAGGAGAAAGGCTGGGACTAGAAAACTAGGAAGATTTTCTAGATTACCACAGCTCCTTATTTTCCCCCTCCTAAGGCAGTGTAAATATCTCCCAGGTCACTGCTGATTTGCATTAGCCATCTGTTTCTTTTACACCTGCTACAGGCCCTTTCTGAAATCACAGCTTGGAGAACCAGAATTTCTCCCCATTAACTCTGTTGTTGAGACCATTTTAGCTTTTGGGGGCCACAGGTAGGCTGAGCTCAGCTTACAGCAGCATAAACTGCCCCTCTTCCATGTCACAGAGTTGGCAGGACTATATATAACCCTGCCACTGCCCCAACAGCTGGCCAGCAGCTGGTGTCCTGATGGAAGATCTGAGGGAAAGGTAACAGCTCAAGGTGACAGGAAGGGTGAGCAGGTGGAAGAGGCAGAGGAGGGTGAAATACTGCAGTCATGACATTGAGACTTCAGTTCTTGATTCACGGTGAGATTCAATGACAAAAAATAATACTTTGTAAAAAGTTGAAACTCTGGTATTTATCACTTCAGTCTCTTGGCAGTTTATTCTCAGTGACATCTAAGATTTTTCAGAAGTCAATGTATTGTCTAAAACCTACTTCTCTAATGTTCTCTGTGATATCACAGATACACACACATATGTGTATATATACATATATACACACACACATATATATACACCCACACACATATACACATACATATATAAAGTAATATATACAATTACATATGTATAAATATGTGTATCTCTATATATGTATACCATACATGCATATATACAAATATATATATATATATGTATATATAACTGTGTGGTTTACTTTGTATGTATGTGTGTGAAATAGGTATAATGAAATTGTCGCTTTTAATTCCTGTAAATTATTCCTTAATTAATGATTGTTTCATAAAGACTCATACACAAGAACTTCTTAATAAGGCTACTGTAGGGGCAAGAAGGAAAGCTCATGGACACAGTGAAATATTAGCTTCCCCTCCCCTCATAGATTCTCTCCAACCCTTTAGCTGGTAGTCTCTAGGAAGGGTTTGATGCAAATCTCCCTGAGAGAGGTAATATTCTAAGTCAGTCTTTCCCAAACCACAAGCCCCAAGGGAAATATACTAAGGGGTCTGCAAAATCATATATGCATTATCATTTCATCATTAAGGTCTTTTTACCTTTTCTCAAATGGGGAATACAACTAGTACATCATTGTTATTCATTTATTCCAAAATATTTATTTAACTTCTACAATAGTCCAGATAATATATTAAAGATACAAGACAAAAAAAGAAAGAAAAGAAAAAAAAAGTAATCCCAAGGGATCAGGGATCCTTCCTAGGTAAGGACCAGAGTATACACCAGGGGGGCAGTGCCTACACCTCTCCCCAGATCCCAACACCTTGGAAGCAAAAACAAACAAAAAAACTTCCTAACTCCCAGCACTAGCTCTGAAAACAGCAGTGGAAAAAAGCCTGAAGTTAAGACTCTGCCAAACCCTGCCCCCAGGCACACCCTGACAAAGCCCAACATTAACATAAAATTCCAACTGAGAAAACAAGGTGGAAAAATGAGCAAACAACAACAACAACAACAACAACAACAAGAACTTGACCATACAGAGCTACTGTAGTGACAGGGAAAATCAAGACACAAACTTAGAAGACAGCCATGTGAAAACAGCTACAAACATAGCATCAAAGAAAAATTCTAATTGGATCATGGGCCAGCAAGACTCCTTGGAAAAGTTAAAAAAAGATATAAGAGGTAGAGGAAAAATTGGGGGAAAATTGGTAGTGATGTAAGAAAATTATTAAAAAAGAATTAACAGCTTGGTTAAAAAAGCACAAGAAATACTCAAGAAAATAACACCTTAAAAAACAGAATGGCAAAACAGGCACAAAAATTCACTGAAGAAAAAGAACTCTTTAAAAAGTAGTATAGGCCAAATGGAAAAGGAGTTATAAAAGCTCACTGAAGAAAAAGAATTCCCTAAAAAGGAGAATTGGCCAAATGGAAAAAGAAGTAACAAAATCTCACTGAAAAAAATAATTGTTTAAAAATTACATTTGGGCAAGTGGAAGCTAATGACTCCAAGAGACAACAAAGAACAATAAAACACAGTCAAAAGAATGAAAAAAAATAAAGGAAAATGTGAACTATCTCACTGGAAAAACAACTGACCTAGAAAATCAATTGAAGAGAGATAATTTAAGAATTATTGGACTACCTGAAATTATTGATCAAAGAAATAGCCTAAACATCATATTTCAAGAAACTATAAAGGAAAACTTCTCAGATATCTTAGATCCAAGGGTAAAATAGAAATTGAATGAATCACTGATAACCTTTTTAAGAGATCCCAGAATGAAAACTCCCAGGAAAAATATAGTCAAATTCCAGAGCTCCCAGGTCTAGGAGAAAATTTTGCGAGCAGCCAGAAAGAAATAATTCAAATACTGTAAAGCCACAGTCAGAATTCACAAGATTTAGTGGCTTCCATATTAAAGGAGTGGAGGAGTTGGAATATGAAGGCAAAGGAGCTAAGATTACAACTAAGAATAACATACCCAGCAAAACTGAATAAAATCTTCAAGGGAGCAAAATGGATATTTAATGAAATAGAGGAATCTGGACCTCAAAATTTTAAAGGAAAAGAATGTTTAAAAGTATATTTTTAAAATAAATGAATGAATAAAATTAAAAAAAATAAGAAAGGAAAAGGAAGAAAGAAAATGAATGAATGAATGAAGGAAGGAAGAATAGAAGGAAGGAAGGAAAGAAACTAGTCCCTGCTGAGATTCTATTAGAGGTAAATCACATGTACAAAATAATTTCCAAGAGGACTCTAGCAACTAGGAAGATCAATGTAGGCTTCTTGTAGGAAGGGCACCTAAACCTGCACATCGAAAGTAGCCAAGGATTCTATTAGACAGAATAGACCAGGGAGTACATTCCAGTAGAGGAAAACCTGGGCAAAGTTAAAGAGATGACATGTGAAATGTTGTGTACAGGGAACAGCAAGAAGACCAGTTTGTCTGGGCACAGTACATGGGAAGGAAAGCAATGTGCAGGAAGCATGGAAAGATAGACTACAGCCAGATTGTGTCAAAGCCAAACAGAGGCAGCCATATCATGTGTGGGCACCTGGGGGATGAGTTTATGCTATTTTTGAGGGTCTTTGTTCTCCCAAAGACTGAAAATCTCCCTTCTGTGCTGTTATGTCATTTATACCATAGTGCAGTACTGAAGCAGAAAATTATTGATGGTGGAGAGAGTCAAGGGGAGGGGTCATGGAGAAGAAAAGAGGCTGAATACTTGGGAACAATGAACACAAATTTCACCTACTTATTATTTTGCTGAGAGTTATGTCAGAAATGATGAGTTTGCATTAAGGAGAGGCTTAGAATGACAGGCAGAAGACTTGGGTTTTAGGTACAGTTCTGCCACTAACTAGCCATTTAACCATGGGCAAGTCACTCTCCCTTTCTGGCCCTCAGTTTCCTCCTACATACAATAAGAGGGTTTTATAAGACAATCTCTGAGATTTTTTTTCCTGCTTTGACATTCTAGTATCTGGAAGTAGTAGCCACATCTAGTCTGAGTTATATAAGGCTTTGACTAGATGTATAATACTTTGGATAATATGATGAACAGCTAGCACGGTACCCTACTTATCCATGGTAGGTGCTCATTAAATATTTCATGACACTAAGCCTAGGCTTTCCAACACTGAATTAAAGTGAAGTGTGTTATGTTAATGTTCTCCAATGTTTATGAGCCAAATACTGTGCATTCTCAGAGTGTCTCTGGTACACTGAGCTAAACTGAGTATTCTAGGAAATGGGGGTATTGGTGTGGGGAAGGGAATAAGCATTTAAATAGTGCCTACTAGATGCTAGGCATTATGCTAAGTCCTTTTACAAATATCTCATTGGATGCTTACAACAACCTTTGGAGATAAGCGCTATTATTATCCTGATTTTACACTTGAGGAAACTGACAAAGAAGTGATTTGTCTAGGGTCACATAGCCAAGTAAGTATGTGAGGCCAAATTTGAACTCAGGTCTTCCAGACTGTAGACCCAATGCTCTCTCTACTTTGTCACCAACTACCTTGAAGAAATCCAGAAAGAACCCAACAAATTCCTGGTCTATTTCCAGAGAGATTGTAAGACTTCTACATTCCTCTGAGCAAGCAGAGGCATAAGGAATTCTAAATGTACTTAGTGTGAGTTCTGATTATCCTTGTAGCTAATGCTAGAGCACTGACATAATTAGGAGGACTGGTAATGAAAGAAAAACATTCCCCTCTCACTATTTCCAATTTTCTCACCCAGATGGATAAGCTATAAGATGAGAGGCACCATGGAAGTGCAGTGGAAAGAAAGTCAGTTTGGGAGTCAGGAAAACTAATCTCAGCACTACTACTCACAAGCTGTGTGACCACTGGCAAGTCAGGACACTTCTCTGAGCTAGTTGTTTGTGTCTGTAAAATGACGATACTAACTTTATCTACCTGGAGGTGTTTGAAGCCTCATTGAGATGGATTATTGGTTTCTTTGACAACATTTTTCCCCTTCTCCCTCCCCCTCCCCACACCTGTGATTTCATTGCCATAGGGAATTCCTGGTGAGGCATTTTCTTTTCCAATGCAGATGAACACCTGCTCTGTGATTTAAAGGCTTGGAGAGTTGCTTGGTTAATGAGAGGCCAAAGTAAAGTACTCACAGTCACTTAGTCAATCTCTGTCAAAGCAGAGGGATAAAGCCAGTATTTGTAGGTTGCATGAAAGGGGGACTGGCTTGGGAGTCATGAGACCGAAGCTCCAGACCTAACTCTAATAACAATATGTGTGATTTCGGGAAAGTCACTTAAATTCTCTGGGTTGTAGCTGCTTTATCTGCAAAAGAAGAGAGTTAAACCACATGATCTCTAAGGTTTTTTTTAGACGCTGACATTCTATGTACAAAAGCCCCTTCTCTCTCTAATACTCTCTGAGTTTATGGATTCCCCTTATCACTGTCTTCTTCTATGGAGACACTGTCAAGGTCTTTTGGAATAGTCTTCTTGTTCCTAAAAGGAGAAAGCTGGAATCATGACTTTTAACTCTCTGAGCCCTGGGCTCTGGGCTCCCTTAGAGAAGGGTCACTGACACGACTCTCCAGAGAGCTTTCCCTGACTCTGAAATGTGTCTGTCACAGTTTCCTATTTGCCCGATGCTTTATGCTCATTTTCTCTGTTGTTTCTCATAGCATGCCTCTCAGGTAAATGCTGCTGATGGCTTCTGTTTCACAATTGGATAGGTGCCAGTGGAGAGCAGTAGAACAATTTGACCTAAATCATACAAGTCAGTGTCAGAAACAGAACTAGAATCTAGGTCTTGAGATTTTCTCTAAATGCTAGGGCCTAGCCACTAGGGGGCAGGCTCACTAGCCTGGAAGTTCAGGGATAGTAGAAAAAGCAAGGAATGGTGGAAGGGGGTGATGAAGAGAGAGACACCAATGTCAGAGAATCTGAGTTCAAATCCTACCTAGCCATGTGACCTTGGTCAAGTCACTTCTCTCTGGGCCTCAGTTTCCCCATCCACAAATTGAAAGTCTAGAGCTAGATTAAAGTTGTTTCTAGCTCTAAATTGCATGACCCTATTCAAGTTATGCTCTAATGTAACACAACGACTTTGTGCAGAAGGCTGGGGCATACAGCTTAATATCTTTCTTTCGAGATTCTAGGGAGCTGCAATAACACACATGTAAACAGACAAAGTGGTGTAGTGAGAAAAGATCTGATCTCAAGAACACAGAGATTTAAGGATGCAAAAAGAGGTTGGAGATCACCTGTTTTGAGCCTTCATTTTTACAGATGTGGAAACTGAGGCCCAGAGAAGTTAAAGGATTTGATTGAGGTTACTCAGGCTTTAAGAAGCAGGGTTAGGACTCAGACCCAGATCTCGTGAGCCAGTGTGTTTTCCTTTACACTGTCCTACCTCTCATTACACATCGTGGTGCTTCTCAAAATGGTGTCCCTGACAGTACTTATTTAGCACACAGTGGGTCCTCCCTAATACTGGTTGAAGAGAACAGATGCTATCCTGTTGCTCATATTTCTATCCTCATAGCATTCCTGTGAGGTACGTAATAGTACATGTAATTGTCACCATATTATATTTGAGGAAGGGGTGCATAGGGTGCTCAGGGAGGACTAGCATCTCTGGAGTGAAAACTTGCTGAGCCCTTTGCAGGGCTGCTTATTCACCTTTGGTGTCTGCCTGATTCCCCCAACAGCCACTCACCTGTGGCTCCAAGAAGTGTAGCACATGTAGTGGCAACACCCTTGGCAGACAGGCTAAACCAGCTTGAGGGTAACCAACAGAACTCCAACTCATCACTGAGTTAGAGGATATATGTCTCAAATGTGTGAATACTTCCTTTGTGGAATGAGCAGGTGAGAACAATTTGTTTCAACAACCATGAAGGCGGCCGAAGCAGAAGCTGTGGAACTTTGAGAGTTTGGTCAGACATTGAAGAAGTCGAGGTCATCTGCTGCATCCTGGGCCATCACCAGGTGTCTTGACTTTTGACCTGCCACTGGACTTCAATGAGGATGGAAGAGAGAGTGAGGCTGATGACTGTGCAACTCTGCCTCACTTAAATCCAATTCACAAGCAAGTTACGGTATTACGCCATGATATCATTGGTCCTCTTTGAAAAAAAAAAGAATTAACAGCAACAACAGCAACGAAATTTGAGGTAACTCAGATTAACAAAAAGAAAGTGAGTTACTCAAAATCAAGCAGATAATGAGCATCAGAAAAGAATCACAAACTCAGGTCCCTTGATACAAAGTTAACTCCTTGTAGGCAGGCACAGTGTATCTCTAGTGTTTAATATGGGGCCTGGAATAGAATAGGAGTTTAAAATTATTTTGGGATCTCTGTTCTTTACATTGTACAGTGCTGCCTATGTCCCTAAGCCCCAATCTTTACTTTTCATTTTTCATCATGCATATTCATTCCTGTATTATCTTTATACAAAATAAAAATTGAGCAAAGGGTGAGCATGTGGGTGTGTACCTTTTTCCCCCTTCTATCCTATTTTCCTTTATAACAATACAAGTCTTTGGTTTAGTTTAGTCTCTGTTCTAATATTCTGTGTGTGACTCCTGCTGAGCTATGATTTGTGCCTCTCTGGGTGTCTGCGCGCAGACATCTTAACTGGAAAATGCTTAAAATGTCAATACGGCATAAGTTAAAAAGAAGCAAAAAGAGAAAAGAGGAAAAAAAACCCACAGCCCTCCCTGCTTTTTCTAAGTGGTCACAGGTGGAGTATCACTTTGACTCAGCGCCAGGTAGAGCAAGATTCCTGACAGGAGGCTCTAATGCATCTTTTATCAACTAGCAGAGCCGATTAAGAGGTTATTGCTAAGATATCGATAGAGGGTCAGAATCTGCTTTCTGAAGTAGTTTTCCATTGGCTGCCATGCACACAGACAGGTCTTTGCAGCAGCAATCATTAAAATGCACTATATATATATTTACAGTATTGGAGGACTATTTATGCAATCTGTAATGGAGGTGGCACAGTTCCCACTGTCAGTGAGTGGGAAAAAAAATAACTGGTATCATACAGCCATGATGTAATCAGTGGCCTATATTTCATGGCCCGAAGGCAGAATGTCAGCATCAATAAGACCATGCCAGGTGGGGGTACGAGGAACAGGAAAGGGGATGGGGAAACAAGGGGCATCAGATCCTTCGGTAAATACCAATGAATTAATTAGGCAAGGAGTTGTGGGTGCCAGGATCCCATCACATGAAGTGGTCAGGACCTGGGTTTGTCAACATCAACCTTGAGGTCGTAAAGGCAATACAAGCTGAAAAGTCCAGGGTAAACGGATAAGATTAGAGGTTTTGGAGCTAGATGGGACCAATGAGACTTTTGTGTCTACCATGTTTATTTTAATGATGAATGAAGAAAAGGAGGGGAAAATACATAAGTATATATTATCAATATATTATCTATCTATCTACTTATCTCTCTATCTATCTATATTTCTCTATCTCTCTATCTAGTTCTTACTAAGTACCAGTCACTGTGCTAGGGGCTGGAAATTTGATGTGGGCAGTCAGGAGGAAGATGAGGGGAATGGAGCCAAAGGGCAGTTTTCGTACCTTTCAGGATAGTGGAATGGATTTGATTATTGTCTAGAGAGTAGAGAGGCAAGCATATGGGACATACGACAAGATTCTTAGGGTAGGTGGCTGAATGGTATATAAAGCATAATCTAGGGCTGGCTAGATATACTAGTTGAGTGCATTTAAACTCATCAATCAGGACTGCTCATTGCCACTGCTGAGTTCCAAATCTGAGTGGATTACAACATAACCACTCTCCACCCGCAGGGGACCATGGTCTCTGGAGGTCTAATAAGGAGGATTTGATTCTGAATAGAAAGAGAATATTTAGCAGCAAGACAGATGGCAAGATTATCAAGGTGGATTGCTGGATGAGGAATATAAGGCTAAAAGAAGTAAACACCAGGGTTACAGGAGTTGTTGTTTAGTTGTTTCCAGCTCTTTGTGATCCTATTTGGGGTTTTCTTGACAAAGATACAGATGAGGAAACTGAGCAAACAGGGTTAAATGATTAATCCAGGGTCATGCAGCTAGTAAATGTCTGAGGCTGGTTTTGAACTCAGTAAGATGAGTCTTCCTGACTCCAGGCCTGGTGCTCTATCCACTGCCCCACCTAGCTGTCCCAAGGGGAAAAAAATAATAAGTCACAAAGCCAAAGTTGGAATTCAGGTACTATAAATCTAAATGTAGTACATGATGCTATTTCACAGTTGAAATGCCCCAGTCAGATATTTGGTGTTGGGAAGAAGGCAGGTTCTTATTCAGAATGAAAGAGCTTGAGGAAAGAATCTAAGGGAGAAATTGAACTGAGATTCTAGCCCAGGGTGGGTAACCTGCAGCCTCTAGGTCCTCAAGTGCAGCCCTTTGACTGAATCCAAGCACTTGAGGACCTAGAGGACCGCATGTGGTCTCAAGGCTATGGGTTTCTCACTCCTGTATCGAGCCTTATCTAGTCTCTTAAGATTTTATGCTACCTCACCAAAAGACACATTACCCAAGTTAGGGTATGCTATGGGAATTACAATACTTCCAGCCTAGCATCCTCAGATATCATCTGGGGAAGGAATCCATGTGGAGATGTATCCTGGCAACTGCTGCTGCAGGTGGCACAGTCACAGCTACCAAAGACCCAGAAAAGAAAGTTCTTGGCATTGTCAAATGGCTCAACATCAGAAAGTGATATGATTTTATTAAGTGGAATGGACATTAAAAGGCATTGCTCAGTGCTTTGTCATTGTGTTCTAAGGACCATGGGACCTTTCTATCTGATTTGCAGCTGAAACCTCCTACATGTGTCATCTCCCACACTAGGATGTGAGTTCTTGAAAGTAGGGACTATCTCACTTTCCTATTTGTTTCCAGACTGCTTAGTACAGGTCTTTGTACTTAATAAGCACTTAATCTTTTTTTTTGAAAATCCATTCATTTAGTTGCCTGGCTATTGACCAATTCTGGTAGTTAGCAATAATAATAATAATTCACATTAATGTAGTACTTTAAAGTTTTGTTCTTTAAATCCACCCCTGTTGCCCTGGACATTAATTATATAATATTATGTATTACACTAATCATGTAAGTGCTCTTTTTAATGAAGTTATATAACATTCTATCTTACAGCTATCTGGGCTTGTGTCTTATCCCTTTATTAGAAAATAAGTTCCATGAGGTCAAGGATACTCTCATTTGAATTTTGTAGCTCCCCCAATGGGGCAGCTAATTAGCACAATGGATAGAGTTCTGGACTTGGAGTCAGGAAAACTCATCTTTCTGAGTTCAAAACTGGGCTCAGATACTTCCTAGTTATATAGCCTTGGGTAAGTCACTTTACCCTGTTTGCCTCAGTTTTCTCATCTGTAAAATGAGCTGGAGAAGGAAATGGCAAACCACTTCAGTATCTTTGACAAGAAAACTCCAAATGGGGTCACAAAGAACCAGACATGACTGAAATGACTGAAGAATTTAATATCCCCTAATGAGTATGAAATCTACACTTAATAAATGCTTGTTAAATGAGTGAACTTATCTAACACTCATCCTCCTATTTTAGGAGGTGTTGGTGACCGTTGGCTTCATACTTTCTCAGAGCTGCCTAAATTCCTGTGTCAACAAAAAGTGCTGAGGAAAGACATGACTACCCCAGGAATCCCACGCCTGCCATTACCAAGTGATATATGCCCTAGGGCAGTCACTTTCCGTTGCCAGATTTCAGCTTAAATGGAGGGGTTGTATTTAAGCATACAAATTTTACTAAGTTTATCATGGGTGAAAAACTGTGCTGTAGTACTAGAGTATAAACAAAGCTTAGCAACATCTGACCTCTAGGATCTTACAATTTAATAGTAGTATACAACTGAAACAAAGATGGCTATACAACAGTATGTATTATGCAATCCAATGATACAGAGAAATATATGACCTCTTGATGACTTTGAAGCCTATGATGCTAAAGTCAGCTAGTTATCACTCGACAGGATTCAAGGAGCTTCGATTAAGTGCTGACTTGGAAGCATGAGAAAATGAGTGGATCGCTGTGAACATAGACAATGGGCTAGAGAAGTGTCGGTACGATCTTGCTAGTGGGGACAGGCCCATGCCAGACAAGGAATAAGACCTGGA
Source organism: Trichosurus vulpecula (assembly GCF_011100635.1). Classification (NCBI taxonomy): domain Eukaryota; kingdom Metazoa; phylum Chordata; class Mammalia; order Diprotodontia; family Phalangeridae; genus Trichosurus; species Trichosurus vulpecula. The sequence goes on from NC_050575.1 coordinate 119,155,138, forward strand.
AATAGGCCAGTGGGTCAGGGAGATCACGAGGTACCCTATGAGCAAATGACAAACAGTTCAGGAATCAGTAACTCCAAAGAGGTATGTGGGTGTTTTCCTATGTACCTGCAGGCAACAGACTAGAATCAGGTTTCAAATACACAAGAAGGGCTTCATCAGCAGAAGGACTGTGTTGGCAAACAAAATGGGCTCTTAGCACTCAGTTCAACCAAGTGCCCTTGAAGAGTTTGGCCTTTGTTCCCTTGATTAGATTGGGAGTCCTTGGTGACCTCCTTGCCTCAGGGGAGGGCCTAGTTTACACATAGGTTTGAGTGACATGTTTGGCACATCAGAGGCTTTTAGACCACAAGAGTTTAAGTTGCCACTTTGTGATGATTTTAGGTCACTTGGGTGAGTCGCATGTGTGACTCACCCTTGACCCTGAAAAAGATATAAAACCAGGGGTTGGCTTTCTCTTTTTCAGAGCTGTTACCCACAGCCATGGTGGCGTGTGTGACTCTGGGCCAGCCCTTGTTATGAGCTGCTGAGCTGAACTTAGATGTTGGTAACTATGACTTGTATTTGGTCTGTCTATCAAAGTTTGTAATTTGTTTGTATTTGCTCTAAAGTTCAGGGTGCTGGCTTTTCCCCCTGAACTAAGTGAATGGTATTTGTATGCTGAATTAAAGTAAGCCTGTTAACCCCTTAATTTTGCTTTCCTTAGTAAAGCAGATCAAAAGAACCTGGGCTTTTGCAGCGTGCTGGTAGCATGCTTGTTGTTGGGCTTATGTTGGTCTTTCACCCCCACAACAGCTGGTAGCCAGATTGTTGAAACAAGGACCAAGGAAATTAGGAAGCTTTGATCAGATCACAAAGTTAAATTAAAAAAAAGGTGGGGGAAGGAAAGAAAAAGAAAAGAAAGCAAAAACCCTTAGGATTAGCATCGGGACAATCAAACCAGGAGGGGATACATGGGAGATGTATACTGGATAGAAGGGAATTGTTCTGTTATTCCATAGTTTTTCAGTCATATCTGACTCTATGTGATTACATTTGGTGTTTCTTGTCAAAGATTCTGGAGAGTCTTGCCTTTTCCTTCTCCAGATCATTTTACAGATGAGGAACTGAGGCAAACAGGAGTTAGTGACTCATCCAGAGTCACACAGCTAGTAAGTCTCTGAGGCCTGATTTGAACTTAGGAAGATGAATCTTCCTGATTCCAGGCATGGCATTCTATCCACTGCACAAAAAAAATTTTTTTCTTTTTTTAATCTGTATATATTTTTTATTTAATATTTTAGTTTTCAACATCGATTTCCACAAGATTTTGAGTTACAAATTTTCTCCCCATTTTTACCCTGCACCCCATTCCAAGATGGCATATATTCTGATCGCCTCATTGCCAGTAAGCCATCCCCTCTTTCACACCATTCCCTGGCCCCCCATCCCCTTTCCCCTTACTTTCTTGTAGGGCAGGAAAGATTTCTGTGCCCAATTCTCTATATATCTTGTTTCCCAGCTGCATGCAAAAAGAATTATTTTTTAAGCATCTGATTTTAAAACTTTGAGTTCCAAATTCTCTCCCCTCTTCCCTTCCCACTCACCCTCCCTAGGAAGGCAAGCAATTCAACATAGATCACACATTGTATCATTATGCAAAACACTTCCACAATGCTCAGGTTGTGAAAAGCTAACTATATTTCCTTCTATCCTATCCTGTTCCCCTTATTCAGTTTTCTCCCTTAAACCCAACCCTTTTCAAATGTGTTTGCTTTTGATTACCTCCTCCCCCTATCCGCCCTCCCTTCTATTATCCCCCCCCCTTTTTTCCCCTTACTCTTACTTTCCTGTGGAGTAAGATTTGTGTATTGATTGTGTATGTTATTCCCTCCTCAAGTTGAATCCAATGAGATTAAGATTCACTCATGCCCCCTCACCTGCCCCCTCTTCCCTTCCTACAGAACTTCTTTTTCTTGCCACTTTTATGTGAGATAATTTACCCCATTCTATTTCTCCCCTTCTCCCACTCTCAATACATTCCTCTCTCACCCCTTAAATTTATTTCATTTTTTAGATATCATCCCTTCATATTCAACTCATCCTGTGACCTCTATCTATAATCCCTTCAACTCCTCTAATCCTGAGAAAGGGCTCCTGAATTACACACATCATCTTTCCATGTAGGAGTGTGAAGATAACAGTTCAACTTTAGTAAATCCCTTATGAAGTTTCTTACTTGTTTACCTTTTCATGCTTCTCTTGATTCTTGTGTTTGAAAGTCAAATTTTCTATTCAGCTCAGGTTTTTTCATTGAGAAAGCTTGAAAGTCCTCTATTTTATTGAAAATTCATATTTTGCCTTGGGGCATGATACTCAGTTTTGCTGGGTAGTCGATTCTCGGTTTTAATTCTAGCTCCTTTGACCTCCAGTATATTGTATTCCAAGCCCTTGGATGCCTTAATGTGGAAACTGCTAGATCTTGTATTACCCTGATTATGTTTCCCCAATACTCAAATTGTTTTTTTTTTTCTGGTTGCTTGCAGTATTTTCTCCTTGACCTGGAAACTCTGGAATTTGGAGACAATATTCCTAGGAGTTTTCTTTTGGGGATCTTTTTCAAGAGGCGATTGGTGGATTCTTTCAATTTCTATTTTACCCTCTGGCTCTAGAATATCAGGGCAGGTTTCCTTGATAATTTCTTGAAAGATGATATCTAGGCTCTTTTGTTGATCATGGCTTTCAGGTAGTCCAATAATTTTAAAATTATCTCTCCTGGATCTATTCTCCAGGTCAGTGGTTTTTACAATGAGATATTTCACATTGTCTCCCATTTTTTCATTCCTTTGGTTCTGTTTTATAATATCTTGGTTTCTCATAAAGTCACTAGCTTCCATTTGCTCCAATCTAACTTTTAAAGTGGTATTTTCCTCAGTGGTCTTTTGGACCTCCTTTTCCATTTGAGTAATTCTGCCTTTCAAGGCATTCTTCTCCTCATTGGTTTTTTTGAGCCCTTTTGACCATTTGGATTAGTCTATTCTTTAAGGTGTTATTTTCTTCAGTAATTCTTTGGGTCTCCTTTAGCAAGTTGTTGACTTGCTTTTCATGGTTTTCTTGCATCAGTATAATTTCTCTTCCCAATTTTTCCTCTACTTCTCTTACTTGTTTTTCCAAATGCTTTTTGAGCTCTTCCATGGCCTGAGCCTGATTCATATCTTTCTTGGAGGCTTTTGATGTAGGCTCTTTGACTTCATTGACTTATTCTGGATGTATTATTGTTTCAACAATCCAGCTAGCAGCTGCTGTGGGGGTATAAAATCAACAACAACCAGCTCACAGAAAGCTGCAAGCCCAAGTTCTTTTGATGTGCTTTACTAAGGAAAGCAACATTAAGGTGTTAACAATCTTACTTTAATCCAGCATACAAATATCATTCACTTAGTTCAGGGGGAAAAGCCGGCACCCTGAACTTCAATGCAAACACAAACATTTCAAACATCAACAGACAGACCTCGTCTGATTCAAATCCCAATTCATAGTTACCAGTGTTTAACAAAGTCCCAGCATCCAGTTTATAAGCTGGAGGGCTCTTAGCTACAGCTGCCCTGAGTCTCCACATCAGTGCACCACCAAGAGTGAGAGCCTTAAGCAAGTAGCTCTGTTCTCCCTTTTTGTACAATTTCAGATGCCATCAAAGTCATCTGAGCAACCAGAACTCAGGTTCCTGTGATTGGCTCTGGTGTTAGCTCCTCCCTTCACTGGCCCCACCTGGAGCCCCACCTTACTTTCCAATTCACACCCACATAGGTTTAGCACCTAATAGGTTTGGGCCTAGCGCTTAGCACCTAGTAAGCGCAATCAAAGACACTGAATTAATCAAAGGAAACAAAGGCCAAACTCTTCAAGGATCCCCAATACAATGATTTCATCTTTGTCACCAAAAATGGAATCTTGAGTTTGAATTTGAGTCTGAGTTCCTTTTCATTGCCTGTTCATGTTCCCAGCCAACTACTTGACCCTTGATCTTTTTGTCAGTATGTGAATGCTTGTAGAGTAGAGAGTACTTTGTCCCAAACTCTAGGGTCCAACACTGCTGTTTTCAGAGCTACTTCTACTCCACTGTCACCCCAGGCTCTGTCACAGCAGCACTCCTCCTCCCCAAGAATAGCCAACCGGGACCACAATTCAGATCCAAGCAGGGCACAGCAAGAGAGTCTGCCTTTGTGCCCACAAAGTGCTCCTTGCATTCCCACTCTGATCTGCTGCAAGATTCCTCCCACTGTGTGAGCCTGGGGACTTGGGAGGCCGCTGAAACTGCCACTCTGGAGGCAGGCTCAGGAGCTTCATGCTGGTGCTACTGCCACTGCTGCATGTCTTGCCCTGGAGCTGGTGGCTGGATCGCTCTGAACTTGATCCCACAGTTTCCCCCTAACCTGCTCTTTGGTGTTTGTGGGTTGAGAATTGTGTGAGGTAAATAAAATGTGAAGACTTCACTGGGAAGATATGTATAAATATATATCTATATCTATACTAAGAAATGTGTAAAAATCAAGAAATAGGGAAGTGAAAAAAAATTTCTCAGGCCATGAGAGTCTGATGGCTCAGCCTCTGCGAAAATTTACCCTGAAACTTTTTGTTTTTTCTTATGGTTCTGGTTTAAAGATTTGCTCAGTAAGAATAGGGTCACTGTGACCTGTTTTCCTTTACTGTAAAAGTACTGTAGAAGAATGGAGAGGGTCTCTCCCTCCCCTTATCCTATTCTCCTTCTTTAGATTTATAGATGTCACCTCAGTTGTAATCATTAACTAAGGGAATGCGAATTGGAGTTTCTGTGCCTCAATTTCCCGTATCTTTGTCTAGCTTTCATGCTCAGATTGTAAGCCCACCTCCTAGCCAATGGTGAGAAGGGTCAGAGGTGCACAGGAATTCTCTTGTGTTAGGTATAATTATGGATGCTTTGCCTCTTGTAAAGCGCTTCCCTTGCTAGATCTGTTCTAGCAGAGGATGCCCAATTCTCGGAGAATTGAATAAAATTTGTTTCTGTTCCCACCCAGAGATGACTCCTTATTAACTTTTAATTAGTGAGGGTGTTTCATCCCACACAAGAAGTCTGGTAACTGCCACAGCTCAATAATTCATCTCCCTAAGGCCTGTTTTGGCCTACTGATTACAGGTCTGGTCTGTCCTGTTGCAGCCCACGCTGGACTGCCTTCTGCTCTCAGCACCATGAGATAGACCCTTCCCAGCAACCATCCAGCCTCTCCTGGGCTGGAGATCTGTTTCCCTCTGCTTTTCTGTGGGTTCCGCAGCTCTAGAATTTGTTCAGAGCCATTTTTTACAGGTGTTTGGAGGGATTTGGCGGGGGGTGAACCTTAAGCAAGTCCCATCTTGGCTCCACCCCACTGTAAAACCAAAAAATAGTTTTTCATGAACACTTGATATGCTGGCCCTGTGGATTAATGTTGTACATTAACCAGTTGTTGAACAATGATGGTTTATAATCTGTGTGCATATATACACGTATGTATGTATGCATACATATATATGTATACACACATTATAAATAATCCAAATTCAACAGTTGGTTAATGGACAACATCTGACTTTAACTTTGGGTCTGTATACAGACATATATACACACATATATACGCTCCTCGTAACAACAATCTGCTAGCAGCTACTCTGGTCGTGTAATACCAACAACAACCAGCATGCAGAAGGGCTGCTAACACAGGTTCTTTGATCTGCTTTTCTAAGGAAAGCAACTGTAAAGGTTGACAATCACAGTTTAATTAAACATGCCTATACTTATATCATTCACTTAGTTTAGAGGGAAAATATCAGCCCCCTGAACTTCAGAGCAAATAGAAACAGAAATTACAAACAATAGATCTTGTCTGATCAAATCACAATACATAGTTACCAGAGAAGCATCAATATCTGTCTGGGTTGTCAAAGTGGGGGGAGGGGGTGGTGCAGTTACACAGCTTGCCCAGAGAATCAACACTCCTTTCATGACTGAGCCCCTAAAGTCAAACACCAAGCTTCCCTCAATTATATCCTATACAGAGCCCTGAGGGCTCTGACCTCACCCAGACTGGGTGTGTGAAAGTAATAATGGTTCACATTTAGAGAGATAGCAGAAAACAAATACAAATTAGATTTGTATTATTATTACTATATTAATATAATTATGTTAATACAAATTATTAGATGTGTATTCAGACAACCTGGGTTCAATCTTTTTTTTTCCTTAGCTGTGCAGATGTGGTATGTGGGCAGGTCATTTAACCTTTCTGTGCTTCAGTTTCCTCTTCTGCAAAATTGGGATAACAAAGACAATATTACCTACCTTATAAGGCTATTGTGAGGAAAGTGCCTTGTAAACCTTAAAGACATGTAAGTCATTAGCACTACTTTTTAAATAATTTTGTATTGATGCCTGTTTTTTTTTACAACACCAGAATTTCTCCTAATACCCCTCTTCCAGAAATCCATTGCACTGAACAAAAGATATTGAAGGGGGTGGGGGAAGGAACAGGAAACCAGTAAGCAGAAAAAAGTCAGCAAAACCAAACATACATTGAAAAATCTGAAAACAAATGTGATGTTCCTCAGCTGTGGACCTCCTACCTCTGAAAAGGAATGGGATGGAAATGTTTTCTTATATTTTTTGGAGGAGGTCATGCTTATTTTCTTTAATTTTGAAATATTCACTTTTGATTGTTTGGTGGTTATTTCCATTTATATTGTAGTCATATTCATATACACATACATAGACACATATATGTGTATACATACATATACACATGTGCATATGTGTGCGTATATGTATACACACATATACATGTGTGCATATATGTATGTCTGTTCATATATACATGCATGCATGCTTGCGTGTGTGTGTGTATCTTTCTTGGGTCTGTGTATTTCACTATCTGTTGATATAAATTATTCCATACTTCTCTGTATTCACTATCTTCATTTTCTTATACAGCATTGTAGTATTCCATTATATTTACATATCACAATGTGTTTAGTGGCTAAACGAATGATAATTATCCCTTAATAAAAGGATTTGTTCTGTGAAGTTTGGATTTAGTCAAAGAGCTGCACTTGAGGACCTAGAGGGCCATATGTGGCCTCGATTCTGCAGGTTTCTCACCCTTGGACCATTTTTCAAGCTATGGGGATGTACTTTATGTCCAATTCTTTGCTATCACAAAAATGTTATATTTTGGTATGTATGGGGATTTTCTTCCACATAAAGGCCTCCTTGGAATTAGCCTAGTATATTTGGGTTGAAAGACATGGGCATTTTAGTTACTTTGTTTGCATGATTGCAAATTGATTTCTAATGTGGTGTCTGATTCCTAATTCTATCAACATTATACTAGTGTGCCTATTTTCCCCAATCCACTCCAACATTGATCATTCTCACGTTTTGTCATCTTTGATAATTTGCTGGGTTTGAGGTGAAACCTCAGGGTTGTTTTGATTTGCTTATCTCTTTCTCTGATTAATGGAGACTTGGAATATTCTTTTATAAAATTGTTAATAGTTTTCAGCTTTTCTTTGGGGAACTTTTTATCCATATCCTTTGATATCTAATGGGAAACGTTTTTTTTGGTCCATCTATCAATTTATCTATCTGCCTTTATACTTGTACACACATACACATGCCACATGTACATATGTATGTTTTATTTGAGTGCATAGCTTAGATATTGGACCCTTTATTTAAGAAATTCATTATAGAGGTTTTATTTTTCTCTTTTGGCCACTTCCCTTCTTATCCTTGTATATTCCTTTTATTTGTATAGAAACTTTTTCAGTTTAGTGTAATCAGTTATCTGTTTTATCTTTCATAATTGATTCTATTTCTTGTTTGGTTAAAAACACATCTATCTATAGCCGTGAAAAGCATATGATCTGCTTCTCTTTTATTTTTTATGGTATTATTTTTAATATTAAATTCATGTATTCATTTTGAATTTATTGTGAATATGTTATAAGATCTTTGTCTAATTTTTGCCAGATTGCTTTTCAGTTTTCCCAGGCCTTCTTATCAAATAGAGATTTTTATCCCAAAGTAATTTATGTTTTCTGCTTTATTGAACACTGTGTTATGAAGTTCCATTGCTTTTGGTTCTCCCTTGTCTAGTCTTTCCATTGATTTATTTCTCTATTTTTTTAAACCAATACCAGTGAGGTTTCATATCATTATCATTGTTATGGAGAGCTTTAATGTTTACCAACCACTTTCTCTACAACAATCCCCCTGGTAAGTAATGACCTTCCTCAAATTTCGCTTAGCATTTTCCTTTCTATCTTTCTTGGTCATTGGACCATTGTTCAATTTTAAGTCAAGGAGATCATAGATCTGGAGCTGGAAAGACCCCAGAGGCCATCTAGACCAACTTTCTCATTTAACCTTTGAGAATACTGAGGGTTAGTAAGATTAATTGACTTGTCCAAGATCACCCCAGAGTAGTGTCAGTGGTGAGATTTGAACCTAAATCCTCTGATTTCATAGGCAGTGCTCTTTTTCACTGTACTTTGCTGCCTCTATTATGCAGAATTCTACTATATCATTTTTAATGTATATGTCATATCACTATATCAAACAATTATTTCCATGAGGGTAGGAGCCATGTATTACCCAGGAAACTCAGAATCCCTCCACCCCAGCTCTAAACATAGTGCTCTGAACACACTAGTGCTTAATCTGTGTTGACTGAATGAATGGATAGATAGAACCTCAGTGAAGTAGACAGTAAATGCCCTACTTTATAGATAAGGAGAGAATAGGATAGAGTTTCACTGACTGACACACAGCCATAGTCAGCAGTTGAGATTAAAGCACACCTACGGACAAAATGCTATGTTCTTCTCTGCCTGCATCATAAAGCTTGTGCTAAGATCAAATGGGAAACATATGAAAGTGCTTGGAGACCCCTTCCAAAATCCTCTGTAAATATAAGGTGTTCCCTAGTTAGAATTTTTTCATAGATCAGCACTGCTCTCCAGGTGGAAATGTTCTTGACAGTTACTAGCCACCAGCCTCAAGCCTCCCTATGCCAAATCAGTTCTATATAGAGATGAGATGAAATTAGATTGGGGGATATGTGTGGAAATTGACATGAGTGGGTCTATCCCTTAATCAGTGTTCATTGCCCTTTACAGACACACAATCACTACCCACTCAGCTCATCAAAGCCTGCCCTTTGAAGCACCTAAACCAGACAGTGAGCAGGAAGTATCTGTCAAAAAGCTTCTTTTCTTCCAGAGATAAAAGAAACATGAAATGCATTTAAGTCCTGCACGCTTGTTAATTAATCAGCACTTGCATTAAAAGCTTAAAATTCTTTGATGCAGGAAGCTAGGGGAGCTAACACCTTTCTCCTTGTTCTGCAGTGGCAAGATAGATGGCCAGAGCAGTTGACAAGGTAAGACTAAGATAGTCCATCTTCCATTAGGGTGGCTGTCACAGTCATAGAGGCAGCTTCCAAAATAAGAAGGCAAGAGAACATTCACATCCTCAGTGACACACAGAGGAAGAGAAGGCTCTGAACCACCAGACCTACTAAGATTTCTATCCTTCTGCTCCCCTCTTCTTGGTACTTGATGCAAACATGTCACACATCATACAGCCTGTACCAGTTCAGAGGTACATCAGAAAAACAACAGGGCAGAGATGATCAAATATGACAAGCTCAAAACAATTAACACAATAAACAATTGAAATGAATGTGCCTTCAACTTAGTCATTATATCTTTCTCTGATTGACCTGATCAATCAATCTGATTATACCAGAAAGGGAGCTGTTGTATTTCTGCCTACATTAGATATCAGACTAGCCTTGTGCATTAATGAATTGTTGAACAATTATTAAACCTTTCTCTCTCTCTCTCTCTCTCTCTCTCTCTCTGTCTCTCTCTGTCTCTCTCCTTTTAGCTTAAACTTTTTTTGAAACAGTATTCTTGAACTAATAAATCATTTATTTTTTATAAAGGCTCCAAGAAGCAGGAAGCAGTGTGTGTGTGTGTGTTTGTGTGTATGTGTGTGTTGAGTTGAATCTCTAAGTTGAAATAGTCATATTCACCACCATTTAAACACTTGTCACAATGAAGTCCTTTACTAGTGTTGGGATGAGTGAACTAGCAAATCAATTGCACATATGTGTGAGTCTCAAAGCTAGAATTATAATCAGAATAATCCTAGCCTTGGAAGAACACCTTAGGTGTCATCTAGTAATATAATAATAGCAATAGCCAGTACATATATAATAATTTAAAGTTTGTAATGAATATTTTATATACATTGTCTCATTTGTTAAATAGGAATTCATATTATCCCCTTTTTACAAGAAAGGAAATTCAGTCTCAGAGAGGTTGAGTGACTTAATCTAATACAGTAATGAGCATCTGAGGAGAAATTCAAGCTAGTTCTTTTTGACTTCAGTTCCAACACTCTTTCCACCATACCAGGCTGCCCCTCAATATACTACAATCTTTGCCTGAGTAGGAGCCCCTCTAAAATATCCCTGAAAAATGATTGGGTAATCTCTGAACAAAATCTTCAAGTAACAGGGAAAACCCTACCTTGTGAGGGCTTCCATTCTTTTATTGAGCAGTCCTACAGTGAGGACTTTCTTTTTGTTGTGGCAAAATCTGAGACCTTATACCTTGTACCCATTGTGCCTGGTTCAATACTCTAGTATCAAGCAGAATGAGTCTCATCCTTTTTTCACAGAAGCTGAGTGAAAACCTTGTTAACAATAAATGCCTTATCCCTGAAAATCTAGAGAGAGCATAAAGCTACTAACACATTACTAAGGTGGGGGGGACCTGGAGGTGGGAAGCAGGGGAAAAAAGCCCTCCCGACCAAACCGATAGGTTGCAAATACCTTAATGTCGATAATGTGTTCCCCTACTACACAAAGGGAGAAAACACAAAAATGGGTTAATTAGCTCCTATGCAGGATTTAATTAGAGAAGCTTTGTGCACTTGGTGTCAGGCAGAATCTCAATTATAAATCCCTATTTTCAAGGTTTCACAGCATAGACATAAAATTTTGCTTGGGGCTCCAATGTGATGCTTGGGGGTCTCAGCCAGAGTAGATGGCTTTGGTCACCAAATTCAATGTGAATTTTTTATTACTTTGAAGTCAGTTGGTTATCACAGAGAAAATTGACACTTCATGGCTTAGTAGTTTTTTGTTTCTGCCTACTTGGAAAGATGCTTTGTAGATGTAAATAGGCTATAGCATATTACCTGTGGTGCTTTACATTGGAGAAGAGGCATGAAAGACATGGGCTCAGGGGATAGGGAGATGAGGGAGGGCCTTAGAGATCATCCTCTCCAACTCTTTCATTTTACATAAGAGGAAGCTGAGACCCAAGAAGGTCAAATGGCTGCCCAGTGCCACACAAGGAGTAAATAGAAGCATTGAATTCAAAATCAGGTCCCTGTCTCCCCCTTTAAGGCTTTTTCACCAAGATTTTCTATGACTGGCAAAGAAGATGAGTTGGTTAGGAAGAGGAACATTGGAATAAGAATTGGACAGCTTGGATGTTTCACTGGCATCAATTAGTTATTGAAAGACGGAGGAAAGACTCCAAATAAATTATGTAGATGCTCTGAAGATGATTTCTAGAAAGCCATGACTAAGAATAGCACTGGGCAAGGTGTGGCTGTGATCTGGACCAGTGGAAGGAGTAGCTGCAGTGAGGAGCTGCATCCATTAACATTTTGAAGCAATAGTAATAATATCTGCCTGTAACTACCTGAATCTAATGAACTATTTAGAAAGCACATCAAATCCCTCCTTTGACCAAAATCCTCCAGTGGTTTCTGATTTCTGTTGTTCTGACCCTACTTCGGTTTGTGACCTCAGGAAACTCTCTCTGTGCCTCAGTTTCTCCATCTAGAAAAGAAGAGGGTACATTTTACAATCTACAAAGTTCCTTTTAACCTCTAAATTCCCCTGCACTGTGGTATTACCAGTCTTATGAACCAATGTCTCAATGTTTATTTAACGATTAATTTTGTTATTGAGGATCAGTTTTTCTCCAATTGGACCTCATGATCTAGTAGTTTATTTGTTCTTACTCCTGTTACTTTTCCTCAGTTTGAACTGATTCATTTTGAGTTACTCCCTTACTTACCATAATGTGTGTAAAAGATAGGGGTTCAATTCAGAGTCATAGATTTGGAGCTGGAAGGGATATTAGAGATCGTCTCATCCTGGGCCCTCATTCAAAGGGGAGAAAACTAAGGATCTAAAGTGGCTTTCTTAACGGGCACTCATTCACTAAGTGGCAGAGGAAGGGTTAAATCTAGAACCTCACCTAAAGGAGATCATATGGATGTCTCTATTGTAATTACAACATAGGCTTCAAACCAGTGCTCATTAGGTTCCCAATGAGTTAATAATAATGATATAATTAGTCTTTATAGTATACAAATATATTTATTTTACAGAATTTATGTTTATGTAGAGTTGAAAAAGTACTTCATGAATATTATGTCATTTGATCCTCACAGCAATCCTGAGAGGTAGGTGTTATTATTATCTCCATTTTACAGATGAGGAAACTGAGGCAGAGATTAAATTACTTGCCCATGGCTAATAAGTGTTTGAGGCTTTATTGGAGTTCAGATCTTTCTCATTCCAGATCTAGCTCTCCACCCACTGAGCCACCTTGCTGCCTGATAATAAAGGGCCCCTTCCCATGGGAATCTGTTTTATGATCAGAATCCTGTTTATACTTTAACTTCATTGAGTTCATACAACACTTTACAACACATGATTAGAGTGAACAACCTTGTAACACGGGTGACAAAAGTATTGTATTAATTAGTTCCATTGTATAAGTGAGGAAATTGCAGGTCAGGGATGTTAATGTCTTTCCTGAACAGGTAGTAAGTGACTGTGACTTCAATCAAGCTTCTCTGACCCTCCATCTGGTGCATTGTCTGTTTTACCCACTGCCACAATTCCCCTTCCACACGAAGTTCACCTGTTAACAGGCAGTATCAGGATGGACACAATGATTATATGACCTAAAACAAATCAGTGCAACTCTTTGAGTCTCCATTGCCTCATCTGTAAAATGGGCATAACAGTGCTGACTTTATCTCTCACAGGGTTGTTGTGAAGATCACAAGAGAAAGGTATTTGTGAACGTGCCTTGCAAACCATAAAGCACAATAGGAATGTACCACTAAAATAATCGTTGGCATTTGTATAGTGTGTAAAGATTGGCAAAGCATTTTACCAATATTATTTCATCTGATCTTTGCATAAACACTGAGAGCTAGCTGTTATGATTATCATCCCAAAGAGATTAAGTGACTTGCCCAGGGTCACACAGCTAGCAAATGTCCAAATGTCTGAGGCCACATTTGAACTCAGGTCTTCCAGACTCAAGGCCCATAGCTCTATCCACTCTGGCTCCTAGCTATTTTAAGGGTTTTTTTCATTTGCATTATTGTTGTTCTCTTTCTATTATACATATATGTGCGTATATATGTATGTGTGCGTGTGTATATACATATATGCATGAACACATGCGAGTATATGTACATTATGTCTATTCATATATATATATATATATATATATATATATATATATATATATATATATAGTCTTTCCACGTTTTTTTTCCTGAATTCTTCTGATTCATTACATATTCATCATCTCATTTACTATGTAAATAGACCACAGTTTGTTCAGTTATTCCCCAACCTATGGATATGGGCATTGTTTCTAGGTGTTTGGGTTTAAGTTTGTTTGTTTGTTTTGTTCTTCTGGTTCTACCACAAATCCCTACCATCTTCCTAAAGAGGATTTTCACAAGGGTACAGTACATTGCTACTTATCAATTATTTTCATCAAGCAATATTTACCAGGCACCCACTGGGTGCACAGCACTGTATCAGGCCTTACTCTCAGCAGGAATTCAAAAGACACATTCACAGATAAATGAGAACAGATCTGTTGGGTAAATTTGCCCTACAAATCACCAACATGTAGTTAAGCAGTCAGTACAGTATCTCTGATAACAGCATGGTGCAGTAGAAAGACTACCGGATGTGGTGTCTAGAGACATTAGTTTAAACGCGCTAACTAGTTGTATGACCATGGGCAACTAATTGAGCCTCAGAGATGTTTGGTTTCTCTATTGTTAAAATAAAAAGCACTGTAGCTTAGTGAATGAAGGCCTGGCCCTGGAATGAAAAAGACATAGGTTCAAATCCTACTTATGATGTATGTTGGCTCAGTGACCATGGAAATGTCACATAACCTCCCAGTACCACTGGCAACATTCTAAAACTTTCAGTTTGAGACAATTTGCTGATCTACCCTGATGGAGGGAAGTTCCACAAAAAAGCATTTACCCACACAGATGGAAACACTAATCCACTTCCCTCAAATACGCACATATGTATAATGCATATGCATATATATACATATATGTGCAAACATATGTACATATACACAGATATGTATGTGTATCCAATCCAATCAAATATTTGTTAAGTGCCTATTATATGCCAGACATTGTGCTAAGCACTGGGAATACAATTAAGGATAAGAAAGACAGCTGTTGCCTTCAAGGGTGTTATAATCTAATGGGGGGGGGGACAACACACAAAATGAAGCAGGAAAGTGTGTGGTGGGCACATCAGGGGCTACCTGGTATGGGGGCATCTTGTTTCATGGAGCTGAAACCAGGCAGGGCAGTAGATGCAAAGTGAAATGATCTGAAAGTCCAGTTTCTGTCTTTTATAAAGGAAGGTGTTGGGAGGAGTTTAGTACTCTACCCTACAGTCCTTTACTCAGAGGGGAGAGGAGGCTGAAGGAGGTGGTGTCAGTCAAGAATTGAGTTAGCAATGTGGTGGTAAGTTTAGAAGTGATGAGCTTTTCCTGGGAAAGATGTCTTTTTTCCCCTAGAATTGAAACCAGGCAGAGAAGCAGATGCAGAGCAAAGTGAAATTTTATATGTATATGAAATTCAATTGCATAGATAACTTTGAATTTTGTGGATGAGACCCATGATTGGAATATAGCTCTGAAGAGTTCTATATTTTTTCAAAGGAAATCTAATAGGTAAAAATGTGGACTGCAGAGAAGCATTGTATATGTATGTGTATATGTATGTCCATGTATATAGGTATACATATATGTATGTATCCATAAGCATACGTGTATATATGTATATTTATATATGTGAGCATGTGAAAAGAAATTTCAGAAGACTCAAAGAAAAGATAGGCAGCATATCCAGGGAGGTTTTATTTTATAGCATGAAAAGTACTGGCTTGGAAGTCAGAAGTCACAGGTTCAATCCTCAGTTCTGTCACTTATTGCACATATGACTATGGGAAGGTCACCTAAGCTCCTCATAACTAAATTTCTTCATATGAGAAATTAAAGGGTTGTGTGATAAAACCTCTAAAATCTCTTCCAGTCTCCAAACTAGGCTACAATCATCCCTGAAATAAAATTCTACAAGAGTAAGTTGATAAGGCTAAAAGACTTGAAAAATGAAATTCTGAGGATACCAACTGAAGCAATTCTGAGGAGTAGGGGAAGTGGGAGGGGCATCTAAAGAGATGATATTACTGCATGCAAAATTCACCAGCAAAATTGGATTACAAAACACACACACACAGAAGATGGAAGCAGGAACAAGTAACAGAGGGTGTGTGTGTGTGTGTGTGTGTGTGTGTGTGTGTGTAGCTTTATCAGCTAAAAAGGAGCCTCAAAGAAGTGCCAGAAAGGCTACTTGGGGTCGATGAGACAATGATAACTGAAGAATGATATAAGGCAGATATACTTACCTTCTATTTTCCTCAATTTTCTTGGCCAAGTAGAATGATCTTTGTGCTAGAAAAGACAGAAGAAGAATGACTAATAAGATATTAATATAAGATAAGGAAGGAGGTAGTGGGATGGCTCTTCCTTGTCCTTGATGAATTTGAGTGTTCAGACCTAAATGAACTATATCCATGGTTACTGAAAACAGATTTTTTTTTTGCTGAGCTGTTGTTAGTAATCTTAGGAGGGTCATGGAGAATAGGAGAGGTATTATGAGGCAGAAAATTGCAAACAGTATACCAAGTGTTTAAAAAAGGAAAGGTAATGCAGTCTACAAACTAGAGCCCAGTGAGCTCTATTTTGACTCTGGGAAAATTCTATTTAGTGAATACCCGAAAAAAGGAAGTGCTGGGCATACGGTATTATGGATTAATCAAGAACAGGCCATACCACACATACATACACATACTTATATACACACAACACATGCATACATATATACACATACAGCACACATATATACACATGCATATATACGCATACATACATGCATATACGTACAGGATTACTAATCTGATAGTTGTTCAAAGTCACACTGCAGGTATACTTACCTGGAATTTTGGGAAAGCATTTGATAAAATTTGTCATGCATTTTTTTGGAGGGGAGAATAGAATGTTGTGACTTAGACAAAAGTAAGCTAAATATGAGTGGGGAATGATCGAATATCCAGACCTAAAGAGTACTCATTAATTATTTGTTGTACACTTAGAAAGATGTCTTCTGGGGCAGCTAGGTGGCACAATGAGTAGAGTACTGGCCCTGGAGTCAGGAGGATCTGAGTTCAAATACGGCCTCAGACACTTGACACATGTACTAGCTGTGTGACCTTGGGTACGTCACTTAACTCCAATCGTCCTGCCAAAAAACCCTAAAAAAAAAAAAAAAGAAAGATGTCTTCTGTGGAGTGCCATAGAGATGCATTCTTGGTCCTGTGCTGTTAAAATTTTTATTAACTACTTGAATAAATTCATAATGTGTTTATAAACTTTGAAGTTAACATAAAGGTTGAAGGAATAGTTAAAATTTTTGTGAATGACAAATTTGGGACTCAGAAAGGTCTGAGCAGCCTAGAACATTGGGCTAAAT
Source organism: Trichosurus vulpecula (assembly GCF_011100635.1). Lineage (NCBI taxonomy): Eukaryota > Metazoa > Chordata > Mammalia > Diprotodontia > Phalangeridae > Trichosurus > Trichosurus vulpecula. The sequence goes on from NC_050575.1 coordinate 119,172,092, forward strand.
CAAATAAGTTAAACTTTCAAAGAAATAAATTGAGTCAAACTTAGGATCAAAAAATCATATTTGAGATCTATGGGAATTAAGACTTTTATAGCAGCCAAAGGAACTAAAGTCATTTTAGGATGTATTAAACTGAGGACATTTTGTTCAGGGCTAGGGTAGCCCTGTCAGACTACTTCTGTAGTACCAAGTTCAGTTCTATGTGCCATATATTTGCAAGAACAGTGTTAAGCTAGAGAAAGTGGAGAGCAGTGCATCCAGAATGATGATGGCCCTCAAATTCATGTCATATGAAGATCTGGATCTGTTTGGCCTGGAAAAGAGATGATTTAGGGTGCAAATGATATCTTCCTACAAATATTTGAAGGTTCATGCTCAAAAAGATGGATCAAAGTTCTCCTTTTCTCCAAAGTGAAGAATCAGAAGAAATGGGTGGAAGTTATAAAAAGGCAAAGATAGGCCTGATGTAAATGAGGGGAAGAGAAAAAAACTTTAATAATTTATAATTAGAGCTCTCCAAAGCTGGAATGGGTATCTCAGAAAGCATAGGATCATAGCTTTATAACTGGAAGAGACCAAGAGTCCAACTCACTCATTTTTACAAATAAGGAAACTGAAATCAAGCAAGGTTATTTGATTTTCCCAGAATATACACTAGAACCCACACAGATTCTCTAACTCCTCACCCAGTGCTATTTTCCACTGGATCATCTGGATTCCCATTCATTAGATGTCTTCAGGCAAGTACATGTATATTGTGATGAGGGTTCTTTTTCATATATCAGATTGGACTTGGTGTCCTTTGAGGTCTTTTCCACATCTGATTCTATGATATCTCATGGGGTTGTTTTGAAGAGTTTTGTAAACCTTAAAAAAAGGGGGCATTATTTCTGCATGACAGTATCATTTAGCCAAAGAAGAACTGGATCTGAAGTCAGAAGAGCTAACTCTACACTTCACTGTGTGACTTCCATTTTCCCATTTTAAGATGAAGAGGTTGGGCTCTAATTCTTGTGGTCTTCTTTACTCCAGGTCACAGAAAGCTGGATTTAATCCTTAGAATGGACTTAATTTGGAGCAAAGGAGATTTAGGTTGGGCAAAAGAATAGATTTTTAGCTATTAACTGGACTAAATCAGAAGATAAAGAGAGGCTATCTGGAGACCTTGTGTAATAATAATGATTGGTGAGCCAGGTATGATAGCACACACCTGTAATTCTTGCTACTGGGTAGTATGAGGCTGGTGGATCACTTGAGTTGCAATCTGAGCTGCAATGGGCTCCAGGAGTGGGGAACATTCAGTCTTAAGGCCACGTGTGGCCCTCTTGGTCCTCAAGTGTGGCCCTTTGATTGAATCCAAACTTCACAGAACAAATCCCATTAATAAAATGATTTGTTCTGTAAAACTTGGACTCAGTCCAAAGGCCATACCCAAGGACATAGAAGGCAACATATAGCCTCAAGGCTAAAGGTTACCCACCCCTGGACTAATTTATTGCCTATATGTAACAACAATGCTACTAGTAGCTGCTGTGGAGGTGTAAGACCAATGACACCAGCACACAGAAGGGCTGCTAGCACAGATTCCTTGATCTGCTTTTCCAAGGAAAGCAACTTCAAGGGGTTTACAAGCTGACTTTAATTAAATATACATATATCATTCACTTGGTTCAGGGGGAAAAGTCAGCACCCTGAACTTCAGAGAAAATACAAATAGAAATTACAAGCAGAAATTATATAACCAGAGCAAATAACACAAATCAGCAGACAGGGCTTCTGTCTGTCCATAGCACTACATACATAGTTACCAGAGAGAGAAGCACCAACATCTGGGTTTTCAAAGCCAGGGGCGTTCCTTAACAGCTACTCAGACTCTCATTTGGTGAAATCATAGGAACGCTCCTCCAATGAGTGAGCCTCCAAAGCAAAATGCTAACCTCAGAGTATATATACACTTCTTCAGGGTCACTCCATAGAGGGTGTCACAACCATGTGACTCAAACCCAAGTGACTTAGGCTTTCTTGCGACTTAAGCAGGTCGTCAAAGACTCTTGATTCAAACAAAGGCAAGTCTCAAAGGCACTTGATTACCTTAGTGCTGAGAAGAACTAGAACGGCAAAAGAAAAAAGAGCAAAACAAAATGTCCCACTTTGCTCGCCATTACACCACAGTAGTCCAGCAGTAAGAGAGTGAGCCCAAAGACTTGGAGGAGGAGGGAGTAGGGGTAGCGATTGAGGCTATCTATGGAGTGGCAAATGAGTCCAGGTGGAAATGATATAATGGAGCAGTATTTACTGTGGAAGCTTCTTGCCTGTATCAAATAATATTATGGGTGAATCATAGATGAAGTATTCATTAATTATCTATTATATGCTAGGAACTTTACTAAATGCTTGGGATATACATATTAAAAGTCAAGAAAGTCCCTGCCCTTGAGGAGTTTATGTTCTAGTGGAGAGGGGAAACACATATTAAAGGGGGCTAGAAATTATAATGGGTTTATGTAATGGTAGCAAAGTGAGGTGGGCAAGGTTGGGTTAACCACTAACCTATCAGAACCAAAGGACCTAGGGGCATAGTCATGGTGTTTTGAGTAAGGAGGGATGTATGCTAAGTGCCTTGTAAACTTTACAACTCTATAGACAGGGTGTCTCAAAATTCACAGTGTATCTTTACGCTATTAAACTTATTTAAACTATTAGAGTTTAAATATTTCCTGGCTGCTATAAGTTGGCTCCATTAGATTATGATCTCTTTGAGGACATGAGCCTGCTTCTGCATCCTATGGGTATATATTACATAGACTCATGTTATCCTCAAGTTTCAAGTGACTTTTGAGACCATCTGGTCCCTCCTTTATATTTTGTAGATGAGGAACTTGAAGAAAAAGAGAGGTGGAATAACTTTTTCCAGTGTCACAAAGTGATTTGGTGGCAGAATCAAAATTGAAACTTATGGCCTCTTGAATCTCAATCTAAAGGTTTTTCCCTTGCCCCCTTGGGGCTAATAAGTATTTATTGTTAATTATCTTTTCTGAGCCCCAAGATCTAAACCCAGAGAGCCCCTGGGAGGTTTAGAGGGATGATTTTTTTTCCTCTCTTGAAACCTAGTATTTGCCAGGATGCAAGATTATAACCGCAGCTTCTGGAGAGGCTCATCTAAGATCAATATTAGTTATTGGCATGAATGCTGTGTTGGCGGGAGGACTACTCCTTGGGGATTCCGGAGTACTCATACTTATTTATATTTGCTTTCAGTTTGAGTTGCCACTGAACCATCTGTTTGCAAAGGTGCTCTGATTAGGAGCTCTTAGTCTACATAAAACAACAATGCTGAGTGCCTAGGTTGATTCTCTACTTCTTTGCAAGCAGCAAAATTACAAAACCAAAGCTTTAAATGTAAAAATGCTTTTCCCTTTGCTTAAAGGTCCTACTTGGGGCTATGCAGCCCCAGTCTGCTCAGCTCCCCTCTACTCACAGCTTAATCCCCACTGGGTGCTGCTTTCTCAGGGACTAAGGGTGCTATCCCAACCCAGGGCATGGTCTAAGAGGGTTGTGATGACTACAACCCAGGGCATGGCCTAAAGACTTTTAATAGGTACTTATTGGGCTTATTTGATAGGCCCTTGAAATATTCCCAGTATAAACATGGCTCTCCTTGACAGAGGTAATAAATATCATGATCTGACCTTGGCTTTACTGATTAGTAACACCATTGCCCTGATACTTTCCTTAGCTGAATGTCAAAATTACTTTGCCTTGGTGGTTTGCTAATTTCTTGAGAAATAATGATCATTAGAATGTGAGCTCCTTGAGAGCAAGAACTGTGTTTTTGCTAGGTACTGTGCTAAATACTGCATCCTCAGTGTGTATCACAGTACCTGGCACATAATAGGCTCTTAATAAATGTGTATTGACTGATGGACTGTAGCGGAAAGGTCATGGGACTTCAGAGAATCACACAGTTTTAGAACTAAGACTTTAGAGATTATCTAATTCAACCCCCACATTTCACAGAAGAGAAAACAATTGGCCAGATATCTCTAGAGGCAGACCATTCCACTTTTAGACAGGTTATTAGGGAGTTTTTCTTTACATTGATTCTAAGCTTTTCTCTCAGCAACTCACATCCTATGCTCTGGTTCTGCCCTCTGGGACAAAGCAGAACGAGTCTGATCTCTCTTATATATGACAGCATTTTGAACATTTGAAGAAATCTATCATGTATTTCTTCCTCCCCAAAGCAGAGGTTCTCAAATATTTGGTCTCAAGATCTTTATACACTCTTAAAAAATGAGACACCCCCAGGCCCTCACAGAGACTTTGTGGGGATTATATCTGTCAATATTTACTACATCAGAAATTAAAATATTTTATTATTATTAATAATGCTGGGAGATATAGCCTAGATGGTAGAGCAAAGGCAGGAACTCACCAGAACCCTCACATTTCCCTCTAGAAAACTTTAAAATAACACCTCAAATAGAATTCTGAAGTGGCAGAACCAACAGAAGTTCAAGGTGAAACCATTTTCCAGCCCAAGACAACTTAAGAGGTTGGCAAGAAAGATATATCTCACTGGGCTGGTGGTTAGGCCTGGATCACAGTGCAGGCCACCCTCAGCAAGCCAACAGCAGGCTTTGGAAGAAGCTGCATCATCATCGTCATCGTCATCATCATCATCATCATCATCATCAGCAGCAGCAGCAGCAGCAGCAGCAGAATCAACTTCAGGAGTTCTCAGTCCACAGATAGTAAGGGGTTTGGGTAATTTTTTAGAAGTAGATTATTGGGAAACCTTTGCTGGCCCTGGGTACAGGACCCTATTGCATTGCTCATACACAGTTTTGGATCACAGGCCCAAAGTGAAGAGGAACTGAAGCAGGGGAGTAGGCACCAGAGCAGAGAAGAGTGCCTGTGATTTCTCCCAGACCAGAACACAGACAAGGAATGCAATGACCAAATCTCTCCTTAGATTATACCACCTTGGAAGAACCAAAAACTTACTGACCCCCAAAACTAGTTCTCAAAACAGTAGGGTAAAATAACTGACAGGGTCCTTTCCACCCCTTGAGGATAGCTGAACCTTAATATAAAGTTGAATGTCAAGAAATAATGTGGGGAAAATAAACAAACAAATAACAATGATGATGACATAGAACTTGACCACAAAAGTTACTATGATGACAGGGAAGATCAAGGCACAAACTCAGAAGAAAACAAAGTCAAAACATCTACATGCAAAACATCACAGAAAATAGTTGGAATTGGAAATAAGAGCAAAAAGTATTCCTAGAAGATCTCAAAAAGGGTTTAAAAACTTAAATAAGTGAAGTAGAGGGAAAATTGGGAAAATAAGTGAGTGATGCAAGAAAATTATGAAAAGAGAATTAATGAGGGGCAGAGTCAAGATTGAAGAGAAAAGGCAGAGACTTTCCTGAGCTTTCCCCCAAACCCCTCCAAATGCTTTTGAATAATGACTCAAAATAAATTCTGGAGTGACAGAACTTACAAAAAGGACAGGGTAAAACAATTTTCCAGCCTAGGATGACTTATAAGGTTGACAAGAAAGGTCTGTTGCATCAGGGTGAGAGTGGAGCACAGTACAGCACAGGCTGTGCCCCAGAAAACCAGCAGTAGGATTTGGAGGCAACTGAATCAGTGGTGGCAGTGGTGGTTTCTCAGCCTCTCAGCCCATAGATAAAAAAGGGATCAGATAACTTGTCAGAAGGATATTATAGGGGTCGTTTTGTTGGCACTGGGGCAGGACTTTGTTGCATTGCCCATACTTGCATCTGGGTCATAGTTCTGAGTCTCAGTCTCAGGGTGAGAATAAGTACTAGCATACCAGAGCTTGTAGCCAGGGGGGAAATGGGTCTCAGTTCCTGGTAGGAAAGAGTGCTTGTGGTTACTCACAGACCAGAGCACAGGCCAGCAGAGTAGTAAACTCAGCTCTCCCTATATCATATCACCTTGGAAGAATCAAAACCTTAGAGGTCTCCAGAATTATCTCTGAAAACAGCTACACAAAAAACCTGAAGCTTGGGACACTGGCCGCTCCTCTCTGGAAGCAGACCCTCACTTTAGCATAGAGTTAAAAGTCAAGAAATAAGCTAGGAAAATGAGTAAACAGCAGAAAAATATCCTTACTATATAAAGTTACTATGGTTATAAGGCAGATCAAAACACACATTCAAAAGAAGATAATAAAGTCAAAATTCCTATATCCAAAGCCTCAAAGAAAAATATGAATTAGTCTCAGAGCATGGAAGAGTTAAAAAAAGGATTTTAAAAATCAAATAAGAGAAATGGAGGAAAAATTGGGAAAAGAAATGAGAATGATGCAAGAAAATAATGAAAAAAAACAGCTTGGTAAAAGAGGCACAAAAAATATCGAAGAAAATAACACCTTAGAAAGCAGAATATGGACTTCATAATAACATGGAAAAATCTACATGATATAATGCTGAGTGAGCGGAGCAGACCTAGGAGAACACAACCACAGATATATTGATTCTGTGATGACTAACCTTGATAGACTTGGCTCTTCTCAGCAACACAAGGTTCAAAGACAACTCCAAAGGACTCATGATGGAGAGAGCTAATTACATCCAGAGAAAGAACTATGGAGTCTGAATGCAGATTGAAGGATACTATTTGCTCTGCTTTTTTTCTTTTGCTTTTTTTTCTTTCATCTTTTTTTTTGGTTTTGTTTTTTCTTTCTCATGATTCATTCTATTTGTCATAATTATTCTTTACAACTTTACTATTGTATAAATAAGTTTAATGCAAAGCTACATATAGAAGATATATTGGATTCCATGCCATCTGGAGGAGGAGGAGTGGAGGGGGAGGAAGAAAATGTGGAACTCAAAATGATGCAGAACTGAGTGTTGTAAACTAAAAATAAAAAATCTCAATTTAATAAAAAAGGAAAGCAGAATATGCCGAATGGTAAAAGAGGCACAAAAATCCAGTAAAGAGAAAAATGCCTTGAAAAGCAAAATAGACCAAATGGAAAAGGAGGTACACAAGCTCACTGAAGAAAATAATTCCTTAAAATTTTGGATTAGGCAAGAGGAAGCTAATGATTTCATGAAACACCAAGACACAATAAAACAAATAATAATAATAAAAACAGAAGAAAATATAAACTATCTCATTAGAAAAAACTGACCTGGAAAATAGATGAGGGAAGAAAATGTGAGAATTATTGCACTACCTGAAATCCATGATAAAAAAGGAGTCTAGACATCATCTTTCAAGAAGTTATCAAGGAAAACTCTCTTGTTATTTGAGAATCATCAGAAGGTAAAATAGAAATTGAAAGAATGCACCCATCAGTTCCTGAAAAACGATCTCAAGATGAGAACTCCTAGTAATATTGTAGCCAAATTACAGAGTTCCCAGATACAGGAGAAAGTATTGCAAGTAGTCAAAAAGAAACAATTTAAATATTGTGGAGGCACAGTTGGGGCAACACATGATTTAGCAGTTTTTTTCCAAATTTACTTTTAGTTTTTAACTTTCATTTCTATGATTTAGCAGTTTTTATATTAAAGGATCTGAGGGGTTGGAATATGATATTCTGAAAGGTAGCACAAGTAAGATCACAACCCCTACCCAAAAAACTGTGTATAACCTTTTAGGGGGAAAATGGATATTTAATTTAACGAAATTGAGGACTTTCAAGAATTCCTGATGAAAAGACCAGACCTGGATAGAAAATTTGACTTTCAAATATAAGATTCAGGAGGTGTATAAAAAGGTAAACAAGAAAGAGAAATCATAAAACATCAAATAACTTTAAGAAGAATGCCTCAAAAGGCAAAATTAGCCAAATGGAAAAGGAGGTCCAAAAGCTCATTGAAGAAAATAATGCCTTAAAAATTAGAATGGAGCAAGTGGAAGCTATTGACTTTATGAAAAATCAAGAAATTATAAAACAGAACCAAAGGAATGAAAAAAATGGAAGACAATGTAAAATATCTCATTGGAAAAAACCACTGATGTGGAGAATAGATCCAGGAGATATAATTTAAAGGTTATTGGATTACCTGAAAGCCATGATTAAAAAAAGAGCTTAGACATCATCTTTCAAGAAATTAGCAAGGAAAACTGCCCTGATTTCCGAGAAACAGAGGGTAAAATAGAGATTGAAAGAATCCACCAATTATCCCTTGAAAGAGATCCCAAAAAGAAAACTCCTAGGAATATTGTAGCCAAATTCCAGAGCTCCCAGGTCAATGAGAACATATTACAAGCAGCCAGAAAGAAACAATTTGAGTATTGTGGAAACACAATGAAGAAAACACAAGATCTAGCAGCTTCTACATTAAAGGATCGAAGGGCTTGGAATATGACATTCTGGAGGTCAAAGGAACTAGGATTAAAACCAAGGATTGCCTACCCAGCAAAACTGAGTATAATACTTCAGCACAAAATATGGATTTCCAATGAAATAGAGCACACTCAAACATTCTTGATGAAAAGACCAGAGCTGAATAGAAAATTTGACTTTCAAATACAAGAATCAAGAGAAGCACGAAAAGGTAAAGAAGAAAGAGAAATCATAAAGGACTTACTAAAGTTGTACTGTTGGCATTCCTACATGGAAAAATGATATTTGTAGCTCATGAGAGACCTTTCTCAGTGTTAGGGTAGTTGTAGGGAATCTATATCTATATCTATGTATCTATATATAGATAGATATTATATAGATATCGATATAGATAGATAGATAGATATCTGGATATCTATATCTCTATCTATCTATAGATAGAGATATATACATAGATACGTATAATACATATATATGTGTATATACATATGTTTGTGTATATACATATATACATATACACACATATGTATAGACAGAGGGCACAGGATGGCTTGAATATTAAGAGATGATGTATAAAAATAAAATTAAGAGGTGAGAGAGGAATATATTGGGAGAAGGAGAAAGGGAGAGATTGAGTGGGGTAAATTATCTTACATAAAAGTTGCAAAAAAGCAGTTATAATGGAAGAGAAGAGGAGGTAGGCGAAAGGGAATGAGTGAACCTTTCTTTCATAAGATTTGGCTTAAGGAGGCAATAACATACACACTCAACTGGTTGTCTTTTCCTTACTGAACAACAACAAAACTTTTTTGTTACAATGGAGTATTCCATTGGGGATGGAAAGGTGAGGAGTAGTTGAAAAGAGAGATTTTTTATTTGTTTTAAAAATTTATTTAATATTTTTAGCTTTCAGCATTAATATTCACAAGCGATTGAATTACAAATTTTCTCCCCATTTCCACCCTCCCCCACTCCAAGATGGCATATATTTTCATTGCCCCCTTCCCCGGTCAGCCCTCCCTTCTGTCACCCAATTCCCCCCCATCCCCTTTTCCCTTACTTTCTTGTGGGGCAAGATAGATGTTAATGCCCCATTGGCTGTATATCTTATTTCCTAGTTGCATGCAAAATTTTTTTTTGAACATCTTCTTTTAAAACTTTGAGTTCCAAATTCTCTCCCCTCTTCCCTACCCATCTACCCTCCCCAAGATGGGCAGCAATTCAACATAGGCCACATGTGTATCATTATGCAAAATCGTTCCGCAATACTCATGTTGTGGAAGACTAACTATGTTTTGCCCCTTCCTATCCTGTCCTCCCTTATCCAATTTTCTCCCTTGACCCTGTCCCTTTTCAAAAGTGTTTGCTTTTGATTACCTCCTCCCTCCCTTCTATTGTTCCCCCTTTTTTTTATCTCCATCCTCCTTCTTTCCAGTCAGATAAGATACCCAATTGGTTGTGTATGCTATTCCCTCTTCAGGTCAATTCCGATGAGAGCAAGATTCACTCATTCCCCCTCACCTGCCCCCTCTTCCCTTCCTACAGCACTGCTTTTTCTTGCCACTTTTATGTGAGATAATTTACCCCATTCTATCTCTCCCTTTCTCCCTCTCTCAATATATTCCTCCCTCATCCCTTAATTTGATTTTATTTTTTAAGATATCATCCCTTCATATTCAACTCACCCTGTGCCCTCTGTCTGTCTGTCTGTCTGTCTATCTGTCTATCTATCTACCTACCTACCTACCTATCTATGTATCTATATCTATACATCTATCTACCTATATCTATCTACCTATATATCTATATCTATATTTATATATCTACATCTATATCTATATCTATATCTATCTATCTATCTATCTATCTATCTATCTATCTATCTATCTATGTATATTCCCTTCAGCTACCCTAACACTGAGGTCTCATGAATTATACACATCATCTTTCCATGTTGGAATGTAAACAAAATAGTTCTACTTAATAAGACCTTTCTGATTTCTCTTTCTTGTCTACCTTTTCCAGCTTCTCTTGATTGTTGTGTTTGAAAGTCAAATTTTCTATTCAGCTCTGGTTTTTCACTGAGAAAGTTTGAAAGTCCTCTGTTTTATTGAAAGTTCACATTCTGCTTTAGAGCATGATACTTAGTTTTGCTGGGTAGGTGATTCTTGGTTTTAATCCTAGCTCCTTTGACCTCCAGAATATCGTATTCCAAGCCCTTTGATCCCTTAATGTAGAAGCTGCCAGATCTTTGGTTATTCTGATTGTGTTTCCACAATACTCAAATTGTTTCCTTCTGGTTGCTTGCAGTGTTTTCTCCTTGATCTGGGAGCTCTGGAGTTTTCTTTTTGTGATCTTTTTCATGAGGTGATCAGTGGATTCTTTCAATTTCTCTTTTTCCCTCTGGCTCTATAATATCAAGGCAGTTCTCCTTAATAATTTCTTGAAAGATGATATCTAGGCTCTATTTTTGATCATGGCTTTCAGGTAGTCCAATAATTGTTAAATTATCTATCCTGGATCTATTTTCCAGGTCAGTGGTTTTTCCAATGAGATATTTCACATTGTCTTCCACTTTTTCATTCCTTTGGTTCTGTTCTATAATATCTTGATTTCTCATCAAGTCACTAGCTTCCACTTGCTCCAATCTAATTTTTAAGGTAGTATTTTCTTCAGTGAGCTTTTGGACCTCCTTTTCCATTTGGCTAGTTCTGCCTTTCAAGGCATTCTTCTCCTCATTGGCTTTTTGGAGCTCTTTTGCCATTTGAGTTAGTCTATTTTTTTAAGTTGTTGTTTTCTTCAGTATTTTTTTTGGTTCTCCTTCAGCAAATCATTGCCTTGTTTTTCATGGTTTTCTTGCATCCTTCTCATTTCTCCTCCCAATTTTTCCTCTACGTCTCCAACTTTCTTTTCCAAATCCTTTTTGAGCTCTTCCATGGCTTGATACCAGTTCATGTTTTTCTTGGAGGCTTTTGATGTAGGCTCTTTGACTTTGTTGACTTCTTCTGGCTGTATGTTTTGGTCTTCTTTGTCACCAAAGAAAGATTCCAAAGTCTGAGTCTGAATCTGAGTCTGTTTTCACTGCCTGGCCATGTTCCCAGCCAACTACTTGACCCTTGACTTTTTTGTCGGGGTGTAGAGTAGAGAGTACTTTGTTCCAGGCCTGAGGGAATGTGCTGTTGTTTTCAGAGCTATTTATGTACAGCAAGCTCTGCCACACCAGCATTCCTCCTCCCCTAAGAACCAACCTGGACTGGACTCAGATCTTAAGCAGGCTCTGCACTCCCACTGGGATCCATCACAGGAGGTGGGCCTGGGGCCGGAAGTAACTGCAGCTGTAGTTCTGTAGCTGCACCACCCCTGCTGCCCGGAGTGGTAGCTGAACCACAAACTCCTTTCACTCTGTCCCCTGCAGCTTTTCCAAGTAACCTTCTCTGTTGTCTTTGGTGTTTGTGGGTTGAGAAGTCTGCTAACTTCCACATCTCACTGATTCTAGGTGCTAGGGTCTGTTCCACCCGGCTCCCAGTCTGGTTGGTGTGGACACAGCCCACTCTGGGCTCTGGTCCACTCCACTCCAAGCTTCGTGCATGATAGACCTTTCCCAGAGACCATCCAGGCTGTCCTGGGCTGGAGCCCTGCTTCTGTCTGTTATTTCATGGGTTCTGTAATTCTAGAATTTGTTCAGAAACATCATTTATCAGTGTTTGGAGGGTCCTGGGTGGGGAGCCCTAGGAAAGTCCCTGATTTCCAGCTGCCGTCTTGGCTCTGCCCTTCAATTGGGTTTCTTACCCTACAGGAAAGTAGGGGGAAAGGGGATAAAGGGTGAGGAGGATGATAGAAAGGAGGCCAGATTGGGGGAGGAGGTAGTGAAAGGCAAACACTTTTGAAAAGGGACAGGTCAAAGGAGAAAACTAAATAAAGCAGGACAATTTGGGATGGAGGGAAATATAGTCTTTCACAACATGACTATTATGGAAGTGTTTTGCATAACAGTACATCTATAACCTATATTGAATTGCTTGCTGTCTCAAGGAGGGTGGATTGGGAGGCAAGAAGGGAAAGAATTTGGAACTCAAAGTTCTAAAAATAAATGTTAAAAAAGTCATTTTTATATGCAACTGGGAAATAAGACATACTGGCAATGGGCTACAGAAATCTATCTTGCCCTACAAGAAAGTAATGGGAAAAGGGATGGGGGGGGGAGTGGGATGATAAAAGAGAGGGTGGACCGGGGAAAGGGAAAATCAGAATATGGGCCATCTTGGGGTGGGGGGGAGGGTAGAGATGGGGAGAAAATTTGTAACTCAAAATCTTGTGGAAATGAATGTCGAAAACTAAAAATAAATTTTTAAAAAATCACTGAAGAAAATGACTCCTTAAAAAGTAGAACTGGTGGGATGGAAAAATAGGTACTAAAACTCACTGAAGAAACCAATTATTTAAAAATTAAAATCGGGAAAATATAAGCTAATGACTCCATCAGACATCAAGAAACAATAAAAACAAAATCAAAATAATGGAAAAAAATAGAAAACAAAATGTGAACTATCTAGTTGGCAAAACAACTGACCAGAAAATTGATCCAATAGGGATAATTTTAAAAGCATTGGACTAGAGATGGAGCCAAGATGATGGAGAAAAGTCATTGACTCATCTGATATCTCCCTAAAACACTTCTGAACACCTTTATATAATGGCAAAAACAATTCCTGAAGTTGCAAAATCCACAAAAGGATGGGATGAAATAATTTTACCATCAAGAACAACATAGAATTTTGGCAGGAAAGTTTTGTCACATCTGGATGAGAGTGTAGATCAGTCCATCACAGGCCATGCCCTAGCAAACTAGCAGTAGGCCTTGGAGGTAACTGAATCAGTGGTGGCAGAGGCAGTTTCTGGAACTTTAAGCCCATAGACAGAAAGGGGATCAGATAACTTTTCAGAAGGATGGTACAGGGGTCCATATGCTGGCAACGGGGGCAGGATTGAGATGCACTGCCCATAATTGCATCTGGGTCACAGTCGTGAATCTCAGTCCCAGGGAAAGGGGGAGCAGTAGCACATCAGGACTTACTGGGGAACTGGCACCCTGGTCCAGGGTAGGAAAGAGTGCTTGTGGTTGCTCACAGACCAGAGTACAGGCCAGGAGAGTAGTAAATGCACCTCTGATTAAATTATACCGACTTGGAAGAACTGAAATGTTACAAGTCCCTAGAATTATCTCTGAAAACAGTTGCACCAAACCCCTGAAGCTGGGGAAAGTGTCCTCTCCACTCTGGAAGCAGAGCCACACCTAAACAAAGAGTTAGAAGTCACGAAATAGACTGGAAAATAAGCAAACAACAGAAAAGATTCTGATCATGGAAAGTTACTATGGTAACAAGGAAGATCAAAACATACTGAAAAGAATATAACAAAGTCAAAATTCCTACATCCAAAGCCTCCAAGAAAAAAAATGAATTGGTTTCAGGCTCTGGAAGTCCACAAACAGGATTTTGAAAATCAAGTAAGGAAGTAGAAGAAAAATTGGAAAGAGAAGTGAGAATAGTGCAAGAAAATAATGAAAAAAGAAAACAGCTTAATAAAGGAGACACAAAAAGTACTGAAGAAAATAACGCCTTAAAAACCAGAGTAGGTCAAATGGCAAAAGAGGTAGAAAAAGCCAATGAGGAGAAAAATGCCTTGAAAAGCAGAGCAGACTAAATGGCAAAAAGAAGAGCAACAATTCAGTAAAGGAAAAAAAAAAACTCCTTAAAAATAAAATTGACCAAATGGAAATGGAGGTACAATAGAAAATAATTTCTTAAAAATTAGAATTGAGCAAATCGAAGTTAATGACTTCATGAGAAATCAAGAAACAATAAAACAAAAACAAAAGAATGAAAAAAATAGAAGACAATGTGAAATATCTCATTGTAATATTTCAATTCTATGTCTAACTGACCAAGAAAATATATCCAGGAGAGATAATTAAAAAAAATATTAGACTATCTGAATGCCATGATCAAAAAGAGATATTATGTTTCAGAAATTATGAAGGGAAACTGCCCTGGTATTGCTGAAACAGAAAGTAAAATAGAAATTGAAAGAATTACCAATCAGAAAGTAAAATAGAAATTGAAAGGGGGTGGAACCAAGATGGAGGCTGGAAAGCAGGGACTAGAGTGAGCTCCCTGCTAAGTCACTCCAAAAAACTATAAAAATGGCTCTGAACCAATTCTAGAACTGCAGAACCCACAAAATAGCAGAGGGAAGCAGGGATGCAGCCAGGACAGCCTAGATGGCCTCTGGGTGAGGTCTATCCCACATGGAGTTCGGAGCAGAGTGGAGCGGAGGGGAACAGAGCCCAGCATGGGTGTCACGGACCAACCAGACCAGGAGCCAGGTGGAGTGTGCCCTAGCGCCCTGAATCAGTGAGCTGCAGCAGTTACCAGACTTCTCAACCCACAAACACCAAAGACAACAGAGAAGGTTAGTGGGAAAAGCTGCTGGGTTCAGAATGAAAAAAAGGAGTTTATGGTTCGGCCACTGCCCCCGGGACAGCAGAGGTGGGGCAGCTACAGAACAACAGCTGCAGTTGCTTCCAGCCCCAGGCCCACCTGGTGGGAGGAATTAAGTGGCAGATCAGAGCAGGAGTGCACAGCCTGCTGAAGATCTAAGTACAGTCCGGGTTGGGGGTTTTTGGGGAATGAGGAATGCTGGTGTGGCAGAGCTGGCACATCCCCCCAAGCTTGGAACATAGTTCCCATAAACCTACAAGCAGTCATACCCCGCTGAAAAACTCAAGGGTCAAGTTAGTTGGCTGGGAATATGGCCAGGCAGCGAAAACGCACCCAGATTCAGTCTCAGACTTTGGAATCATTCTTTGGTGACAAAGAAAACCAAAACATACAGCCAGAAGAAGTCAACAAAGTTAAAGAGCCTACAACAAAAGCCTCCAAGAAAAACGAAGTGGTCTCAGGCCATGGAAGAGCTCAAAAAGGATCTGGAAAAGCAAGTTAGAGAAGTAGAGGAAAAAGTGGGAAGAGAAATGAGAAGGATGTGAGAAAACCATGAAAAACAAGTCAATGACTTGCTAAAGGAGACCCAAAAATATACTGAAAAATATACTGAAGAAAACAACACCTTAAAAATAGATTAACTCAAATGGCAAAAGAGCTCCAAAAAGCCGATGAGGAGAAGAATGCCTTGAAAGGCAGAATTAGCCAAATGGAAAAGGAGGTCCAAAAGACCACTGAAAAAAATACTACCTTAAAAATGAGATTGTAGCAAGTGGAAGCTAGTGACTTGAAGAGAAATCAAGATATTATAAAACAGAACCAAAGGAATGAAAAAGTGGAAGACAATGTGAAATATCTCATTGGAAAAACCACTGACTTGGAAGATAGATCCAAGAGAGATAATTTAAAAATTATTGGACTTCCTGAAAGCCATGATCAACAAAAGAGCCTAGATATCATCTTTCAAGAAATTATCAAGGAGAACTGCCCTGATATTCTAGAGCCAGAGGGTAAAATAGAAACTGAAAGACCCTACAGATCACCTCCTCAAAAAGATCCCAAAAAGAAAACTCCTAGGAATATTATCACCAAATTCCAGAACTCCCAGATCAAGGAGTAAATATTGTAAGCAGCCAGAAAGAAACAATTTGAGTATTGTGGAAACACAATCAGAATAACCCAAGATCTGGCAGCTTCTAAATTAAGAGATCGAAGGGCTTGGAATACGATATTGTGGAGATCAATGGAGCTAGGATTAAAACAAAGAATCACCTACCCAGCAAAACTGAGTATCATGTTCCAAGGCAAAATATGGATTTTCAATAAAATAGAGGACTTTCAAGCTTTCTCAGTGAAAAGACCAGAGCTGAATAGAAAATTTGACTTTCAAACACAAGAATCAAGAGAAGCATGAAAAGGTAATCAAGAAAAAGAACAAGAAAAGGAAATTGCAAGGGACTTACTAAAGTTGAACTGTTTTGTTTACATTCCTAAATGGAAAGATGATGTGTATGATTCATTGGACCTCAGTATTAGGGTAGCTGAAGGGAATATGCATATATACATATATATATATATATGTTTATGTATATATATGTATATATGTATATGTGAGTGTGTATTTATGTATATATGTTTGTGTATATATATTGTGTGTATGTATATATATGTATATATATATATATGTATACATATATATGTATATATATATATATATATATATATATATATAGAGAGAGAGAGAGAGAGAGAGAGAGAGAGAGAGAGAGAGAGAGAGACAGAGAGAGACAGAGAGAGACAGAGAGGACACAGGGTGAGTTGAAGATGAAGGGAAGATATCTAAAAGAAATTAAATCAAATTAAGGAATGAGAGAGGAGTATATTGAGAGAGGGAGATAGGGACAGATAGAATGGGGTAAATTATCGTGTATAAAAGTGGCAAGAAAAAGCAGTTCGGTAGGAAGAGAAGAGAAGGCAGGTGAGAGGGAATGAGTGTATCTTGCTCTCATCAGAGTTGACCTGAGGAGGGAATACCATACATACTCAATTGGGTATCTTACCCCACAGGAAAGAAGGAGGAAGAAGACAAAAAAGGGGAGATGATAGAAGGGAGGGCAGAAGAGGGTGGAGGTAGTAAAAAACAAACACTTTTGAAAGGGGAAAGGGTCAAGGGAGAAAATTCAATAAAGGGGGATAGGTTAGGAAAGAGCAAAATATAGTTAATCTTTCACAACATGAGTATTGTGGAAGGGTTATACTAATGATACGTATGTGGCCTATGTTGAATTGCTTGACTTCTTAGAGAGGGTGGGTAGGAAGGGAAGAGGGGAGAGCATTTGGACCTCATAGTTTTAAAAATAGATGTTCAAAAACAAAAAAAAAATAAATTTTCATGCAACTAGGAAATAAGATACACAGGCAATGGGGCCTAGAAATTTATCTTGCCCTATAAGAAAGGAAGGGAAAAGGGGATGGGAGGGGAGTGGGTGACAAAAGGGAGGGCTGACTGGGGAACAGGGCAACCAGAATTTATGCTATCTTGGAGTGGTAGGGAAGGTAGAAATGGGGAGAAAATTTGTAATTCAAATTGTTATGAAAATCAATGGTGAAAAGCAAATATACTAAATAAAATTTAGAAATTTAAAAAAAATAGAAATTGAAAGAATTACCAATCACCTCCTGAACAAGATCCTAAAATGGAAACTCCCAGGAATATTATAGCTAAATTCAAGGACTCACAGGTAAGAAGAGAATATTGCAAGCAGTCAGAAAGAAATAATTTGACTATTGTGGAGCCAGAGTCAGGATAACACAAGATTTAGCAGCTTCTACATTAAAGGATTGGAGTGCTTGGAATATGATGTTCCAGAGGGCAAAGGAACTAGGATTACAACCAAGAATCACCTATCAAACAAAACTGAGTATAATCCTTCATGGGAAAAAATGGATGTTCAATGAAATAGAGGACTTTCAAGCATTCTTGATGATAAGACCAGAGCTGAATAGAAAATTGGCTTCCAAATACAAGACTTAAGAGAAACATAAAAGGGTAAATAGAAAGAGAATATCATAAGGGACTTAATAAGGTTAAACTCTTTCCATTCCTACATGGGAAGATCATACTTGTAACTCATAAAAACCCCTTTCTCATTATTGGGGCAGTTAGGAGTATGTATAGACAGAGGGCACAGGTGTGAGTTGAATATAAAGGGAAAATATTTTACAACATAAAATTAAGGGGTGAGAAAGAGGAAGGCACTAGGAGAAATGGAAACAGAAGTATATAATAGGGTAAATTATCTCACATAAAAGAGGCAAGAAAAACTTCTTACAATGATGAGGATGATGGGGGATATAGGAGGGGGAGTGACCAAACCTTACTCTCATCATGATTGGCTCAAAGAGGGAATAACACACACACTCAATTGGGTACAGACATCTATCTTATCCTACAAGAAAATAGGGGGTAAGAGAAGGAGAGGTGATAGAACAGAGGGCAAATTGGGAGAGTGGGTAGTCAGACCAAAACACTTTTGATGAGGGACAGGGTGACAGGAGAAGGGAATAAAATAAATGGGGGCAATAAGATGGACATAAATACATTTAGCAATCACAACTGTGAAAAGTATTTTGAGTCAAGTTTCTCTGATAAAGACCACATTTCTCAAAAATATAGAGGACTGGGTCAAATTTTTTTTTTTTAAAAATGAGTGATTCTGCAACTGATAAATGACCAAAAGACATGAGCAATTTTCAGATGAAATAATCCAAGCTCTATAGCCATATCTATAGCTGTATGAGAAGGCACTCTAAGTTGCTATTGATTAGAGAAGTGCAAATTGAAAGAATTTTGAGGTACTACTTCATTTCTATTTAATTGGCTAATAGGACAGAAGAGCAGAATGATAAGTGTTGGAGGGGAAATGGGAAAAAATGAAACATTAATGCCCTGTTGGTGGAGTTGTGAACTGATTCAACCGTCATGTAGAGCAATTTGGAACTATGTCAAAAGGGCTATAAATCCATATAAATTCTTTGACCTATCAGTACCACTACTAGGTCCATATCCAAAAAGAGATTAATAAAAGGCCCAACAGCAAGGGGTAGAAAGAGAAATTCCATTTAAAGTTACTGCAGACCTTATAAAATATTTGGGAGTCTACCTGCCAAAACAAACCCAGGAACTTTATGAACACAATTATAAAACACTTTTCACACAAATAAAGTCAGATCTAAAAAATTGGAAAAGCATCAATTGCTTGTGGGTAAGCCAAGTTAATATAAAAAAATAAAAATTTTATCTAAATAAATTTACTTATTCAGTGCCATACCAATCAGAATTATTTTATAGAGCTGAGACTGTATACCAAAATAAAGTCCAAATGGCTACACAATTTAGATATAAAGGCTGATAATATAAACAAATTAGAGGAGCAAAGAATAGCTTATCTGTCAGGTTTATGAAGAATGGAGCAATTTATGACCAAACCAGGGATATAGAACGTTATGAAATTCAAAATGGATAATTTTGATTACATTAAATTGAAAAGTTTTTGCATAGACAAAGCCAATGCAATCAAGAGTAGGAGGGAAGCAGAAAACTGGGAAAGAATTTTCACAACCAGTGTCTCTGATGAAGGGCTCATTTCTCAAATATATTGAGAACTGAGTCAAATTTATAAGAATACAAGTCATTCCCCAATTGATAAATGGTCAAAGGATATTAATAGGCAGTTTTCAGAAGAAGAAATTAAGGCTATCTCTAGTCATATAAAATGCTCTAAATTATTGTTAATTAGAGAAATGCAAATCAAAAAAACCTTTTAGGTAACAGATCACACCACTCAGACTGGCAAACATGACAAAACAGGAAAATGATAAATGTTGGAGAAAATATGGGAAAATTGGAATACCAACTCATTGTTAGTAGAGTTGTGAACTGATCCAACTATTCTGGAGAGTAATTTGGAACTATGCCCAAAGCACTATAAAAATGTGCATACCCTTTGATCCTATAATACCCCTTCTAGAGATATATCCCAAAGAGATGATAAAAATGGGAAAAGGACCCACATGTTCAAAAATATTTATAGCAGCTCTTTCTGAAGTGGCCAAGACCTGGAAATTGAGGGGATGCCCACCAATTGGGGAATGGCTGAACAAGTTGTGGTATATGAATGTAATGGAATACCATTGTGCAATAAGAAATGATGAACAGGCCGACTTCAGAAAAATGTGGCAAGACATATATGAACTGATGCTGAGTGAAGTGAGCAGAACCAGGAGAACATTCTACACAATAAAAGCCACAATGTGTGATGACTGACATTGATCAACCTAACTACCACAGCAACGCAAGGACCTAAAACAAATCCAAAAGATTCATGATGGAAAATGCCATCCACATCCAGAGAAGGAAATATGTAGCCGGAATGTAGCAGATTATTTTCTTTTCTGTTTTGTTTTTTTCTTTCTCATGGTTCCTCCCATTCACGGCTAACGTGAAAATATGTTTAGTAGGATTGGATATGTACAGCCATTATCAGATTGTATGCCATCTTGGGTAGGGGAAGCGGAGAGAGGGGAGGAAAATTTAAAACTTATGGAAGTTAATGTTGAAAACTAAAAATAAATAAATTAGCTTATTAAGAAAGTTAAAAAATGGCAAAAAAAAAATTAAAAAGAGAGATAAAAAGGGAAAAGGACCTATATGTATGGAAATATTTGTAGCAGCTCTTTTCTGGTTGTAGGAAGTTGAAATTTGGAAGATGTCATTCAATTGGGTAATGGCTGAAAAAATTATGTCATGTGATTGTGATGGAAGACTATTGTGCTGTAAGAAATTATGAGCAGAATGCCCTCAGAAAAACCTGGAAAGGCTTACATGATCTGATGCAAAGTGAAATGTACTATATACAAAGTAACAACAATATTGTAAGATGATTGGCTGTTAAGGAATTGACTATTTTTGGCAATAAAATGATCCAAGACAACTCTGATGGACTTATGATAAAAATGCTTTCCATGCCTATATGAAGAACTTATGATATCTGAATACAGATTGAAGCATTTTTTTTACTTTATTTTTCTTGAGGGTTCTTTTCTGGTCTGTTTTCTTTTACCCCATGACTAATATGGAAATATTTTGCATAACTATTCTTGTATAACCCATATCCAATTGCTTGCCTTCTCAATGAGAGGGTTGGGGAGGGAAAAGGGAGATAATTTAGAATTCAAAGTTTTAAGAACAAATATTAAAATTGTTTTTATGTGGAATTGGAGAAAAATGAAATGTTCAATAAAATTTAAAAATAAGATAATAATTAAATTGGACTACCTGAAAGCCATAATAAGAAAAAAGAACCTAGAAATATCTTTCAAGAAATCATCAAGTAAAATTACCCTGATATCCTGGAATCAGAGAGCAACATTGAAATTAAAACAATCTACTGATTACTTCCTGAAAGACGTCATAAAATTAAAACTCCCTGAAATATTGTAGCCGAATTCCAGAGATTCCACATAAAAGAGAAAATATAGCAAGGAACCAGAAAGAAACAGTGCAAATACTGTGGAGCCACAATCAGGATAGCACAGCAGTTAGCAGCTTCCCTGTTAAGGCACCAGAGGACTTGGAATATGATATTGAGGAAGGCAAAAAAGCTAGGATTACAACCAAGAGTAACCTACCCAGCAAAACTAAGTATAATCATTCGGGGGGGGGGTGTGGAAATGGGCATTTAATGAAATAGAAAACTTTCAAGCATTCCTGATGAAAAGACCAGAACTGAATTTTAAAAATGGCATTGAAATATAAGATTTAAGAGAAGTATAAAAAGGTAAATATGAAAGGGTAATCATAATGAATTCAATAAAATTAACTTGTTTATATTCCTGTATTGGAAGATGATACTCATAACTCCTAAGAACTTTACCATTATAAGGCAGTTAGAAGAAGTATCGATAAACGGATGGCATGGGTTTGAGTTGACTATAAAGTATGATTGTTTTAAATGAATTAAGGTGTGAGAAAGTGGGGTACACTGAGAGAAATGAGAAAAGAGAGGTAGAATGCGGAAAATTATTTCACATGAAAGAAATGTGAAAGGAAAAGCTTTTAAGGCAAAATGAAGATGGGGGAGGCAGACAATGCTTGAACATTATTCTCATCAGAATTTACTCAAAAGGAGAATAACTTGGAATTATTTGGGTACAGAAATGTAGCTTCGCCTACAGGAAACAGGAGTGGAAGAGGACAAGAGATGGCAGGTGTTTGAAACAAGGGAGAGTAGATTAAGGGAATCAGTGACTTTTGAGGAGGTACAGGGGAGGGGACTGGGGTACGGGAAAGAGAGAAAGAGAGAGAGAGAGAGAGAGAAATAGATAGAGACAGAGAGAGACAGAGACAGAGAGGAAGAAGAAGAAGAAGGAGAAGAAGAAGAAGAAGAAGAAGAAGAAGAAGAAGAAGAAGAAGAAGAAGAAGAAGAAGAAGAAGAAGAAGAAGAAGAAGAAGAAGAAGAAGAAGAAGAAGAAGAAGAAATAGGGAGAAAAATAGGATGGAGGGAAATACACAATTAGTAGTCACAACTGTGAATGTGAATGGGATGAACTCACCTATAAAAGGGATGTGGATAGTAGAATCCATTAAAAGCCAGAATTCATCAATATGTGGTTTATAACAAACACACTTGAAACAGAGAGATGCACAAAGAGTAAAAATAAAGATCTGGAACAGGATCTATCATGCTTCAGTTGAATTTTCAAAAAGCTATGGTAGCAACAATTATCTCAGACAAAACAAAAGCAAACATAGATCTAATTAAAAGAGATAAGAAAGGAAATTACATTCTGTTAAAATGTATCATAGATAATAAAGTAATATCAATACTAAACTTATATACACCAAGTTGTATAGCATCCTATCTTAAAGGAAAAGTCGAATGAGTTATAGGAGAAAATAGACAGTAAAGTATACTATTAAGGGACCTTAAATTTCACCTCTCAGAACTAGATAAATCTAATGAAAAATGAACAAAAAAGAAGACAGGACGATAGAAACGTTAGATATGATAGACTTCTGGAGAAAATTGAATGTGAATAGGAAGGAGTATACCTTTTTCTCAACTCTTCATGGTTTGTTCAAAAAAAAAAATGACCAAATGTCAGGGCACAAAATCCTATAAAAAATGCAGAAGAGCAGAAATATGAATTGCACCCTTTTCAGAGCATATTGCAATAACAATTACACTCAATAAAGGGCCATGGAAACATAGACTAAAATTTCATTGGGAACAAAATAATCTAACTGTACAGAATAAGCAGATCAAAGAACAAATTATAGAAATAATAAATTATATCATTAAAGTGAATGACAACAAGAAGACAACGCACTAAAATTTTTGGGATACAGCCAAAGCAGTATTTAGGGGAAAATTTTGCCTCTACATATTCACAATAAAATATAGAAAGAGCACATCAATAAATTGGGAAAGCAAATTTAAAAAAAACACTAGAAAAAGGACAAATTAAAAGTGCTCAATTAAAGACCAATTTGGAAATCTTGAAAATCAATAGTAATAATAGTAATAAAATTGAAAGAAAGAAAACCATTGAACTTATAAATAAAACTAGGAGCCGGTTTTATGAAAAAAATAGACAAACCATTGATTAATTGGTTTAAAAAAAGAAAGAAGGAAACCAAATTACTAGTATCAAAAATGAAAAGGCTGAATTCCCCACCAATGAAGACAAAAATAAAGCAATTATTAGGATTTATTTTGGCTAGTTATATGCCAATAAACCAATTATGTAAGTGAAAACTATGAATATTTAAAAAAATAAATTGCCCAGACTAACAGAAGAGGAATTAGAATACTTAATTAATCTTATTTTACAAAAAGGAATTGAAAACTCCATAAATGAACTCCCTAAAAAAAATCCCCAAGACCAGATAGATTTACAAGTGAATTATATCAAACTTTTTTTAAAAAAAGCAATTAATTTCAATACTATATAAACTATTTGGAGAAATAGGTAAAGAGTCCTACGAAATTCCTTTTACGACAAAATACGGTTCTGAAAACTAAACTAGGAGGAACAAAAACAGAAAAAGAAAACTACAGACCAATTTTCCTAATTAATGTTGATGCAATTTTTAAAAAATCAAGCACTAGTAAAGAGAATAAGGATCCTACAGTATAACCAGATGTGATTTATGCCAGGAATATAGGGCTGGGTCAATATTAGGAAAGCTATCAGCACAATTGACCACATCAACCATAAAAATCTTATGATTATCTCAGTAGATGCCGAAAAAGCTTTTTGAGAAAATACAACATTCACTCCTATTTAAAAAAACACTAGAAAACATAGGAATAAATAAATCTTTCTTCAAAATGATAAGTAATATCTATCTAAAGCCATCAGCAAGCATTATCTGTAATAGCAGTGAGCTAGAATCCTTCCCAATAAGATCATAGGTGAAGCAAGGACACCATCATCACTACTATTATTCAATATTGTACAATAAATGCTAGCTATCACAATAACAGAAGAAAAATAAATTGAATGAATTAGAATACTCAATGAGGAAAGAAAACCATCACTCTTTGTACATTATATGATGGTTTACTTAGAGAACACTTAGAGAATCAACTAAAAATAGTCAAAATAATTAACAACTTCAGTAACAATGTAGCATATAACATATATCATCTGCATTTCTACATATTACCAACAAAGCCCAGCAGCAAGAGATAGAAAGAGAAATTCCATTTAAAATAACTGCAGACAATGTAAAATACTTGGGAGTCCACCTGCCAAGACAACCCAGGAACTATATGAACATGATTACAAAACATTTCCCACAAATCAAGTCAGACATAAACGACTAGAGAAATATCGATTGTTCATGTGTAGGCCAAGCCAATGTAATAAAAATGACTATTCTACCTAAATTAATTTACTTATGCAGTGCCATAACAATCAAAGTACCTAAAATTATTTTATAGAGCTAGGAAAAAAATAACAAAAATCCTCTGGAAGAAGAACAGACCAAGAATATCAAGGAATCAATGAAAAAAGAAAACAAAACAAAACTGGAGGAACATGGTCTAACAGTACAAGATCACAAACTGTATTACAAACTGGTAATCATCAAAATAATATGGCATTGGCTAAGAAATAGAGTGGTGCATCAGTGGAATAGATTAAGTACACAATACACAGTGTTAAATTACCACAGTAATGTAGTGTTTGGTAAATGCAAAGATCCAAGCTTTTGGGACAAGACTATTTTATTAAAATTGCTACAAAAACTGAAGAGCAGTTCAGCAGAAACTAGGTATAGACCAACATCTCACAGTGTTTAACAAGTTAAGGTCAAAATGAGTACATTATTTAGACACCAAGGGTGATATCATAATCAAGTTAGGGGAGAATGTAATATTTTGCTTGTTGGATCTATGGAAAAGGGAAGGATTTATGACCAAACAAGAGATAGAGAGGATTGTTCAGTCTTTTTATTTTTGTCCAACTCCTTATGACTCCATTTGGGGTTTTCTTGGCAAAGATACTAGAGTGGTTTGCCATTTTGTTCTTCAGCTCATTTTCTAGATGAAGAAATGAAGGCAAACAAGGTTAAATGACTTGCCTAGGGTCATACAAGTCACAATTGTCTGAGGCCAGATTTGAACTCAGGAAGAGGCCCAGCACTCTATTTACTGCGCCATCTAGCTTCCCTTATAGAGAACATTATAGAATGTAAAATGGATAATTTTGATTACTTTAAATTAAAAAGATTTTTGCTGAAACAAAACAATTTAGTCAAAATTAGAAAGAAAGCAATAAACTGGGGGGAAATTGCAGCAAGTTTGTCTGATAAAGACCTCATTTCTCAATCAGATAACTAATTGATTAAAAGTTATAAGAATATGAGTCATTCCCCACTTGAAAGATGTCAAAGGATATGAACATGCAGTTTTCAGAAGAAGAAATCAAAACTATTTAAAATCAAATGAAAATGGTCTAAAATAGTATGCATTAGAGTAATGCAAATTAAAACAATGCTGAAGTACCACCTCCCACTCGTTATATTGGCTAACATGACAGAATAGGAAAATGACAAATGTTGGAGGGGATTTGAAAAAAGAACATTAATGTATTATTGGTTGAGTTTTGCACTGATTCAACCATTCTGGAGAGCAATTTGGAACTATGGTGAAAGGGCTATAAAACCATGCATATCATGTTCTAATCCTATGTCAAAGGGTATATAGTTTTATAGATCTGTATCCCAAAGAGATCAAAGATGAAGAAAAAGGACCTACATGTACAAAAAATATTTTTTAGCAGTCCTTTTCATTGTGGCAAAGAATTGGAAATCAAGGAGGGGTGGCCAATAAAGTGGGGAATGGCTGAATAGGTTGTAGTATATGATTGTGATGGGAAACTATTGTGTTTTTTAAGAAATGATGAACAGGATGCTTTCTGAAAAATATGTAAAGACTCATAAATTGATGCAAAGTGAAGTAAGCAAAACCAGGAGAACAGTGTTCATAGTAACAGCAATACTGTAAAATAACCAACTGTGAATAACTTAAGCAATATAATGATTCAAGACAATTCTAAAGGATGATGGAAAATACAATTAACTTCCAGAGTTTAAACTGATAGAGTTTAAATGCATATTGAAGCATACTATTTTTTTTTACTTTATGTTGGTTTTTGTTTTTATTTTTGGTCTGTTTTCTTTTGTAACATGGCTAATATGGAAATATGTTTTTCATAGCTGAATATGTAAAAAATATCTCTGACCTTGTGGACTTCGGAAAGGCTCTGGGTTTCCCAGACCACATTTTGAGAACTATTGCTCTAAACCTATACATTGCATTAAAAGCGATGCTTTGATTTGGAAGAGAATGTTTCTCACTGGAAGTTTCCTAAATTAAATCACTGGTCCCAAAAAACAAAATAAAATTCTGCATCTACCCTAATCCAAACCATCTTTTCTACATATTAAATATAACATTACTTAAAATTATCTTCATATTATGTGGCCTCTAATTGTCCCCATACCGCCTTATTGTCTTATTCTAGATATATTACATCTTGTTGATTCCCTTGCTAAAATAAGGTCTTCATACCTAAGGAAAATATTCTAGATATAGTCTAATCATAGCCAAGGACAGTGTGTTCAGGATGCATCTCATTCTAGGTGCTTCAATTCTTTTAAAGCAAACTCGGTCATTTTTTTGGCTGTCATTCCAAGAAGTTGATGTGTGCTGAACTTGAAATTCACAAAAATCCAAGGACCTTTTTAAGTGCATTATTTACTTTCTTTTTGTCACTATTTTTATATTTAAATTTTTAAAAATCCTAAACTTAACAAACATCAACAAAATGACCATTTCTATACACTAGGTAGAACAAAAAAGGGGAATTGTAAGTGAAATTATTTTGAATTATATAGTTTCCTTCCTTCCTTTTCCTGTCTTCCTTTCTTCCTTCTTTCTTTCCTTCCTTCTTTCTCTCTCTCTTTTTCTTCCTTCCTTGCTTCCTTGTTTCCTTCCTTCCTTCCATCCTTCCTTCAGTCCTTGCTCTGTCTTTCCTTTCTCTCTCCATTTCTTTCTCCTTTCTTTCTCTCTTTCCTCTTTCTTTCTTTCTCTCCTCTCTCTCTCTCTCCTTTCTTTCTTTCTCTCTCTTTCTTTCCTTCCTTCCTTCTTTCTTTCTTTCTTTCTTTCTTTCTTTCTTTCTTTCTTTCTCTCTCTCTCTCTCTCTCTCTCTCTCTCTCTCTTTCTCTCTCTCTCTCTTTCTTTCATTCTTTCTCCCCTGCCTCCTACATACATAAATTGGAAAAAGAAAGACTAAACTCGTATTGCAAATATGCATAATTGAGCAAAACAAATTCTTTCATTGGTCGTATCCAAAAATGCATGTCAACTTGCACCTTGAATCCATTCCTACTCTGAAAGCAAGTCAGTAGAATCTTTCATCTTTAGTTCTCTGTAATCATGGTACGTCAGTGCATTGATCAGAATTCTTAAACCTTTCAAATTATTTTTTCTTTATATTTTCTATAGATTTATATTTTCTTTATATTTTTCTTTATATTTTCTTGTATTTCTTTATATATATATTCTTTTTTTTGTTTGTTTTTTGCAGGGAGGAAGGAAGGGCAATTGGGGTTAAGTGACTTGCCCAAGGTCGTCACTCAGCTAGTAAGTGTGTCAAGTATCTGAGGTCAGATTGGAACTCAGGTCCTCCTGACTTCAGGGCTAGTGTTCCACTCACTGCACCACCTACCTGCCCCATATATATATATATATGTTATAATGAATCAATTTTTCTTTTGTTTTGGCTCACTTTGCTCTGAATCAGTCCATACAAGTCCAGTTTTCTGTGAAATCATATGTTTTAATATTTCTTATTAGAAAATAATATTCAATTACATTCATATGGCATAATTTGTTCAACTATAACCAAATTGATATCCACCCCATTAGTTTTTAGTCCTTTCCTATGACCACAGGAACTGCTATACATATTTTTGCACATATTATTTGAACCTAAGGGTTATAACCTCTTCTTTATTAAATTTCATGTCCTTATATTTGGTCCTTCATGCCTGACTGCCATGACATTTTCGGGGATCCAGATGGTTTTATTCAATAGGCTATCTATCTTTTTAAGCTCTGTGTCATTCTCCCTAACAAATGACCTGACTAGACAGTATTCATGAAAGTCAACATTTGTGACCTGAACAATTGAGAAAATTAGAAGGTAGGGTAGATGTCAGTTGGGGGAATAAAAGAAAATTTTACAGAAGAAGGTTTTTTTATTGGGTGTTGGGTAGATAGAGAGGAGCTGTGAGAGTATTCCAGAGAAGATGGAGGGAAATATCTCTCATTGCTAATTTCAAAAGGGAGTTTAATGATATTTCTATCATGAATATGAAATGATGTCTGTGAGAAATATTTCATAGTTCTATAAACAGCCTGTGCCTGTATAATTTTATGGAAGAAATTCTCCATAATGATGAAGTATTTCTACTTACAGAGAGTTTTTAAGTGAATAGCAATGATGTGCCTTTCATAAAAGAAGAATGAAATAGAGATTCAAAGGAGAACAGTCATTGGCTGGGTGGAACTGATCTTGTCTAAGAATTTCTTCAACATGTAAAGTTTCTCTCCTCTCTCCTGCTATGAGGGGGAATCCTTGACCTTCTTCTACATGTATTTTACACTGAATCTTTGATCACTGAATCTGAAAAAAGCAGAGGGACCTTTAAACAATAGATAAAGCAAAACTCACTATTTCATACTAGTTGGAGGAAGACTTATCTTCTATTCCAGAAAGTGTGAAGAATAATTTGAAGAAAGAATAAACTCTAGAATGAATACACACACACTTTTATATACATAAATGTATGTGTGTGTGTACTTAGCAATTGGCAGGGTTTTTTTTCCTATTGTTAAGTACATTATGTAAACAGAACTAGACTAAGTCAGTAAAGATTGCCAAAAAGCCATTCATATGGAACCTATTTTAATGAAAATATAAGAAGATTTATAAATAACACAAAAGCTATATGTAGTTGGTTGCTTTTGAAAACCCTAAGCCCTAAGTTGCCATTTCCCTGAAATAATTCTTATATTATTTTGTGATTTTGCAAGGCATTTAACAAAGTTTCTTGTGACTATAAAATAATACAGTTAGTTGGGATTGTAAACAGTTTGGTGGGAATCCCTTAAGAGTACCAATTAATGCATAGATATCAACCTGATGGTCAACTGCAATGCTTTTCTCTTGGCCTCGTCATCCTCAAAATTTTTACAGAACTTTTGGATAATGAAATAGATGTCAGAGAGATTAAATTTTCATATGCTCTAAACATAGAAAGAATTTTTAAAATTATGTACTGTAACTCCTTTCATTTATAGTTGAGGAAACTGAGCCACAGAAAGAAAAAGTGATTCTTCAAGGAAGTTGGGAAGAATAGTAAATATTTTAGATTAGAGGACCATGGTAAAAAAAAAAAAAAGAACTGTTGAAGGACAGTCTAAAATTGACAAGATGAAATTTATCAGAGACGAATGTAAAGGCTTAAATTTAGATTAAAAAAATCAAATATATTACAATAATATGAAGGATATGGGAATACGTAGAAATCATGAGAGGGGGCAGAGCCAAGATGGTGGCTGGAAAGCAGGGACTTGCCTAAAGCTCTTCCCCAGGACCTTATAAAAATCTATAAAAATGGCTCTGAACAAATTCTAGAACTGCAGAACCCACAAAATAGCAGAGGGAAGCAGGGCTCCAGCCCAGGACAGCCTAGATGGTGGTTGGGTAAGGTCTATCCCACCGTGCTCGGAGCAGAGCGGAGCACAGCCCAGCATGGGCCATGCCGTGAACCAACCAGACCCAGGAGCCAGGTAGAATAGGCCTTAGAGCCCTGAATCAGTGAGCTGTGGCAGTTAGCAGATTTCTCAACCCACAAACACCAAAGACAACAGAGAAGGTTAGTGGGAAAAAAAGACTGTGGGGACAGAATGAAAGGAGTGAAAGGAGTTAGTGGTGGGCCACTGTCCTGGGGGGTGCAGAGGTGGTGCAGCTCTGAGGCTGCTTACAGAGCTATGGCTTCAGTTCCTTTGGGGCCCAGGACCACCTGGGGGAGGAATTAAGTTGCTATCAGAGTGGTAGTAGAGAGCCTGCTTAAGATCTGAGGCTCAGTCCGGGTTGGCGGTTCTTGGGGGAGGAGGAGTGCTGGTGTGGCAGAGCTTGCTGTGTAGAAATAGCTCTGAAAACAACAGTGAAGCCCCTCAAGCTTGGGACAAAGTACTCTACAAGCAGTCATACCCCCCTGAAAAACTCAAGGGCCAAGTAGTTGGCTGGGAACATGGCCAGGCAGTGAAAACAGACTGAGATTCAGACTCAGATTTGGAATCTTTCTTTGGTGACAAAGAAGACCAAAACATACAGCCAGCAGAAGTCAACAAAGTCAAAGAGCCTACATCAAAAGCCTCCAAGAAAAACATGAACTAGTCTCAGGCTGTGGAAGAGCTCAAAAAGGATTTGGAAAAGCAATTTAGAGAAGTAGAGGAAAAATTGGGAAGAGAAATGAGAGTGATACGAGAAAACCATGAAAAACAAGTCAATGACTTGCTAAAGGAGATCCAAAAAATACTGAAGAAAATAACACCTTAAAAAATAGACTAACTCAAATGGCAAAAGAGCTCCAAAAAGTCAATGAGGAGAAGAATGCCTTGAAAGGCAGAATTACTCAAATGGAAAAGGAGGTCCAAAAGACCAGTGAAGAAAATACTACCTTAAAAATTAGATTGGAGCAAGTGGAAGCTAGTGACTTTATGAGAAATCAAGCTATTATAAAACAGAACCAAAGGAATGAAAAAGTGGAAGACAATGTGAAATATCTCATTGGAAAAACCACTGGTCCAGGGGAATAGATCCAGGAGAAGTAATTTAAAAATTATTGGACTTCCTGAAAGTCATGATGAAAAAAGAGCCTAGTTATCATCTTTCAAGAAATTATCAAGGAACACTGCCCTGATGTTCCAGAGCCAGAAGGTAAAATAGAAATTGAAAGAATTTACTGATCACCTCCCGAAAAAGATCCCAAAAAGTAAAGTCCTAGGAATATTGTCACCAAATTCCAGAGCTCCCAGATCAAGAAGAAAATATTGCAAGCAACCAGAAAGAAACAATTTGAACATTGTGGAAACACAATTAGGATAACACAAGATCTAGTAGCTTCTACGTTAAGGGATCGAAGGGCTTGGAATATGATATTCCAGAGGACAATGGAGCTAGGATTAAAACCAAAAATCACCTACCCAGCAAAACTGAATATAATGCTTGAAGGCAAAATGTGGATTTTCACTAAAATAGAGGACTTTCAAGCTTTCTCAGTGAAAAGACCAGAGCTGAATAGAAAATTTGACTTTCAAACACAAGAATCAAGAGAGGCATAAAAAGGTAAACAAGAAAGAGAAACCATAAGGGACTTAGTAAAATTGAACTGTTTTGTTTACATTCCTACGTGGAAAGGTGATGTGTATAATTCATGAGACCTAAGTATTAAGGTAGCTGAAGGGAATATACATGCATACATTCATACACACACACACACATATGTGTATATATATGTATATACATATACATATATATATGTGTGTGTGTGTATACATATATATATATATATATATATATATATATATATATATATATATATATATATATATATATATATATATGTATACACACACACACATAGACAGAGTGCCACAGGGTGAGGTGAATATGAAGCAATGATATCTAAAAAATAAAATCAAAATAAGGGATGAGAGAGGAATATATTGAAAGAGCAAGAAAGGGAGAGATAGAATGGGCTAAATTATCTCACACAAAAGTGGCAAGAAAAAGCAGTTTGTTGGAAGGGAAGAGGGGACAGGTGAAGGGGAATGAGTGAATCTTGCTCTCATTGGACTTGACCTGAGCAGGGAATAACATACACAATCAATTGGGTATCTTACCCCACAGGAAAGAAGGAGGAAGGAGATAAAAAAGTGGGGACAATAGAAGGGAGGGCAGATAGGGGAGGAGGTAATCAAAAGCAAACACTTTTGAAAAGGGACAGGGTCAAGGGAGAAAATTGAATGAACAGGGATAGGATAGGAAGGAGCGAAATATAGTTAGTCTTTCACAACATGAGTATTGTGGAAGGGTTTTACATAATGATACACATGTGGCATATGTTGAATTGCTTGCCTTCTTAGGGAGGGTGGGCAGGGAGAGAAGAGGGGAGAGATTTTGAACTAAAAGTTTTAAAAGAAGATGTCCAAAAAAATTTTTACATGCAACTAGGAAATACGATATACAGGCAATGGGGCATCGAAATATATCTTGCCCTACGAGACAGTAAGGGAAAAGGGGATGGGGGGCATGGCGTGACAGAAGGGAGGGCAGAATATATGCCATCTTGGAGTGGGGGGAAGTGTAGAAATTGGGAGAAAATTTGTAATTCAAACTCTTGTGGAAATCAATAATGAAAACTAAAAATATTAAATAAATAAATAATAATTAAAAAAAGAAATCATGAGAGAAAGACTTCATAGTTTTAGTTGACAGAAAACTCACTTTGAATCGACAGTGTGATCTTGCTGCCACCCAAAAGGCTAGTATGATCTTACCTTGAATTAATATAAAAATTAGCCAGAAAACGGAGGGGTTTGCCCCACTGCAGTTCCTACTGTGGGAGAGAAGACTCTGGGAGAACAAGTTCAGCATCTTCAAACATTTGAAGATCAGCACAGGGTCATGGAAGGAGACATCATATTTTAGGGTTCACAGTGAGTATCCATTGGGCAAGGCAACAGATTTTAGCCCAACCTAGGAAAGGTTGATCTAACTAGAGCCATCCAATAATGGAATGTGTTTGTGGGTTATGTGTGTGTGTGTGTGTGTGTGTGTGTGTGTTTTAGTAGTTATTCATTACTGGAAATGTTCAAAAAGTTTCTGGATGGTAATATGTCAGGGATGCTATATGTGAAATTACTACTTTGTAAGACAACCAGACCTCTAAAGCCCTTTCCAAGTGTGAGATTCTCTGATGCTATGCATTCTTATTCATATGAAGCAAAATATTAATCTCATCCATGTCCTAGCCTGACTAATTTTTCCTGGGCCACAATAATTAGAATTCATGTAAAGGATATGAAAATAAATCCCACCATCTAAAGATGCCAGGCAGTAGGTTTGCATTTAATTCACTATACCTTATCTCTGCTTGTGTGTGTGTGTGTGTGTGTGTGTGATTTGTATGAAAATATGTACCCAGAGGAAGGATCTGAATCTGGTTGCAGACAGACACTAAAGGATTCTTTGACTTCAAGGAAATGTGATGAGTTTTGGGAGAGATTATATTAGAATACAGGGTTAGGTAACAGGAAAGGTGTGTCTTTGGTGATACAGCTTTATCAAAAATAATCATAGGATCTAGAGTTGGATTGGAGAGATCATTTAGTTCAACTGTGCTGTGGTTGGCAAGATTTTTGAAGTTGGAGTCAAGTAGGTCCTGGGATCAAATTCTGTTTCTCACATTTATTTGCTATGGAACCATGGACAAGTCA
This sequence comes from Trichosurus vulpecula, assembly GCF_011100635.1. Taxonomy (NCBI): domain Eukaryota; kingdom Metazoa; phylum Chordata; class Mammalia; order Diprotodontia; family Phalangeridae; genus Trichosurus; species Trichosurus vulpecula. Next base: position 119,206,075 of record NC_050575.1, read on the forward strand.
TTTAACCACACCAAGACTCAGTTTCTTCATCTGCAAAATAGAGATAGTGACAGCAAATAATAATAATAAAAATAACTATCATACCTGTCTTACAGGATTACTGTGAGGATTAAATGAGATAATTATGTAAAAATCCTTTTGCAAACATTAAAAATCCATACAAATATGAGTTATTATTTACCAGAATTTGGGAGAGGGCATTTCAGTGGTAAAGTATGAAGCTGGGATTCAAATCTAGGTTCCCTGAAATATATTAAAGTGAAAAGAACTCTTGGTTTGGAGTCAGATAGCCTGGGTTCCTATATGGGCATTTGGGTAATCTTGAACAAGACACATCCTCTCTGACCCTCAATTTTTTCATCTGCCTGTTAAGGGAATTGGATTACATGATCTATCTCTAAGGTCCCTTTCAGCTCAATATATGTGAACCTATGTTCTTTAAGACTTCAAATTCAAGTTTATTTGTTTTTTTCATTCCTATCATACTGCCATTATTTTTGCTAGTAAAATGACTTCTGCAAAAATTATTAGCAATGATGATAACTGATGGTTTTTAAAACTGAAAGGTATAGCCTGTAAGGAGGAAACCTGTATGGTCTTGCTACTCAAGTTATTTGACATGTCCAGAAATTGGAGGATTCCTGAGCAAAAATTATCCATTCCCCTCTGGCTCTGTTACCAAAAGTTAAGATTTATAGGCAGACCCAAAAGTCAGTATGGGCTCCAGGCACCACTTAAGTTCTTTCTACTTTCTGTTTATGTGGGATTACTTCCCCAGTCCCTACCCTAAGAAGGAAAGGAATTCAGGTCTCAAGATCAAAAGCCACAACATTCCCCACAATCGTCTTCAAATGCTAAGGACAAATATTTTGAGTCTTTTATATTTTGATCTTCTCCTTTTGCCTCTAAGCATATGCCTCTGATTCTGGTATTATCTTTCCCTCCATAATCTGCTGGAAGGGGCTTTATTATAGGCCAGATTTATGTGATCAAAAGCCCATTCTTTTTTTCTTTTCTTTTCTTTTTCCCTTTCCTTTTCTTTTTTCCCTTTTCTTCTTTTCCTCCCTTCCTTTCCCCTCCTTTCCTCTCCCCTCCCTGCCCCTCCCCTCCTCTTTTCTCTTTTCTTTTCTCTTCTCTTCCTTTTTCCCTCCCTTCCCCTCCCCTCCCCTTAACACCCAAATGTTGGGAAGGAAATGGATAATTCAAAATGGATCAGGCTGTCCCCAAAGGTTCAGTAAAGAAACATCTTACTCCTTATTCCTCATTATCTAGGACAGGTATGCACAAAAGAGATTCATTGGAATCATGTCAAGATCCAGTGGTAAATGATGGACTGCCTGTACATTGTATTATTATCTTCTTAATGTCAAAAAATGAGCTCTCTCTGCCCCCAGTAAGCTTTTTGAGTTAAACTTTCTTTTGTGAATCCATGGAAGGAAATAGATAAAAATCCTAAAGGGTAGGAATGCATGAATGGATGGTGGTGTTCATTAATAGATAGAGTTCTTGTATTCAAATAAATTCAGTTTTTTTTAATACTGAAACATTTCTTTTGAATGTGTGCTATATGACAAGTATTGCTCTACGTGCTAGGACAATAAGACAACAAATAAAGAATCACTGACCTCAAGGACCTTACTAAATCTGGGGCATTTTCTGCAATTCTGTTTTATTTCTGGGGTTACCTAAGGGAAGTTTGGGGTTGCCATGGAAGAACACAGAATTTATGAGTCCTTGGTGAAGCATAGTGCGTGTTCTCAGTGGGCATGAAGCCATATTATAGAATAGAGGGATGGAATCCAGGTGCTGAGGCACACCATTGGTTAGTTCTATTTCTTTCCATTACCCTTGAGTTTCAGACACAATATCTGTGTATTCATGACAGCAGAAGCTGATTTTGAGTTTTGGGCTGCTGTACTGTAGCAGCCACAAAATACCATGGCCTGAGATTCTATATGTCAATGAATGAAAAGAGATAAGGAAGAAAAGAGACTACCATCAGCATTCTTTTGAACCCATTAACACCTAGAGATGACTTAGGAACTGGAATAGAAACGATACCAGAATAACCAGGACTAGCAACTACCGAAATTCTTACTGATTCATAAGATGGAAAAGAAGATCTCTCTTTTGAATCTTAGAGAATCAGGTAAAATTACTTGAAATAATAAACAACTTTAGCAAAACTGCAGGATATAAAATAAAGCCATATAAGTCTTTGGCATTCCTATATATTACTAACAAAGCCCAACAGCAAGAGATAGAAAGAGAAATTCCATTTAAAGGTACTGTAGACATAAAATATTTGGAAGTTTACCTGCCAAGATAAACCCAAGACCTATATGAACATAATTACAAAACACTTTTCACACAAATAAAGTCAGATCTAAATAATTGAAAAAACATCAGTTGCTTATGGTTAGGCCAAGCTAATATAATAAATATAATAAATATATAAATATATATAATAAATATAATAAAAATGACAATTTTACCTAAATTAATTTACTTATTTAGTGCCATACCAATCAAACTACCAAAAATTATTTTGTAGAGCTAGAAAAAATAATATTGAAATTAATATGGAAGAACAAAACATCCAGAACATCAAGGGAATTAATGAAAAGAAATGCTAAGGAAGGTGGTCTAGCCACACCAGATGTTAAACTGTATTATAAACAAGTAATCATCAAAACTATTTTGGCTAAGAAATAGAGTGGTGGATCAGTGGAATAGATTAGGTACATAAGACATAGTAGTCAATGACTGTGGTAGTCTGCTCTTTGATAAAACCAAAGACTCCAGCTTCTGGGATAAGAACTCACTATTTGACAAAAACTGCTGGAAAAACTGGAAAATAGTTGGGCAGAAAATTGGCATAGACCAATATCTTACACTGTATACCAAAATGAAGTCAAAATGGGTTCATGATTTAGATATAAAGGCTGATACTGTAAGCAATCTGGGAGAGCAAGAATCATTTACCTGTCAGATTTATGGAGAAGGGAATAATTTATGACTAAACAAGTGATAAAAGAACATTATGAAATGCAAAATGGATAATTTTGATTACATTAAATTGGAAAGGTTTTGTATAAAAATTGCCAATTCAACCAAGATTAGGAGGGGAGCAGAAAACTGGGAAAGAATTTTTACAACTATTGTCTCTGATAAAGGCCTCATTTCTCAAATGTATAGAGAACTGAGTCAAATCTATAAGAATACAAGTCATTTCCCAATTGATAAATGGTCAAAGGATATGAACAGGCAGTTTTCAGAAGAAGAAATTAAAGCTATCTTTAGTCATATGAAAAATGCTCTAAATCAGTGTTGATTAGAGAAAGGCAAATCAAACAACTCCTGGATTCCACACCACAGCTGTCAGATTGGCTAATATGACAAAATAGGAAAATCATAAATGCTGGAGAAGATATAGGAAAATTGGAACAATAATGTATTGTTGGTGGCATTGTGAGCTGATCCAACCATTCTGGAGAGCAATTTAGAACTATGCCCAACTGTCTGTAAAATTGTGCATACCCTTTGACCCAGCAATATCACTTCTAGGGCTATATCCCAAATAGACGATAAAAATGGGAAAAGGAACCACATGTTCAAAAATATTTATAGTAGCTCTTTTTGTGGTGGCCCAGAATTGGAAATTGAGGGGATGCCCATCAATTGGGGAATGGCTGAACAAGTTGTGGCATATGAATGTGATGGTATACTATTGTGCTATATAAGAAATGATGGTCAGATGGACTTTGAAAAAACTTGGAAAGACCTATATGAACTGATGCTGAGTAAGGGGAGCAGAGCCGGGATAACATTGTACACAATTACAGACACATTGTGCTATGACTAACTTTTATAGATTGGTTCTTCTCAGCAATGCAAGGTTCTTAGACAACTCCAAAAGATTCATGATGGAAAATGCTTTCCAGATCCAAAGAATTACAGAGTCTGAATGCAGATTAAAGCAAACTATTTGCTCTGTCTTTTTTTGTATTGTTTCTTCTTTCTCTTGGTTCATTCCATCAGTTATAATTCTTTGCAACATGACTAATGTGAAAATATGTTTAATATATATGTAGAACCTATATCAGATTGCTGCCATCTTGGAGAGGGGGGAAGAGTTAGGAGAGGGAAGGGGAGAAACTTTGGTACTCAAAAGCTTGTGGAAGTAAAGGTTGTAAACTAAAACTAAATAAATTAATTAAAAAAGAAGACCCCTCTTTCCCATAATGCTTCCCTTGCTTTCCCTTGATTATATCCATTAACTCTAAATAGGGTACCCAGCATTCAACCTCTCCCTTTAATCCTTTCTAAGACCAATTGGTGTATATGATCCCTAGGGACTTCCAGGAGAGTAAGCAGAAAGATGCTAATTGAAACTGTTCATGACAGAGACTTATAGGTAGGACTGCTTAGTTGTTGTTTTGTTTTTTTATTTTCCTTTTGATAGGTTCAAAGCCTACAGTATGTTGAAGACCTCTGTTCTATGAATATAAGGAAATGGATGTGGACCGCTGAGAGAAAGAGGAGTTTCCAGATATAAGTTGGATACTCTAGAATTGTCTAAAGACTATAGACTTCCTGGTTTTTAATATTTTGAGACATATTCCACATCATCCCTTAGTCCAAATTCTGAATCTGGCCATAGCAGGCTCTCAAATCTCTGTGGCTCCACTGTAGTAGTAATGATTTAGGAGCTAGAAGGATGAATACCCTTTGGTGGCCAGTGGCTACACAGAAGCCTTTTTAAAGGTTGCAGCACACATGTAGCCAAGGGTGTGTGTGTGTGTGTGTGTGGGTGGGTGGGTGGGTAGAGGCTGCTGAGATGCTGGATCAAGAAGGATGTTACCTGGTGGACAACTCAGATATTACACTCCCTCAATGAATAATTCATATAAGGACAAATTGTCTTCCACTAGGTTTAAGGAAACCAGCACATAAGCCAATTTGGACAGCTTATAACATAGTGCCTCAGGTGCCACATGAATTCCAAGGTATCATTCATTCTACCAAGATAAAACAACCTGTATGTAGTTATTGTTCAGTTGTGTCTGACTCTTTGTGACCCCATCTGTGGTTTTCTTGGCAAAGGCACTGAACTGCTCCACCATTTCCTTCTCCAGCTCATTTTTATGAATGAGGAATTGAGGCAAACAGAGTTAAGTGACTTGCCCAGGGTCACACAGCTAGTAAGTGTCTGAGGCCAGATTTGAACTCAGGAAGATGAGCCTTCTTGACTCCTGGCCTGACACTTTATGTACTATGTTGTCTAGGTAGATAAATGTATAGAATATATGTGCAGAGTAAATATAAAAAATAGATACAAAGTAACTTAAGTATTGGAGGAGAGTACTAACAACTTAGGATATTATGAAATGCCTCTTATGATAGGTTCTGTGTGAATTATGCCATCAAGGGATCCAGGGATCCTACAAGGCAGAGGAAGAGATATCTCCTGGGTATCAGTTTCCTCAACTGTGAAATGGAATGACGAGCTTAATGAAATTCCAAGTACCCTTCTATCTCTAAATCTATGATCCTATGATTCCCATAGCACAAGATCCATTTGACTATTTGAGTATCCCTGACCTGAAAGCACCCAAGGGAATGTATGTATTTCATGATTTAAACTGGAATTGGGTCCTTGGGTTAATGGAGTGTTTCTCTGAAGTCCTATGATCTAGGTACCCTGGTTCTTATGCTAATAATTTCACTTTCCCCCATTGGATAATTTCTATTTTTTATCTTTTCTCTATTTTTTTTGTTTCTGTTTTCCATATTTTCTAGCTCACTGAGTTTAGCTCCTTTCCCCTATCTCTCCATTTTTGTCTATGATTTTCTGTGCTGATGTCATAGGCCGTGGGATCCACATGTCCACTGCCATCATTTTATCTATAGATATCTTTAACAGCATTCTGTTTTCCCTGATTCCGTTGTCTTTCCTTTCTGACATTATTTGTCAGTTTCTTCAACTTAAAACACCATCTCTGTCATTTTGCTCATCTGAACCCATATATGGGTCATATGAAAAAGGCCTAGTGGTTTTAGAAGGCTTCAACCTCAATAGGAGGGAACAATGGGGACATGAAAATCAAGCAAGCCAATGCATTGTTAGCCTGAATTAAAAAATGAATGGTATCCAGAAGAAGAGGGTTGATATTGTAACTGACCAATGCCCAGTTAGATTATATTTCATATGTTGCTTTCAGTTTTGAACACCATATTTTTGGAAGGATATTGACAATCTGGAGTGTTTACTAAGGGTAACCAGTATGTTGAGGGGCCTGCAAAGCATTCCATGTGGGTATCTATTGAAGGAACTGGTAATGTTTAGACCAGAGAAGAGAAGGTGTAGGAGACATGACATTCAGAAAAACTAAATGACATTTACAAGGTCATACACCTGACAAATGTTTGGAGTAGGATTCAAACCTATATCTTCCCATTTAAATTTCTGGTCCAGAATTCTGTTCACTGGGCTAAGTCCAACATTATGCACCATGACATTCTGTTTCTCAAATTGAGATGAAAACTTTTTCTTTATTCTAGAATTTTGACAAATAGATGGAAATTGCAGAGGCAGATTTTGATTTGATTTTAAAAACAAAAAGAAAGCTTCTGAACAATTATAAGTATTTGAAGGGTGAAAGGGCTCCCTTGGGAGGTTATGAGTTGTCTATTAATGAAAGTGTCTACGTCAAGACTGGCTGGCAACTTGATGAGTGTGATATAAAAGCAAATCTTGCTCAGATATGCAATGAAGAGATGATGTCCAAATTATCTTTGTACTATGATATTCTAAAATTCCCTCTTTCTGTGTGGTTTTATTAACTTCCTCCTTTATCATTCTCTCCTGTTCCTTTTTCATTGACTTGTGCCCATATAAGACCAGTAATCGTATATACATATATATATTTTATATATATATATATATATATATATGTATATATATATATATATATACATAGTTTTCAACTTTCACTTTAATAAGATTTTGAGTTTTAAATTTTCTTCCCCTCTTTGCCCCCTTCCCCAAGAGGGCATGCAATCTGATATAGGCTGTACATGTACAATCATATTAAACATATTTCCACATTAGATATGTTGAGAAGAAGAATTAGAACCAAAAGGGAGAGACTACAAGAAAGAAGAAATAAAAAAGAGGGAGAAAATAGTGTGCTTTGGTCTGTTTTCAGACTCCATAGTTCTTTCTCTGTATATGGATAGCATTTTCCATTATGAGTCTTTTGGAATTGTCTTAGATCCCTGCATTGCTGAGAAGAGTTAAGTCTATTAAAGTTGATCATTACATAATGTTACCATTGATGTGTACGATGTTTTCCTCATTCTGCTCATTTCACTTAGCATCAGTTCATGTAAGTCTTTCCAGATTTTTCTGAAGTCCACTTGTTCATAATTTCTTATGGTACAATAGTGTTCCATTATATTACTTGTTCAGTCACTCTCCAATTGATGGGCATGCCCTCAATTTCCAATTCTTGGCCACCACAAAAAGAGCTGCTATAAATGTTTTTTGTACATGTGGATCCTTTTCCCTTTTTATGATCTCTTTGGGATACTGACCTAGTCATGGTATTGATGGATCAAAGGATATACATTTTCATAGCCCTTTGTTCACAGTTCCAAATTGTTCTCCAGAATTGGTGGATCAATTGAAAACTCCATCAATAATACATTAGTGGTCCGATTTTCCCACATCTTCTCCAACATTTATCATTTTCCTGTTTTATTGCATTAGCCAATATGATGGGTGTTATATGATATCTCAGAGTTGTTTGAATTTGTATTTCTGTAATCAATAGCAATTTAAAGCCTTTTTATGTGATTGTAGATAGCTTTAATTTCTTTTTAAAATATTTAATTTCTTTATTTTCAGTTTCCAACAATCATTTCCATAAGTTTTAAATTTTCTTCCCCTCCTTCCCCCTTCCCTCTGCAAGATGACATGCAATCCCGTATGTGCTGTACACATACACTCCTATTAAACACATTTTCATACTAGTCATGTTGCACGGAAGAATTATAGCAAATGGGAGAAACCATGAGAAAGAAAACAAAGCAAAAGAAAAGAAAAAAGAACCTGCTTCACTATGCATTCTAACTCCATAGTTCTTTCTCTGGATGTGGATGACATTTTCCATCTTGAGTCCTTTGGAAAAAGTTTTAGCTTGTTAAATTGCTGAGAAGGGCTAAGTTTATCAAACTTAGCCCTCACGCAGTGTGGCTGTTACTGTGTACAGTGTTCTCCTGGTTCTGCTCACTTCACTCAACATCAATTCATGTAAGTCTTTCCAGGTTGTCCCGAAGTCTGCCTGCTCATCATTTCTTACAGCACAATAGTATTCCATTATATTCATATACCACAATTTGTTCAGCCATTCCCCAATGATGGCCATCCCATCAATTTCCAGTTATTGGCCACCACAGAAAGAGCTGCTATAAATATTTTTGTACATGTGGGTCCTTTCCCATTTTTATGATCTCTTTGGGATACATCCCTAGAAATGATATTGCTGGGTCAAAGGGTATGCACATTTTTATAGTGCTTTGGGCATAGTTCCAAACTGCTCTCCAGGAAGGTTGGATCAGCTCACAGCTCCAGCAACAATGAATTGGTGTTCCAATTTCCCCACATCTTCTCCAGCATTTATCCTTTTCCTGTTTTGTCATGTTAGTCAATCTGATAGGTGTGATGTGGTACCTCAGAGTTGTTTTGATTTATATTTCTCTAATCAATAGTGATTTAGAGCATTTTTTTCATATGACTATAGATATCTTTAATTTCTTCCTCCGAAAACTGCCTGTTCATATCCTTTGACCACTTATCAATTGGAAAATGACTTGCATTTTTAAAAATTTGACACAGTTTTCTATATATTTTGGAAATGAGGCCTTTATCAGAAACACTGGCTGTAAAAATTGTTTACCAGCTTTCTGTTTCCCTTCTAATCTTGGTTGCATTGGCTTTGTGTGTGCAAAAACTTTTAAATGTAATGTAATCAAAATAATTCATTTTACATTTCATAATGTTCTCTATCTCTTATTTGCTCATAAATTCTTCCATTCTCTATAGATCTGACAGGTAAACTAATCCTCGTTCTCTTAATTTGTTCCTAATTTGTGTTTGAAAACCATATTTTCTATTCAACTCTGATCTCTTCATTAGGAATGCCTGAAAATCCTCTATTTTGTTAAATATCCATTTTCCCCTGAAGGACTATACTCAGTTTTTCTGGTTAGGTTATTCTTGGTTATAATTCTAGCTATTCTTCCTTTTATGTCTAAATTATGTGGCCATTTTGACTTTATCTTGGTATACTGTGTACGATGCTGGTCTATGCCTAGTTCCTGCAAAACTATTTTCCACTTTTCCCAGCAAGGACTAGGTAAATTTAGAGACAATAAAGATAAATGCAGTACCATTCTCCTCTTGGGTTGATGTAGAAAAATACTGATGAATTGTCCCTTTTCCTAAAGACCGGATGTTCCCTCTGAATATGACCTAATTCTCTCTCTCTCTCTCTCTCTCTCTCTCTCTCACCTTCACTATCCTTCAGATTATGATTGCCACCCCTGCTTTTTTATCTCTACGGAAGCACAACAGATTCTTCTCTAGTCCCTTATTTGACCTCTGTGTTTGTCTTTCTGTTTCAGGTGTGTTTCTTGTAAACAATGTATTATCAGATGCTGATTTCTAATCCATTTTCTTATCTGTCTTGTTTTATGGGTGAGTTCTTCCTATTCACATACATAGTTATGATCACTGTGTATTTTCTTCTATCTTATTTTCTTCTGTTTATCCTTCAGTTACCTCTTTTTACTCTGTCTCTCCTCAAAAGTCTGTTTTGCTTCTAATCACTGTCTCCCCTAATTAGCCTTCAGTTTTATCACTACCTCCACTTTATCTTATCCCCTTCTCCTCCTACTTCCCTGTTGGGTAAAATAGGTTGTTATGCCAATTGAATGTGTGTTGTGTGTGCGTATACATACACACATAGCAAACATATACATATGTGTATATATTTGTATATATACATATATGTGTCTATATGTGTATACATACATAGTCTATATGTGTATATACATCTGTATGTATGTATGTGGGTGGGTGGGTGTGTATTTCTCTCTTGGAACCAATTCAGAGGAGATAGAGATTCAAGCATTTCTCATCACCCCCACTCTTTCTCTTTCACTGTAAAAGCTCTTCCTTGAGTGCGCCTTTTATGTGAAAAATTATTTCCCCTTTTACCCCTCCCTTCCCCCTTCTCCCAGTGAATCTCTTTTTCTCATCCCTCCATTTAAAAAAAAATATAATCCTAACATAATTGACTCACACTCATGGCTTCTATGTACTCCTTCTAACTGCTCTCATAATGATAAAGATCTTAGAAGTTATATGTATCATTTTCCCATGTAAGAATATAAACAGTTTAACCTTATTAAGTACCTTAAGATTTTTCTTTAAGTTTACCTTTTTATGCTTCTCTTGAATCTTGTCTTTGAATGCCATATTTTCTTTTCAGCTCTGATCTTTTCATTAGGAATGCTTGAAAATCCTCTATTTTATTAAATATCCATTTTCCCCTGCAGGATTATACTCAGTTTTACTGGTTAGGTTATTCTTGGTTATAATCCTAGCTATTCTGCCTTCTAGAATATCATATTTCAAGCCTTTTGCTCCTTTTAACATGGAACCTACTAAATCTTGTGTGATCCTGAATGCGGCTCCATAATATTTGAATTGTTTCTTTCTGGCTGTTTCCAATAGTTTGTGCTTGTCCTGGGAGCTATGGAATTGGGCTATACTATTCCTAGGAATTTTCATTTTGTGATCTCTTTTAATAGGTGGATTCTTTCAATTTCAACTTACCCTCTGGATCTAATTTATTAAGTTTTCCTTGATGATTCCTTGAAATGTGATATCTAGGTTCTTTTTAAAATGGCTTTGGGTAGTCTAATAATTCTTAAATGATTTATTCTTAATATATTTTCCAGGTCAGTTGTTTTTTTTTTATTGAGGTATTTTACATTCCAGCAGTGGGTTTTTGTACCTCCTTTTCCATTTGGCTAATTTTACTTTTTAAAAGTTCTCTTCTTCAGTGAAATTTTTTTTTGTCTCTTTTACCATTAGGCAAATTTTTTAAGGTGTCCTTTTCTTAATTGTTTTTTTGTGCCTTTTTTTACCAAGTTGTTTATTCTCCATTTACAGTTTTCTTGCAACATTCTCATTTCTATTGTCTACTATTTCCTCTAGCATTCCTATCTTTCTTTAACTCTTCCAGGATTCTTGTTGGGCTTGTGTCCAATTAGCATTTTTTCCTTTAAGCCTTGCTTGTGGCTCTTTTCACATTGTTGTCATCTTCTAAGTTTGTATCATGATCTTCCCTGCCACCATAGTAGCTTTTTATACTCGAGTTCATTTTATTTGTTTGCTCATTTTTTCCAGTCTATTTCTTCTTGACTTTGGACTTTATGTAAAAGTTGGGCTCTGCTTACCTGGGGGTGTGGAGGCACTGTACCAAGCTTCAAGCTTTTTGCACTGCTAGTTTCAAAGCCAGTTTTGGGAGTCTGCAAAATTTTGGTGCTTCCAATGTGGTGTGGTCTGGGGAGGGGTGTGCCCATTGTTCTCCTGCTCTGTTCACTTGTCTTTAACCTGAAAGGGTCACTGCTTCCCTGTAGCCAAAAGGACTAGTGGTCTTTAGGAACCTTTAGGACCTCTGCTCCCTTTTGAGTGACCACAAGTGCTCTTCTCTCTATCCTCAAATTGCAACCATGTCTTGTGCTCCCCTGCAGCTGCAAGTGCTAGCATTCCTGAGTCCTGCAACTGTGTGTAGGCAATTGAGTTGTTAAACAGTACCCTGTCCTGCACTCATTGCCAGCAAAATGTCCCCTATAATCTCATTGTGGCTAGTTGTCCAACTCCTTTACTATGTCTGAACTGAGAGCTCCAGAAGTTACTGCTGTTGCTCTTGTAGCTTCCAAAGGCCATCACTGGTGCTGCTGCCAAATGTACTCTGGTCTAGCCCCAACTCTGGCATCATAGACCTCTTTTACTGACCTCCTAAGTATTCTTGGACTAGAAAAAATATATCACTCCATCTCCTATTGGCTATGCCACTCCAGAATCAGTTTTGGCACATCATTTTAAAGTTGTTTTGAGGGGAATATTGGGAGAGCTTGGCTGGTTTGCTGCCTCTACTCAATCATCTTGGCTCCACCATTTACTCTATCCTTTAGAAAATACTATATATCAACCTCCCAATAACTCCTCAACTTCACCCTTTTCTGACAAGCATGTCCTATTCCCTGTATCCTAAGCTTTGTCCAAAATTCATTTCTTCTGTGACAAAAGGGAGCATTTAGACATCCAAAGGTGTCTGGATTGTTCCATTAGAAAGAGAAGGCCTCCATTTCTAAGTTCAAAAAGCCAATCTTTCTCTGTTCTATCCTGGAGAGATAAATCTTTTCATATTGGTTCAAGGAGCTCTTGGCTTTCTTAGAGTATTTAGAGAGAGTAACATGGAAATAAATCAGGGAAAAATCAGTACCTTCTATAATAGTGTGTTTAATACTTTCCTTTCTAAAACATTGGACTTACTTTAAAAAAAGACAGTTCAGTGGCTTCCAGGATATTTTAGGGTGGCTTAGTTAGTTTGGATGGGTAAAGGGAAGTCTCCTCAGAAATGTGGACTTATATGGACCCTGGAGCTCTTTTCTGGTCCTTAAGTGCTAAGATGATCTCAATGATTCAGTTAAACTCCATTGAAATCAGAATGATGTTTTGGGAAGATGCCTGGATGGTAAGTCCAATGATGTGGGTTCAACTTTCTACTCCAAAGATACTGACTGGCAAGTCACAACCTCTGACCATGAGTTTTCTTATCCCTCAAATGGGGATTATAATGTCTGTACTTGCTACCATAAAGGCTGTCAAAAGGAGAGAACTTCATGAATTGTAAACAATAGAAATATGAACAATGAACAATATTATTATTAATGTTATTATTAGACTGATGTTATCTAATTATAAAGTGTAGCTCAGCACTCCATCAGGACAGTCTAGAGTCCTTATATCACTGCTTTGCTTTCAGTGACACTGAATGAGAAGCCCTAGTTAAAAGAAACAGTTATACCAAGCAACATGGAAGAAAAGGGAGAGGCTACATGATAGGCAGATCTGGGGTTAAAAAAAATCTCTGGTTTGTGTTGGAAAAAGAGCTTTCCTCAGAGACCCATCAGCCTGTATTGAAAGCCTAAGACTCAGAGAAGCTCACCCAGGATTAAATACTGATGCCCTCTGTTGGTGTTTGTTAGTAATGTTAAGTATTTTGGGGGCTCGTAAAGGAAAAAAAAAGGATATTAATAGAAGAGTCAGGAGTTTGTCTGATAATGATCAGTGGTCAAACCTGGACACATACAATTAGAATATGATCATTAGGTTAGGTCTGCAAAATTTGGGACAGATCCTAAGGGAAGAATATGGAGGCAACAGCTGACTTAGGGTATATATGTCCTACAATATTCCCACTCTGGGTATACCTAATTTCTAGGAATCAGAGGAAGTTGGAGCTAGTATGGATCATAGAAGGTTGAATGTTATATCTGGAAAATATTTTGGATTGTAGAATAATTTGAAAGTTTGGAATGGGAAAGGAACTTAGAACATGGAGTGTTAGAATCAGAAAACACCTTCATTATTAACTACAAATCCATAATTTTGCAGAAAAAGAAATTGAGGCCCAGAGAAAGGAAATATCATTCCAAAAATCACACAGATTCAAAACACACTCTTTTCATTATATGTGTTAGTTCTCTTTGCTCTTTAAAAACAAAACAAAATAAAACATTAAGACAAAGAAATATAAAATTTTAGTTAGCAAGCATAACAAATAATAAAAGGTAGTATACTTTAATTCCATATAATGGTCTGTTAAGTAAAGGGGTTGGGAAAGGGGAAGGAGAGATGGAAAGCAGGAAGGGAACATCTTGTACTGAATTTTTTTGGTTATATCTCAAATAAATGTTTGCATAGCAAAATATTTGCCCACAAGTTTGGAATATCCAACCTATCTGTGAAATTAATTTTCAACAAATTTTTTCACATAAAGTTGAAAATATACTAATTATAATCACTCATCTATTCATGAAAGCAAGTTCCCTTGATGGTTCATTGCTGTAGATATATGGAAGTCACAAAGTTTATTTTGTTAAAAATGTTTTACATTTCAGATATTTTCCCAATTCTGACAGTCCTTCTCACAATTAGTCCAAATTAAGGAATGTTTGATAAGATTTACTTATCAGATCCACAGACATAGTACAAGATAGGTTTTTTTTAAATTAGAAGTCAAACTTTAAATTGATAGAAATTCATTAAGGGTCTTCTTTTGGGTAGAAAGTTGTCAGACTCCTTTCTAATCATAAGTTTGAAGAAAATCAATTCCACTATTTGGGAGCTATGCTGATCTGAAAAGCAATAGACTTGTCACATTTAATTATTTGACACTCCAATCTCTAGACCAAGAAAGTGTCAATTTCATTTGAGAGGAAGGGGAGCTGGCCCACTGTAGAAAACAATAAGTTAAGGTTAAAAGCTAGGATAACATTTGGAAACTGAAGCAGGATTATCTATAGAGGGCAACTCCCCCACAGGAATTGAAGGGACATATACAAGTTTTTTTAAAATACCTTAATTAACTTTTTTTTCTTTAGAGAAAGATAAGTTGAAAATAGGGAACATAAAATAATTTTCAATGAGGTCATGAAAAATATAGAAAATATATCAATCCTATATATTTTACATTAGATTTTGCTGTATATATAATGCACACACATATACTTTAGTTTTATACTAGTGCAATGGTACTGGAAATAAGATTAGTTTGGGATTGAATCTGAAGACTGGGTTTGAGTCCTGGATCTGTTCAAGATCTTATATTATTATGGTCAAGAAAAATAATGTGTGTGTGTGTGTGTGTGTGTGTGTGTGTGTGTGTGTAGAATGGGAGGGGCCAAAATAAGAACAGGGTGACAGCGAGAGGAAGAAAGAGAGAAATGCTTAGGAAGTTTGAGATAGGACTGTTGACTGTTCACTTGCCGAGAGGGGTGTTTCCAATAAGTTATTTCCAATTGAAAGTTTATATAACAACATCTAATTTTGTATAATATTTGCAATTTCCCAACCTTCTCATAGATACTGCACAAGGGTCACTTTTGTTCTTCATAACAGAACTGAAATAGTCAAGTCAGATTTTACCATCTCCATTTTATAGATGAGGAAACTGAGACTCTGAGAGGTAAAATTACTTGTCCGAGGTCACACAGCTATTAAGTGGTGTAGTTGGGACTAGAGCCTCAGTCCTCTAACTCTGTTTTCTTTTTTAAAATTCTAAACAAGGAACTAGAATCTCAACAGAACTTTCAGTTGATTCCTAGATGAGGCTGCCTCAAATGAAGAATAATCTGGAGGTGAAAAAGTAAAAGTAAAAGAAACATTAACTCTTTAGTCACAAGGTCTGGGTTTGAGTCCAATCTCTGCTGCTTACTAGCTATGTGACTAGCTCTATTTAGATGAATCGCTTCCCCCTTGTGGGCCTTTGATCTCATTTGTCCCTTCCAGCTTTATGATTCTGCAATATTTTGTCTATGAAGGTTCCATAGGGCAAGTTGTCAAGGGGGTTTGATGCTGTAAAAAGTGATACAAATCTCCCAGAAAGATATAGAATTATTTGCAAAGATGGTCACAGTCACTGATTTTACAGATTTAGGACCGAATTCACAGGTTCTGGTTTCATAAGACAAGAAAAACCTGCCTTTATAGAGGAGCTGAACATAGGGATGTAGGCTACCTCCCTTGAATTGCAGCCTGAGCAACAGGGTTTCTTTGGAGCTATCCATGGTGCTGACACCATGGTTCAGATTTTAGTATTTCTAGTCAGCTAAAGATCCTATGATTTAGAATCAGAAGGGGTTTTGTAGTTTATAGCGTTTAATCACTGAATTTTAGACATGAATATACTGAGAATCAGAAGCAAAGTCTTCCACTCAAGGTCATAAAAAAGTAAGCAGACAGATTTTGAACCCAGATCCTTTGATTTAAGGGCGATGTGCTCTCTAACACATTGCCTTCTCACTCACCCTGTTTAATGATCTTTTCCAGAGATTTATTACGACCTCTCTTCCTGTTTTTTTCAGTTACATTCTGACTCCCACCTATCATTTTATTCCTACTAGAAAAAATAATTTTTACCTCTTTCTGTCCCGCTATATCTATGATTAAAGCCTCTTCATGGCAACAACCTTGGCAACTCCGACCCACCTAACTTCATGCCTGGCTTGGGTTCCCTACTGATGTGATATCGTTGTTGTATACTTTTTTCTCCCTGTGCTATTTTATTTTTAGTTCCAAATTCTCTTTCTCTAACTCCATCTACTCCCCTATTCATTGAGAAAGCAAACTACATGATACTTGTTATACATATTAATCCATATAAAATATATTTCCACATTAGCTATGTTCTGAAAAAAAGCAAGAAAAATAAAGGGAAAATATTCTTCCTGCTACACTCTGAGTCCATCAATTTTCTTGCTGGAGGTGGATAACATATTTCATCATAACTTCTTTGGAGTTGTGGTAGATAACTGTATTGGTCAGTTACTGGTTTTCACAGCTGAGTATTTTTACAATGTTGTTATTACTATATACATTGTTCTCCTAGTTCTGCTCACCTCACTTTACATTAGTTCATATATGACTTTCCAGACTTTTTCCCCTGAAAGTATTCCCTTCAACATTTCTTATAGAACAATAATATTCCATCACACTTATATACCATAACTTCTTAAGCAAGTCTCTATATAATAAGTATTCCTATAGTTTCTAATTCTTTGTCAAACAAAATAGCTGTTACAAATATATTTGTATATATGGATCCTTTTCTTTTATTCTTTGATCTCCTTGGGTTATAGACCTAGTAGTAGTATTTCTGAGTTAAAGGGTATGCACAGTTTTATAGCCCTTTGTTACCCTTTTATTTCAATTATACCACTATATTCTAGCAATTTGCCATCATGCTATTTTCACCCTGAGCATCATTCTTATTTTTCCCATTTCTCTGTTTCTCACTAAGGAACATTGGACTCCACCTCTAAGATTTTAGATTCTGGTAGGTGAGTTGTGGGCAGCTAGGTAGCACAGTGAATAGAGTGCTGGGCTGGGAGTCAGGAAGACCTGAGTTCAAACCTGGCCTCAGACAATTAAAGATATGTGACCCTGGGCAAATCACTTAACCTTATTTGCCTCAGTTTCTAATCTGTAAAATGAGCTGGAGAAGGAAATGACAAACTACTCCAGAATCATTGCCAAGAAGACCCCAAATAGGGTCACAAAGAGTCAGACATGACTGAAACAACTGAACAACAAGGTTAGTTATTCATTATCTTTCCCAGAAGCAAGCCTACACATCATTTCCTGGTCACTTCCACACTATGCTAACCCACTATGCGTTTTCCTGGTTTTACTTCATGTGTTGAATTCCAAGAATATATGCTCCTTGAGGGCAGTGACTATCTTATTTTCACTTTTATCCCAAACACATGGAATAATGTGTGGCAGAGAGTAAGTCTTTAGCAAATTCTTTATTATTATTTTTAGATTATTAAATATTGTTTACAGTTTTTTAAGTTCTCTAATCCTTGAAATTTCAGAGGTTTTACTCTGTCAATGGAATAATTAGACAAAGCCACTAGGGTTGAAATCTTCTGAGAAGAAAATTCCACTCTACCATTATAGGGACAAATGTAAACTACCCACCCTTGTACTAGACAACGATCCAGGTAAGTGAGAAACACACTACGGACTTGCGGAGATGTACTAAACTTTCCTATGTGGATAGGTTTCAATAAATTAGTGGGAGGGTAACAAAGGGGAATCAGGAAAAATTCCTTTTGACTAAAAAGGTCCCTGAAATTCCTGGTTCTCAGTAGTTATACTCAAGCAGAGTGTTCTAAAGCAAATGCAAGGAACCATGCTCTGGGCTGTATCTGCTGAAATAAGGAGCCAACTTATTCTCTCCTGGGAATGAGAAAAAGCAAAGTTGATCTGCAAAGGAGAAAAAAAAGAAAGCAGAGAAAGAAACCAGTCACTCTTATTCTTTCATCTCTCTGTGTGTCTCTCTCCCTCTTTCTGCCTTCTATTCACAAAGACCACAATGTTGCTATGGGAAATACCCCTCTTCCTACTTCTGTCTCCTTTGAGCCTAAGACCTGAGTTCCTCCTTGAAGCTAATTACAGAAGAAATGAAATCAGTTGTATTAAAACAATCAGCAAGTATTTAGTGAGACTCTGATGTAATGGAAAGTCTTAGTTTGGGACTTAGGAGATACACGTTCAGTTCTTGACTTGATACTTCCTAACTCCATTACTGGATAAATCACTTTGTTTCTTGAGCCTTAGTTCCTTTTTTTTTCTTTCCTTTTCTTTTTATTTAACATATTTAGTTTTCAGCATTGATTTTCACAAGAGTTCGAATTACAAATTTTCTCCCCATTTCTACCCCCCCTACTCGAAGATGGCATACATTCTGGTTGACCTGCTCCCCAGTCAGCTCGCCCTTCTGACACCACACTCCCCTCCCATCACCTTTTCCCTTCCTTTCTTGTAGGGCAAGATAAATTTCTACACTCCATTGCCTGTGTATCGTATTTTCTAGTTGCATGCAAAAAACTTTTTTTTTTGTTTTTGAACATCTGTTTTTAAAACTTTGAGTTCCAAATTCTCTCCTCCCTTCCTTTCCCACCCACCATCCCTAAGAAGTCAAGCAATTCAACATAGGCCACATGTGTATCATTATGTATAACCCTTCCACAATACTCACATTGTGAAAGACTTACTCTATTTTGCTCATTCCCAACCTATCCCCCTTTATCCAATTTTCTCCCTTGACCCTGTCCCCTTTCAAAAGTGTTTGTTTTTGATTACCTCCACCCCCATCTGCCCTCCCTTCTATCATCCCCCCTTTTTGTCATCTTCCTCCTTTTTTCCTGTGGGGTAAGATACCCAGTTGAGTATGTATGGTATTCCCTCCTCAGGCCAAATCTGATGAGAGCAAGATTCACTCATTCCCCCTCACTTGACTTCTCTTCTCTTCCTACAGAACTGCTTTTTCTTGCCACTTTTAAGTGAGATAATTTACCCCATTCTATCTCTCCCTATCTCCCTCTCTCAATATATTCCTCTCTCATCCCTTAATTTGATTTTATTTCTTTTAGATATCTTCCCTTCATCTTCACCTCACCCTGTGCCCTCTCTCTCTCTCTCTCTCTCTCTCTCTCTCTCTATATATATATATATATATATATATCTATATATCTATATACACACACACATACATATATACATACATACACACTCACATATACATATATATATACATAAACACACACACACACACATATATATATATATATATATATACATATATATATGCATATTCCCTTCAGCTACACTAATAGTGAGGTCTCATGAATCATACACATCATCTTTCCATATAGGAATGTAAACAAAACAGTTCAACTTAAGTGAGTCCCTTATGATTTCTCTTTCTTGTTTACTTTTTCATGCTTCTCTTGTTTCTTGTATTTGAAAGCCAAATTTTCTATTCAGCTCTGGTCTTTTCACTGAGAAAGCTTGAAAGTCCTCTATTTTATTGAAAATCCATATTTTGCCTTGGAGCATGATGCTCAATTTTGCTGGGTAGGGGATTCTTGGTTTTAATCCTAGTTCCATTGACCTCCAGAATATCGTATTCTAAGCCCTTTGATCTCTTTTTTTTTGCCTTTTGACATTTTTTTAAAATTTAAATTTATTTATTTAACATATTTGGTTTTCATCATTGATTTTCACAACAGTTTGGATTACAAATTTTCTCCCCATTTCTACCCTCCTCCCCACTCCAAGATGGCATATATTCTGGTTGCCCTGTTCCCCAGTCAGCCCTCCCCTCTATCACCCCTCTCCCCTCTCATCCCCTTTTCCCTTTCTTTCTTGTAGGGCAAGATAAATTTCTATGCCCCATTGCCTGTGTATCTTATTTTTTAGTTGCATGCAAAAACTTTTTTTTTTGGACATCTGTTTTTAAAATTTTGAGTTCCAAATTCTCTCCCCTCTTCCCTTCCCACCCACCCTCCTTAAGAAGTCGAGCAATTCAACCTAGGCCACACATGTATCATTATGTATAACCCTTCCACAATACTCATGTTGTGAAAGGCTAACTACATTTTGCTCCTTTTCAACCCATCCCGCTTTATTGAATTTTCTCCCTTGACCGTGTCCCCTTTCCAAAGTGTTTGTTTTGATTACCTCCACCCCCATCTGCCCTCCCCTCCATCATCCCCCCCCCTTTTATTTTTTTTTATCTTCCTCCCTCTTCTTTCCTGTGGGGTAAGATACCCAACTGAGTATGTATGGTATTCCCTCTTCAGGCCAAATCTGATGAGAGCAAGGTTCACTCATTCCCCCCTCACCTGCCCTCTCCCCTCCTCCCACAGAGCTGCTTCCTCTTGCCACTTTTATGTGAGATAATCCACCCCATTCTATCTCTCCCTATCTCCCTCTCTCAGTATGTTGCTTTCTCATCCCTTAATTTCATTTTATTTCTTTTAGCTATCTTCCCTTCATCTTCAACTCACCCTGTGTCTACTCTCTCTCTTTTACATATATATATATATATACATATATATGTATATATATATGTATATACACACACACATATATACATAAATACACATACATACACACATAGATATATACATACATACACATTCACTTATATATATACATAAACATATATATATATATATATACACATATACATATATATGCATATTCCCTTCAACTACCCTAATACTGAGGTCTCATGAATCATACACATCATTTTTCCATGTAGGAATGTAAACAAAACAGTTCAACTTTAGTAAGTCCCTTGCAATTTCTGTTTCTTGATTACCTTTTCATGCTTCTCTTGATTCTTGTGTTTGAAAGTCAAATTTTCTATTCAGCTCTGGTCTTTTCACTGAGAAAGCTTGAAAGTCCTCTATTTTATTGAAAATCCATATTTTGCCTTGGAACATGATACTCAGTTTTGCTGGGTAGGTGATTCTAGGTTTTAATCCTAGCTCCATTGACCTCCGGAATATCGCATTCCAAGCCCTTCGATCTCTTAATGTAGAAGCTGCCAGATCTTGGGTTATTCTGATTGAGTTTCCACAGTACTCAAATTGTTTCTTTCTGGCTGCTTGCAGTATTTTCTCCTTGATCTGGGAACTCTGGAATTTGGTGACAATATTCCTAGGAGATTTCTTTTTGGGATCTATTTGAGGAGGCGATTGGTTGATTCTTTCAATTTCTATTTTGCCCTGTGGCTCTAGAATATCAGGGCAGTTCTCCTTGATAATTTCTTGAAAGATGATATCTAGGCTCTTTTTTTTGATCATGGCTTTCAGGAAGTCCAATAATTTTAAAATTATCTCTCTTGGATCTATTTTCCAAGTCAGTGGTTTTTCCAATGAGATATTTCACACTGTCTTCCACTTTTTTATTCCTTTGGTTCTGTTTTATAATAGCTTGATTTCTCATAAAGTCACTAGCTTCCACTTGCTCCAATCTAATTTTTAAAGTAGTATTTTCTTTAGTGGTCTTTTGGACCTCCTTTTCCATTTCGCTAATTCTGCCTTTCAAGGCATTCTTCTCCTCATTGGTTTTTTGAGCTCTTTTGCCATTTGAGTAAGCCTATTTTTTAAGGTGTTGTTTTCTTCCGTGCATTTTTCAGTATATTTTTGGGTCTCCTTTAGCAAGTCATTGACTTGTTTTTCATGGTTTTCTCACATCCTTCTCATTTCTCTTTCCAATTTTTCTTCTACTTCTCTAACTTGCTTTTCCAAATCCTTTTTGAGCTCTTCCATGGCCTGAGACCAGTTCATGTTTTTCTTGGAGGCTTTTGTTGTAGGCTCTTTGACTTTGTTGACTTCTTCTGGGTGTATGTTTTGGTCTTCTTTGTCACCAAATAAAAATTCCAAAGTCTGAGACTGAATCTGGGTGCATTTTCGCTGCCCAGCAATATTCCCAACCAACTAACTTGACCCTTGAGTTTTTCAGCGGGGTATGACTGCTTGTAGAGTTAAGAGAACTATGTTTAAATCTTGGGGGGATGCGCCATCTCTGCCACACCAGCAGTCCTCCTTCCCCAAGAACCCCCAACCCGGACTGGACTTAGATCTTCAGCAGACTCTTCACTCCTGCTCTGATCCGCCACTTAATTCCTCCCACCAGGTGGGCCTGGGGCAGGAAGCAACTGCAGCTGTAGTTCTGTAGCTGCCCCACCTCCGGGGCCCCAGGGTAGTAGCTGAACCTCAAACTCCTTCCACTCCTGCCACAGCTTTTCCCACTAACCTTCTCTGTTGTCTTTGGTGTTTGTAGGTTTAGAAGTCTGGTAAGTGCTGCAGCTCACCAATTCAGGGCACTAGGGCATGCTCCGCTTGGTTCCTGGTCTGGTTGGTCCGTGCTGCCCATGCTGGGCTCTGCTCCGCTCTGCTCCCCTCTGCTCCCAGCTCTGTGCAGGATAGACCTCACCCAGAGACCATCCAGGCTGTCCTGGACTGGAGCCCTGCTTCCCTCTGCTATTTTGTGGGTTCTTCAGTTCTAGAATTGGTTCAGAGCCATTTTTTATAGGTTTTTGGAGGGACTTGGCAGGGAGCTCATGGTCGTCCCTGCTTTCCAGCTGCCATCTTGGCTCTGCCCCGATCCTTGGTTTCATCAGGTATAAATTGGGGATAATAATAGTTGAACTATTTATTTCCTAGAGTTGCCATGTATAGAATGTTAATTTTAAATTTAAAGCATTATATAAATTTGTGTTATTAATTATAGTATGGTCAGAGACTTACACATTAGGTAGCCTAGAGAATAGAAAGAAGCCTCCCCCAAAATATTATTTTGCTCTTAAAATCATATAATATTAAAGGAACCTGCAGTTGATTATGAGATAAAAATTAGGGAGTTGTAGACTACTACTCTAAAATCCCATTCTCTGTGACAAATAGAGTAGAGATTCCTACTTGGATTTTATTTGGCTTAAATCATTCTAAATGGCTTTCAGCTCTGACCTGTAGAGTAAATGAAAAAAGAAAGCACTAGACTTGGTGTCAGAAGACATGGTTTAATGATAAGCAATATTAATAATAGTAGTTATCACTTAGTGCTTTACATATAATATCTTAAATGATCTTGACACCAAGCCTGGGAGGTTGATGCAATTTTTATCTCTCTTTTACAGATGAGGTAACTGGGGCCAAGAAAATTTAAAAATTTGATATCACAGGAGTATAGACTGAGAGCTAAGAGGGACATTATAGACTATTGAGTCTAACTGCCTTATTTTACAGAGGAGAAAACAGGCTGAAAGTGGTTAAATTGCTTGTCTAAGGTAGCACTGCCCATAAGTGTCAAAGGCAGAATTTGAACTCAAGTCTTCTTGACTCAAAGACTAGCATTTTATGTATTACATCATACTGCTTATAGTCCAGCTTCATTAATATACAAGCCATATTTTTTCTTCAAATCAGTTCTCATATGTGAACCTCAGTTTATTCATTGGTAAAATGGGGAAAACAATACTTAGGGATAAGTAATAGTGAAACTACTATGGATTATACACACACACACACACACACACACACACACACACACACACATGCATATGAAATGGGCCTGGACATATGACTTATTTATCTTATTAGGAAGTTTCTGGTGAAGGAATTTCAGATTTCTAAAGAGCACTAAAAATTAAGTGATTTTAGTAACAGTTTGGCAAATTATAGTAATAATATTTAAAAATGATAATGAAAAGGAAATATGTGATAAAAGCCAAATGAGAGACACAAACAATACATGGTATAGGAGGGAGGAATTATGTGGGGTTAAGGTTAAAGAAGGTTGCATAGAAGAGATGTACATTATGGATTTTAAAGGATGAGGAAGATGTCTATACTCTATATACCTCAAAATTGCATAGGGAGGGTGCTCTAGATGGAGTAAGCAATGTCATAAACCACAAGACATTTGGAGGACAATGAATAACATAGTGGCTTCAAGAACAATCATATAGGGGATTAGAGAGAGATCAGATTGGAAAAATGGCCAAGTGTTCTCAGCTGTACATACCCAACGTAAGTAGAGATCAACAATAGGAGGCTCATCAGTATAGATTATGGCCTTTGGAGAACACAGGTGATTTGTTCCATTTGGGAGTATATCACTCACCCTTGACTGAATACCATAAGGAGGGTGGGGAACAGTAGAATTCCCATCAAAACAGGATGGTCAGTGTCCCATGCCCTCTGGCTAGGGTTATATGAAAGAACAAGGAAGAGCTCAGAAGGTTTTTCTCAGCTACTCAGCTATTTCTGACCTTTTAATACAGACCTATCATAATTCTAGCCCAAGATACAGAAGATGGCCCCCAGAAGCAAGCACAATACACTAGAGCACAAACTCAGACTTAAAGGAAAAAGAATCTGAATTGCCCACTGGAGTAAGAGAGACCTTTGACTCTTAGTGAAAACGTCCATGGTAAAGCATTGCCTGCAGTATGCAAGTTCGCCTGAGAAATCCTGCCCACATTCTAGGTATACCTCTTCTCTCCCTTCCTTTACACATCACGGTTTATAGATACAGTGTAAGGCAGGCCCTCCCAAATTTATTTGGCCTACCATCCCCTTTAAAAATTATTCAGCACCCCCCTAAAAATCTACCTTCTTTAATTCAATGTTTTTTTTAAATTTGTGTTATTTCAAAAAAAATATCAAATATATATATATATATATATATATATATATATACATATATATATATACACACATTTTGCGTTTACAGACACTCTTACATTTAATAACTTGTAAATTTGTGGATTTTTTCCTGCATTGAAATTTTGATGATGCAATATTGTATCATGTGACCATATAGTATTGTATTACAAACAAATCCTTATATGCACATATTTCTGTCGATGCATGCTGGACTTCTTGACAATATGAGACAAGCTCACCCACCAATATTTGCTGGTAAAGACCTATCAGCGAACTTGACCACTGATCAGTTAGAATTTGTATTTTGTGTGTTTATTTGGAAAATAATATAATCACTAAAACTTTAACTCTGTTACATGACAGATAAACAAATGTAGGAACAGTTTTTCAAAATTTTCTTCTCTTCTTTCCTTAGGTTTCTACCACACCTTTATTTTTATTCAACACCTCCCAATTGTACCCAAGGCTACTACCACTCCCCTAGATTGTTTCAGGGCCTCCCAAGTGGAGGTAACACTCACTTTAGGAAGCTATAGAAGGGCTAGTTTAACAATATTTTTAAATAATAAACTTATAGGCTGTCTCAGAGAGACTGATGTCTCCATTAGGACTACTGGCAGCAGCTACTGCCTTCTTGCTCCACATCTCTGGATGTGGAACTAGGACTAATTGACAGGAATAATTATAATCCAATTTGTAAAGTACCTTGGTCCTTTGAAAGCCTTTCACATGCTTATCTCATTCAGAGAATGATAAAGCCTCAGATTCAGAAAAATATGTTAGACTTGGTGGGCAGTCTCTAGTGATGTGTAGTAGGGCTCTAATACTTGAATGAAAAAATAGATGCTATTAATCAAATGGGATTAACAGCTATAAGGGACCTTGAGATTCATTAAGTTTGACCACTTTCTTGATGAATGAGCCCCCTTTATATTATTCCCGACAAGAAGTCATTTAGCTTCTGCTTGAGCACCACTAATGGCAGGAAATTCACAACTCCTTGAGTCAGTGGATATAGGCCTTATAACAACCGTAAAACATATGATTACTAGACCCAATTTTATAGATGAATAAGTTGAAATGTGAAGAGGATTTGAAAATTTGTTCAAGATCTCAGAACAATGTATGATAATGTGGGGTCTAGATTTTCAGTTATTCATGTCCCCCTGAATCCATACCAACTTAAAATAGTAAATATCTGACTTACTAGTTGAGGCTGTCAGTCATGTCCCCCAATACCAGGATCAAAAAGAGTTATGTCTTTGGATCATTGCCTCAGTTTTCTTCTGAATCAGTAGATCACAGCATCATCTATTTAGAGATGGAGGAAGCTTTAGGATAATCTCGTTCAACCTTATGTCTTATATAGGAAAAATCTCATAGAGGAAAAAGCCTAGGTGCAGAGAGTTAAGGTGCATTTCCCAAGGCCAGAAATAAGACTTAAATTCAGATCTTTTATATCCAAATCCATCATTCTTTCCACTGAAACATGTTGGGTGAAGCTACTGGTGAAATTAGGAACCAAAGTTATCAATTTCCAGGGAAGCAGACATTAATCTTAAAACCAATGAATAGCTCAGAACTAATATGACTTTCTGGTGAAGATGGCAAGATTTTTCTCTTGAATATCTTTCATATCTAATCCATTACCAAGTCCTATTAATTCTACTTTTGTAATATCTCTTGAATCCAACTTCAGCCAGCTAAGTATGAGAATGGCTAGAATGCTGGATTCAATAAGGAAGACCTTCCTTCAAACCTTGCCTTAGACACTCACTAGATGTGAGACCCTTGGCATGTCACTTAAACTTTCTCACCCTCATTTTTCTCATCTGTAAAATGTAGATAATTATAGCATCTAACTTAGGGTTGTTGTGAGGTTCAAATATATACATTAATACAAAATAAAGTGATGTGGAAATAACAAGAGATAGAATTTCTATGGAGCACTAAAATTTGCAAAGTTTTAGATAGATATAGATATAGTGGGTGTGTCTATATACACATATAAACACCTATATATATGACATATATATGTCATATATATATAAACATACATATATGTATGCATATATACACATATTGAATTACTGTCTCCCATGTTGATGATTCTCAAATCTACCTAGCCTGGCCCAACCTCTCTACTGACCTCCAATCTCACATCTCCAACTGCCTTTCAGAAATCTCAAATTGGATGTCCAGTAGACATCTTCAACTAAACATATTTAAAATAGAACTCCTTATCCCACCCCACCCTTCAAATCCTCTCTACCTCCTCCTTTTCCTAGTAGGCATTTAGTAGAGGACAGCACTGTCCTCCTAGTCCTTCTGACTAGGAAACCTCCTAGATTTTTCAGTCTTTCTCCTTCACCCCCTATATCCTATGCATTGTCAAGGCCTGTCATAATTTACCTTTGAACATTTCTCCAATGCATTCCCTTCTTTGCTCTGTTTCTGCCACCATTCTGGTGCATGTTCTCTTCACCTGATGGGTATCAGGAGCATACATCAACTAAATAGAGGGGATATGTATGATTACCTTTGAAATCCTAGTATATACATATGTGGACAAGCCCTATTGTTCAAGGTTAATCCTGAACAATGCTCATTTCAATATGTATTGTAATCAGTGACGTATTGGCTCCATTCTGGTTTAACAGATGCCACAGCAGATGATATAGAGCCAACGAGGAATAAAGAAATAAGCATTTATTAAGGTCCTACTATGTGCCCGGCACATACTCAATGCTTTAAGAATATTCTCTCATTTGAAATAAGGCACTTAACCTTGGTGTACGTTAATTTACTACCTGTTAAGTGAGGATAAGGAAGCATAATTAAACAGAGATTTTGTGAAAATTAATCGGTGAATGTTTGTATCAGGCTCTCAAGATCTAAAGCAGCATCTAATCATGCCATCATCATTATTAACAACAATATCACCACCAACACACTAATAATTTAATCTTTGAAGCATTGACCCACAGGCTTTTTGATTATTATTATTGATAATTAATAAGGAAAAGACATGAGGTTAATGAGGCTTCTCTGTGGGCTACAAATTCTTATGTGGCAGAAGAGGGGAAAGTTAATTCAGTTTTTATACAAAAATATAAGTGGATTTGGATTTGTTTGTGTGTGTGTATGTGTGCGTGTGTGCGTTTTATTTCTTTACCTTGTGCTTGGAATACCCTGAGGCCCACTAGGCCTAAAGGACTAAGTGAGTCAGTCTGTAAAACCACATTTTAAAACATACTACAGAGGCTCCTGCAACACAACATACAGCTCAGGCCACAGCCCCATCAGGGAGAGAGAAGAGCATGGAATCCACCACCAAACATCAGGAGCGACCTTTAAGAAAACAAGAGAGCAGACTTTACTCAAGGTTGGTCTTGTGGCTAGGCTGAAATAATTTGAAAGGAAACTTTCTTGTCCTTAAAATATCATTTTCTCCAATAAGTCAAAGATGTAATGGAATTGCACTGGACTAGGTGTAGGAACTGAGTTTTAGTCCCAAGTCTGTCACTGTGTGAGTGACTTTGGACAAGTCACTTGTCTCAGGGACTCAATTTCTTCTTCTCTAATAGGAAGGAATTAAACTAAGTGGTGTTCTAGGTGGTGACTTACAACCCAACATTCTATTTTCTAAGGTTCTTTTCATCCTGAACATTCTAGGTTATAAGGTCTCTTTTAGTTCGGGCTTTCTTTGGTGATTTTGTATAGGCTAGCATCGGGGGGTTAATGTATCTGTCCTTTCACCCTTCTGTTATGTGAGTATAGATTTGAAAACGGAAGGTACCTTGGAAGCCAGCTGGTTTGATTTCTTCTCTTTACAAATGATGAGACTGATGTACAGAGAGGTTATGTGATTTGCCTAAGGTTACAGAAGTTACAACCATTAAAGGTGGGATTTGATCCCAGGCCCTCTGATTTCAGAGACAGTGTCTTTTCTTCTCTATATACTACAGAGGGCTTCAATGCCTTGGCCCAAAAGGCTAAATTTCAAATGGTGGAAATTTGAGATATAGTGACTAACAAGTTGGGAGTATATACACACACATGCAGATGGGCACAGACACACAGACATGTGTGCACACACATATTCAATACATGAGCTTTAAAAATTCTTCAATTTGTGCCTCATGGACAACCATATCTTATGTCTCTATCAGAGGCAGCTAGGTGCCACAGAGATTAGAGTACTGGGCCTGTAGTCAGGAAAACGTGACTTTAGGTTCAAAACTAGCCTCCAGCATTTAATAGATGTAGGTCCCTGGGCAAGTCCCTAAACCTCTGTCTGCCTCAGTTTCTTCAACTGTAAAATGGGAATAATGGTAGCACCCACCTCACAGTCTTGCTATGAGGATCAAATGAGATGATATTGATAAAGCACTTAGCATAGTGTCTAACACATAGTGGGCACTAATAAATGCTTGTTGCTTTCTCTTTCCCTTGAACCAGCTCTTTCATTTTAATTCAGAAATGAATAATGTGCTTACACAGTCCACCCCAAGTTTCTATCCTCTAACCTCTAGTGAAGGATCTAATATTTCACTGATGTGATAATTTATGATAATAGTAAGCAGTGATTATCAAATCACTGATAATCTGCCCTAGTCTTCAAATAACCCACACTAACTCTTTCAAAATTCCTTAGACTTCCCTTCCACCAGGCAGATTTTGAAAAGGAAATATTCAGAATACAAAGATCTGAATTAGAAGTTTGACTGTAAATTACTAACTATATGAGTTTGATAAAGTAACTATCCCTCTGGGACTCAGTTTGCACAACTGCAAAATGGGGAATAAATAAGACCTTTACTACTTAACTCTCAGGATTGCTGTAAGAAAGGCATTGGACATTCTAGTGCTATAGAAATGGAAGCTATTAGCATTCCTTATTCCTGTCCCCCAAACTGCCTGCTGTCACTCAAACCCATTCTCCTTTGTTATCTCCTCACTGGAGACATGGGGAAGTGGCTCTCCTTCCTGTACAATCAAGCTTAGGAGAAGGAAGCCAGTTATTAAGTCCCCACTGTCATCCTTCTGGGCAAGCTAAGTAATTCTTCTACACCAATAGCTTTTGTATGAATCCAAGGCACTTCTATTATTTGTCTAAGGAAGCCAAAACAATAAACAAAGACAATCTTTTATCTACTCTCAAGCTTGCTGGGTGATTCTAGTTTGTCACAATTGTTTTTAACAATGGCAGGGGGGGGGCAGGAGAGTCACATCAGGCAGAAGGTAATATGGTGATGGAGGCAAAGAAGGTCCTTTGTATGACCCATTTACCCTGAAATCTGCCCAGAAGCTTATTAATTCAAGGCCAATAATTTGATGAATCTGAGCTTCAGGGCATGGAGAGAAAAACAACGTGGTGAGGCTCTCCAATCAAATCTGACCTCAGGTTCACATTCAAAGCCCTTTAAAATCCAGCCTTGTCCATTGATTATAATATTGTAGCTCATGACCCCCACCTCCTGTAATTTTGACCCTTGTATTTTGTTTTGTTGTTTTTGGGTTTTTTCCATATGCAAGCATTAAGCTTGGGGCAATGTTGTTTAGTGGATAGGGGAAAGGATTTGGAGTTCCAAAGCCTGATTTTGAATGCATCCTTTGCCACTTTGCTCCTGTGTGGCCTTGAATATGTCAATTCCTCTTTCTTGGTCTTAGTTTCCTTATTTGTAAAATGAGAGGTTTAGATTAGAGGACCTTTGTGCCGTTTTAAGCTGGAAAACCTATTATTCTAAGAGCCAACAGGTATAGGATTTTATCAATCTGCATTTATTTATCTATCCATTTTTTTACATCTATTTATTTTATTTATTTATTTGCAAGTGGGCCGGGGGAGGAAGGGATAGAACACTCAGTTCATAGGCTTACTGGGGCCCTGGTTGTATAACCATGAGGTTGATGCTGTTTTTCAGGGATGGGCTGATAATCTGACTAATGCAGCTGCAGTCTGTTGTAAGTGGCAGTAGCGTCTGGAGTCTCTGGATATGCTGTGTCTGGTCTCTTGTGTTTGGCCTCTGCTTGCCCTGGGAAGGGGTGTCTCACTCTGTTGGAATCTGTTAGTTTGTGATAAAGAAATTCCCAGCTGGAAAGGTCTCATATATCATCCTGACATGTTACACATGAGGAAACTGAGGGACATAGGCGAAGTGACTTGACCATGGTCACATAGGGAAAAAAAAAGAAATAGTAGAGCTAGAGTTCAAATTCAAGACATCCTGTGATGCGAATTCCTTGCCCTTCCCCCTCTCCTATACAAAAAAAAGCCAGATTCTGTCTGTGTTTTTCACCAATATCTGGGGCAGAAATCCCCTAGTCAAAGAAGGAAGCAGAAAATGACTTGATTCTGTCCTGCCTCAGAGATCAGATTACCACCCCTCCACCCCTAGATACTGACCTGGGAAAGCCATCCAATCTGTGTTATTCCCCAGCTGATGTCCCTTTAGACATGAGTCTTTAGGCCAGAGAGGAAGAGGAATGAACTGAAGCTTCCCTTCCCCCTATTGACTCCCTGGCCAAACAGATGGGAACCAAACAGGGTCCCTTCTACATTCTCAGCCAAGATGCCCAGGCCTTGGCAGCCATCCTAGGACATAGACAATGGGGGTCCAATGGAAGACTTGCTTGCTGAGCACTCTCTGGGCAGGAGTTGCTTCTCATAGACACTGACACAGCCATTTCTCTGGACTCTAAGAGCACATGGGGAGGGAGGAAGTAGAGAAGGGGGAATGATGGTAGACAATTCTTGCCAGTTAAGGCTGAAAAACTGGGGCATGCATGACCTTTCAGAATACCAGTCCAAAGGGTTCCCTGTCAATCCATTGCCCTCTTCTATTAAATATCAACCCGGAAGATACTTTAAAACCTTATAGTCCAGAGGTTCACAAATTTAGTTTTGCAATTCCCCTAAGTGCCTAAAGTGGTTTGTTGTGAAATTCTGAAAGGAAACAAATTCTGAAAATATGCCCATAGTTTAAAAAAATGCAGATCGCATAGCACTTTTAGGAAGGCAATCAATGAAAGGGACTTTAAAATCAGACAGCTGGGATGTTGCAATCCTCAAAGGCTAGGAATCACTGGTCTAGCACAGCACTCTTAGAGCTTGCAACAGAGTAAAATGAGGACAAGGCAGCTAGGTGACACAATGGATAGAGTGCTGGGCCTAGAGTCAAGATGTGAATTCAAATACTGCCTCAGACACTTA
Source organism: Trichosurus vulpecula (assembly GCF_011100635.1). NCBI lineage: Eukaryota > Metazoa > Chordata > Mammalia > Diprotodontia > Phalangeridae > Trichosurus > Trichosurus vulpecula. The sequence continues at coordinate 119,238,188 of NC_050575.1, forward strand.
TTAGTTGTGTGACCCTGGACAAGTCACTTAATCCTGTTTGCCTCCATTTCTTCATCTGTAAAATGAGCTGGAGCAGGAATTGGCAAACAACTCCTGTATTTTTCCAAGAAAACTCCAAAAGGGGTCAAGAAGAGATGTGACTGGAAAGTGACTAAATGACAACAACAAAATGAAGATGAGACCTGTTCTGACTCCAAGCTCAATACTCTTCTTGATATGACATGATCCCTTACAACATAACGGTCTGCTCTTCCTAATTAGATTGCTGCTGAGATTGGGCCTTTTCTGGCTGAGTCCTGATGGGAGAGGCAGGTCCATTGTTGAGTGTTGATTGGGTTCTGAAGTGTGCCATAAGCAAAGGGAAGAGGGAAGGTGTGTAGACTTCAGGAGATTATAGGACCTAGGAGTGGCTGACACATTGGGTGATAATATCTGACAAAAGGGAGCTTCAAAGCCCAGTCAGGAAGAGATTGCTGGGGAAGTAACCAGATTATTTAAGGCTCTCAGAAAATGGTAGCTAAATTATTCAAAGTATCAAGATTTAATGGAATCATTAGAAGGGAGTTTGAAAATCATTCTATTCCACTCCCCCTCTTCCTTTACAGAGTACTAAAAAGGCTCGCAAATGGAAAATGACTTGCTTAAGTCACTTGCCCAAGTCACATGAAATTAATTCCTAGGGGTTCATTGTTTCCTTCCCTCTCCCACTACCCCCCACCCTAGATCCCATGAGTTTGTCTAGGCCACAGAAATAAGGTTAGGAAACAGTAAACTTGGCTCACTAGCCTGGGTGCTTTGAATTTGAACCACTGAAGAGGCTGGCCCCTACACCTCCAGGTCTGCTCTCTTTGTTCATAGCCAAATTCCCTGGCCCCTTCTCTCCCCTCAGTTGCCAACCTCCTGGGCTCTGAAGTGACAGACGATTAATTAGGATTCTCTTGTATGTGCTACATTTCTGGGATCTCTGGGAATCCTCCAAAAAGTAGACTTCCTTCTCACCTTTCCTCCCCTCAGAGATGTTCATGCCTCATTCTTGGGGAGGATTAGGTTTACAGGAAAATTCTATCTGCTTCATCTCCTGGATCAGTTTGTCTATCTTTCCCCATTCTATTCCCCTTTTTATCTCCCTCTTTTTTCTACTTCCCTCTCCCTTTTCTTCCCTTTATGTGTTCTTTCTTCTCTCCCTTTGTTCTCAGCCTCAATCCTTCCATCTTTTTTGTTTCTGTGTCTCTGACTCTCACTTTCTCCATCCCTCTCATTCTATATGCAGTTTTCTTTTCCTTCACTTCTGTATTGTTGTCCTTCCATTCATCCTTTCTTTTCTTATTTGATAGCTTATCTTTCATTCTTTTTATCAAACCCCACATGACTGATTGTATCTATGAGGCTGTGGTGGGTACTAGGTTTAGAATTTGAAAATCTGGATTCAAATACTAGCTCTACCACTCACTGCTTATGTGACCTTGGCCAAGTTAATCTCTTTGGGACTCAGTTTCTTTATCTGAAGGAGTTAAACTAGATTGCCCCTATGTTTCCTTCCAGCTCTAAATATATGATTACTTATTCATTCCCTATAGCTCAAAGTCCTGGATACATGCCTTTATAATTCTAGCTATATTGATAACTATGGCAAGACTATAGTGTTCAATGATGGTACATAGGCCCATTGTATTCTTCTGCTTGTATCCCCACTAAACCCCATACTGGATTCAAAGGAAAGGATATATGGCTTTTAGTGTAACTTCTGCCATGAATTCCCTGTATGACCTCAGTCAAGTGATTCAATATCTCTGAGCCTCCATTTCCTTATCTGTAAAATGAGGGGATTGTGCTAGAGTGACCCTCTGCTCCTGTTTAGTTCTAACCATGTCTGTGATAAAATTCTGTGTTCCAACATTGATGCCAGCTCTAAGACGCTCAGCTTTGCTAAAATCTCTTCCAGTTCTACCACTCTATAATACTACGATTACTCACCTGGGAGGGTGAGAGATTTTGGCCCTGCAAATATTGCTCCAACAGTGCTGTCTCTGTACCAACCTTCTTCTACTTGTTTGACAATATTTTTAGAAAGAGAAAGAAAGAAATATGAGGTGAAAGTACTTTCTAAGTATCTCACTATCTTAATGGGAAATTCTCTGCCAACTTCTTGGAGGCTTTATCTGTGATTAGATATTAACATTCTAGGCTGGAGTATTTTTCAGGTGAAAGTGAAATATTACAAGGCCCCTCTCTTCATCTATTTATGCTACTTTTTGAAGCTTGGCCTGATAGGGAAGTTGATGAGAAGTACAAAGGAGAAGGGGAGATTAGAAAGGGAAAGAAAAAAAGAGAAAGGAGGAAAGGTGGGAATCTGAAGGGGAGGGGCACTAGGGGGAGTCCAGAAGAGATAGGGAACCTCTGATAACAGGAGAAACTGATTTCCTGCCTCTCCCGACTTTATAAGGCTCTGATTAACAGATTTCTCTTGATGGTCCGAGATACCCTGATGGCAACCAATATTCTCTGAGGAATTATTTACGTGACTCGAAAAGGGAGAGGGGTGGTGGTTAAACCATTACTGTTCATGGCAGATTATACCTAGGATCTCTTTTTAATGCAAAATCTTTAAACTGCCAAAGTATCCATCTCTGCAAAAGGTTTGCTGTCTAATACTCATGCATCAGAACACCATGATATGTAGTAGAAGAGAAAAAGAGTTCGTTTTAACCAATAGCATTCAGTGCTTCCTACTGTGTTATCCGTCTACATGACAAATCTGGAAGGTGAAGCTATACTTCTTCTTGACTTTTTATTGCTTTGCAGACTAGTGGGAATGCTGAGAGAGAGAGAAAAAACAGTGGCAAAATGTGCTTAAGATTATTTTTTGAGGGAAAGGAGAAAAATAATGACCAGCAAATAAAATTCTGGTTTGTTACAAGCTTGAGAAAAATGATGGCAGGGATTGGCAGAAGAGGTTTCCTATGTGACTTCCTAGATGCTTCAGGATGTTAGAACTGGAATTGATTTCAGAATGCAGAATGCCTAGGACAGAAGGGATCTCAGAGATCATTTAGTCCAATTTCCCTATTTTTACAGGTGTGGAAACTGAGACCCAAGGAGTGGCATATCCATGGTTATTTAGCAGAGCTGGGCCTAAAACTCTAGATTCTTCTTTATGATAGTGTTCTTCCCATTACAGGGATCAAATGAAATGGAGACTGATGAGCCAGCAGAGGTGAAAGCTTGTTTTAGGGTAGCTGGTATTAGGGTATCAGATTAGGGCAGCTAGGTGGCTAGTGGATAGAGTGCCAGGCATCTGAGTTCAAATCCAGCCTCAGAAACTTACTATCTGTGTGACCCTGGGCCAGTCACTTCACTCTTTTGCCTCAGTTTCCTCATCTGTAAAATAAGCTGGAGAAGGAAATGGCAAACCACTCCAGTGTCTTTGCCAAGAAAACACCAAATGGGGTCATGGAGAGTCAGACACAACTGAGTAACAAAACAACAGATTTCAACAAGACATATTTAATAAGCTCTGTCAAATGTCCTATCAGCAAGATGAAGAGGTAGAGCCTAGATGATCATGCAGGTATATTTAGAATTAGGTTGAATAACCAGCCCATATGGTCACTAATGAGATAGAGTCAACTTGGGGCATATCTATTTGAATGCCCTAGGCATTTGTACTTGGCCCTGTGCTGCTTAAGTTTTTACCAGTGACTTGGATGAAGGCATATATGACATGCTTATTAAATTTGCAAATGTCATGAGCTGAAAGGGCGAATTAACATGTTGGATGAAAACCAGAATTTTTAAAAAAAGTTCTTGATAGGATAACACGTTGGGCTCATTATGATGAATGAATTTAATAAGTATAAATGTAAAGTCATACTTCAAAAAAATTAACTTAGAAAGTACAATATGGGGAAAGCAGAGATAACAGTGGATTTCCCCCCCTTACCCCCTCAAAATATCCACTAGTTAGTGAAGTGAAAGCTTATTGTCTTACATATAATAGACACTTAAAATGTTTATTACACTGAAACAAAAGGGAGATGGTATAATAGATAAGGATTGGTTAAACCAAAAACAGAAACTGGCACCATCAAGACTGAAGAAGAGAAGACTTTGTCTGGACATGATAGAACACTTCAGTAATTTATAGGAATGCCATGTGGGAAAAGGGCTAAACATGTTCTTCTTGGTCCCAAAAAGCAGAACAAGAAGCAATGGCTTGAAGTCACAGAAGGCACATTTAGGTTCAATATAGAGAAAAATTTCCTAACAATTGCCCAAAGATAGAATAGAAAACCTCAGGAAGCTCTCCATTTGAATTCTTCAAGCAAAAGCTGGATGACTACTTTTATGGGATCCCAAGATTATAGAAGTAAGACTATAAGGGACCTCTGAAGCATTATAATCCAGTCTCCTCCTCTTACATCAGGGGAAACTGAGGCACCAAAAGTGGAATGACTTGCCCAAGGTAACATAAGTAGAGTGAGAGCTGGGTCTCCTTTTAGTTCATCCTAGCTCTAGAGCCAATGCTATTTCCCCCATATATCATGGCACGTCTCACAAAGCTTATGGCAAGGGCTCTGCTATAGATAAAACTATGACCACATTATATAGGAACTTTTCAATGAAACATAGGTTGGACTCAATGGCCTGTGAGTTCCCTGTAAGATTCTGTGAATTCTGTGGGAGCATCTGAGGATGTTTGGGAGCCTATTTGAGATGTCAATCTTCTAACTTTCCACTCCTATAAAACATAAAATTTATACTAGATGATATAATGTGCTTCTTAGTTCTCTACCTCATTGAATATGTTCTATAGGTTATCATATATTGTTCTCTGTGTATTTCTTAGTATCCCCGAATGTCTGAGTACCATGTCGGCTGTATAGCGTTTGTGGAGCAATGGATTCATTCCTAGACTTGTAGACAAAAGGCCCAGCTTTGAACCACTTCAGCTGATCTTATCTGACATGGGGTAAAATAACTCTTTCTCTATTGGTCTAGTTTCCTCCTCTATAAAATGAAGGGAACCATACTAGATAAAATCCATGGTTTTTCCCATTTTTATGGCTCTCTAACCTATTTTCACACTGAATTCTTACAATAGTCCTGTTAAATAGATGAGATAGATATTGTAACATTCATTTAACAGATGAAAAAACTGAGGCTTGGTTAGGTAAAGGGACTTGACTGAGTCCATACAGAAGATTAAAGGCTGAAACCACTGAACAAGTATTCTCTGCTGGTACAGTTCTGTGTTCTTTGCTGAGTCCCTGATCTGGCAGGGAATCAGGAACATCATTCTCAGTTTCAATGAGTTACCCTCCCTGTCATCTCTGGAAATTTTTTTTGTTTAATAATAGCAATAATAACACGAAATAATAGATATAAAATCGCATTTAAGGAAAAGAGCCCATTTTTTGGTATCTTGGGTTATAGTTAATTATGGTTTTACCAAAAATATGACATAGTTTGCTTTGTATTTAACAAGATAAGAGCCTTTCACAAAGGTCTTCAGGTTACTTAGCACCTAAGATACTCCCAAAGACTTCTAGGATTGGGCATAAATGAGCTGATGATAGTTTTATGCCACGATAACTATAGGATTGTCAAGGATCATAACTAGAAGGTCCTTAGAGGCCATCTAGTCCAAAACCTGCATTTGATAGGGGAAGAAATTGAAGCTCAGAAAGGGGAGGGAACATCTCTGTATTATATAGTGAGTTAATAGCTGCAAAGCCAGGGACTGAACTCAAGTTTTCTGATTCTTAAATTCAGTGATATTTTTTGCAGTGTAGCAGAGTGAAAAGATCTCTAGACTTGGAGTCAAGAGATCTGGGTTTAAAGCCTGGCCCTGACATATATTGGCTATATTTACTTGGAAAAGCAACTTGTTTATGTTATGTATATATGTATGGATGTATGCATTTATTTATTCGTTTGTTTATTTATTTTCTGATACTCACTTTCTTCTTTTTTAAACTGAGGGCAATAATACTTAGACTATTTCCTCACAGGTATTTGTTATAAAGAAAGCACTTTGAAAATCTTCTTCAAGCCCTTGAGATATTTGAGTTATTATTACTGTATACAACTATACTTAAATAATATACATTTTCTCTTGAGGTGTGATATTAATTGGGAATTGAGAAGGTGGATGCCAAATATTATAGAACAAAGAAAACTTTAAAAATAGTTTAATTTGCAGACCTTCATTCTCTCCATCTCATACCACTCCCAACCCCGACCTGTTGAGAAAGCAAAAGCACAAAACCTTTTATAAATAAATCAAGGAAAATCAGGCAAAACAAATTTCTCTACTGGTCATGTCCAAAAAAAAATGTCTTTGCAATCTTAAGTCCATCACTTTTCTATCAGGAAGTGAACAGTGTGTTCCATCATCTTCTGCAATTGTGGTTGGCCTTTGTGTTGATCAGAGCTCCTAAGTCTTTCAGTGTTGTCTCTCTTTACAATATTGATGTCATTTAATAAATTGTTCTCTTGGTCCTGTTTCCTTCACTCTCACATGTCATTGGGCAGCTAGGTATCATGATGGATAGAGTGCCAGATTTGGAGTCAAGAAGACCTGAGTTCAAACCCAGCTTCAGGCCCCCCCTAGCTGTGTGACCCTGGGCAAGTCACTTCACCTCTATTTGTAGTTTCCTCACCTCTAAAATTGGGATAATAGGGGCAGCTAGGTAGCACAGTGAATAGAGCACCGGCCCTGGAGTCAGTAGGACCTGAGTTCAAAACCTACCTCAGACAGTTGACATTGAAGTAGCTGTGTGACCTTGAACGGGTCACTTAACCTCAATTGCCTTGCCTTTCCCCCTCCAAAAATAAAATAAAATGGGGATAATAATAGCACCTACCTTATAAGGTTGCTGTGAGGCTCAAATAAGATAATAATTGTAAAATGCTTAGCACAGTGTCTGGCACGTAGTAAGTGCTATATAAATGTTAGCTATCGTTATTATATTCCATATTTCTCAGGAACTATCTCCTTCATCTTTTCTTACAGCACAATAGAATTTCATCGCATATACATATCATAACTTAAAGCACTTAGGAACAGAAAATGTAGGTTCAAGGTACGGCTTTTCTGCTTCCTAACTGTGTGGCTCTAGTCAGATAATTTCACCCCTTTGAGTTCAGTTTCCTCATCTGTGAAATGAAAAAAAAGTGAATCCTCCATTACTTGAATGGATTTAGAGGCAGAAGTTGTTTTTCAGTCTTTTAAATTGTGTTCTATTCTTCGTGACCCCATTTTGGGTTTTCTTGGTAAAGATACTACAGTGGTTTGCCATTTCCTGCTCCAGCTTATTTTACAGATCAGGAAACTGAGGCAAAAAGGGTTAAGCGACTTTCCAGGGTCACACGGCTAGTGTCTGAAGCCATATTTGAACTCAGGAAGACACATCTTTCTGACTCCAGGCCTAGTACTCAACCCACTGCACCACCTAGCTGGCCCTGGAGGCAGAAGACTTGGGTCCAAATACCAACTCTTCCACCAACTATCTAAATGGTTCTAACCTCTCCAGACCTCACCTTCCTTTTTTATGAGATACAAGGGTTGGACTGGGTCCTAGAGGATCTCTAGGGGAAATCTCTAGGATCTTCCAACTCTAAATCTCAGATGTTATAAACTCCACCAAAGGGTCGTGATCAGGAAAATTCTTTGCATACCACTAATGGGAATTATTAATATGTTTTAATTGCTGGAGTTAAGTTTTAGTTCTACATTCCTTCAACGGACATGCACAGGGGAAACTAAGAGGTCTGTTTTGCCACATGTCCCTATCAGTAATGGATCAGGGAGGTGTCTGTGGTGAGCAAATCACTGACAAAGTGAGACCAAGTGCAACACAAATTTTCTGACTTATGCTATGGACAAGAGAACAGCATCTGCTTTACATAGTCTGGAATTGTAGGGTATATTAGGTGAGTTTCTTCATTGAGTCTAGACATTGACTCTGCCAAGGAGGATCTTCAAGGTTGGATTTTTCCCTTCCAATTCCTCCTCCTCATCTTCTTGGGCTAGTACTCTGTGTGTGTGGGTGTGGGTGAATGGGTGTGTGTGTGGGGGGGGGGTGAGTCATAGAATTCTAGTTCACAATATGAGGGGATTGTAGTACTGTCAACTCTGACTCAATTTACAGGGGAGGAAATAGAGGCCCAGACATATCATAGCTCAAGGTCACATAAGGAATCAATGGCAGAGCTGAGGCAAGAACCCAGGTTTCCTGACTCCCAAACCACAGCTTGTTCCATTACACTATAGTGTGTATTCTCTGACCACAATCATGCTTCCTCTCTTTGATATGTTGCATAGAACTTTACAAGTGCTTTCATTTCTGTTATTAATGTAGAGTAGAGAAAGTACACTGCAGGTAGAGTCAAGTCACCCTGTTTTCCAGATGATTATGACCATGACCTTTGAAGTTGGAGGGGTTGTGGAAGAAATAAACTGGCCCCTAAGTATCAATTAGCTGTTATTTGACACTTTGAAACTCACACTTGCAAAATCTGTGTAGCTTAAGTGGAGATGCCCAAGGATTGGAGCACAGAGAGATGTCTCCTGGTAAAATCTCAGCTCCCTGATTCTGTTTTGGCAGCAACAACTTTTATTCTAGCTTCACCTATTCTCTAGGTCTCATCTTCTGCCCCCTTTCCTCTGTCTGCATCCCAAAAGAGCCAGAGTTGCCTGGTCCCCTGCTGGCATTAATTTCACTCTAGGTATCTTCATCAAAACTAACTCATCCCCCAGTGCATGGAGGAGAGAATCCAATAATCATAATCATAACAAAGTTATCTACCACAGAGAGCTGGGCTCAGAGGAGCTGTCTGGGAAGCTACAGTCAGAACTGTCTCTAGGGCATGGGGAATCAAGGAGATTTACTTCACCAATATCCCTTGTTCTTTGGGCATGGATGTGGATGGACAGGAGAAAAAGTTGTCCTAATGAGCTGGCAGGAAAAAAGAATTGAGTCTTGTATGTATGTATATATATATATATACATATATGTATATATATATATACGCATATATATGTATATACACTTGTGTGTGCTTATCTTCTATGTCTTGATTAGTGCATGTAATGAATTGAATTCACACTATTTGAATTCATGCTGCATATTTTCATTGGGCTGGAACCAATTACCATATTTTACATAATTATATCCTTTAATAGTGCAAATTTGAATATGCACAAACACTTCAGGGGATTCATTATTTGCACTAATTGGGATCTACCTGATTAAAGTTATTTCTATAGCCCTATTTATATAAACATGGGTATGTATATGTTATGCCTGGGGCACCACCCTCTCTCATGTGGCCTTCTATGAATTCAAGTTCAAGATCCTATGCAGGTTTGCATCTGCTGAAAACTATAATTCTTGATCCCCCATTGTTGTGCTTATTGATTTCCCCCCTCTAGTCAACCAGAGGAATCAGTTTAACATAAAGCCATTTAATGAAATGACAGTGAGAAAAGATTTGATAGAATACTATTCTTACCCCACTCCAAAAATCTAAGGCATCTTCTTGTACAAATACACACATTATTATAGTAAGCAGTCACCTACAGGAATCATGATGGGGAGACACACACACACACACACACACACACACACACACACATATATATATATATATGTATATATAGAAACAGATGTGGTCAGGAAACATGGATGGAGGGGTAACTCATGTCTCTGAAGTTGTAGGACCACTGGTATCTCTAGTGGTGTGATGTTGTGCTGCCCTCACAGGACCTCCTACCTACTAGGTAGGACACTGCCACTAGACCTATTGTGTTTCGCAAGTGTGTCTCTTTCTGATTCTGCCCTGCTTATTTCAGGAGGTCTTTTAGTGATTGTGAAAAATGTGGTTTCTCTGGAATGTTGATTGTTTGCTGACATAAATTTCTGGGATTCATCTTTTTGGTTGATACCTGGCAGCCACTTCAGCTTCATTTTTAAACACAGGCTAAGCCATTTTATTTTTCTCTGACAAGGTTTGGGGGTCTTCATGAACAGATAGCTCTCTACATTTGCTTTGGAAAGGTTCTAGGGGCAGCTCCTGAAGGTCTACAGCAGCATGGGCTTGCTGGATCTTTTCACACCTTATAGTATCAGTTCCTTGCCTTCTCATCACCTTGTTGTGGATCTTGCATTTTCACACAGGAATGTCATTTCGCATACAGCTTGAGTAACTCAAAAGGGCTGAAGATGCACATTGTGAAGAAATGTTTGGTTTGCAGCTTCCATGGAGTTGTGAATAACAAACTTCTTGATTGCCTTATCCTTGGGTATGTAGCAGGTACAGTTGGTACACCAGATGGCCTTCACATGGTCATAGTCCTTCCTGGCATGCCTGTTGTTTTTCTTCTCTTCTTGGTCACCTTGTGAACAAGGAGCCCAAAGAGCTCATCTTCATTTTACAAGTTTATGTTGTTTCCTGAGAGAGGCAGGCTGGAGTTCTTTAGCCATAACCACCATACTAAGTTAACACAAACTGGGCAGCATGGCCAGCATTAAAGTCTTTTCTCTTCTCTCTAGAGATTACAACTCTCTGTGATAGATAACTATCTAATTTAGACATTCTACTCACCTAGACTGTTTTCCTGTCTTTATTATGAATATTTGTCATTACAAAGCATCTTTGCTTTGGCAAAGTATTTTGCTCAATGAAAAACTTGAACTGGTTTATTGTCCTTCAGTATACATACATACATACATAAATATACACATATATAATAGGGATTAGACTTGTGATTTCACTGGTACACGGAACTCCCAAGAGAGGAAACTCCACTTACCAATGCAGGTCAGCAACTTCTCTGTAACGTGATCCAGTTAGGTGGTGCAGTAGATAGAGCTCTGGCTCTGGAGTCAGGAAGACCTGAGTCCCAATCTAGCCTTAGAGACTTAATAGTTATGTGACCTTGAGAAATTCACTTATCCTCTGTCTGCCTCAGTTTCCTCAACTGTAAAATGGGTCTATTAAAATCAGGCTAACATTTACCTCACAGAATTGTTGTAAGGATCAAGTGAGATAATATATGTAAAGCACTTAGTACAGTGCCTGGTGTATAGTAGGTACTTAATAAATTCTCATTTTGTATTTTTAACTTACAGTGTTTGAGAGTGGCCGAGAACACTAAGGCGTGACAAGACTTGCCTGGGGTTGCACAGCCAGTATATCTCAAAGGCAAGATTCAAGTGCAGATCTTCCTGGCTATTATATCAGCTGTCTATCCACTACATTGCACTCTATATGCTTATCTGTATGTCTCTGACTCACATCTCCTTCTTCCCTTTACTGCCCCCTTGTAGTTTGCTATTAACCATACCATGTGGTGGAAAGAGGATTAGACTTAGAATCAGAGGCCTGAGTTCTAGTCCTGCCTTCATCACTATCTGTGTGATCTTGACCAAGTCAGTTCTCTGGGCTTGTTTCCTCATCTTTAACAAGACAGTTTTGGTAGAACTAGTTTATATACTTCCTTTCAGATCTGTCATTCTATGACCTTGAGTAACTGGTAGAGCCGGTGTTTTGTATTTCCTTTGCTAATGTTTTTAAACACCAAATTCCCTTCTAATCTTAACATTCTATGATTCCATAATGCTTACAGAGGTCTTCTACAAGGAAATCTGTAGTCTAAAAATAAAGTGATCACAGCCTTTTTAACCCCAAATTTCCTTGTTTGTAAAATGGGGAAAAATTGAATTATTGTACTAGCTACCTGGCAGGGATGTTGTGACTATCAGAGACAAGAATGCACACAAGGTATTTTGCAATTTAACTAAGCTACTTATATTTTGTGGTGTTAAGATGTTAATCTTTTATAATAGTAGTTGTAGTATTAATGGTAGTAGTCGTGGTTGTAGCAGTAGGATTACTACTACTAGTAGTAGTAGTAGTAGTAGTAGTAGTAGTAGTAGTAGTAGTAGCAGTAAATGACATTACAGTTGGGGGAGGTATGCATACAGTGCAGTTTGCCTCTGACTCTATGATTCCCAAAGATAACCCAGCATTTTTAATCCTTTGAAGGATGGTTCTGACCACAGTTGCTAAGCCTGATGTTTCAATACCTAGACATTTATACTCTAGTATTGGTCTTTAAAGTCGATGAACCCTGGAACCTTGGGACCCTGGAACCCTGAAACCCTGGACATTTAGCTCAGTTATCCTAAAAGACCCAAATCAATTGGGGTAAATGCCTAATACTTGGCCAAATTATGCTTAGTTCTTCAGCATCACACACTGGAAGAACCTTGATTGCAGACTATATGGAGAAGAGTGACTTAGATGGAAAAGAAACTCAAATTCCTTGAGTGTGAGGATCTACTGAAAGAGGAAGCATGGTACACTGCAAAGGACAAAGAAGTGGAGTCAAAGAACATGGATTTGAATCTTGAGTCTGCCACTGACCAACTGTATGATCTTGGGCAAGTCATTTAACTTATCTTGGCCTCACTACAATATAATACAATAAAGGATTGAGATTAGTGGATCTCAAAAGTTTTGCTTTTGTTTTTTTTCTAGCTCTAAATACTAAGTTTAATTTGGAGGAGAGAAGAATAAGGAGCAATATCATTGCTGTCCTCAAATATGTAAAAGGTATTCATGAAGAAGAAGCATTATACCTGCTTCATTTGGTCCTAGAGGGCAGAACTGGGACAGTAGGTAGAAGTTACCAGGAGACTGCAGCTTAGTGTAAGAAAGGGTATTTCATTCATTTGTTCATTCATTCATTCATTTTATTTCATTTGCTCATTCATTTGTTTATTTATTTAGCAAAGTAGACCTGTCCAATCACAGAATGGAAAATACCTTGTGAGGTACTGAGGTCCCAGTTATTAGAAATGTTCAAGGACAAGTTCAATGTTCACTTTATGGGGATGATGTAGAAGGGATTAATGTTTTAGGCAGGGGTTTGACTTTTTGACCTCTGAGGCTCCTTTCAACACTAAATTCAATAATTCCACAATTTTTCCTGCCTTTAAGTACCTTTTTCCTGGGTAAGCTTATATATTAAATGTTTAGGATTGAAGACTAATTTGGATAAATGGCCACCAAGTGTTTATTATTTTGGAAGTTTTCTAGGCCCCATGGGAGACAGAGAAAGATCAACCAAGTGGCATGGGACAATGTGCAATATTTCTGAAACATATGAAATATTCCTTCCTTGTAGGAGTTTGTAATCTAGGTGCATAGACAAGATTTACACAACTGAAACAAAGAATAATTAAATGCCATACCATATGACAGTGATTACAATTCTCTAAAAGTTCAGAGAATACTAACAAGGCTTTAATGTTTACTGAGTGACTTCTGCACCACTATCTTTCAAGATACGAAGTATTCACAACTATTATTATCCTCATGGTGCAGTAGAAAGAGTATTGGATTTAGAGTGAAAGGACCTCAATCCAATCCTGGCTCTGCCACTTACTACTTGTGTGACCCTGGGCAATTCATTTATTCTCTCTGGGTCTGAGTTTTCATCTGGAAAATAAAAAAAAGGATATAATGGCCTCTGGGGTCCTTCCAGTTTTAAAGCTATGATTCTGTCATCCTATGACTTCTAAGTTTCCTTCCAGCTCTAAATAATCCATTATATAGAAGATAAAATTGAGACTTGGAAAGATTAAGGAACTGACCAGCATCACACAGAAAGGAAATGTCAGGAGTTAAATTAAGGTCTGCTAATATTAAGCCCGGTACTCTTTTTTTTCGTGTAAAAGAAGAAGAGCTTAGCTTGGGTCACAGTTGTCTCTTTGGAGATTACAGCTGGAAGATACCTTAGAGAAAAGGCTTTGAAAACCTTTAAGCTTGGTAGAAATGTGAGATATTTTTTTGAGACAATTTAGTTCAACTACCTCATTTTATACATGAGAGAACTGAAGTCCAGACACTGAAAGTAATATGCTCAATGTCACACAGACAGTTGTATAGTTGGTACTCCAACCCAGGCCTCCTGTCTGACACTGAGGCTGTTGGCCTTTAAGGTAGTATTTGAGTTGGTCCTTGGATGGTAGGTAAGTTTTACATAGGCAGAGGGAAGAAATAAGGATGTTCTACTCAGAGGGATAAAAATGAGCAAAGGTACAGAACCAGGAACCTTACAAATCCTAAGATTCAACAGTACTAATATAAAGCTATTAATGGAGAAAGAGAATTCACCCTTTGAATGTTTCCTGCCCACTGCCCTCCCCTTCCCTTACCTGCTGGATAATTGAGAACTGATAACATTTACAATAAGAACTTCAAGGACAACCTCAAAGTTCATGGATCCTCGTTTTAAATATCTTCCTTCCCTGTACCAAGTTCCACTAACTGGATAGTGGTGAAATTTCAAGGTGGCCTGGTTAAAATTCAAAATTGTGTAGGAACTCAGTGAGTGATAGAAATGAATTTTCTAAAATACATCTTTTCTATTTACTGCCAGGGGCCAAGCTATAATGTTCAATGGGGACCTGTTTCCTCTTCTTATCTAGGTATTTCAAGTTAATTTATGTGCATAAAGTATTCTTTCAGGGAACAAGATCCATAATTTTCTTGGTAATCTTCCTCTACTAATGACAATCAGCAACTGTTCTAGAACTTAGTCTTTTTTGAATTTTATGTTTTATTCTAAACAACAAAAAGGAACATTTCCAAAAGCACAAAGCACAACAAGGGAATTCTATATGAACAAGAAACTGTGTTTCATCTCATTTATTTTTAAATTAATAAATATTAAATTCTACAAGTTACTTTCAAAACTACCCTTCTTGTCTGCTCTCTCTGAATTTATTTCTGTTTTCTGCATTTTTAAATGTTTAATTAGCTTTGTTTTTTTATTACTATTGCCTACTTCCCCTTTCTTTTAACTACCCACTCTCAATTAATCAATTGAAAAAAAGAGTAGGAACTCATTGTAACAAATAAGCAAATCAAAAAGGAATCTATATTGTCACCATGGTCAAAAATGCGAGTCACTACACCTTGTGCCTATCACCTCTTTTTTATGAGGTGGTAATATGTTTTATCATAGGTCCTCTGAGACATGTTTAGGCATTTTTAAATCAGAGTTCATAAGCATTTCAAAGTTGTTTTTGTTTGTTTGTTTTTTAAGTGCTGTTGTTCGGTGAAAACTCTTCTTCTGGATGGTTTTGCTCATTTTGATCTTCATCAATTCATACTACCCATGCTTCCCTGAAATTGTCTCTTTTATCAATCAATCATTCAATAAACATTCATTAAATTACTATATGTCAGACACTGTGATAAGTGTTGGGGATATTAAAAAAGGAAAAAACCTCACATTCCCAGCCCTCCAGGAAATATCTCACATCAAAATAATATTACATTATCTTCCCTCAAATCTCCTTCACCCCTGTGTGTTTTCCTGTCAAATTTGACGTTGTTATATCCAAAACTATTCTTACATTTGCCTTCAACCATCCTTTGTCTGCCTCATATAAGAGTGAAATTCATCAGATGCCCATTACTTCCACTCCTTACTGGATGTTCATACATACACACAAATTATGTGAAACAGTAATTCCATTCTTCTTTCTCCATTATGGACTAATGTATTTCTTTTATCCTCAATTCTCTTTACCCTCTTCAAACCTTTACAACAGCACCAGTCCATCAACATGATACCTTATTTTCTTATTTATCTCCCTCAATGACCTTAAAAACATTAACATTGTTTTCTTTAACTTTTTTAACTTGTTTCTTCTCCTTGTTAGGACTAGATCATTATATATTCTTTCCAAGTGCTGAAATAATTATGTCTCTGTATATTTCTTTCTTTCAAATATTCAAAGTTTTACTCAGCTCTAGTCCTTTCATCAGAAAATTAGAATGTCATTTTTTTACCTAAGTAGGATTATATTCAAGGTAAGATATCCTTGGTTGTACACCTATATATTTTGGCTTTTGGAAAATCTTATTCCAAGATCTTCTGTGGTTTAAAGTAGAAACTATCAGATCTTGTGTGGTTCTCACTGTTGCTCCTTGACACTTGAACTTTTTCTTTCTGGATGTTTGCAGTATTTTGTTTTTGCTGCAAAATCTCTGGATTTTGAATATGACATCCTTGAACTTCTTTTTGGTGTTCCTTTCAGGAAGTGATTGATGGATTCTTTTGTGCATTTACATTATCCTCTGATTTTAATAGCTCTGTGTACTTTTCACTTATGATTTCTTGAATAATCTATCACTGACTTGTTTTCTATGTCAGTTGACGATACAAGATAACTTAAATTTTCTGCTATTTTTCAGTCTTTTGATTTTGTTTCAATATTTCTTAATTTTTTGTAGAGTCATTGATTTCTGTTTTGTCTACTCTAGTTTTCAGAGAGTACATTTCTTGAGCAAAGTTTCCCACTTTTTCATCTAATTTAATTATTTCCCCCTTCCAACATTTTTTAATTAACAGCTTTTATCTAATTTCTTATCTATTTCTTCATTTCTTTAGGTGGTTCTTGTGGAAAATCCAGGTTTTTTGAGTTTCAGCTTGCAATAGTCATATATGTGTGTGTATATATACAATAATTTTTATTATTGATGGTAATTTCTTTAATTTATTCATTCCTTTGATGTTACTTCCTAAAATGGTACTCTTTTCTGGGACAAGTCTTTTTTTCCTGACTGCACTTTTGGGTGAAGCAGTGAATCTTGCTCCTTCTGGCCTTATCTTTGTTAGATTTTTGTGCTGACTTCTTTTTCTTGGGAATTGTCTCCATCTTTGAGGTTCAGAGTTAGATCTTCTGGACTCTCTCTGGAATTTCAGGGAAAAAAAAAAACATTAGGGACTTCAGAGCACTTTGTCCTAGGATGTTCCAGTCTTAATGCTACCATCCCTTTCTGAGTGGTACCTCACTAATTGCTGCCTAATGTCATTCCTAAGGATTTCCAAGCACTCCATACTTAGGGCTTTTCCAGAAGAGCCTTCCATTTGTGCTGCCCCTGGACACAGAGCCTTGCAGGTGACACTTGTCCCATAATTGATTGCACTGGCACTTACTTTGCTTAAGTGATCCCCTTTCCTATTGCCTGTAGACCTGTGGCTGTGTGTGTGTGTGTGTGTGTGTGTGTGTGTGTGTGTGTGTGTACGTGTGTGTATTTCTGGGATGGAATATTTCACTTACTGTTCTTTCATGTTAAATTCTTTGATCATTTAATAGTGTGGCATGAACTTTGGGATTTTTCTGGAGTAGGTATGTGGGAACTGGGTAGCCTGCCTTTCATTCAGGAACCATCTTGATAGAAAGTTTTAAAATGTATAGCCTTAAAGATTTGCCTGGAAAACTAAAAGATTAAGTGACTTGAGCCAGTTTGTATCAGAGACAGGACTTTTATCCACATCCTCCTGTCTCCAGGACAGGCTTTAGCATGCTACTCTGCCTCTCTGGCAAATCACTTTATAATAAACCTTAAAATGTTAACTAGTACAGCAAGTATGTGAGTGTTCTCTGACTTTACTCTCCTAGCAAGAAGCAAGACCCTCATGGTTCTAGAGTTTCCCCAAGGCGTTAGGGTGTCATTATTTACTACCATCAACTTGAGACCTCATTTTGTATGTTTCTCCTACTGTTTGTCACAAGTGACTGGAATTCCACTTACATGTAACCAACTAATATCAACTAGATTTTACAAAAGTATATGTATTATAAAGACATGGTGAGAAGAGAAGTACAAAATATTTCCTTCCTGCTGATACTCTTCTGTAAGTCTCTAGGGTGAATGCAATTCAGTCACATAGTATTAACCTGGATCTCATTTCACAGCTTCATCATCTCAAGACAATATGGCACAATGAGAAGAACTGGCTCTGGAGGCAGAGGTCCTGGGTCCCAACCCTACACCTCATGTTTACTACCTAGGTGATTTTGGAGGGGATGGGATCCAAACTTCACAGAACAAATCGCCTTAATAAAAGGATTCAGTCAAGGGACTGCACTTGAGGACCCAGAGGGCCACATGTGTCCCTGAGGTTTCAGGGTTCCAACCCTTTATGAAAGATTCTTACATAAGTCAAACTGTCTGGTCTTCAGTTTCCTAATAGGAAGCCTAGAAATATTAATCCTAATATAAGGGTGTTGAACTAGAAGATGTGTGGAGTCCTTTCCATCTCTAGACCCATCAACTAGGTATTTGAACAAGGATGTCCTGGAGTCAGAAGGACCACTGGGGTAAAACTATAGTTCTACCATGTAGTAGTTGTGTGATCTTATCTGATTGTTAACACATCACGGAATCTCTTTTAACTTGTCTTTTCTTTTGTAAACTGAGGATAATCCTCCTTGCATTCCCTCTCTGGTAAAGTTGTGCAAAAAAAACTTTGCAAACCTTAAAGAGGGATAGAACTGTGAAAGGCTATTCTTATCCTCATCCCTGACTTCTCAGAATGGCACATGCTTTGTGGGATGATAGAGCAGCCAGAATGAGCCAAAGACTCTAAAGCAAGCTGTTTACTCGTGAACCACAGCAATGTGTCAAGGTGAAGAGGCCCAACACCCTGGGCCCAGCTACTTGATTTCACTACGATTCTAATAACTTAGCAAGAAAGTACAATAGATAGAAGGGCAGCTAGATGGTGTGGTGGATGGAGTGCTGGACCTGAAGTAAAGGTAACTCATCTTCCTGAATTTAAATCTCGCCTCAGATACTTAATAGCTACTGTGAGAAATGACTATTTCTCCCTTTTATTTAATAACTAATTATTATATTAATGTCAAGGATTTTCCCTTCCTCTACTTCCTCATCCAGAAACCAACCAGTGTGGTAAATTTCTTTTAGAGATTTATCCAGGACAATAAAAAGAACAAGAAAAGACAATAAAAGTAATTCTAAGTTTGAGCTAATGGGTGTATTTCTGCTCATTGTGTTTGCTTAGACATGTCCTGGAAAAATGTTGATTCTCCATTTTATCAAGACAGGTGATATGGAAATTGATGTCTCTTTGACCAAGATTTGAGCGACCGAAGTCATGTACTCCAAGATAGCCCACCTCCCGTTTGCTTAACCAGTTAGAGGTGATTAGGCATCCCTCAGGAACACCTCCTCTTCCAAGGGCATATAAACTGTGACCCCACTGCCATTAGGGGTCTTCAGTTTAAGAGAGCTGGCCAAATGATTATCTTTTTATTAATAACTCATTGACCTTATTAATAAAATAATTAAATTACCTGGAAACTATGTCTCTTGAACCTTTTAAATATCATACTATGTGACCCTGGGCAATTACTTAACCCTGTTTGCCTCAGTCTTCTCATGTGTTAAATGAGCCAAACAAGGAAATGCCAAACCACTCCAGTATCTTTGCCAAGAAAATCCCAATGGTGTCACAAAGAGCTCACTATTGAAAGAACTGGATGACAGCACAGATTCCTGGCCTGGACTCAGGAAGATTTGAGTTCAAATTCAGCCTCAGATATCTATTAGCTGTGGTGACCCTGGGAAAGTCACGTAACCTCTGGCTCAGTTTTCTGAATTGTAAATTAGGGATCATAGAATCTGACTCCCAGGGTTTTTGTGAGGTTTAATTGAGATATTTATAAAACACTTAACACAGTGCCTGGCATATAGTTACCACTTAAGAAATACTTCTCCCCTTCTTCCTTCCCTGATAGCCTTTACCCAACTCTGATCAAGCACACTTTCTACTTTTCTTCCCCATACTCTGTTCCAAATAATATGTGATGTCTGGTTGAACCAAAAAAAACCCCTTTACAATAGCATCCTGTCTACCTACTGGAACCTCCTATATATATCCCTGCAGAAATACCAGCATAATCAACTGCTGCCCTAAGGTACTGAAAGACGCAGAGGTAACATCCTATCTTCCTTTCTGTACTACCTACGTGCACTATCTCCACTTTCTGACATTGGTAGTGAAGGGATTATTATCCCCATTTTACAAATGAAGAAACAAAGGCTAAGAGAGGTGACATTACTTGGCTACGGTGACATAGCTAAAAAGTGGAGGAGCGCTGTTACCAGAACACAGGCCTGATTCTAAGGCTAATGTCATGCTAACTGTGCTTTGTTACCCTTTAAGAAAGGAGCAAGAGGTTTGGAATGAATGTATGGGGAAAAGGACAGGGAAATATACAAATGATCTCAGCTAGAATATAGAACTCCCAAGAGAGTCCATAAATCCACCAATGGGCAGAACTATTTAAGCTATCAGGTCAATGAGAAAGAGACCCTAACTTGAGGGTCTTTTCAAAAATGGAGTTACTGCTGAGAGAACAGGGAGGGTAGGGATAGACTGCTGGATGTTAGAATGATATTCTGCAGTTCGTTGGACAATGGAAAAGGGTATTTAGTTTAATTGCCTGGAACAAAGCCCCAGGTTACACCTGTGTCCTCAGCATGGGAAATGCTGCCATAACAACTTGGACCTTTTGTTCCCTTGCCTGTCATTTTTGGTCACATGGTTTTGAAAGCAGATCACATCTTTGAGAGTCCCAGTTGCTACAGTAACACTATGGAGTGATAGAGTGAGCACAGTGGAGGGCCTATCATTTTGGGTGCATGTACTTGTTCCTCATTCTGGTCCCACATTTCTCTGAGAGAGGAAGAGGTGTGGGGACATTATTAGTAGAAATTTTAAAAAGCAACTGCATACTACCGATGAAAGAAAAATAGTGATGTTGCAGAGCAGGCAAGCAGTGGTTAGTGGGAAAAAGTCCTAAATTTAGAAATATAGGAACCAAGCTCAAGCCCTGATTCTGAACACTTACCACATGTATTACTTTGGGCAAATGACTTGGCTTCTTTAGACCTTCGTTTCCCTCATCTGTATAAATAAGGGCATTGGACTAGACAATCTTTCAAAATACTGATCAAAGCCCACTCAGAACACACATACACACATACATACATATGTACACACATACCCACATATGTGCACATATACATACATACATACATACATGTGCATATATGCATATATCAACACATGTTATAGATTCTATACATATACATACACACATATATCTTATATATTATATATGTCAGGAAAGACATCCATTATGAAGCTGGAATGAATCCATTGGAGATCGACAAGGATAGAGGATGATGTATTACTTTGGGCAAATGACTTGGCTTCTTTAGACCTTCGTTTCCCTCATCTGTATAAATAAGGGCATTGGACTAGACAATCTTTCAAAATACTGATCAAAGCCCACTCAGAACACACATACACACATACATACATATGTACACACATACCCACATATGTGCACATATACATACATACATGTGCATATATGCATATATCAACACATGTTATAGATTCTATACATATACATACACACATATATCTTATATATTATATATGTCAGGAAAGACATCCATTATGAAGCTGGAATGAATCCATTGGAGATCGACAAGGATAGAGGATGATGGACTGGATTCTATAGGATAGGGGTTTTTATTCTGGGCTCCAAATTTTAAAAGTATTTCTATAATTGTATTTCTATATAATTGGTTTTCTTTTTAATCCTATGTATTTAATTTTAATCATTTTAAAGATATTCTGAGAATAAGTCCTTAGGTTCTCTAGACTGCCAAAGGGGTCCATGCCAAATAGGGTATTAACCCCAGCTATAGGAGGATAGCTCAAAATTCTTGAAAATTCTCAGCCTTGGGAAAAGCATATTCAAAGGGGGCATAATAACACTTTTCAAGTATGTGAAGGACTTTGAGGTAAAAGAGGCATTAGTCTTGTGTTGCTCCTTTAGAGGGCAGGACTAGAGCAATGAGGGTGACATTTCAAGGTAGATTTTCTTCTTAAATATGCTGATACTCCAAAGATCCATGATTTCACCAGTTTGGGTAATTTCTCCACCAAGCTAGAACAGATCCATTTTACACCTTAGCAAATTGTCTTGGAGAGCTGTGATTGCTACAAGACTTATTCCTCTTGAACCCTCTTCCAGAATGAAGGAGAAGCACAACCTATGAGGGGACTCTCTTCTCCCCTCCCATCCCCTTTCCTCCAGTCTCCTCTTTTCCCCTCTCCTCTCCTCCTCTCCTCTGAAGGTTAATTTCCATAGCAGAAGGCTGCCTCCTTTACTTTGGTTTATTGACTAGATTTCTTTCAGAAAAATAACAAGCCTTAAACCCAACTCACTCTGGAGCTCAGAGATTGGAAAATAGGTCCCTTCCCTCCTAGCACAGAGTGAATATAAATACTGAATAGTAGATGTTTCTCTTTTGGGCAGGAACACTGAGGGTTTTCCCTTCCTAGATTGAATTTTTTTGATAATTTAAGGGACTGTCCCTTTACTCACTTCTTAAAGAGGCCTATTCACTGAATGGGCTTTACCACACTCTGAGTGAGTACATGAAAAGGCCTTAGCCTAAAAGGGCCAAGGTCTGCATTGCATCGTGGGTCATCTCCAGTCATCCTGGTGAATATCAGGTCGCTGGATCCAGATGGTCTGGAGGAGAATGTGAGGCTGGTGACCTTGCACAGCCCTCCCTCATTCAAATCAAAGTCATCTGCAAATCATGTCATCACTTCCCTGATGTCGTGGTCCTTTTTGAGAACGAAGGATAAACACAACAACAATTCCTCTTTTTTAAATTTTTTTTAACAATTCCTCTTGAACCAATCTGGTGAAAAGCTTCTCTGAACTCACTAGGCTGGTTCTCTGTCAACACATATCTTCAGATCTACGTACACAGACATACACACATGCATGTACGCATACACCTCCTCCCCCCACAGATTTTTTTGTTTGTTTGTTTTCAGATTGGAAGAACCTATCAAAACTTCCAGTATTCAAGCAGAATCCTTGAAAAATGAGGGTCATCTCCACACCATTCTGAGGACTCAGAAAACTATTTTTAACTTAATTTTTTTCAATTATCAAGCATTTTTTTAACCTCACTCTCACCTTCCCCTCTCTTGGGGGAAGAGAAAATCTTCTACTGCAAATATATAATCAACCAAATCAAATTCTCATATTGGCTGTGTCAAAAATTAGTCTCATTCTACATAGTTAGTCCATCGCTTCTCTGTCAGGAGATAAATAGGATTTTTCATCATTGGTAATCTGAAATCAAGATTAGCCATTGCGCTGATCAGAATTCTTAAGTCTTTCAAAGTTGTTTATTTTTATAATGTTGATTTTATAGTATAAATTATCCTGGTTCTGCTTGCTCTTTTTTAATCCAAGGACTTTAGAGAAGAGATAATCTTAATGATTAGCACTGTAGAAAAGAAAAATGGATTGCTTCAAAATGTTCCCCAAGCTAGAGGCTTCAAAGAGGGGTTTAGATGAGCCCTTGTTGGCAGTTTTTAGGGACATTTCATCTTTAATTTCAGGTTGAACTAAGTGACATTTGAGGTTGCCTTCCAACTATGAGAATCTGTGATTCTCTATGACATTGTGAAGTAAAAATCTTCTACGGCAGTCCATGGAAAATCATTGTATGTTCTTAGAAGGTAAGTCATGATAGAAAGTAATAGAATCACTGACTTTTAGAGTTGGAAGGTGCTTTGGCAGAATCTTATAGCTGGAAAATCTTCAAAGATCATCTAATCAGAGGCAGCTAGTGGATAAAGCACCAGCCTTGAAGTCAGGAGTACCTGAGTTCAAATGCAGCCTCAGATACTTGACACTTACTAGCTGTGTGATTCTAGGCAAGTCGGTTAACCCTGATTGCCTCACAAAAAAACCAACAAATCATCTAATCCAAGGTTTTATAATTGCTTTTTGTAACATAGATCACTTTGGGTGTCTAGTGATTCCTATCAACCCCTTTTTCACAATAATGTTTTTGAAAACAAAATACATAGGATTAAAAAAAACTGATTATGTTAAAATACAACTATCAAAATATATTTACAAAACAACACACAAGTTCAGAGATGGGAGTAGTGGCATACAACTCTAATCCTTGCAACCAGGAAGGCTCAAGCTAGTAGATCACTTGAACTCAGGAGATCTTAGCCACATGGGGCTAACCTGACCCAGTCCACACTGTTTATGGCACTAATATGGTGACTCCCCAAGGATATTTTTTGTTTCGCTTTTTTTGGTGGGGCAGTGGCAAGGAGGTGGGAAGGACTAGGATGCCTAAAGATAGATAAATCAGCTCAGGTCAAAAATAGATAAGGAAACTAGGAAATTAGTGGTACAACTGGCATTAAAACTCAAGCCATCTGGCAGTAGAGTCCTAGAATAAGTAAAGGAGTTGGTTGGCATGATCTGAGGGAACTTTGCTCTATTCCTGTGAAATGCCATTCTCAAATCTATGGTACTAGGGTGTAAGGATTAGCAGGGATCTAGTTATCACCCATATGGTTTGCCTGGCTGAAGGCTGAGGTCTGAGAGGGTTGAGAGAAAAATGGAAGGAGTGTGTGCTTGAAGACACTGATAAATGAGAGCTCAAGAAGTAATGAGGGTGTGTGGGCAGGAAGTGCCAAGTCTGTTAGGGAAATATCTCCTTTTTTCCCTAAAGGGGAATGATTAACAGTAGATGGTTATCTTTGCTTAAAATATGGAGGGAAACCTATGTGGTAGAAGAATAAAGGGAATCAGATGTCCAGAACCAGAATAAATAAGAGAAGAATTTTTTTTAAAGGAGAAAGAAATTAGCAGCGAGAAATTATATATAACATATACATACACATATGTATGTGTGCATATGCATATATGCATATACGTACATACATAAGTACGTATGCATATATGCATGTATATATGTATTTCTGACAGAGAGATCTGGAGAGAAAAGAAAATCCCCCAAAGATCAGAGAAAGAGGATTATAA